>NC_142157.1:12852500-13460000 GCF_024610735.1 Ursus americanus | reverse complement strand
AAATTGCATTTATTAAAGGCTGATCAAGTGCCCTGAAATGGGAGCTGGGGTGGGGAGAATCTGAAAGATTTAATTAAATTAGTGGTTCTCAGATTTATGGTTTCTATAAAAAATGCAGTTAGCAGAGTTGGTAACTCACTCTTTTGCCATCACAATCATTTTAGAAATGATAGGGCGTTGATGAGTAGCAACAACAAAATGTAGCAAGGGCATCATCTAAGATGAGAGACTTCCCTTCCGAATGAATGGCTTTGGCAATACAAAACCCCTTCTTTGTTGTCCTGATGTTAGGAGTGAGTTGGACAGTTAGGTAGTCAGGGCCAGGGTCCCCAACAAGAAAATATGGAGTCAGGACGGCTAACATAAAACAGGACTAACATCCTGTTTTACAGCTTAGACAGGCCTGCATTAATATTCTGCTTTGCAGCCTTTGCAGA
This sequence comes from Ursus americanus, assembly GCF_024610735.1. Classification (NCBI taxonomy): domain Eukaryota; kingdom Metazoa; phylum Chordata; class Mammalia; order Carnivora; family Ursidae; genus Ursus; species Ursus americanus. Next base: position 13,459,563 of record NC_142157.1, on the reverse strand, counting down.
AAAGACTTTTGCAAAACGTCCCAAAATAAGGCAATTAACCACAAAGCATTTGTCACTATCACGGGCAAGGGGGCAGTGAAGACATAAGCCCCTAGATGTCAGCCATAAAAGACCATCAGCATGTGGACATCAACCTAATATGTAGACAGATACGTGACCAAAGCCACTACTGGCACGACTCAGCGCACCGATTGCTTAAGATAGTTCTGCAAAAGAGCTCAGAAACCCCCTAAACTTAGAAACTCCAAGGGCAACCCTCTCGGGCCCCTCCCTCTCCGGGAGCTTTATACCATTGCTCAATAAATTTGCTTCGCTGCCCACCACTCTTTGTCGGTCTACCTCTTCGTTCTTCACAGCAGCGTGACCAAGAACTGCGGGCCCTAAAGGCAGAGAAATCCTGCGACCCTGATCTTCTCTATTTTGCCCCAGATTGGAGAGGTCTTCACTCTGCCTGAGTCTCCGGTCCAGGGTTTGCGAAACTAGGGACCAGCTGATCTCTCGGCATCTTTGTAGATCTCTAAGCCTGTGAGTAGGAGGCCTGTCCCTGCCCTGACAGTATGACGGACAAACAGATGACAAACAGCTGGAGAACGTTTCCAAAGCAGCACGCGTGCTGGAGAGCATCGCACGGACCGAGTGTCTACAAGCACTGTGTGTTTACTTAAGGGTAAGCGAGGAAGGCTTTGTTGGGAGGTGAAACCGAGTCAGGGTTTGTGTTGAGTAGCTGTTGTCTTCTAATGAGAGATTTGGCAAGTGAGAGTAGCTCCCTTCGATTGGGCTACCGGGAAGGGACTCGGCAAGCGGGGTGTGGAGAGAGAGCTCCGGTGTCCCTCAGCAGAGGGGCGTGCAGACCTGAGGGGGCCATGTTCACTCACCCGGGCTTTGGGCTATTTCCATCCACCCTCCTGGCCCCTCACGTCAGTTTTCTCCCATCTTTCCTTTCCCATGCAATCATCTGCTGTAGCCACGGCAGGAGATTGTCCATCTGTAGTTCTTTTAGAGCAATTTTTATTGTACATTTTCCTCAGACAGCAGTAGCTCAGGGGTTGGGAGAAGGGTGAATGGTGGCCAAAGGGGGTGCGTCGGTGGTGCAGTTTCTCCTGGGAACCTGTTACTCTCCTCAGCCTCCCTGCTCCTGGCCTTCTTTTCTGGGCCTCCCCGTTCATAGGCATAAAGAAACATTTATGCCTCTTAACCAGCCAATGAGCACGGACTGTTTTTATAGTACCCCTGCTTATTGGGAAATCAGCCCCTCCAGTTCTCCTTAAACTTGGGCTCTGAGCTAGTGAGCGTTCGGTGAGTGCTTACTCTTATTTTGTGTCAATAACTGAAATATTTGAATTTGAATTGATTTGAATTTTATTATTATACCACTAAGTCCATTAAATTTTAGTGGCTGTGTGTGTGCACTTTTATCTATGTAATTATATTCAAGTGTATGCAACTCTGTAGATAGAATATTTGTATATATCCACATATAGTTGTCTATGTGTATTTTAATAGGCAAATAAATTAAAGAAGGTGGCATTGGCTGGCCTTGCTATTGGAGAACGTCAGTGGAACCTCAGACAGTGTTGCCTGAGATGGTAAAAACTGAGTTACCTGGACATTGCCTTGGGTTTAATTTTAGAGCTAGATGTGTTCACCTAAGTGGACTAGGAAGCAGTTCTTTTTGCTGGCTCAAATATTAAATTAAACAAAAAAAAATCTAATTCATAAAAGCAGAGTGTAAGAAGCCCGCTAAAATGTGAAGAATCACGAAATAGAAAATTTTAAGCTCTAGTTGAGGTGGGGGTGATGAGAAAGAGCTAACATAGGGCCGGGCACAATTAAATAGCCTTTAGGAATTGTGTATCATCAGGATGTTAGCATGGGGCATACTGTTCCTCTTCTTGTACATGCATCTATGAATTTTCTCATTTTCACAATGAAAGAGTCTGAGAAAACTCTGGTTTGGTTTTTTTATAATGATTTTTTATTATGTTATGTTAGTCACCATACAGTACATCCCCGGTTTCCGATGTAAAGCTCGATGATTCGTTAGTTGTGTATAACACCCAGTGCACCATGCAATACGTGCCCTCCTTACTACCCATCACTGGCCTATCCCATTCCCCCACCCCCCTCCCCTCTGTGGCCCTCAGTTTGTTTCTCAGAGTCCATAGTCTCTCATGTTTCATTCCCCCTTCTGATTACCCCCCCCTTTCTTTATCCCTTTCTTCCCCTACCGATCATCCTAGTTCTTATGTTCCATAGATGAGAGAAATCATATGATAGTTGTCTTTCTCTGCTTGACTTATTTCACTTAGCATTATCTCCTCCAGTGCCGTCCATGTTGTAGCAAATGTTGAGAACTCGTTCTTTCTGATAGCTGAGTAATATTCCATTGTATATATGGACCACAACTTCTTAATCCAGTCATCTGTTGAAGGGCATCTCGGCTCCTTCCACGATTTACCTATTGTGGACATTGCTGCTATGAACATTGGGGTGCATATGGCCCTTCTCTTCACTATGTCTGTATCTTTGGGGTAAACACCCAGTAGTGCAATGGCTGGATCATAGGGTAGCTCAATTTTTAATGTTTTAAGGGACCTCCACAGTGTTTTCCAGAGTGGCTGTACCAACTTGCATTCCCACCAACAATGTAGGAGGGATCCCCTTTCTCCACATCCTCTCCAACAATTGTTGTTTCTTGCCTTGTCTATTTTTGCCATTCTAACTGGCGTAAGGTGGTATCTCAGTGTGGTTTTGATTTGAATTTCCTTGATGGCTAATGATTTTGAACATTTTTTCATGTGTCTGTTAGCCATTTGTATGTCTTCATTGGAAAAGTGTCTGTTCATTTCTTCTGCCCATTTTTTGATTTGTTTATTTGTTTCTCGTGTATTGAGTTTGAGAAGTTCTTTGTAGATCTTGGATACCAGTCCTTTATCTGTAATGTCATTTGCAAATATATTCTCCCATTCCGTGGGCTGCCTCTTAGTTTTTCTGACTGTTTCCTTGGCTGTGCAGAAACTTTCAATCTTGATGAAGTCCCATAAATTCATTTTATCTTTTGTTTCTCTTGCCTTTGGGGATGTATCATGAAAAAGGATGCTTTGGCCGATGTCGTAGAGGTTGCTGCCTATGTTCTCCTCTAGAATTTTGATGGATTCCTGTCTCACATTGAGGTCTTTCATCCATTTGGAGTTTATTTTTGTGTATGGTGTGAGATAGTGGTCAAGTTTCATTCTTTTGCATGTAGCTGTCCAATTTTCCCAGCACCATTTATTGAAGAGACTGTCTTTTTCCCACTGGATGTTTTTTCCTGCTTTATCAAAGATTAGTTGCCCAAAGAGCTGAGGGTCCATTTCTGGGTTCTCTATTCTGTTCCATTGGTCTATGTGTCTGTTTTTGTGCCAGTACCATGCTGTCTTTGTGATCACAGCTTTGTAGTACAGCTCGAAATCCGGCATTGTGATGCCCCCAGCTTTGTTTTTCCTTTTCAACAGCTCCTTGGAGATTCGGGGCCTTTTCTGTTTCCATACAAATTTAAGGACTATTTGTTCCAGTTCTTTGAAAAACGTTCTCGGTATTTTGATCGGGATAGCATTGAAAGTGTAGATTGCTCTGGGTAGCATGGACATCTTAACTATGTTAATTCTTCCGATCCATGAGCATGGAATATCTTTCCATCTTTTTATGTCTTCCTCAATGTCTTTCAAGAGTGATTTATAGTTTCTAGAATATAGGTCCTTTACATCTCTGGTTAAGTTAATTCCAAGGTAACGTATGGTTTTTAGTGCTATTGTAAATGGGATGGATTCCCTAATTTCTCTTTCTTCGGTCTCGTTATTCGTGTACAGAAATGCAACTGATTTCTGAGCATTGATTTTGTATCCCGCCACATTACTGAATTGCTCTATAACTTCTAATAGTTTGGGAGTGGCTTCTTTTGGGTTTTCCATATAGAGTATCATGTCGTCTGCGAAGAGAGACATTTTGACTTCTTCTTTGCCGATTTGAATACCTTTGATCCTTTTCGTCGTCTGATTGCTGTTGCAAGGACTTCTAGTACTATGTTGAATAATAGTGGCGAGAGTGGGCATCCTTGCCGAGTTCCTGATCTTAAGGGAAAGGCTTCCAGCTTTTCCCCATTGAGAATAATATTTGCAGTAGGCTTTTCATAGATGGCTTTTATGAGATTGAGAAACGTACCTTCTATTCCTACACTCTGAAGGGTTTTAATCAGGAAAGGATGCTGTATTTTGTCAAACACTTTTTCGGCATCGATTGAGAGGATCATATGGTTCCTGAGTCTTTTCTTGTTGATATAATGTATCACGCTGATTGATTTGTGAATATTGAACCACGCTTGCTTCCCAGGTATGAATCCCACTTGATCGTGATGGATAATCCTTTTAATGAACTGTTGGATTTTATTAGCAAGTATCTTGTTGAGGATTTTTGCGTCCATATTCATTAGGGAAATCGGTCTGTAATTCTCCTTTTTGAGTGTGTCTTTGCCTGGTTTGGGGATCAAGGTAATATTGGCCTCATAGAATGAGTTTGGTAGCTTTCCTTCTGTTCCTATTTTTTGAAATAGCTTTAGGAGAATAGGTATTATTTTTTCTTTGAATGTTTGGTAGAATTCCCCAGGAAAACCGTCCGGGCCTGGAGTTTTGTTATTTGGAAGGTTGTTTATCACTGACTCAATTTCTTCATAATTAATTGGCCTGTTTAAGAAATCAATTTCTTCCTGTTTCAATCTTGGTAGTTTATAGGTTTCCAGGAAGGATTCCGTCTCTTCCAGATTGCTTAATTTATTGGCATATAGCTGTTGATAAAAATTTCTAATAATCCTTCCAATTTCAGTGGTGTTGGTCGTGACCTCTCCTTTTTCGTTCATAATTTTAATAATCTGGGTCCTTTCTCTTTTCTTTTGGATAAGTCTTGCCAGTGGTCTGTCAATTTTATTGATTCTCTCAAAGAACCAGCTTCTAGTCCTGTTGATCTGCTCTACTGTACTCCTGGTTTCTAATTCATCGATTTCTGCTCTAATCTTGGTCAACTGCTTCCTCGTGCGTGGATTAGGCCTGTCCCTCTGTTGCTGTTCCAGCTTCTTGAAGTGAGAATATAAAAACTGCATTTTAGATTTTTCTATTCTTTTGAGTGAGGCTTGGATGGCTATGTATTTCCCCCTTAGGACTGCCTTTGCAGTATCCCATAGGTTTTGGGCTGTTGTTTTTTTTTTTTTTTTAAAGATTTTATTTATTTATTTAACAGAGATAGAGACAGCCAGTGAGAGAAGGGAACACAAGCAGGGGGAGTGGGAGAGGAAGAAGCAGGCTCCCAGTGGAGGAGCCTGATGTGGGGCTCGATCCCATAACGCCGGGATCACGCCCTGAGCCGAAGGCAGACGCTTAACCGCTGTGCCACCCAGGCGCCCCTGGACTGTTGTATTTTCATTCTCATTGGTCTCCATAAATTGTTTAATTTTATTTTTGATTTCCTGGTTTATCGAGTCATTCCTGAACAGGATGGTTCTTAGTCTCTAAGTGTTTGAGTTTCTTCCAAATTTTTCCTTGTGGAAAAATTTCAGAGCGTTGTGGTCTGAGAATATGCAGGGGATAATTTCAATCTTTTGGTATCGGTTGAGACCTGTTTTGTGTCCCAGAACATGGTCTATTCTTGAGAATGTTCCATGGGCATTAGAATAGAATGAGTATTCTTTGGTTCTGGGGTGTAGTGTTCTATATATATCTATGAGGTCTAACTCATCGAGTATGGCATTCAAAGCCTTTGATTCTTTGCTTAGTTTTTGCCAGGGTGTTCTGTCTATTGCTGATAGTGGAGTGTTGAGGTCCCCTACTATTAACGTATTTTTATCTATATGTCTCTTTATTCTGGTTAAGAGTTGGCTTGTGTATCTTGCTGCTCCCCTGTTGGGGGCATATATATTTATAATTGTCATATCCACTTGTTGAATACTTCCTTTAAGAATAATATAGTGCCCTTCTGCGTCTCTAACTATAGTCTGTAGTTTAAAATCCAATTTATCTGATATGAGAATTGGTACCCCAGCTTTCTTTTGAGGTCCATTTGCATGAAAGATGGTACTCCATCCCCTTACTCTCAGTCTGAATGCATCTTTGGGCTCGAAATGAGTCTCTTGTAGACAGCAAATGGATGGGTCATTTCTTTTTATCCAATCTGCAATCCTGTGGCGTTTATGGGAGCATTTAAGCCATTCACATTAAGACTGAGTACTGAGAGATATGATTTTAATGATGCCATGTTGCCAGTAAAGTCTTTGTTTGTATTGGCTGTGACTTTCTCTTCTGTATCACTCTTGGGGCCTTTTTACTTTTATAGAACCCCCCGTAATATCTCCTGTAGGGCTGGTTTCATGGTTACGAAATTGGTTAGTGACTGGCGATTCTGAAATGTCTTTATTTCTCCATCTATTCTGAATGACAGCCTTGCTGGATAAAGGATCCTTGGCTGCATGTTTTTCTCTGAAAGAGCTTTAAATATGCTCCCCCAACCCTTTTTCTTATTCCAGGTCTGTGTAGACAGGTCTGATGTAATTCTGATGCCTTTGCCTTGGTACGTGAGAAATTTCTTTGCCCTGGCCGCTTTCAATACTGTATCCTTGGATCTAATATTTGCGAAATGCACTATGACGTGACGTGGCGTAGGTTTGTCGTGGTTGAGCTTGGGAGGGGTCCTCTCTGCCTCTTGGACACGAATGTTTGTTTCCCTCGCTAGATTAGGGAAGTTTTCAGCTACAATTTGTTCAAATATCTCTTCTAGACCTCTGTTTTTCTCCACCCCCTCGGGGATGCCGATGATTCTAACATTGGATCGTTTTACTGAGTCAGTAATCTCCCATAACCTACATTCGTGGGCATGGATTTTTTTAAGACCATCTTCTATTTTCATTTTTTCCTCTATTAACCCATCCTCCAATTCACTAACCCGTTCCTCTGCTTCTGTGACCCTGGCAGTCAGAGCTCTAGTTTTGCCTGCATTTGGCTCATAGAATTTTTAATTTCTGTCAGATTCGCTCTCATTTCTGTCCTTAGGGATTCTATATTCTCAGTAACCTTTTCGTTAATAGTTTTTCCAATTCTACTCATCATTTTGACCATCGTTACTCTGAATTCCATTTCTGATAATTTGGTTACATCCATATCCATTATTTCTGTGGCAGAGGCCACAGACTCACTGTCTTTTCTTTGCTGGGGGGGGGCTTCTCCTTCTTGTCATTCTGATGAGGAGAGGTTGCGGGGTTCTCCAGAGCCCAAATTATTGACTGGGTCCCAGGCCATGCCCCTTGTTTTATAGGGATCTTAGGGATGTGGGCTTCTTCTTTAAAGATTTTATTTATTTATTTATGTGGCAGTCAACCAGCGAGAGAGGGAACAGAAGCAGGGGAGTGGGAGAGGAAGAAGCAGGCTCCCAGCGGAGGAGCCCGATGAGGGACTCCTTTCCGGAACGTCGGGATCACGCCCTAAGCCGAAGACAGGCGCTCAATGACGGCGCCACCCAGGCTCCCGGGTTGTGGGCTTCTTGATTTCTCAGCCTGCCTTCTGTGTTCTGGGGGAGGGGCCTGCCGCGCCGATACTCAGGCAACCCTGTTTGGGTAGAGTCTCCGCGTCCCCTGCGAGGGGGGATGGGGATGGGCACTCCCTGAGCCGGTATTTCCAGGCTTTTGTTCTCTGGCGGCTTTCCCTGGCGGTTTGCTGTGCCTCTTCTGAGAGTCAGAGCAGCAGCGGCCAAATTTCAGCCTCTGTCTCAGAACAGAGGGATTGCGGCCCGTTCTCCACTGATGTTCTGGCCACTTTAACTCTGCTACTGTTGGTGCTGCTCAACCCTGCAGCGTCCCAGGATGTGCGCCCCACACCCGGCGTCCCAGCCCTCACTTCCAGGGCCAGCGCGTCTCTGTCCTTTGTGTTTCTAACACCGCCAGCCACCCCCACGCACTCCCGGAGCTCCCGGTCTCAGTCTGGATCCAGTGAGCGCACCGGAGCTCCGTTTCAGTCTGGTCGCGCAGGTTCCCCGGCTCATGGTCTCAGTCCGCTCTCTCGCAGGTGCTGGTCTGTGAGTCTGCCACCTCCCCCGTGCAGGTGGCTACCGCTTCCCGGTGCCCAAACGCGGCGGCTCCCTCCCCCTTCCGTTAATCTTCCGATATCTTTGCTCGGCTTCACGGCTCCCCGCTTCGTACCTCAATACTCAGCACTGGAGATGTTCATTTGTAGAGATCCAGATGCATCTTCCTGCGTCTCAGGCTGATTCCGTGGTTGTTTAGGCTGGTCTGGTACCTATCCAGCTCGACTCGGGGGACCGGCTGAAAAAGGTGTCTCCTACTCCTCCGCCATCTTAATTCCCCCAAAATTCTGTTTTTGAATCACACATTTCTGTGGATAGGCAATGGTTTGCACTGTTATCTCCCACTGAGGCATTTTAGAAGTTTGTGAGAAATAAATGATGAGAACATTGTTATGAAAAGATTAAATGAAATGGCATGATAAAGAGTGAAGAAATTCATATCAGCTGGTCTGGGAGAGCTTTGCCAAGGAGGTGGTATTGGAGCCCAGCCTGACTGAGAACAAAGAGCCAGCTGTGAATTCTGGGGACAGCGAGTTCTCAGTAGCGGGAATAGCATGGGCAAAGGTCCTGAGGCAGGACTCAGAAAAGGCCAGGTGGCATCGAGTCTGGGCGAGAGTGGTAACAATGCAGGTAGGAGATGTAGGTAGGGAGATATGGTAGACCGGAGGAATTCAGGCAGTCTAGCATGGTGGCAGTGTCCAGCCACCATTGCAAAGTGCTGCTTTTCTGTGAATCCACTGACTTTGGAAAATGGCTAAACTTCTCTGAGTCTCAATTTTCCCATCTGTTAAATGAAGGTGCTGGATTAATATGCAAAAGCATCTGGAGGCTCCTGGGTACCACGTCATTTGAACGTCCTGCTCTTGGTTTTGGCTCAGGTCATGAACTTGGGGTGGTGGGGTTGGGCCCTGCATCCAGCTCCGCGCTCAGCATGGAGTCTGCCAGGGTTTCTCTTTCCCTCTCCCTTGGCCCCTCCCCTTGCTTATTCTCTCTCTCTCTCTCTCAAATAAATAAATCTTTAAAAGAAATACGGGCACCTGGGTGGCTCAGTCAGTTGAGTGACTGCCTTTAGCTCAGGTCATGATCTCAGGGTCCTGGGATCAAGTCCCGTATTGGGCTCCCCACTCAACGGGGAGTCTGCTTCTCCTTCTCCCTCTGCCTTTCTCCCTGCTTGTACTCTTTCTCTGTCAAATGAATAAATAAAATCTTTTTAAAAAGATAAAAAAAATTTTAAATATGAAAAAATGAAAATATGAAAACATCTAGCAGCTCCTCAATAAAAGTTAGCTGAATTAATTAATGCATCTTAAAGGTCTTCCAGATTTATAAACCTGTAATCTTTTTTTTCACTTAGTCCTTTTATTTATTATATATTTGATTTTTAAAAAACTTTTTAAGTAGGATCCATGCCCAATGGTGGGGTTTGAACTCACAACCCTGAGATCAAGAGTCACAGGTTCTACTAGCTGAGCCAGCCAGGCACCCCCTACTTACTTATTTCTAAAATTGAAGTATAGTTGACACACAATGTTACATTAATATCAGGCGTACAACGTAGACAAGTTTATATGTTATGCTATGCTCACCGCAAGTGTAGCCCATCTGTCACCATACAGTGTCACTACACTACTATGGACTATATTCTCTATGCTCTACCTTTTATTCCCAAGACCTATTCACTTCATAATGGAAGCCTGTATCTCCCCCTCCCCTTCACCCATTTTGCCCATCTCCTACCCTCTTCTCTCCTCTGGCAACCATCAGTTTGTTCTCTGTATTTGTGGGTCTGTTTCTGCTTTATGTTTGTGTTTACTCATTTGTTTTGTTTTATTTTTTAGATTCCACATATAAGTAAAATTATATAGTATTTGTCTCTCTCATATAATATTTGTCTGACATATTTCTCTTAGCATAATACTCTCTAGGTCCATCCATGTTGTTGCAAATGACAAGCTCTCATATTTTCTTATGGCTGAGTAGTATTCCATTGTGTGTGTGTGTATCTTTTTCTATTCTATATATATACCACATCTATATCTATCTACAAATACACCACACCTTTATCCATTCATCTCTCGATGGGCGCTTGGGTCGCGTCCATATCATGGCTGTCGTAAATAATGCTGCTATAAACAGAGAGGTGCATGTATCTTTTCAAATTAGTGTTTTTGTTTTCTTTGGTAAATACCCAGCAGTGGAATTACTGGATCATATGGTATTTCTTTTTTTAAAAAAATATTTTGGGCGCCTGGGTGGCTCAGTCAGTTAAGCGTCTGCCTTCAGCTCAGGTCATGATCTCAGAGTTCTGGGATTGAGCCCCCAACGGGGGCGGGGGGGGTCTCTGCTCAGTGGGGAGTCTGTGTCTTCCTCTCCCTCTGCTGCTCCTCCTGCTTGTGTTCTCTCTTCTCTATCAAATAAATAAATAAAATCTTTAAAATAAAATATTTTGCGGAGCCTCCATGCTGTTTTCCACAGTGGCTGCACCAATTGATATTCCCACCAACAGTGCACGAGGGTTCCTTTTTCTCCACATCTTCGCCAACACTTGTTTCTTACCTTTTTTATTCTAGCTATTTTTATGCAGGTAAGATGATACCCCATTATGGTCTTGATTTGTATTTCCCAGATGAGTGATAGTGAGCACCTTTTCAAATGCCTGTTGGCCATATGTAGGTCTTCTTTGAAAAATTGTCTATTCAGCTCCCCTGCCTATTTTTAATCAGATTATTTGATTTTCTTGGTGTTGGGTTGTATAAGTTCTTTATATATTTTGGATATTCACCCGTTATCAGATATATCATTTGCAAATATCTTCTTCCATTCAGCAGTATAAACCTGTAATCTTAAACCACCTACATTCTTCCTTAGAGATCAAGTAGGCACCCCCCTCCCCCTATTTCTCAGCTGACGGTGTTGTCTTGCCTAGAATCACACCACACACCAGGGGAAGATCCAGTGACAGTATGGATGGAGTGCCTTCTACTTGTAGGACACCAATGGAGACTGCAGAATTTTGTTAGGGGTGTGTGGGGACAGAAGGGAGAGAGAGAACATAGAAGGATAAGAAACAGACTGTTCATAATCTACATGGGTTGAGCAGAAGAAAATGCAAAAGATGCTATTTCCAGCCTGAACCTGTTAGATAAGTGCCCATGAACACTACTGACCAAGAGCAAGTAGTTGGGGAATTCAGAGGAGGGCGACAAAGCTGACTTGTAGAAGTCATATGTAATTACCAGCATCACTACAAGAACAAGATTGTTGAAAAGCTTTTTGGATGCAAAGCACCATGCTAAGTGCAGTACATACATTTTATTTAACCCCCACAAAAACCTCATGAAGAAGGTTATTGTTGTAACACTATCCATGAGCTACTGCTCTCTAGAGCAAGGAAGAATGGGAGATTCTTCCCAGACTGAGGGAATAATGTGAACGAAGGCAGGAATGCACAATGTGTTGCCTCTTTATTTGGCTGTTGTCTATTGGTTCCCCTATAAGCCATATTGAAATTATCTAGAAACCTTGTCTCCTCTTCCCCTTTTTGTCCTCCCCAGCCCCGCATCTGCTTGAAGTAATATCTGTTTACTCCAGACTAATACCTTTTTAAAAAACATTTTTAAATTTAAATTCAATTAATTAACATACAATGTATTATTGGTTTCCGAGGTACAGGCCTGTGTTTCATTAGTCTTACAATACCCAGTGCTCATTACATCACGTGCCCTCCTTAATGTCCATCACCCAGTTACCCTGTCCCTCCACCCCTCTCCCCTCCAGCAACCCCCAGTTTGTTTCCTATGATTAAGAGTCTCTTATGGTTTGTCCCCCTCTCCCTGGTTTCCTCTTGTTTTATTTTTTCCTCTCTTCCTCTCTCCCTATGATCCTCTGTTTTATTTCTTAAATTCCATATATCAGTGAGATCATATGATAATTGTCTTTCTCTGATTGACTTATGTCACTTAACATAATACCCTCTAGTTCCATCCATGTCATTGCAAATGGCAAGATTTCATTTTTTGATGGCTGCATAATGTTCCATTATATATATACTATATTATAGTATATATAATATTATATATATATATATATATATATATATATATATATATATATATATCAGTATCTATATGTCACATCTTCTTTATCCATTCATCCATCGATGGACATCTGGTCTCTTTCCACAGCTTGGCTGTTGTGGACATTGCTGCTATAAACATTGGGGTGCAGGTGCCCCTTTGGATCACTACATTTGTATCTTTGGAGTAAACACCCAGTAGTGCAATTGCTGGGTCATAGGGTAGCTCTATTTTCAACTTTTTGAGGAACCTCCCTACTGTTTTCCAGAGTGGCTGCATCATCTTGCATTCTCACCAACAGTGTAAGAGGGTTCCCTTCCTCTGCATCCTCGCCAACATCTGTCGTCTCCTGACTTGTTCATTTTAGCCATTCTGACTGGTGTGAAGTGATATCTCGTTGTGGTTTTGCTATTAAATTGAGACCCAGGGAAATGAGAACATTAACTGAATATTTGCTACTATTATGACAATATTATTATTGTTTTAGTTGTGATAATTGTATTGAGGACTTTTTTGGTTTTGTTTTTAGGAGCCCTTATCTTCTACAGATTCATATAGAAATAATTTGGTGTTAGGGAGGACGTGGGGTGGGGGAATGGGTGAAACGAGATTCAGTCTCTGAATCAGTAAATATTGACACTGGGTGAAAACTTCACGGGAATTTGTTATACTGTTTCCTCCACCTTTATATGTATGTGAAATTTTCCATAATAACATGTTTTCTAAAAAAAAAAAGACTGGATCTGCTTGAAGGATTGAAGCACATGGGGTAAAACAATATCCTTCAGAAGTGACAGTAAGAGTGACGGCAGAAGTAAGAGCTCTTTTTCCCCAACAAAGATCCAAAGACACTCTGAGCTCTGCGACAAGGTAAGGGCCTTGTATTCAGGCAACTCGTTAACAACGAGCTCCACACAAGGCAAAGTCAGAAACAAGCAACCAGAGACCCAGCTGTGTCCACATTTACACATTTATTTGGGTTTAGAGAGACAACACAGATAAAATACTTAGATCATACACAAGTTTATATTTGGTAAGAAGAACAGGTTGCACGTGTTTATATTTTTAATTTTTTTCTGTCTTTAGTAAATGGCATAATGTTGGGAGAGATGTTGATGTCTTTCAGAAACACCAACCGGGAACAGCATTTTAGAGCACAAAACGAATAAATACACAGTGTTCGTAGGTAGCATCTGAAAACAGGAGAGCACGTGCAAGATGATACCCACCGTGAGGGGTCTTGATTCCCTGTGCTGCTGCTATATTTACACCCGTGCTTGCTTCGTCCGTGTTCTGAGGAGCAGCCCCTGCTCCAAACCCCGTCCCCAGCGGGGACAATACCTGCAATTTGGGCGGTTTGTGACACTCCATACGGGTCTCCTGTATTCTCGGAGCGGCGTTCACCTTGCATTTTTGTGCAATCACACAGTTCTCAAAGGAGAGTTCTCGGTAGGGAGCTTAGCCGAAGGCATGTTCTCTATTAGAGCTGCTGCGGAGGGCGTACAGTTTAGCAGAGAGAGGGAGAGAGAGAGCGCGCGGGAAGAGATGCGGATGTTGTTCTTAATATCGATACGGCTACCACACAGAAAAAGACATGTCAATAATATATTGTACAAGCTTTTACAGCAACACACGTGGTCTGCAACACTGTACAGTTCAGAGCTAAAGTGCACAACCCCACTCTGAGGTGACGAGACAGTACTATCAATACAACGAAGGCAACACAATTTACACACACGATTGATTTCCTTTGCTTTCTTCGCAGCCTTTTGACAGTACACAAAGTCAATACCGTTTATGCGTCTCAGATAAAGACATACCACACTTTTTTTTCAAGTATTTAGAAATAATAAACACAATATTGCTGAATAAATGAAAATGGCCATGTCAATTCTGATTAAGCTAACCCCAGACTTTTCTAAAATTTGGAAAGGATGGTCCCATATAAAGGTCTTTGGCACTGGGAATTTGAGCTACTGTTCAAAACCACCATCCCCCCCCCCCCCAAGTAGATTACAGACCTACTTTAAAGAATATTTTATTAGACTACTGGAACCTATTAGGCTTTTATTTACCTCCTTTCCTGGGTTGTGGTTGGCAGGGTTTTCACTGCAAAGGATTGAGCAAGACTCCTAGCCAACTTGGGGAAGGATCTGGAAGGGGCAGGAAGTAGGGGAAACAACCTATTTGTAAAAATTAATTTGCTAGAATTTCATACACAGGAGCAAACGCTTCTCCTTTTAAATTCCATCATACAATCAAGTTAAAAAGCAGCAGCTTCTGATAGAGGGTCTGTACTGCAGGCTATAAGCATCCTGGAGTTGAGAGGGGTCTGTCCAGGTCAGGGCCCTGGGCTCCACTGTCTTCTCCAAGCAGAACAGTGGGTTTGACAGTTAGTGTCTCTGCCACTGAGGTAGGACCTTTTGGCCTGAGGCTCAAGATAGATGGGTGGCTATGTGCTTAGTTTCAATGGCCCATTTCTAGAAGGGAAAGGGATGCTTGGCCATTAGACATAGCCTAGAATGGGAGGTTTATTCCTTCATGAAATTCTGGGGTACAGATAAAAGTTTTCTCTTAATCATCATAGGGAACCCATTTGCTTCCTATACAGGAAGGACCCAAACCTATGTTCAAGTATCAATGTGTTTGGATTTAATGTGGGAGAAAGAATGTAGGAGCAAGCTCATGCAGATTTCAGATGGTTGGATCTTGTGGTTATATTAGAGGGGATTTCTTTCTTTCTTCTCTTGTATGCCTGTAGTCTTTCTAAGGTACATACAGAAAGGACGAATATTCTAAGTTGGTACCTGCAGTCAGCATAGAAGAGTTTGTAGTCATCACACTAGTACTTGGAATCCGACAAACTGTGGCCCCACAAATATCAATAGGAGCTCTTGTTAGCTTGGGTCTCTCCATCAGGTGTGCAGGGGAGGAAGAATGCTTTAAAACATTATCCCGAATTCTAAGGATCTTACTATCTCTGCCTACTCTGGTCACTTTGGATCTTGACGAGAGGCAGATAAAAGAAGGTCTTAAGATGCTGTCTCAAAATCTCAGGTGAGGAGCTCACTTCATGAGAGGAAAATAACCACCCGTGGGATAGAAATTAATTATTTGGGATTCCAGGGATGAGGAGCCTAGCAGGAGAGAACTTTCGTGGGTGGGAGAGGGGAGGGAATGGGAATAAGCAATTATCCAGGAGGTAAATGACTCCTTCCTAGACAGTGACAATATGGTGCCCAGGATGACACAGAGATGTCTTCTCTCAAGGCCGAGTTTAATTTTCTGGAGTGTGCTTCATTCCTTTTTGCTCAGGCCAATTAGATTTTATTTTTATTTTCCCTAATTAATCCAAATGGCCTAATAAAAGAATACTGTTTGGGAAGAGGCCTCAAGAATAAGCATCTAGCTTCTGTTCCAAACAAGCCGAACTGGAAAGCAGAGTACAACTGCCCTAGTTTTAGTCTAAGAGGAAGCTTGATTTGTCCTGATTACTGAGTGGGTCTGCTCAGGGTCAACTGGGCGGAAAACTCAACTGGGAAGAGAATCGTATTGTTGATCTGGTCAGTTATTTTCGAGAACTTGCAATGTTTTCTTGTGTTTGTTTTGTAATACTAACTTTAGAGATATGATAAGCCGTCACATGAATAGAAAGAAGGCAATTTACCTTTGAAGAATTTTGTGGGCCTATATTTCAGAATAACTTTCCTCAGTGTTTATTGTGCCTCCATTAAAAGAAAGAGAAAAAAAAATCTGGCTTAGTTTTTATATCTGCCCCTGCAGTTTGTATAACCCATATAAAATAAAAATCTATATGTTACAAAATAGGATTTCTTTTTAATATATATATTTTCCTTTTGTAAAATTATATGTATTTAAATACATTTGAAATGTTGCTATAGGTAAATTAGAAAATTTTTTTTCTAATACTATGAAAAAGGCAAGAGTTTTTATTGTCAACATACATTTTATATGCACTTTCTCCTTTGGACTGCACCCCAAAGAACCTTTTAGGATTCAGGGGCCATTTGGAACTATTCAATCCTACTACTCTGAAGTGAAAATAAAGCTTGATTTGCATACTCTATTAAAAGTAAGGGAAGTATTTATAACAATTTTAAGCTTTTCATTATTGATTAGAACACAGCCTTTTGTCACTAATTTTTAGAGAGGTATTCTAAACTTAGGAAAGGATTTGTAAAAGGAGCAATGTCTTGGATTTTTAAACTGTACTCTACTTTGACACCACAATATAGAAATAGATTTACTTTGGAACAAACTACAAATACATCCACACAGTTTGTGACAACTTAATTGTCTACCTAGAGAATTGCAACAGCTTAGCGAGCTATGATATTATAAATCTTGTCCAAGGCGTTCTATTTCTTCGATCAGGAAGTCAATGTCTTGGTGAGTTGCTGCGGGATTTGAGATGACCATGCGGAAGAAATTGACCTTGTCTCCCAAGGGCTGGTAGCTGACCATTGTGGTCCCGTACTCCATCATTCTAGCTTTAATCACTGGGGCCACCTGTGGGGGAGACCAGAGCCACATGGTGACCCCTGGGGACTCTTCCACTAGTAAAAGAACCCAATATCAAGTAGCATTTTTAGTTTTTAACTAAACAACCTGACTCATATTTGTTTCCCTTAAAGGAATTATCTCCAAGTTTTTTGGGGATCAGAGCACTAGAGCAGTTTAACACATCCAAATTCTTGGAGGTGATAAGATGAATAATAAGTGATAGGCTCTCAGGTGTGTTCCGTGTCACCCTTGACTTTGTGAAAAAGAAAACTGCAGACCCCTAATGGAGCCATGCTAGGCCACGTCACCAACTCTGGGCTTCATACCTAACCTAACTATAGTTTCAACTTCCCCCAGAAATATAGTCTTAACTATAGTCTTAACTTCTTTGCCTCCCCCAAAGAAACATGAGGTAATCACCTAATAAGACCCTTTTCCCCAAAGAAAGGTGAGCTCACCCAAAATAATTCTCTTTTCTGTTTGTGACTTCCCTGTCCTGCCTTTAAAAACCTCTCCCTTAGTCTCTCACTCTGAGAAACAAACTGAGGGCCTCAGAGGGGAGGGGGGTGGGGGAATGGGATAGACCAGTGATGGGTAGTAAGGAGGGCACGTATCGCATGATGCACTGGGTGTTATACGCAACTAATGAATCATCGAGCTTTACATCGGAAACCGGGGATGTACTGTATGGTGACTAACATAATATAATAAAAAATCATTAAAATAAAAAAAATAAATAAAATAAAAACTTCTCCCTTTCTGTAGCCCCTTGGAGCTCCCCTCTACTTCCTAGATGGGATGCTGCCTAAAGCCAATTAGATCTTTAAAATATATTCAGTTGAGTTTTTGTTATTTAACAACTTGTAGTTACGGATTTGGGAGAATGGGAAGAATTGGATATTGGTTCTAAGGCTAAATAGTTTAGCAATACAACATTTGGGGGAGGGCTTCTTGTTTTATTCCTCAGTACCTGTGAAAACACTGGAAATAGAACATAGCTCAGAGAATGGTTACCAAGAGGTAAGCCTCAATATCAAGTGATGTCTGAAAATAAGCAGACTTTTGAGGCCTTAAAGCACTTTTCTTTCTTGAGACCCTAAAGCCTTCCAGGTTCTTTTCATTCTCCTTCTGTATTATCTCAGTTTATAAGATTTTTTGAAATATGTTCCTTAACCACAATGAAAATCAGCTGAGGCCCAAAGCAGAGCCCACAAGGACTTAACATTACAGACGTGGATCACCAACGAGAGTTTACCACACATATGCCAGAATGATCACAGTGTCAGCAGTTCTCTGACGACTCTGTATGAGATGAAGTTCAAACTCTCGAGCTCAGCACGAAGGTATTTTGTCCCCCAGCTCTGAGGACTCATCTTCCAGTGCTCACTAAATTCAATCTTCAACTCTGACAAGACCTACAGTCAATATCCCTTGAATGTGCCACATATATTTTTTTCCCCTTCACACTTGTCCTCAGTCTTACTGTGTCACACTTGTTGTCTTGGCTCCGAGTCCCCTTTCTCTTCCAGGTCACACCCTACACGCACCCCAACGCTCCACCACAGACCTCCAACCACGATGAAGCCTTTCCTGACTCCCTAGTCCAGTAGCATCTTTTCTCTTTAAAGTGGTAAATACATGGCCCTTACCCATAGAGTCTGTCTACAGAATATTTCCCATTGTCTTATGACTTACAAGAAAATACATCTCATCTCCGCCATTTTGAAACTGCAATCTCTGAAGGGCAGACACAGTGTCCTTTATGTCTTTTGGTTACCAGCACTGTGTGCACATTGAGGGCTCCCCAAGTCCTTACTGATTATAAAGAGTAGAATAATAGGGATAGCTATGTAGGAAGAGGAACACATTTAACTTAGGTCTGTGTGTATGATCTCTTCACGTAAATTTTACCATTGGAGTTTGCAAATATAACATTTGATCATTTAAGTTCATTGCTGCAAATATGTAACCAGGAATGGCTGTCAGGGAGCTTTAGACTTAATTAGATATACATAGTAAGTAACTCAGTTCAAAATGGGGACTCTACCTTACATCATAGTTGGATTCATTTTAATGAAGAATAGCTTCATTCAAATCGAATGCGGTTATGAACATGTGACTTTTGAACATCAACACTTAAATAACCATTGGTTTACATGAGGTTTTCATTTTCACAGTACTCAGTGTGCAAATGACATATCTGATAAAGGGTTGGTATCCAAAATCTATAAAGAACTTATCAAACTCAACACCCCAAAAACAAAAAATCCAAATAAAAAATGGGCAGAAGACATTTCTCCAAAGAAGACATCAGATGGCCAATAGACATATGAAAAGAAGCTCAACATCACTCATCACCGGGAAAATGCAAATCAAAACTACAGTGAGATATCATCTCCCACCTGTCAGAGTGGCTAAAACAAATGCAAGAGACAACAAATGTTGATGAGGATGTGGAGAAAAAGGAATCCTCTTACACTCTTGTGGGGAGTGCAAACTCGTGCAACCACTGTGGAAAACAGTGTGGAGTTTCCTTAAAAAGTCAAAAATAGAACTAGTCTGCGATCCAGTAATCACACTACTGGACATTTACCTCCAAAATTCAAAAACACTAATTCAAAGGGATACACGCACCCTTATGTTTATAGCAGAATTATTTACAATAGACAAATTATGGAAACAGCCCAAGTGTTCTTTGATTGATGAATGGATAAAGAAAAGGTGGTGTATACATATGTACACACACACACACACACACACACACACACACACACAATGGAATATTATTCATGCATAAAAAAGAACGAAATCTTGCCATTTGCAACAACATGGATAGATCTAGAGAGTAGCAGGCTAAGTGAAATAAGTCAATTAGAGAAAGACAAGTACCATATGATTTCACTCAGATGTGGAATTTAAAAAACAAAACAAATGATCAAAGAAAAACGAGAGAGGCAAACCAAGAAACAGACTCTTACTTGTAGAGAACAAACTGATGATTACCAGAGGGGTGTTTTTTTTGGGGGGGGTAATGGGAGAAATAGGTGATGGGGATTAAGGAAGGCACTTGTGATGAGCACCAGGGGATGTATGAAAGTGTTGAATCACTATATTGTACACCTGAAACTAATACAACATTATATGCTAACTGTACTAGAATTAAAATTTTAAAAATAAGACCAAATAAATGTAAAAAAAAACAACCAACCCAAAATAAAGACTCAATGTGTAAAATTGACATATTTCCCATAAGGCCCAATTATTTATTAGTTACCAAACAGAAAACCAAGGACAGAGTTTACCTTCACTTTCATTTCACCTCAGTTCACATCCTAAACCTGATTTCCTCATCTAAAAATGAATGTGCATGATGATTCCAGCA
This sequence comes from Ursus americanus, assembly GCF_024610735.1. NCBI lineage: Eukaryota > Metazoa > Chordata > Mammalia > Carnivora > Ursidae > Ursus > Ursus americanus. Next base: position 13,439,484 of record NC_142157.1, on the reverse strand, counting down.
CCGGGATTTTCTGATTCTAGGTTAACGTGTTCTTAAGTCTCTTTCTGCCCTTTCATTACACAGGAAGGTAATATAGAGAGGAATGTTTCTGTTGGGTTGATCCTTCTTTCCCCTAAAGGACTGAGGATGTACACAGAGCATTGGGCTCATCCCAGGGAATAAGTATGAAAAAGAATTTAAATATCTCAAGTCTGGGATTAAGTTTTAAAAGTGGATCTCCTAGAATACTCTAGCATAAGGACATGAAATTTATCACTTTGTGCTGTGAGAGATGGCAAATCAATGTGTTCCTGGGAAGGTAAATCCCAAATTAGAAAAGGAATTCCAAATCCATGTGCCTGCAGGAATTTCAGGAAGAATCACATAACTATTGCTTAGTTTTTATTTGTGTAATAAATCATGCTTGTTCTTCAGAACTGATAAAAAATAATGGTAATGCTTTACTCAGTGAATTAAACTCTGATTTCATTTTCATGGGGAATCTAAGCAAAACCACATAGAAATGGTATTTATTATTGAAGAGAATCATCTCTAACTTTTCAGATAAATCAAATCAAATCAAAGGTCAAAAATTTAAATGGTAACAGTATCATCCCAAACAACTTTTGGTGTAAAGTCAGATTGAATCCCTACAGTTGCTGAAGCTAGCTGGGTCAGAGAAATCACAGCTGTCTAAATACATATGACTTTTGGTTGCTTGCAGAAAATGTGGATGAACTAAAATCAGCAGGAACATGGAACGTCTACTTCATTGCATAATCACTAATTGCAAGTTCAGAAGTAAAATAAGATTCTGACTCTTCTGATGAGTATATAGCTTTTTCACTTATTTCTAGATGTTTTCTTTTGGTCACATTCTTGGTTTTGTTGAATAAAGACAGTCAGGAAAGAGAGGCTGCATGTTGAAGATTTCACTAAAGACCTACTCAGCAGGAGCTCTTGGGGCTGCCTTATGAATTCTTATCGTTTTCTCCCTTGAGTTATTAGCTTTTTCAATTCCTTAGAAAACAATAACCAGGGAACTATCCCATAATGTGAATCCACATTTGTTTCTCCCAAGAAAGCTCAGGTTAAAGCGTCACGGAATCACAGAAATTATTTTTTCACTATGTATCATAGAACCTTTTTGTTTCAAAATCTTGGAAACATGAGTGAAATTCTTGGAAAAATGCAAAAGCAGAATAACCATAAGTAGGAATCCTAACACTTCAAATTTCACCAATTAAATTCCTTGTTACATTTCACAACATAGACTTTGGAAGAGTGTCACCTTAAATAGGAGGCCAATCTACTTCCTTACCAATGTACTTTTCAATCCACTGTTGACCTTTTGGAAGTCCATTAGTCATCATAGGACTGGTAGATGCTGGGATGAGATATGCAGATAATGATCAAATACAATGGAATAAAATACAAGATGAAGGTGATGATGAAGAACCAGGATTCTTGTCTGATGAATGTCTGCATGGATTCCACCTGCTGGTCCTGCTGGTGTCTAAGGCATTTGCCTATGGTCATGTGGCACCCTAGGCCTTCTGTGTCCACTGTGCCTCAGTGATGATGGGCCACCTGCACACTCACAGTCCTGACCAGGCAGCAGGAAAGGCACCAACCCAAATCTCAGCCTCCCTTACGAAGTTGTTGACTCTGGTTGTTTCATAATAACCACTCGTTGCCTAGATATCTGTCCCCACATCAGTGTGAGCTCTGGGGAAAGGCCTATGATCCACTAGTAGGTTTCCTAAATGTTGTTTCTGCTCCCTGTTCTGGCATGTGCAAACGGCACTGTATCTCAGCAAACATTTTTGAGCCCCTTACTGTATGCTAAGCCGTGTACCAAGACAGGAGGGCACAAAGAGGAATTCTTCCTTGGAGGGTCCGGAATTTAACTTAATTCTCTTTTGCCATATGCCGCACAGAAGACTCCACATTTCCTCCCATTTTGGGTCTATATCAGCGCTGACCAAGAGAACTTTATGTGGTGATAGAGATGTGTTATATCTCCACTATCTGATACAATAGTCACTGATCACAAGTTGAGCCCTTGGAGTGTGGCCAGTGTAAGTGAAGAAGTGAATTTCTGGTTGAATCTAATTTTGATTGACTTAAATTTAAATGCCACATGTGGCTATTGATACCATACTGGATAGAACAGGTGATCTATTTTACTTTACCTCCACTGTTTTTCCTCTGGGATTGTGTGCATGTGTGTGTGTGTGAGTGTGTGAAGATACACTGGTCCCTGGACATTATACTTTAAGGGCTTTATACTTAAGAAGAAACTTCTGAAACTCTGAAAAATTATTGACATAAATAAACAAAAGTTAACCTTGATATTTTATGTGGTTCTGTTGTGAATTCCAACTCTGAATTGCTGAATTCTCTGTATTCCAGTCAGGAAAATGGAATCACAGGAGAGGAAAAAATGAAGAGAACTCATTTTGCAATCCCCCGACTTTCAAATTTGAATTACCAACTGTGTAAAAATAGTTGACTAATATCCCAATGGCTCTCCCCAAGAAATAATCTCCATTCCCATCACAGTTCATGTGACTTGCTAAAACCCGAGAGGCATCTGAAGAGAGCTGTATTGATATGGGGGGAATTCAGAGTTGATTTTTGCTCAGAAAGTGATGGGAAAAACCACTTTCTGTTCTGTTTTCCCATCTTGCCCCATTCCTCAGCCCAGCAATAATGAATTGATTCAACAAATTAAATCGGCCAAATTATTCCATGGATTCTCTGTCTGGTCAATAGGTTCATTAAAGAGGTAGAGCCAATAAAAATGGAAACATCTAATTTCTAACTAACTTGTTAAATAAAATTAGTTATTGGTAAGATGATACATACTGTGAAGAAGCCACACCATAAAACATCAGGAAAAAATATGAATTCTTTTCCCTCAAACGACAATAGGCCCCTTTTTGTCTCCCTATCATCTTCTCCAATGTGACCCTCACCCTCCCTCCCTCCCACATCTTGGGCTTGATTTCTTGGAATGAGCAAATGAGTCAACTTCATTAAAACTTCAAACACAACCATGACTCCTCCTACCCAGACACATGCACCGATGGATCCCCATCCTAGCAGCTTTCTTCCATGCATTCCTCTAGGTCTGTGGCTCTGAGCTTAGGCTGCACATTGGGATCACCTGGAGAACTTTTAGAACTATTCCCAAGCCCATCCAAAACCAACTGAGTTAAATTCTCAGGGTTAAGACCTGGTCATCAGTGTTTTCTATAAAGCTTCAAGCTGATTCTAATGTGCTCCTGCCCAGATGTCACATCAGGAAATGGACACTTAACTTTCACAACCCTGTAAAGGCTCTGCTTGACCAGAAACATGGAATATCCACTTAGCCCATCCCCAGTGCCAAGCCAACCCTAGGCTCCATACTTATTTTGTTGTTCCTTACTCATTTTCTTTTCTTTTCTTTTTTAGAGAGAGAGAGAGGGCACATGAGCAAATGCATGCATGCACACAAATGGGGGGGGGGCAGAGGGAGGGAGAGAATCTCAAGCTTGTTCCATGCCCGGTAGAGAGCCTGATACGCGGCTCCATCTCATGACCCCGAAATCATGACCTGAGCCAAAGTCAAGAATTGGACACTTAACCAACTTAGCCACCCAGGTGCCTCTCCTTATTCATTTTCTATCTTTCTCTTCCTCTTCCTTATTGTTTATTCTATAAAAGCTTCTTGCTTTCCACCTTATTTTGCAGCTCTCTGGATCCCTGGGAATGGAGGCTGTCTGCTTCATGAAGTGGTAAATGAAGTCTGTTTGTATCACCCAGATCGTCTTCTTTAGTCGTCTCTAACACTTATGATAGTTGAGTGATCTAAAACTAGATAGGACTTGAGCCTGGGACACAACATGCGCTCTACACAGTGGCCGTTAGTATTGTTTCCTGCGGCGATACCTTCTGGGGTTCACCACAGCTCTAAAGACTCCACAGGGTAGCCTTGACCTTGGCATCTCAAGAGGGACAGCCTCAGCTCTGATTTCTAACCATTGCTGGTGCCTGAAGTCTCTTTCTGTGCTTATAACACAGGTTTTGCTGGGCAGGACAGGCAACTTCCTGCCTGTCCTGGATTCTTACTGCATCGTGAATGGCAGGAAAGCTGTCACCTGATTGCTTATTTTAAGCTCTCATAAATTTGCTCTCAGAAGAAAAGAAGCAAACAGAGTAGTCAGAAGTCTGGATATACCAGCTCTGAATGGCCTGGTTCTGTAGGAGCCCATGAAGGGGCGTGGGCCTGTACACCAAGGTCAAGGTGGATTTCTCCTAGAAACGCATGTCAGAGAGACGCCTCACATGTGCAAGGCCCAATGGATGCACCAATGTCTGGACCAGAGGAGCCTGTATCACTTACCTTCGAGAGGCGGCTCATTCTCTCTTCATTGTCTTCCAGGACACGCAAACTTGGAGGCACATACCAGAAGCAGACATTTGTGTGCTGAGGCTACAAGGAGGAAAGTAACATTCATACTCGGCCCATCGTGGCAACTGAGAAAATTCCAAGCACATTTCAAATCTATTCTGCAGCTTCCGAATAGAATCTGTTTTAAATCCATTATCGCTTCTGGAGTGCCTGACTTTCACCACATTATACAGAGTTACTGTTTTGTGAGTTTGATTTTTTTACTACAGCTCAGAACAGCGACCCCATCAGCCCAGCTTCTCCTTGGTAATGGTCCTGCTTACCTAGACAATACATAATTGACTTAAAAAAAAAAATCAGTGATGAGAACTGGTAAGAACTGGAACTGACTCAACTTTTGGGGATCATAGGGACAGGAATACGCACCTTTCCATCAAACACCATTTCGTATCCTTCTCTGTTTTTTATGATATTGTATAAATACTCTGCCAGCTCCAAGCACTTATCAATATGTGCTTCAAACCCAGTAGTGCCCTGAATAAGAAAAGAAGAAAGCTTATCAGGCAGGCTGAGAAAGGCGGGTGGGCCCTCTGTGGGACTAATCTCTCCGGAGACTGAGGCTTTCTCTGCCACTTCCGCCTCCGCTCTGGTCCCCACTTTGCTTGCATAAGACTCTGCTTCCAGAGCCTTCCCTGGTGATGATTTCTCCTTTGATGCTCTCCCCTCAGGTGTTTTTGTTCCTTTCATGTCATCACAGCTCCCTACCGAGGATTCCTTTTCTTCCCGAGCCCCCATTCTCTAGGCAATTATTTTGATTACTCAAGGGGAAAATTTGCCTCTGCCATTCCGAGGGGTAATTATGGAAGTCATTAATGACAGGAGGCTGGGCTGTTCTCTTCCTGCGGAGAAGCAGCAGCACCAGAGAGCCCCCAGCAGGCCTGCTTAGCTCCTGTCCGTCATGAAAATTTACCATTTCCAGACCCTGCTTTTGTTCACCAATGTACTCCCATTATAGAACAAATAGGGTAGGTACTCAATGAATATTTGTTGAACAAATGAATATATGAATCTTTAAGGGGCACACAGATGCTTTGTTAGCCTGTCATTCTGCAAAGCTCATTAGATTTCTCCTCTGGGGATAAATCACTCATATGTTTGTAACGGGCGAACATTATCAGGGAGGTCTTTTTGTTTCCGGCTCTGGAAGCCCAGGATCTGGGCTTGCGAAAAACAACACTACAGCCATGGACTGGAGCTGTTTAACAGACCTTGGGACACTCCAGGGAATTACTTTTCAAAATGGCTTTCCTCCTAACTCCCCCAGCATTTGTGGAGCGCTCATAGAAAGCTTAGAAGACAGCTAATGCGCATCCCAGGAGCACTTAGAAGAGGCCAACCAGTGACTAACCCAACATGGAAACTGGAGGGAGCAGCTGTAATGGACGTAAGACGGGCCCACACTCCTATTGACGGTCTCATCATCTCAGCATAGCCAGTGACTTTAACATCTGAAGCCTTAAAAGAAATCTGATGGGTTCAGGAATCTTTTCTATGGAGATTGCTGCCCTAGTTGATGAATCAGAGAGTCTGACTGGTTCCTGATGACCCCAAGGATGGGTCCCGATTGATGCCTGAACACCCAGGCCACAGCCTATACCGTGCGCTCTATGACTTTGTGGTGCCAAGGATTTGGGGTTGGTTTGGACTGATCTGGCAGTTTGGGTATACTGGGGATGGACCCTAGGTAGGAGGGAGGGAAGTTAACTGTTCTCCAAACTGGACCCTTTGAACCAGTGCAGGGTTGGCTTTAAACTTGCACGTACCTGATCCAGGATATGGCCAGGACCAACAGGACTCTGACCCTGGCCAGCCCCATGACCTTGGCTAATCTTTTTACTGGTCTCCTGGGAAAGGTGGTGCCTGTGTGATTTCCCTGCCACACAGGGGCACGGTAAGGTAAAACGAATGCTCTGAAAAGGAGTTTGGTTGTATTGCAAAGGCACTGGGATTATCGCAGACTGGAGGGGGAGCCCTCTGGCCTTTGCTAGTCTAGGACTTCATTCGAGAAGATCAGGAGTAACCCAACCATCCCTTTAGTTGTAAGCTAAAAAGGTCCAAGGGGAAGCGAAAACTCTAGTGTGCCCTTTGAAGCCTGTCTCTGCGTGTTGGGTATTTATGCGAATAAGATCCATATTTTATTTTCAAGGTTTTGAAGGTTTTTAGGAGATTCTCCAAAATGTACTCATTCATCAAATACTTGCTGAGTTGCTGTCCTATGCCACAGTTGTTATTCTGAGAGTGACGACAGCCCCTGGAAAACTCGATCAGGCGTGGCATTACCATGCTCTGGGTTGCTATGAGGGAAATTGAGATCTCTGAGGGGCACGCCTAAGTGAAAGTCTGGACGCTGTTGTCTGAGTTACGCTGAGGGAGCTTCGGGAGAAAGATGGTTTTATTTTCTCCCTCATCGTCCACACGCTTAGGATTGGTTTGGACTGACTTGGCTGAAATACACATTCCACAAGGTGTTTCTTTTGCTCACTACTGTCCCCCTCCTACCAGCAGGGCTGGCATATATTAGGTGCTCAATGTATGTTTGTTGAATGAGTGGATGAATGAATGGAAATCTACTTTTAATCCCTGGGGCAGTGTTTTTACACAGTATGTTCTGAGGAACCATTTCTATCGGCACCAGGTTAACTGTGTTGATAATGTAGTTCTGCTGGTTGAAATCCTACGTATTGTACCTATCCTGTTCTAGACCCATCTCCGAGGCAACCTCTTAATAAATCATTCTTGGCTCTCAAACTAGGAATGGGCTCTCCATCCTTTAACTTCTCAAGGTGCGTCTGTGTCTCTTTTACAACCAGGTATGTTCTGTCTTATGTGATGGTTATCTGTGCATTTATCTTACCTCGTCTGGAAAATTGTGGTCCCCTCATCTCACCCAGCATCAGGCCCAATAACAGATACTCATTACATACTTATTAAAATAAATTAATATTTTAGAGAGAAAGTGAACATTCATTCAGTCACTCAGCAAAGGGTGCCTGGCATTACTTTCCCTTTAATAGTTTTCTCCTGGTATTTTTTTTTTTTTTCTCAGCCATTTGCCAGTCCCTCTGTTATCTACATTTTTAATGAGGGAGGCCAATCACAGAAAATGATAAGGAAATCTGCTGATATGCATAACCATACACAGAGAGATTTACCATGAAAACTAGGTAGTTACATAGTAAGCCATGATGGTAGACCTAAAATCAAGGTATGTTCATTTTTTCTATCTCTCCCTTCCTTCCTTCCTTCCTTCCTTCCTTCCTTCCTTCCTTCCTTCCTTCCTTCCTTCTTTTTCTTTCTTTCTTCTTTCTTTCTTTCTTTCTTTCTTTCTTTCTTTCTTTCTTTCTTTCTTCCTCTTCTTTCTTCTTTCTTTCTTTCTTTCTTTCTTTCTTTCTTTCTTTCTTTCTTTCCTTCTTCTTTCTTTTTCTTTCTTTCTCCTTCCTTCTTTCCTTCCTCTCTTTCTTTTTGTTTTTTTCTATCTACACTGAATTTTAACCACTGAGGAAATCTGTAAAATCTGGAAAATAATCATCAAGTCGTATTTAGCATTCTCTAATAAAATACAGACAAAATGAAAGATCTCCTCACTAAGAACAGAGTTGAGGGCAGGCACAGGGCCTCTGCTCATGACAGGCTTACGTATGGTATTACCGCCTGGACTGCCTGCTAGCATTCACATCAAGAGGCTTATTTTTTTGCCTACAGTTGCTTTCATCAAGTTCTCTTGGGCTTAATGTGATGGCTGTCATTAGTGCATTTAGCTCCATTAGTCATTAACAGATTAAGGAATATTTATAGTTAGGTTACTAGTTTTCATGCGGTTTGTATTGCTAAGGAGAAAATGTGGCTTCACTTGAATACCGCGTTCTCCAGGCATATCCAGTAACAGGGTTTCCTGATGAAAGCTGCCTGCTCCTCAGGGTTGTTTTTGCAGATCCTTTTCTCATGCCTGAGGAGATACGAGATAGAATGTCATAGCCAACTCTTTTTCGGTTCTTCTGAGGGCAGGATGACTTCTTCCCTGGCTGGCGTCACTAGAGAGCTCGGACAAAAGTGTGATTACCCTTCCCCCTCTTCTGGATTGCAGGACTGAGCTTAGGGCTTTTCACTATTACCATTTCATTTTGCAAAACATGCAGCTTTAGGTCGAAAAGCAAATGAAGTTTTTGCCATTTCCGTGTCTAGATACTCAGGGTTTGGCCTGAGGAATTAAAGGAATACGCACCCCTCATTTATGGATAAATTACGTGGCCGCTGAGGTCGTTCCTTGTTTTTTTTCTTTTTTTCTTCCCTCTTCTGATGCCTCTGCTTCAGTGCGTTCAGGTCTAGATCCTTGGCCCTTATTTCAGGCTTCAGTCGTTCCTGTTGTTTCATTCACACCTGATGGCCTCCGAGTTCTTTCTCTTACAGCCAACCGCTGCCCCATGCTGGCGAGGGGGCTTCAGATGGAAAAGGCGCAGCAGGAACTGATGAACCATGAGAGGAGCACTTCTGTGCGAATATAGCTAATGATCGTCGTCTTAATAGAAACACCGCAGGGAAAGGGGGCGGAAAGGCTGATCCTGAACAATATCTAGAGATCGAGCTCTCCTCAACTACCCAGCTGATGTTCACGCTCGTTGTTTGATTCCCAGCAATTAAGGAAATGAAAAACCTACTCATTTTTAAACGATTTGAGAGGACGCCAATAATTCCTGTTCTTGATTTAGTTATTTTTGCCAAACGAGACTCATTCCAACAGAATGAGTCTCATCTTGGGTGGTGGGGACCCAGGAAGTGTCCCTGTCAGGCTCTCATCTTTCGAGAGAGGAAGGGGCCCCTGCCCATCCCACCACCTTTACCAGGGGAACAACTCCAGGCAGCCGCTCAGAGGAAATTCAGCCGGCCACAGACCCTTACGGAGGTCTGTCTGAGAATATGTCAGCCCAGCCAACCCCAGAAACCCTATAAGAGTTATTTCTGCACTAAGTGAGACCATCTTTCTATTTAAACTGCCTTTTTCCTGAATAGATCTAAGGAAGCTTCCGTAAGATGACTGCATTATTGCTGACTGCATTATTTCACTCCCGAGCCCTCTCGGTTTCTTGTTAGCTCTCTGCCTCTCTCACTGCTCAAGGCATTCAGTTGACTTTGAAACGTCTTACAAGCCGCGGCAGAGGGAACTTGCTGCTGTGAACATGGTTCCTGCCTCTTCACACAGACCCGGGCAAGAGCACAGTCTGTGGTCTCATCCTGGCAGGTCACACTCGTGCCGACCAAGTTATCTTGCGTCCCCCGGATGGAAGGGCCCCCTGTTTGTGTGGGCTACTGAGAAACCATCCAGCCCAATCCGTGGCCCCTCCCTCCAACATAGAGGACCGCGGGGCATGCCAGCCTCCCTCTAACCTTGCCCTTTCTCGTTTCCTTTGTCAAGTTTCCCTTGTGGACTCTTTGAGCGGATGGGTTTTCTAGCAGTTGGGTGTCTCTGGCACGTCAAGCTGGCATTGGCCATTGCCTCCTGTGGGAGGTAAATGAAACCAGGTGGGAAGTCACTGATTTGTGACATTGAAATCAGGAATCTGGTCCAAATGAGAAAGAAAAGCTTTGATCTTTCCAGCCTGCTTACATTTCAGCATGCAGGTATCCTCTTTGAAGGCTGCTTACAGAGTTTCTGTTTCTGAGAGGAGCGATCAAGTGTAGTTAAATTCTGGGCTAAACGGAGAAACCTTACAAAAGGAGGTCACTGGGTAGTTCCAGGGTTTTTTTTTTTTTTTTTTTTTTTTAAAAGAAAAAGCTTTGTAACTAGACGATATCCCTTGAAATGTGGAAAGGAAGCTACCGTGCTGGGTTTTGTCCTCCAAACAAAAAGAGGGCATCATCCTCCCCGAGGGATCAATCTCTGCGTAAAAACCAAGAGTTGAGAGACGACAACAACAACAACACGCCTCTAAAGAATCCAGATGTTCTGTTGTAAAAGCAACCTGGGTTTGCTTTCTAGATGAGTGAGTATTAGAAGCAACTTGGCTTCTGTCCTTGCCCGTGCAGGAGGCGGATATCTAGATGTGGGATCAAAGAAACAATCTCAGGTAGTTTTCGATTTGGAGATCAATGTTTAACTTCATAAAAGGGTCACCAGATATAGTTTCTGTCTTTAGGCGACACTCGGTCAATGTACACGTGCTCACCTTCGCCCTCCACATTAGCCATAATTTGAAAACATCGACGTGGCGTCCGCACTGTAAGGCCTTGTCCCCAGTGTCGTAGGACAGGTCATAGTGCTTATCTTGCTGGAAGAGGTAGGAGGCATGCATCTGGTTGCAACTCTGCATCAACCCCTAGAAGAAAAGAGAAAACTTAGGCAGCGCTACTGACTTGATCAGGGGCTCTGTTAGATTTGCGTTGTGGGGAAAATTATGAAGGAAAAACATTTTTATAGGGACACGGAACTTCCTGGAGAAAGAAAGCAGGGAGAATCAAATGTTTAAAGTGGGGCCAAGGGGCACCTGGGTGGCTTGGTTTGGTTAAGTGTCTGACTCTTGATTTTAGCTCAGGTTGTGATCTCAGGGTCATGAGTTCGAGCCCTGAGTCGGGCTCCGCATGGAGCTTGCTTAAGATTCTCTCCTTCTGCCCCTCCCCATCCCTGTTCATGCATTTGTGCATATGTGTGCATGCTCTCTCTCTCTCTAAAAAAGTGAAAAATAAAATAAAATGAGACCAATATCTGGACAGTATGAGCTGTTTAGATAGGTCAGTTCTGTGGGATAAATGGCTCAGGGTCAAATGTAACTACAGGTTAACAACAAGGGCATATAAGCTTTAACTCTCCTTTTAAGAGGCTGTGATTCCTTAGAAACAATCATAATCAGAGTATAATGTTCGTTCTTTGAGGGACCATCCTGCTATTTTGGTTTTGTTGTAATTAAAATACTTCAGAAACTCTTTGGTTCTGGGGCGCCTGGGTGGCACAGCGGTTGGGCGTCTGCCTTCGGCTCAGAGCGTGATCCCGGCGTTATGGGATCAAGCCCCGCATCAGGCTCCTCCGCTATGAGCCTGCTTCTTCCTCTCCCACTCCCCCTGCTTGTGTTCCCTCTCTCGCTGGCTGTCTCTATCTCTGTCAAATAAATAAAATCTTAAAAAAAAAGAAACTCTTTGGTTCTGTAAAATACTAATAGTGTGATTATTCTAGTGTTTCATTCATACTTAGTTCAAGTATTTTATCATTTGGCTGTTAGGGTTTGAGTCCTCTTTGGAAGTCATAGCTTTTAAGATAGGTTATTGTTATTTTTATATGCTGAAATCTAAAACAATAAAGACATTGTTATTCTGAGGCGTGTTAAATAGCCAATCTTTCAAATGCCAGGTTCCCCTTTCAAGAGTGGCTAGTACTGCGTTTTTATAGTCGGTTGCTTGTGGTGGTTAGAGTGGGACGTTTCATTGCCAATGATCTTTCCTTTGCCCCAGCACCAGAAGCTTAGCATGGAAAATGGGTGGCAAAGTGAACTACTCCAAAGAACAGGGAATGAATCGTGCTTTCTGACTAAAACAGCACTGTCAGTCTCCTCACCAGAAACCCCACCACGTTTCAATTTGTCACGAACCACAGGCAGCCTTTGACTCTTTCATTATCTACAGTATAATTGTGATTTTACAGAAGCTTTGGCATTTGTTGTTTTTTTCCTTGTGACTCATGACAAGAGAAGAGAAGACTAAGACGCGATCACCTAGTTGAAGTTAGAAGTGAGAATTCCTTAAAAAAAATCACCAAATGAAAACCAAATGTAATGCAACTAGGTAACTGAGACCTGAAAGATCAGATGGTAGGCAATGAAGCTGGGCTCGACCCTATAGCTGGGGCTTTGTTTGCAGTGGAATTCATTGTTTCTTTTTTGAGAGTAAGGGTTAATTGTAATAGAGCAGTAGAATGACATTGGGTTTGAAAAAGAAAATTCACTCGAAGACCTGTAAGATTGAAAACTGCAGTTGCAACAGGGCTTCTAATTTGTTTCGTGGTCACAGAAGCTAGGCATGCACGCTCGCGTACGGAAAGGTGTCACTGGTCATAAGGGAGACCATGCCAGACTGTGGAATGGTGGATAGAGCGGACCTGGGAGAGGAAACACAGGACCTCTCAAAGGCTGGCCAGCACCAGTCTCACTGTACAAAAGGATAAATAAAAGTCATGTTTTTTGCATAAAGGGCCTTGATGAGTTAACACTCTGATTCCAAGCCATTAAAAAGTTATAGACCATTATGCGGCCAGCTATTTTAAGTACACTAATAATTGCTGTGCTAGCAAGTAGTTGCTGTAAAAGCAATTCCTGGGGTCAAATAAATTTAGAAAACTCTACATCATAAATCCCTTCTTCAAAGATAGTTGCAATGTATAGCAGCATATTAAAGGCTCTGATATGCCCTGAAGTAACGAAACTTCCCTCTAACTCTTTCATCTAAAATATCCCAAGCTTTTTTTAAACCCAGAACTCTCTTATCATAGGACACTTAATACAGTCCTATACAATGGTATTATTCCTTATATCTCAATAAGGGACATGCTGTCAGAGCATCATAAACTCTTGGATTTGGGAGGGATCCTAGAGCTTTTATTTTACTTCTTCTCAATGAAGGAATCTTTTCTATCTTCTTACTAATAAGTGGCTGTCCCATCTCCAATCACTTCCCCTGGTGCTGATTTTATTCCTATGCAAAGCACTCATTACCTCTGGGGAAGCTTAATTTTTAGAAAAGCTTTCCTTTCATTGACCGGAAATCAGACCTAAAATCATGGCATATTCTGATTGTGCCATCAAATCAAACCCAGTGCTACTGACCCAGTTCCCTGAAGCTCAAGGAAAAAATGAATTTCTCCCACTTGAGAGTCATTTAAACTGTGAAGGCTGCCATCCTCCAGCCCTTTAAGTTTCTTTTGCTTTTTAAATTAGACATCCTTAATTATTTCAACCATCCCTCTCACGTGTTCACCAATTGTTCCCCACTGTTTGAACCCTAGCTTGATGTGGTCCCATATGCAATCTGGCATTGACCTAAGCAACCACTGAAGGCTTGGTTTATCCAGAGGACAGTGGGAGACTACCACCTTCCTCATCCTGACACTCCACTTTTTTAAAACCATTAATATTTTATGAACACTAAGTTTCTCTTGACCCATTGTTGACCCTGTTGAGTACAACCTAACATGTTCTATGCCTTTTTCCCAAGTACATTTTAGCTAAACCCATATAGCTGTGGCTAACTGGTTTTCCACAAGGGTGCCAAGACCATTCATGGAGAAAGAGTAGTCTCTTCAATAAATGGTAGTGAGAGAACTGGATGTCCGCATGCAAACTCATACCTCACACCACACACAAACATTAACTCAAAATGGTTCAAAGACCCAAATCTGAGAGCTGAATTTGGTTGTGTTTTCTTAGAAGTGTTGACAAGGATGCAGAATAAGTTGGAACTCTCCCCCATGCTGGTGGGAAAGTAACATGGTTCAGCCACTTTGGCAGGTCCTCAATAAGGAACATATAGAATTATCATATGATTCAGCAACTCCATTCCTCCATTGAAAACAGGTCCATCATTTGAAAACAGATATTCAAACAAATAATTGTCCACAAACGCTCAGAGCAGCTCTATTCATAACAGCCAACAAGCAGAATTAACCCAAATGTCCACTGAAGGATGAATGGATAAATAAGCTGTGGTATATTCGTACAATGGAATATTGTTCAGCCACAAAAGGAATGAAATTTTGGTACATGCGATGATACAAATGAACCTTGCAAACATTATGCTAAATATTTACTATGCTAAATAAATACATCATACTAAATAAAGTAAGCCAGACACACACACACACACACACACACACACACACACACACACACACACGTACAATTTAACAATGTATGAAACAATGCCTGTCTTGTCAACTCAAAATAAAACCATCCTATACATGGAAATAAGAGCAGGATAATTATAATTATCCTCATGAACAATTTCCCCTTTCTGGATATGGCTTACTGTTCCAGCCTGTGAATCATCCTGTATTCTGATTCTGTCACCACACATATTTACCCTACCAAACGCCACTGATGGACGGGGCCATGAATCAGGAAAGCCGTACCTCTTCTCTAACCAGGAGCGCGGAGCACTGCAAAGGGACGCCCATCATCTTGTGTGGGTTCCATGTCACAGAATTGGCCCTACAGGAAAGAAATGGAGTTAAGAGGGTGGCACCTATGACTGGCTCAGACTACAAGGCCCTATGCCAGGACAACAGAGCTTCGAGGTTCTTAGCGCTATTTCTCAGACTCCTGGATGACACTAAATTTACAAAATAAGACGTGGACTCTTAAATCTACAACCTTTTCTTTGCCTACAGAGAGAGTAGGCGAGGGTGGGCGTCTTCATGCGGCACCCCCTTAGCTTCCACGGAGGAATTCAGCCAGCCTCCATGTGATTTGAGAGCCTCTTTGAGTGGCTGGGATCATCCACTTCAGGGTCCTGCCTTTGGTGGCCAATGAAGAGGGCACCAAGCCCAGAAAGGGGCTGTCTTCGCGTGCCTCCATGGTTTCTGGAAGCACAACCATAGTGGCCTGGAGCTCAGAGCGATGGCTCGTTTCACTGCTTAATTTTGTTCTTCTCACCCAACCTCTCCTTCTTCCTCTTCAATTGATTATTATATTTTTCATATCTGTCCTTTCATATTAGCTTTTAGCTCATCCTATTTCCATCTCTTCTCTGACCCAGAGACATCCTTCTAGACCACAAGTGGGATATGCTATGGCTCCTATAGCAGTTTTCAATCTATTTTGTTCCAACACACTTGAGAAATACAATGCCCTCCCATCAGTAATACAGCTTCTCAGGGTTTTATGCTATTTGCAAAGTCTAAAGCATAGTTCTGGGTCAGATTCTTGTATTAATAATAACAAAAGAATAATAATAATAATAATAATAATGCCATCAAGGGTGAGTACAGGCCATGTGTTCAGTCTTGTGTCCTCACTCTACCCTATACCCATTTTCATTTTTCATGACACCATTTTCATCACACCAGATTATTTTTTATTCTCAGAAAATTCTATTCTCATGCTCCTGGGTCTCTTAATGCTATTTCCTCTTCCCGGAATGTCATCTCTCTTTGCTTCACTTGGTTAAATCTTACTTATGCTTTAAGGCCCAGATCAAGGGTTATTTTCTCTGCAGACTTCTTCAACATCATTCAACTTCTCTCCCTCGGTCCCACTGAACTCCAACCAGCTCCTCCTCCAGCTCCCAGGGAAAGCAAGTGTCCCCTCCATGAGTGAGTTCCTATCATGCACTTCACGTGTTTATCAGCAAGGTGAGTGCCTGTGCATGTCTTCTGAGAGCCTGAGGATCCTTGGGGATGAGACTCATGAACATGACCTTGGTATAAACAGACTCACAGGTGGAGGCAAAGGAGAGCAACCTGCGTCAGCTGCCCCCAGAGTGCCACGGATCACTGCCCCTCCTCTGGCTGAACAATAGACTTGGGCTCACCCTGCTCCCAGCGCTCGAGGTGCAAGAACCTTGGGAAGAAATGAGGAGCTGGGAAAGATCCCATTCTTCTATCTGATGAATGGTGGGTGTCAGCTGGACAGTCAGAGAACACTTACTAGCCTGGGGATCTCATCTGAATCAGTGAATAGGCCATCTCATCTTCTGATACCCAGTAAGCATTAAATAAGGTTGGCTCCTACTATTGATTTCAATTCTATCGTTTACACACCTTGTGACATCAAGTACATATATACTGCTTCTAGAAAATTCTACAGCTCTATCCTTAATCCTGATGAAACTCAGCTTTGTCAGTAATGACACCCGATAGGAGAAGAAAATAACTATTTTTCATTTCTCTGACCAGAGGTGTTTGTTTCGATGCAGTGGCCAACTTGTCCTTGAGCACATATACACTGCTTCTAGAGTATTCTATAGCTCTACGCCTAATCCTGAGGAAACTCAGCTTTGTCAGTAATGACACCTGACGGAGAAGAAAATAACTGTTTTTCATTTCTCTGACTGGAGATGTTTGTTTCAATGCAGTGGCCAACTTGTGTTTTTAGTATAGACGCTGCTGAGGCCCACGACTACCCGTCACGGAGTTCTCGTCCTGCCTGTCTCACAGAGGGGCTGCCTCACGGACATGGCAAAAAAAACTGCACAGAGTGATTCAGTGACATGTCCTTAGTTTGAGAAAAGTTGGCAATTTATGAAAAATAACCCCAGGTTCATTTCAAAATGTTTTGTTGTGAGGTTCAGTCATGTGGCTGCTTTGATTTACTCTGTTAGAGAAAAGTGACTCTCTGAGGGCTGTTTTAAGACATGTCCTTGTGTCCTCATTTGCACCTCAAACTTAGCAGGCCCCACATGAACTCATTAACCTGCCCCTCCTCATCCTTCCAGATCTGTTCTTTCTCGTGCGTTCTGTGCCTCAGTGCCTCACACTGTCTTCCTCCCACACATCCAGCTCTCAAACCTCAGCATGTTAGTAGCATTTTCTTCTTCCTGATCTCCTGCCATCACCCTTTGCAGCTCTGGTCGATTTTTTTTTTTTTTTAAGTGCGTTATTCTGTAGTCTTTGGTGCTTGTAATTTTTGAGGAAGATGTTTCATAGAGTACAACAAGCTAATGCTAGCTGGGTCAAAGATAGCTACAAAAAAATGTCCCCCATACTTTTCAACATATTATGTAAGACTATAAAGTCTGCCAAGGTGGAAAGTCTCTGGAATTTCTTCAAGTATTGGAAAATGAGGCTAAAGAAAGTATTATATACAAAGAGTGTTTAAGCATTCTGTAATACACAAGGCTCTTCGTGTAATTAGAGTGCAACTTATCTATATACACATGGATTTATGCTGCTCCTGATTGGTTCTGTGGGCAGGCCCTCCACTGAGACTCCCTGCGCAAGACGTGGACACTCCAGGAGCTTCCAATCACTGTTGTGAGTCCCTCTCAGTCTCCATCCAAACTTATCCGGACTTCCTCCAAGGACCCTTTCAAACCTCTGTGTCCTTGCTCTTCACCTTCAATGTCCATCTTCCACTTCCGCCTGACGCAACACCGATGCCCAGCCCTGCGTGAAGTCTTCCTTGAATAACCCCGTTCAGCAGGAATCGTTCTTCTCTGTGCTTGCCAGTCAGCTCGCTTGTCTGTCTCTTGAGCCTTTACTTCCTCTGCCCTGAAGGTTAACCCACCATTGACTGTCACTCTTCCCTACTAGATTCTGAGCCCTTAGAAAACAGGCTTCACACCATGTTCATCTTCGTGCCCTCATTGCGCCAACTGATGCGCCTTGCAGACGACAGAGGCTCAGTCACTGCTGAACTGAATGTGTAACCCCCTGGCTCTCGGGGCAGGAGTGAGGGCAGTGACGGTAATATGGCAGAAGCTGTGCCAGGACCTTCAGCTGGGCCGGAAAACCTTCAGAGGGGACCGCCGCAAAGGGAGACTGCAGGCACGGCAGCCTGCCGTGGGGAGGGATTAAAGCGGACCGTTTACAACGCACAGAAGCGTGCTGGGAGTGTTAGGGCTCTTGGCACACCCTCTCCGCTACGCTGTCTCTAGAAAATTCGACAGTATCAGCAAGGAAGAAAGCTGTTTTCTGAGAAGTCGGTAGGTACTTGAAGGGAGTGCGAGGCCGGCTCTGGTGACTCGTGCCATTTTGTTATGAGGATGGCACTCTGGGGACCCTGTGACCATGGGGGAAGCTCTTGATCCGGGGACAAGAATTGACCACGGATTTCCTCCCCTTTACAGTGAATTCTTGGGAAAACATATACCCCCAAGTGAGGCAAATTCTTTCCCCTAAACTTATGCCCGTGCCCATCATGCCTGGGGGTTTCCACTGGCTCTACAGCCTTATTCACTATAGACAGTGTGCCTTTTGCTAATAAGTCAGCAGGACAGATACTCTCGGGTCCATAGACGGCAGTCCCTCATTTTGGGGGACTTCATCTTTGGCTCTTCCGCTTCGTAGATTTGGTTTCCCATACAGTTTCAGAATTGCGGCTGTTGGAGCAGACTCTATGTTCCCTGGTGAATGTTCTAAGCTCTGCTCTGAAATAATAGTCTGTAGTACAAAAGCGTGTGGGTGTTTATTTTTCCAAGGCTCAGGGTAGGTAATTGAGCGAGCTGTTAAGTCATCACTGGTGGAGGACACTCCGTGGCTTTCAGAGTCCCAGGTGGCGTTGAAGGCACAATAATAGAACCTTACTTTGTGTGCCAGTCAGAAAGAAACTAAAGAAGAGAAAATACTGTGTACAGACCACCTCTCTCGAAAGCATGAGAATTCCTTCTCATTCTTACCATCTGAGCAGGCACCTTGCAATCTGTCCTTCCTTCCTTCCTTCCTTCCTTCCTTCCTTCCTTCCTTCCTTCTTTTTTTCCGTCATCTCTCCTCGTGTAGTGCATTGCCTTCTCCTTAAAGGACTGGTTTCAGAGAGATTTTCCTAGCAAAAAGGAATTGGGCATGGGAGAAGCCCCAAAGGGAAAGGCCAAGACTGGCTCACGCTGGCAGGGGGCTATGCCTGCCTTCGGCCTCCCATCGCTAAATGGGAACTTGCCATCAGAGCAGGGGCGGCTCTCCCCGCCAGCCGCTGATGGCAGCTAGCAGACTCAGGGACGGCTGCCCTGCTGCCTCGGGCCTCAGCTGGTATCTCGAGTCTTCCACAAGTGAGGCAGTGTGGCCCTGACTCTGCCTCAGGTGCCCCCGCTCCCTTGGGTTCTCGGCGTGGGAGCGGGCCTGGGCATCCATCCTGCACCAGTGTGGACAGATGCTCCCGTGCTCCATCGGCCTCTCTCCTCCTCCCCGAGTAGAAACAGTGCCAAGCTGTCTAGAGGCAGAGCCAGTGGGAAACTCTTCCTGGGCAGCAGCTGGCTACTTGGCAGGGCCTGGTGGACCCTTGGCAGCCTCAGACGAACTCCAGCTTTCTCAGCTGCCTGGAGTGTCCGAGCTCCCGTCTGCTGTTGAGCTGCCGGGTGTCATGGGAGAACTGGGGACGCCGAGCTTCCTCTGCGCACGGTCAACAAAGCCCGAGGCTGATTTTGCATTCTGTAATTTTTTTTCCCTTTGCTCTTCAGACCGGAATATGTTTTATGCTAATCAAATATCGCCTCCTTTCGGTTTGAGAGCTTTTCTCAACCATCTACTGCTTAGTCTCTGAAAAAAAAAAGGTGCTTTGCTGCATGCATCAGAGCTACGTTAAAAAAAAATTATCATGGGAATGAAACCATGGGATGACATTCTCACAATATGTCTTGCTTTCAACTGGCCGTATTAAACCCCAAACCCATGCTTTCAACACTGATATATTATAAGGGGCAAAATTATTTATTGGTTTGCTTACGGCAGTGGATATTATCCTTTTATGGAATATGAAAGCTACAGATCTTCTCCCTAGAAAACTATGACCTGCCAACAGGTTTTAAATAATTTTGGTTCAGGGGCGCCTGGGTGGCACAGCGGTTAAGCGTCTGCCTTCGGCTCAGGGCGTGATCCCGGCGTTATGGGATCAAGCCCTGCATCAGGCTCCTCCGCTAGGAGCCTGCTTCTTCCTCTCCCACTCCCCCTGCTTGTGTTCCCTCTCTCACTGGCTGTCTCTATCTCTGTCGAATAAATAAATAAAATCTTTAAAAAATAATAATAATAATTTTGGTTCAGAGATTGTAGGAAGGTCGTTCCTGAGTCCTCTGGCCAACCACGGACTCCAGTTAGGAATCTCTTTTTGAGAATCATCCTGCCTGGGTCACTGGATAGGGGATTTGATGTCTTTTTGTTGTGTACACAGAATATTCACGGGTCTAGGGCCACACAGGTCAAGGCACACAACCATTGCAGAGAACAGGCTCACCTGTGTTCCAGGAGTGCTTGGAAATTGTATGTAAGTTGCTTTTCACATTTAGCTTTCACACTTTACATTGTTAACAAGAAAAGTGGGTGTACCTCTCCACGCCGCTCAGTTTCCATTTGTGCTTCCGGGACATCAGTAGTCCTCCACCCCAAGCTGCCTGCAAAAGGAAGATCATGTAAGGAACAGCGTAGCAGGTCTTTCATTGCCTAGAGTTCTGAAGTTTGGTGTCTTCCAGAACAGCGAGTATCTCGTGGGGTGAAAGTCATCTCCTTGAGCTCAGGCAACAGGGGGCTGGCCGCCTTCTGGCACTAGACTTTCAAAGTTTAAACTGGAAGCTATGCTAAGGTTTCAGGTTCCATCCCACATTTAGACAAGTGTAAGGAGCCAAACTGGGGGCATATTTCTGCACAAGAAGGGGAAAGGTCCTTTCCTAGTCCTAGTCCACTCCTAGTCCTAGGGAAGCTCGTGATCTCAGAATAAGAAACCATCTTGTCTCCCCTGTTGAGAGTAGAGAGGATGGGCTGGGGTACCGAAAAAGCAGCTTCTGAGTTATAAGGACAACTCTTTTGGCAAGTCTAGATGATTCCAGAGGGAAGAAGCAACTTCATAATCCTAGTTCACTAATATGTACTTTAGGATAAGACAATTTCTCTGTCCAAAAAAAAGGGAAAGAAAGAAAGAAAGAAAGAAAGAAAGAAAGAAAGAAAGAGAGGAAGAAAGAAAGAGAGAAGGGGAAGGGAGGGAGTCAGGAAGGAAGGAAGGGGGAAGGAAGAAAAACAAGCAGGAAGAATTTGTGCTAGTCAATTTGTTGAGCAACTAGAACATGACTCTTAAAAATTTGTACTCAAGTGTGAAGACTTGAGTTAGTGTGGTGATGCAATGATCTCCTTTAAAGGAAGATGTCAAGATGGAGATTCACTGGAAAATGTTGGCATTCTTTGTGGGTAAAAATAATCCTAGGATAATTTTAAAGAAAAAAAAACCTGTTAGGGTATAATTGCCTTTTTTTTTTTTTTTTTAGTTTGTCGTAATTTCAGTTCTTTTACACTTTGAAAAATTATCCAATTTTCCAAATGTGTCCTATTTTAAGATTTTCTCTAATTTAATTAAAAAGAGTATTAACATTTAAGATGATAAGAATAAGCGGTACACTTGGTAGGTTTCAAAGAAAGCAAATGCAATTGGTTGAAAGATCTCCCCACTCTATTTTAAGTAGAAATCCAGGAGGAGAGACCACAGTGCCTGCTGGCTCAGGACACACAGACATTGCTATTTTTAAAGCTGTCAGGATAATCCTCTTCCAGAATCAGCTAATAAGCTTTAATAGGCTCTCCAGTTCTGAGACCCAGGTCATGACGGTGCTTGAATTGTTCAACTTAGCATCTTCATTTGTAAAACCGAAGGGGTCTCTGGTAGCCTAATGAACAACTCACACTGTGAATCAGGGAAGGAAAAGAAGACTGGTAACCACCATGCAGGATAACACTGGGATCATGGAAATCTACCTAGGCAGCCTTAGTTAGTAATAGCGGATTAGTAATGAACAGTTTGCAGATAACCGCTGATCTTGGAATCACACTTTGAATAATACTGGTCTAACCTTAAATGTCTTCAATTTGTCCTTCTAAATCTTGACATTTTTTTTTTTTTTCATTTGAAAATGTTTTGGTGGGCACGTCTTCATTTTCGTGTGACTAGGTCTGGAGTCAAACACGTTTCAAATATAATTGATCTTCTTAGCTGGCCCAGCTGAGAACCTGGAAATTTGGTGGCCCATACTTCCTAGCAAGCTGTCAATCAAGTCTGCTTTCCTCTCCAAATATACAAATCCCTGACTTGAGTTTAAGGTGTTTGGTTTTTGTTTTTTTTTTTATCCTCTGGGTTTCCTATGTAAATGTAACCCTGCTTTGCCTTTTTGATCATTCTTCGAGCGAACTACGACCTGCACGTGGGTGGCTATGCATCGATGTACGTAGGCTACACTCCTCCAAGGCTGTTATGGGCTAGTGAATCAGGACCTCAGTGCTCAGCTTGGGTACTGGCCAGAGAAATAACAATATTAATCACGTTGGGGACATTCAGGCAAGTCAGCCTCCGACTTCCTCCAGTCAACACTGGGTACTGTGTGAGTTGCATACTACTTTGTCTGCTTTCTTCAAAAGCTAAACATCCCCATTCTGAAAATTAGCTCCCAAAGCAAAAAAAGAGAGAGAAAATCAGATTTCATTCCGTGAGCCGCAAATGAATAAATGTGCAAGGACATCTTTGTGGCAGTCCTGTGGGATACTCACATCCACATGCATCCAGATCTTGTACTTTTTGCAAATGTCAGCAACCGCCAAGAGAGGGTCAAAGGCTCCATACACGGTGGTCCCAGCTGTGGCACTCACAAGGAAAGGAACAAATCCCTACACAAACAAGAAAGCCCCAGATAAGGTCAAACAGGGCGTCACGGTTTTTGTTTTTTTTAAATCTGGTAAAAAACAGCGGCTATTCTCCCTCTGTCATACATACATCTCCAGTTTTGGAACCATCACAAGGAGTGTCAACCCCTTGGAGCCTGGGAGGATATTCACTCTCCAGGATCTGAGTTCTCCAGGCCATTCTGTTGGACCTGCCAGTTGCCTTATGAGAACAGACACTCTGGTTCTCAGGAGAGGCCACACTGGACCCAGAGGTGAGGAAGCTTTATGGTGCCCCCAAACCATTTATACATTCCAGGTAGATATTGTCCCCCCTTTGCTCACTTTCTAGTCTCCCTTTTGCATAGCAGTCCCCTAAAGTGAGCGAGTAAAAGAGCAAAGAGAAGGAAATCCGACCGGCCTGTTATTCTTATTTGGAAAACCCTGAGATCATTTATTTGGTGCCGTGGAGGGAAGGGTTCCTGTGGGACTAGACAATAAGCCATGACGGTTATCTGTCTAAGCAGTCCTCAGTCTGTCCGGCCCTGGCTGAATGAAAATTGCTAGAAGGTAGAAGAATGCCTCCAACAGAATGCACAGAGCTGTGATGTGACAGGAAGTCAGAGTCAGTCTTTAGGGGGCAGCAAAAGTTTAATCTTGTGGTTTATGCTACTAGAAGTTCTAGCACAGGAACAAGAGGAATCTTCCGCTGCCACTTCGTAGAAAAAAAATAAAAGGCAGCTGAAAAGAAATAATTATTCCTAAATTGGTAATAATAAAACACACATAGTCTGTCATTGAACTAGGAACGGTCAGTCCTATCCACTAAAAGCTACACTGAGAGTTCTACAAACAAACTCTCTGGTTTGCAAACCACACACCAGGGATAGAAGTGACTTCCTAGAGCTTTGTGGGAATCATTCTCAGGTCTCCAGAACGGGCTGCTTCTAAGACTTCTAAATTGCTGGCCAAAGAAGAAGATGCTTGGAGAGCCGATTACAACCACATTCCTAGGCGGGAAAAATTGGCCCCTTTCAAATAACCACACCACGGTAACTCATGCCGCATTGGTATTGTGGCATTTTCCACTTAGGGAAATGATCTTTCAAATGTGTGTCTGTTTAATGCCAACAGCACATAGTAAGACAAATTCTTTAGAAAGTCCTATGGCTTCAGTGTGCATATTATCACAGTGTCTATTATTTAAACAGCAGTTTAGATCTTCCCAAAGCAGAGGCTACAACTCAGAGAAATAAATAACGACTGGATGCAAAGCTCCTATATTCTCAGTAAAGCTGGGAGATTGAGCATTGGGTCTTCTTTTCAAAACAAAGCCAAAGTGGGGGTTGCCTGGATGGCTCCATCAGCTAAGCGACTGACTCTTGATTTTGGCTCAGGTCATGATCTCAGGGCTGAGACTGAGCCCCATGTTGGGCCCCACACTGGGCATGGAGCCTGCTTGGGATTCTCTCTCTCTCTCTGCTCCTCACTACAACAACAACAACAACAACAACAACAACAACAACAACAACAACAACAAAAACCCCAAAACAACAGCAACAAAAAACCCAAAACCAAACAAACAAAAAACAAAAGTGTGTTCTCCACTGGATGGAAACAGAAATACGTACCCTTAGCTTGTTATGGGCTGGGTAAAGATTCCTAAAAACACTTACTTTTTGTTTGGCTTCAAGGATCCTTCTTTCAAGGTCAGATGGGATCATTTTCCCCCTGAAAGGAAAAATATATTATAGGTTTGCTTCAAATATTTTACTTTGTTGTCTTTACAAGCAGCCACATCAGGGTAAAAGGTTAGCCCGGAACCGTTGATAATCATGATCAGTTAAAATAACTTGTTGGCTGTTTCCAGGAAGAAATGCAGTTCCTCCCTGAATGAGGGGGGATGTAACTTCTGACACATTTAGGAGACTCCCGAGCACGCTGTGCTCTTAGAACAGCCCCATGGGCCTCCATGCAGCACAGAACCTGCTTTTTGGGTCATCTCTTAACTGGGTTAAAACAAGCCTGCTTTGGTGCAAGACACTTGGCAATGGAAGGAGAGTGCAGAAAAAAGATTTGTATTCCCAATCTTCGAATGCATGGAGCTGCAATTTCACATATAGATGACATGCCAAGAAGAGAAATCCATTCTGAAACAACTGAATGCAAATATTAAGTAAAAAAGCTACCTAATTACATTCTAAGTGCTAAAAGCATAAAGCTGGTGGGGGTGGAGGTTTGGGGGTAGAAACATGGGCTCAAATTTCAAACAGGGACTGTGGAAAAAGAAACATCCTTTCCTCCCTGAAATGTTTCTTTCCTAAAATAAAAGCACAGATAGTGCTTTGCTAATTACAAAACCCCCACTGTTACAACAATCAAAGGAGTTGGTTTCTACAAGAAGCTAGATGTAGCTAGCTGTGTGATCTTAGCCAAGTGACTTGATTTCTCTGTGCCTCTTATTACTGTTCCCCGGAACATAGTGACAATAATATTACTTATGGAATTACAAGGTTTAAAATGAGTTAATAAATGCAAGATTATTTTAAAAGTGCTCAGCACGTGGGATATATTCCATAAATGTTAACTTCTATTGTTGAGATTGTTATGTGTTATGACCTCCATCTCCCAAGACTTTGGGGGGAAAAATAGGGAAAGGACAGAGTCGTTGCATGGGGCCAGAAGCAGTAAAAAATTCTTAAATCAAAATAGCTCTCTTGAGGTTGCTAAGCTTCACATCAGGGTCATTGATCTAGGTTTTTGAAAGGCAATTTGGAAAAATAAATTATGGGCAGGAAGTTGTCACAATAAATAGCTGGGAGACGGTATTGGCATCCAGGGAGCAGTGAGGGGGGTTTTGGTATTTGTTGCTAGTTCAATAATCCATTCCTGGCTGTCCCTGGGACTTCAGGTATAGAGCAAGGATTGGGCTACTTCATTGCTCTTCTAAGCTTTACATACTGAACTATGTTATTTTGTTACAAGTTACTTTCCTAACACCCGTTTTATAAAAATAATTTGGGCATTATATAGTAAGGTTTATTTTCTGCGATTTTCATTTTAGGCTCATAAAGGAGGCATTGCAAACTAGTTGGCATATAAAGCAGACATTTAAGAACCACTAATTTATGTGAAGCTGTTTTCCAAAGGAAGGCAGTTACAACTCAATTATCTGGCAAAAGTAATGGACAAGTTACGAGTGATTAGTCAGGCTGGATTGGAACAAAGGAGAGTGAACCTATGTTTGGTGCTGAGGGTACGATTCCGGGTCGGGGCAGCCCACCTCTGGGGAACTTCTGTGAGATGGGCCTTCTGAAGGAGGGACGGAGGGAATGGAAAGGCAGGTGGTGGGGCAGGGACAAGGAGCTCACTCCCTACATTTCTCCCTACACGTCACAGCTCGGCCCCGGGGGCATCCCAGGAAGCAGTGATTTTCCATCTCTCTAGATCGGGCTATGCTCAAACACCTTGCTTCAGCGCTGATAGAAACCAAAGATGCCGATTTCGGAAGAAATGTGGGTATCATAATTGTCTTATACATAAAGTTCTCAGCACATTAAAATTGCCGTTGTATTTTTCTAAGTAAACATGGAAACTGAGAGACGATTCTCAGAAACAGTTTGCAAATCCCCAGTTTTACCTAGTTTTCCACACGCCAAAGGAGAGTAAAACACTCTGCTTTGGAGAGTTTTGGGTGGATGAGTTTGACAGCTGCGATTTGCTCGCCTGGTCACACCTGTCTATTTTTTTTTTTTTTTAAAGATTTTATTTATTTATTCGACAGAGATAGAGACAGCCAGCGAGAGAGGGAACACAAGCAGGGGGAGTGGGAGAGGAAGAAGCAGGCTCATAGCAGAAGAGCCTGATGTGGGGCTCGATCCCAGATCGCCGGGATCACGCCCTGAGCCGAAGGCAGACGCTTAACCGCTGTGCCACCCAGGCGCCCCACACCTGGCTATTTTGTTAAGCATGAGGCAGGAAGGTGTCGCCAAGAAGTCACAGATTAGGGTACATTATAATTGGAAGGGGCTGAAGACCTGTTTCTCAGCTAATTGTCTCATTTTTCAAATGAGGAAGTGGGCCAAGAGAAAGTGAAGTGGCTGCCCAAGATCAAATGTTGGTAAAAGGTTGATCATCACCAGAAATAAAGCAGCAAGCTTGGTAGAAGGGCCAGATAGGAAACCTATTTAGAGAGATTGGAGTCTTTTAAGATAAGATAAATCCTTGCAGATGATATCTGACTTTCCTGGACCAGACGTGTCATTCAAGCATGCCAGAAGCAGTAATGAACAGTCTACACCACTTCCTGATTGGAGTTTTGGTGCGGGTTCTTCCAATATTCGAGTTCAGGCAGAAAGCAATGCTGTGGCTTTTTTTTTTTTTTTTTAAGATTTTATTTATTTATTTGACAGAGAGAGACAGCAAGAGAAGGAACACAAGGGGGGGAGTGGGAGAGGGAGAAGCAGGCTTCCTGCTGAGCAGGGAGCCTGATGAGGGGCTGGATCCCAGGATGCTAGGATCATGACCTGAGCCGAAGGCAGACGCTTAACGACTGAGCCACCCAGGCGCCCCAAGGGTTGTGGCTCTTGACCGGGCAGTTTCCAGCCTCTCTTAGGCACTCTGCCTAAGATACCTGTTTTATCCACTTAGGAACCCAGGACCTGAAGATGGATGATTGACGTTTGCTGGAGGTATGTGAGCACAAGGCAGAGTTTCACTCGCAGATGAGAGGGTATGGGGACCTCTAGACCAAACTTTTCATCTTTCTGTTTATCTTAGAATTCGCTGAATTACTTTAGAACATTGGTTCTTAAAAATTTGGTGTGCATAAAAATCACTGGTGTGCACCTTTAAAATGCAGATTCTTGGGCCCTGCTCTCAGGGATTTTGATGCAGGAGGTCGATTATAGGGCCCAGGAATTAATTCCTTCCACAAATATGTATTGGGGGCATACAATGTGTCACACTGTTGGGGGTACTGGGGCAGCAGGGGAAAAAGACCAGTTTCTACTCTTCAGGTCCCGTGCTAACAAGAGAAGCAAATAATCACACAGTAAAATAGACAGATATGCATAGGAATCTGCATTTCTAACAAGCACCTCAGATGATTCTGATCTGGAGTTGAGAAACATTGCTTTAGAAATGGAAATTTTAGCCTGGTAGGCATTTAAACAATTGTGCGACAGACTAGCCAAGTACCATTCACATGACCCATGGTTTTGAGCCGTCATGGCTGTAGGGCAGGGAGCAGAAGGAGCTCCAGATAATGGATTGTGCATCCCTGCCCGGTCCCTGTGCTGTGGGGTGAGAGAACATTTGGGTGACAACCAGCAGGGTCCTCTGAGGGCTAGAAGTTGTCTGGCTGGGCCTGGATTTTCCAGACAAGCCTCTCTTGGTGCAGGGAGGCTTTGGATAGCAGCTGTTGCGTTCTGTAGGTCTGGCCTCAAAGCATCTTCATAGCAAAAATGTATATCTTTAATGTTTACACGTCCCAGCCTTTAAGCGCACAATAACTAGTGACTGAGGCTTTGCGATGCTGTTCTCGGGTAGTTGTTCGTGTTTAGGAAAAGACTGCCATTGAAGTGGGGACTGTTGAACCAGACTGCTGCTTTGGATGGGGCTGTCTTGCACTGAGATTCCTGATTTTGCAACAGTCTTTAACAATGTATACAACGCTATAGGGTCAGATAACTTCACAAAATTTCCTGGGCAAAATCCCACAATGGCAGCTAGAGCTGCCAACAGGAAAAGCTCCTCTTTGTGGGAAGGAGCTAAAGACACAGTGGATTTTTGGCCCAGATTCATGAAGGAGAAAGTGTGCTTACCAACAGGGATGTTTACTAGAGAGTTTATACCTCTAGGCAGGCATCCAAATGGTCACAGACCAGGTGCTTGAGTCATTGGTGACCCTGCGCATTGGCCCTGATGAAACTGTAGTAATTCTACCAGCTTCTCTTAAGTGAGTAGAGCTTGTCTCTGTTCACAGAGAGAGGTGTGCAAAGAAGAATGGACGTGTGGATCCTTCCTGTTGGAAACTGATTGATATTACGATCGTTGCTAAGAGCAACACTGCTGGCAGCGATAATGAATCGCCAGCTTCAGAAACAGTCACTACACTGTGCCTCACTCCACGATCTCTGAGCCTCTGGCAACCTCTACAAGCATTACGGTTGTTCTGACCTTGCAGACAAGGAAACCGAGGCTCAGGGAGGCAGGTGAATGTGGCTAGAACTCAGAACGCAGAGACAGAATCACCAGGTTCTTGCCCCAGGTCCAATGCTCATTGTGTGTACTTGAAGAATTTTGCTCATTCATAAAATGATGACAATAGTCCCTCCCTCTCAAGCGTTCCATGAGGATTAAATGAGATAATAAATCCAAGACACTATAAGGCACTGAGTATAAAGCTCTGCCTACGTAGAGTAACCAGCCGGTACACGTGAGATAGTCTCACTGTTGTCATGACTAACAGTGGTTCTAGTGATGAGTGACTCGCGGGATAGCACATAGCTAGTAGGGGGCAGACTGCAAACCTAGAGCTGTCTGATAGCAGAATGCAGGTTCTTAGCACCGTACAATACATGTCTTCCAAAGCATTTATGCGATTCAGAAAAATACCTGCCTACCGGAAGGTTTGCGTTCTAGAACTGCAATGATGTATGCAAAATTAACACTAGGGTTTTTTGGAAGCCCCTCAAAGTGAGTAGTTCCTTAATCCCGATTCTGTTGGCTATTAGCACTGTCAAGCAAAATAAAAACTTATCACCTCCTCCTAAAACATATTGCTCCATAATCCCTTGATGATACCGCTCCTTGTAGCATAGCATCCAGATGCTAGACGACTAACCAAAGTCTGCCAGTTTTTTGGTTTTGTTTTTTTAACTTGTCAGAGCTAAGCAAAGCCATTTCTTTAGCAGATTGTGATATCTGGATGGGAAAGGGAACTCATGGACCCAAGCCAATTTTCAAATTGCCCAGACTGGGTGGTGATTTGAAAATTTCACAGACTGACTGGGGGCAACGATTGTTGCAGGAACTGTGGCGTAGCAGTGAAACTTACGAGAGAGATCTCCTGGGAAAAGAGCTCCCTGTGTCCCCACAGGGCTGCTGCCGGTGTGGGTAACCTATCCTAGGACATGCCCGGAAGAGAGACTAGCAAACAAAACTCCAAACAGAGCACTCAGGAAGGACTAGTATTGCAAAACCAAACCCTCTGCCAAAAATTTTTACCATGATTAGAAACAGTGAGCTTCCTCAGTCCCTTTATATGCAGTTTGATTCGGAAAAAGAATTTTAACTTTGACAGATAACCCGATTTTTCTCTTTTAAGATTTGTTTTCCAATAGGCACGATGGGATCCTTTAGCATTATGGCCAGGATAGGGGAGCAGGACATTTTGGGTGATTTTCGTACCTAATTCTAGTAATTTTTTTTTAATTACTTTCTCCAAAAGCATTTACTTCACACAGACACATACACACACTCTCACTCCCTATAGAACAGTCCAAGTGATGTGCAGCCAAGGGGCCAACCATGACGTGATTGGGAGCGACTTCGGTTTTCACACGAAAACTCCAGATTGCTGCCATTGGCTGCCAGCATGAAAGCTCACAGGGGTATGTGACAAAGGAAAGTGTCTATGGCCACCTCTCATCACTGCCTCAACTTCCCTAAACTGCCACTCCTCTTTCCTGAACACTGGTAGAGAAAAGAAAAGGATTATGATAAAAAGTTCAATTCACCATGGAAGAAAGCTACTTGGCTATTTTATAAAACTTTTGAGTCAGGGAGGAGATCAGAACTGCAATTACAGAACATTAAAAATTAATGACATGGGAATGCTACATATACAAATATGAGAAGCATCCTAAATCATTCTCAGAGGGAAATGAATAGCCTGACACGCTTTTGAAATTAAATAACCGAGAATAAAAATAACTAAATATTTAACCCAAGAAGCTAGGAAAATGAAAACAAACAATGTAGGCAGAGAGAATGAATGAATTTTTCAATGAATTAAAAACTTTGTAACGTAGACTGAATTAATAAAATCAGAAGCTGGTACATTGAAAAGATCAGTGAATATACAGGTATGTGATTAGTTCAGTAAAGAGAGAAAATGTAACATTTGAAATAAGAAAGGAGGTTATGGAAAAAGGTATTTTAGTATTAGAAACATTTCTATACAGAGCTTTGTGCTAACCTTAAAAGTTTTGAAGAAATAGATAATTTTTCCTTACTATATGTAAATTAAAAGAAGTGATTCAGTGTGGAACATAAGGAATAGCATGGAGGACCATAGGAGAAGGGAGGGAAAACTGAACGGGAAGAAATCAGAGAGGGAGACAAACCAGGAGAGACTATGGACTCTGGGAAACAAAATGAGGCTTTCGGAAGGGAGGTGGGTGGGGGATGGGGTAGCCAGGTGATGGGTGTTAAGGAAGGCTCGTGTTAGCTGTACTACAAAGCTGTGATCACAAAGACAGCATGGTACTGGCACAAAAACAGACACATAGACCAATGCAACAGAATAGAGAACCCAGAAATGGACCTTCGGCTCTTTGGGCAGCTAATCTTTGATAAAGCAGGAAAAAACATCCGGTGGAAAAAAGACAGTCTCTTCAATAAATGGCGCTGGGAAAATTGGACAGCTACATGCAAAAGAATGAAACTTGACCACTCTCTCACACCATACACAAAGATAAACTCCAAACGGATGAAAGACCTCAATGTGAGACAGGAATCCACCAAAATCCTAGAGGAGAACATAGGCAACAACCTCTACCACATCGGCCAAAGCAACCTTTTTCATGACATATCCCCAAAGGCAAGAGAAACAAAAGATAAAATGAACTTGTGGGACTTCATCAAGATAAAAACCTTCTGCACAGCCAAGGAAACAGTCAAAAAAACTAAGAGGCAGCCCACAGAATGGGAGAATATATTTGCAAATGATGCTACAGATAAAAGACTGGTATCCAAGATCTACAAAGAACTTCTCAAACTCAATATGTGAGAAACAAATAAGCAAATCATAAAATGGGCAGAAGATATGAACAGACACTTTTCCAATGATGACATACAAATGGCTAACAGACACATGAAAAAGTGTTCAAAATCATTACCCATCAGGGAAATTCAAATCAAAACCACACTAAGATACCACCTTATGCCAGTTAGAATGGCAAAAATTGACAAGGCAGGAAACAACAATTGCTGGAGAGGATACGGAGAAAGAGGATCCCTCCTACATTGTTGGTGGGAATGCAAGTTGGTACAGCCACTCTGGAAAACAGTGTGGAGGTCCCTTAAAAAGTTAAAAATTGAACTACCCTATGATCCAGCCATTGCACTACTGGGTGTTTACCCCAAAGATACAGACGTAGTGAAGAGAAGGGCCATAT
Organism: Ursus americanus; assembly: GCF_024610735.1. Taxonomy (NCBI): domain Eukaryota; kingdom Metazoa; phylum Chordata; class Mammalia; order Carnivora; family Ursidae; genus Ursus; species Ursus americanus. Next base: position 13,407,383 of record NC_142157.1, on the reverse strand, counting down.
GCAGCCCAATGTTCATAACAGCATTGTCCACAATAGCTAAATCATGGAAGGAGCCGAGATGCCCTTCAACAGATGACTGGATTAAGAAGTTGTGGTCCATATATACAATGGAATATTACTCAGCTATCAAAAAGAACAATTTCTCAACATTTGCTGCAACATGGACGGCACTGGGGGAGATAATGCTAAGTGAAATAAGTCAAGCAGAGAAAGACAATTATCATATGATTTATCTCATCTATGGAACATAAGAACTAGGAAGATCGGTAGGGGAAGAAAGGGATAAAGAAAGGGGGGTAATCAGAAGGGGGAATGAAGCATGAGAGACTAGGGACTCTGAGAAACAAACTGAGGGCTTCAGAGGGGAGGGGGGTGGGGGAATGGGATAGGCTGGTGATGGGTAGTAAGGAGGGCACGTATTGCATGGTGCACTGGGTGTTATACGCAACTAACGAATCATTGAACTTTACATCAAAAACCGGGGATGTACTGTATGGTGACTAACATAATATAATAAAAAAAATTAAAAAAAAAAAGAAGAAACTAATACATAAAAAAAAGGAAGACACGTGTTGAGATGAACACTGGGTGTTATTCACAACTAATAGATCATTGAACACTACATCAAAAACTAAGGATGTACTATATAGTGGCTAACTGAACATAATTAAAAAAGAAGTGATTCAAGAATATATAGAAAATTTGAAAAAAATTAATAATCACGAAGTAAGTGGGAAAAAAGTTACCAAAAACAACCCCCCAAAATGACAGGCCCTGATGTTTTTATAGTGAATTTTAACAAGTCGACTATTGACAGATAACGCCCTCTAAATTCTTATAGAGAAGACAACAGAAAGCTGCTGGATTTATTTCTGGAAACTAGCTAAGTCTAGAAAGCAGAATCTGTCAAAGGTAGTCCGGAAAAGCTTATCAATGTATCTTATAATATAGCTATAAAAATCCTGAATATGTTTTAAAATATAATACAGAGGATATTACAGATTAACATGGAACCAAGTACAATTTGTTGCAAGAATACAAAGAATGGAAGGGAGGTAAAATAATAATTAGTATCTGAAACTATAAATGAGTAAACTGAAATAACGTATAAGAAGAAAAACATAGGTCTTTACCAAAAGATGCAAAAAAGATTTGAATAAATGGAGAGACACATGTTCTTTGATGAGAAAACTCAACATTGCAAATACACACAATTGATTGCTAAAAGTAACACAATTCCAATTGGCTCCCCACTGGGAGTTTTAGGGAAATGGGAATTCGAGAAAATAATTCTAAAATACAACTGGATGAAAAACCTAATTAAGAATGTCCAATTAAAAAGAGGGCAGGGGACAGATTTTTCTCTACTAGAGTGTAGAACATATTATAACACTATAGTGATTAAAAAGTATGGTGATTGAGCCCAAATAAGAAAATCAGTGGAACAAAAGGAAAAGACTAGAGAGTGATTAAAGCATTTTGTTTGATCTCACATGGTGTTGGGACAACATTTAGCAAAAACTAAGTGGATAAAAAAATAAAAAATAATTATATATCTCTCAAACACCACAGATCAAAATACAACCAATAGGTCAAAGAAGAAATTTTAAAAAATCAAAAAGTATCTTTAGGCAAATAAAAATGAAAGTACAACATAAAAAAACTTATGAGATGCAGCTAAGCAGTTCTAAGAGGGAAGTTTATTGATTAATGGCTACATTACCAAAAAAGCCAGGTCTCAAAAAATCTAACTTTACATCTTAAGGAACTAGAAAAGAAAGAACGAACTAAGCCCAAAGTTAGCAGAAGGAAGGAAATAATAAAGATTAGAGCAGAAATAAATGGAGACAATAGAAAAGATCAACAAAATTATGATCCGGCTTTTGCAAAATACAAACAAAATTGACAAAACTTTAGTTGGACTAACCAAGAAACAAAAGGGAGAACTCAAATAAATAAAAATAAAAAGGAAAAAGGAAACATTGCAACTCATACCACATAAATACAAAAGATGGTAAGAGACTACTTAAAAAATATTATGCCAACATGGGTGCCTGGGTGGCACAGCAGTTAAGCGTCTGCCTTCGGCTCAGGGCGTGATCCCGGCGTTCTGGGATCGAGCCCCACATCAGGCTCCTCCACTAGGAGCCTGCTTCTTCCTCTCCCACTCCCCCTGCTTGTGTTCCCTCTCTCGCTGGCTGTCTCTCTCTCTGTCGAATAAATAAATAAAATCTTTAAAAAAAATATTATGCCAACAAATTGGGTAATGTAGAAAAAGTGAATAAATTCGTAGAAAGATACAACCTACTGAGACTGAATCATGAAGTAGAATTTCCGAAGGGGCCAATAATGAGTGAAGACATGAAAGCAGTAATCAACAACCTCCAACAAAGACAGGACCAGATGGCTTCGTAAGTAAATTCTACCAAACATTTAAAGGATTAATGCCAATATTACCCAAAGTCTAAAAAACTGAAGAGGAGAAAACATTTCCAAACTCATTTTATGAGACCAGCATTACCCTCATATCAAAGCCAGATAAGGACACTACAAGAAAAGAAAATTACAGATCAATGTCTCTGAAGAACATAGATGCAAAAATTCTCACAAAATACTAGCAAACCAAATTCAGCAATATATTATAAGGATAATACACAATAATCAAGTGGAATTTATCCCTTGGATGCAAGGACGGTTCAACATCGGCAAATCAATCTCTTTGATGCACCACATTAACAGATTAATGGAATGAAGGACAGAAATAGTATGATTATCTTAATAGATACAGAAAAAGCATTTAACAAAATTCAACATCCTTTCATGATAAAAAATTCTCAACAAATTGGGGTTAGAGGGAAATTACCTCAACATAATGAAGGCTATATTTGACAATCCCATAAGTAACATTATACTCAATGATTAAAAGCTGAAAGATTTTCCTCTAAGATTAGGAAGAAGGCAAGAGTGCTCACTCTTGGCATAGTACTGGAAGTCCTAGCCAGAGAAATTATGCAAGAAAAAGGGGAAAAAAAGACATCCAAATTGGAAAGTAAGAAGTTACATTGTCTCTGTTGCAGATGACATGATCTTATATATAGAAAGCCCTAAAGTCTCTACCAAAAAAACCTGTTAGAACTAATAAACAAATTCAATAAAGTTGCAGGATAGAATATTAACATAAAAAATCAATCCCATTTATAGTAGCATGAACAAGAATCAAATACTCAGAAATAAATTTAACCATGGAGATAAGAGATCTGTACACTAAAAACAATAAGATACTGATGGAAGAGGACACAAATAAATGGAAAGATGTCCTGTGTTCATGGATTGGAAGAATTAATATTGTTAAAATGGCCATACTACCCCAAATCATCTACATATTCAATGCAATCCCTATCAAAATTCAAATGGCATTTTTCACAGAAAGAGAAAAAACTATCCAAATAGAAAAAATTTATACGGAACCACAAAGATCTCAAATAGCCAAAGCAATCTTGAGAAAGAAGAACACATCTGGAGGCATCACACTTCCTGATTTCAAATTGTATTACAAAGATATTGTAATCAGAACCCTATGGTTCTGACATAGAAATAGACACACAGACCAATGAAATACAGTAGAAAGTTCAGAAATAAACCCATGCATGTTCAGTCAAATAATCTTTGACAAAAGTGTCAAAAATACCCAATGGGGAAAGCATAGGTTCCTCAATAAATTATGCTGCGAAAACTGGACAGTCACATGCAAAAAAAATGAAACTGGATCACTATCTTACACCAAGCACAAAAATTAACACAAAACAGATTAGTGACTTGTTCATAAAACCTGAAACTATAAAACTCCTAGAAGAAAACATAACCGGTAAGCTCCTTGACATCGGTTTTGTCTATAATTTTTGTGGATTTAGCACCGAAAGCAAAGGCAACAAAAGCAAAAATGAACAAGTGGGACTACATTAAACTAAAAAACTTCCGCACAGCAAAATAAGCAATCAACAAAATGAAAAGGCAATGTATGGAATGGGAGAAGATATTTGTAAACCATATATCTGATAAAGGATTAATATCCAAATTATATAAAGAACTCCTACAACTCAATAGCAAAACCCAAATAACCTGATTAAAAAATGGGCAAAGGACCTGAATAGATATTTTTCCAAAGAAGATATACAAATAACTAATAGGCATGTGAAAAGGTGTTCGACATCACTAACCATCAGAGAAATGCAAAGCAAAACCACAGTGAGATATTACCACATACCTGTTAGGGTGGCTCTTATCAAAAAGACATGAAATAATATATGTTGGTGTGGGTGTGGAGAAAAGGGAACCCTCGTGCACTGCTGGTGGGAAGGAAAACGTGTGCAGCCACTGTGGAAAAGAGTATGGAGGCACCTCAAAAATTAAAAATAGAACTACTATATGATTCATGAATCCCACTCCTTGGTAAACCCAAAGGAAATGAAATCAGTACTGCAAAGAGACATCTTTACTCCCATCCTCACTGCAGCATTGTTCCCAATAGGCAAGATTAGGAAACAATCTGAGAATCAGTTAATGAATGAATGGATAAAGAAGTATGATACACACACACACACACACATACACACAGAGACACACAATGGAATGTTACTCAGCCATAAAAAGAAGGAAATTTGTGACCACATGGATGAACCTGGCAGATAGTATGCCAAACGAAATAAGCCAGACACAGAAAGACAAACGCTATATGATTTCACTTATATATAGAATTGAAAAAAGTCTTGGGGCGCCTGGGTGGCACAGTCGTTAAACGTCTGCTTTCAGCTCAGGGCATGATCCCAGCGTTATGGGATCAAGTCCCACATGAGGCTCCCTACTGGGAGCCTGCTTCTTCCTCTCCCACTCCCCCTGCTTGTGTTCCCTCTCTCGCTGGCTGTCTCTCTCTGTCAAATAAATAAATAAAATCTTAAAAAAAAAAAAAAAGAATTGAAAAAAGCCAGATTCATAGAAGCAGAGAATAGAATGGTGATTGCCAGGAACTATTGGGTGGGAGATACGGGGAAATACTGCTCAAAGAGCACAAACTTTCAGTTATAAGATGAGTGATGTCTAGGGATCTACAGCATGATGACTTCGTTAAAAATGTTGTTTTGCCTACTTGAAGTTTGCTAAGAGAGATCTTAAGAGCTCTCACTGCACCCTCCCCCCCTCACAAATGGTAACTCTACGAGGTGATAGATATGTTAATTAGCTTGATTGTGGTAATCATTTCACAGTGTATGTATACGTATCTCATGGCATCCTATTGTACACGTTAAATATATATAATTTTTACTCGTCAATTAGACCTCAATAATGCCAGAAATATATATCTTCAAAAAAATAAAAATAAACAGGTGAAATTATTTTTTAAGATGGGCAAAGGACCTGGATAGACATTTCTTCAAAAAAGATGTACGAATGGCTGATAAGCACAAGAAAAGGTGCTCAACATCATTAATCGTTAGAGAGATGCAAATCAAAACCACAGTGAGATACCATCTCACACCCATTAGGATGGCTACTATTTAAAAATAAAAAAACCCAGGAAATAGCAAATGTTGGCAAGGACGTGCAGTAATTGGAACGCTTGTGCACTGTTAGTGGAAATGTCAAATACTACAGCCACTACAGAAAATAGTATGTTAGTTCCTCAAAAAATTAAAAATTGAATTACCATATTACCTGTCAATTCCACTTCTGAGTATATTCCCAAAAGAAGGAAAAGCAAAGCTCAAAGAGATATTTGCACACCTGTGGCCAGAGAAGCACTAGTCACGATAACTAAATGTGGAAGCAATCCAGGTGGTTATACATACAATGAAATATTATTCAGCCCTAGAAAGGAAGAAACTGATGACATTTGCTTCACCATGGATGAACCTTGAGGACATTATGCTAAGTGAAATAAGTCAATCGCAGGAAGACAAGAGTCAGGTGCCTAGAGTGGTCGAATTCATAGAGACACGAAGTAGAATGTGGTTGCCAAGGGGAGGAGAGAGAGGGGAACGGGGAGTTTTTGTTGAATGGATATAAGATTTCTGTTTTGCAACATGAAAAGAGTTTTGGAGATGGATAGTAATGACAGTTGTGCAGCAACACGAGTGTCCTTCATATCACTGAACTGTATATTTGAAAATGGTTAAGATGCTAGATTTTATGTGTATTTGACCACAGTTAAAAACTCAGAAGAGGGGCGCCTGGGTGGCACAGCGGTTAAGCGTCTGCCTTCAGCTCAGGGCGTGATCCCAGCGTTACGGGATTGAGCCCCACATCAGGCTCCTCCGCTATGAGCCTGCTTCTTCCTCTCCCACTCCCCCTGCTTGTGTTCCCTCTCTCACTGGCTGTCTCTATCTCTGTCAAATAAATAAATAAAATCTTTAAAAAAAAAAACAAACTCAGAAGAAAGAAGACTAAGGACTATGTTTGACTGGGAAACACCAGGAGTTCTCTTCGAGCCCAAGCCCCGATGCTTCACTTCTCACCTAGGTGGTCGCAGACATGCTGCCCTTCTACCAGGGTTATAAACCAAACAGAGAAGGGTGAACTCGCCATACTGCTCAGGACTATTCTGTACATAGGAACTCTTCACCAACTGTGTCGGCACCAGTAAATGTGAGGGGATATATTCTTTTGTGTCTCTAATAAGTGAATTAATTAGATCAATTGTGTAAACTGCTTAGGAGTTTGCCTGGCACATAATAAACACTCATGATGTGTCAGCTATTCTTACCTTATAATCCTTCCTAATATAGGACGTAAGGAAGTACGTATACCCTTAGCACCGCTGAGTTCTCTGCATCTAAACCCATAGGAAATATGGCGCTCAAAGGGCTTACCCCAGTCCTGCTCAATAATAATTGGTTCAGGGTCTCTATGAAGTCTAACCTATTACAGTGCACTCAATAGCTCCCCAAGGACCTGAAAGGGCTAATTAGCTTCCCTAACCCCTTTCAGACACTAGCCACAATTCAGCTAATTTAATAAGAGAGTATAATGACCCCAGATTATTTATACTTTCAATTGTTTAAGTAAATTGAATGATAAAGTGTGGTATTTAACAAGCACAAGGAAATGTTATCTGACTGTAATTTGTAAAGCTACGAGATATGTTAAACTAAAAAACTAAAATTTATACAAAAACGTAAGTGTTCACTTTGTGGTATACAAGTATTAATCAAAATACCTAACAGAGATCTCATGTTACATGGGATCTAGGGAGGCCAGTGACTCTTCTAGTCCTCTGTCAACCAGGTATCCTGTATCTTGCTCAGACTTGTTTTCTCTCAGGTCTTACAGCAATTTAGATAATTTAAAGGAAACCCTGAAGGGAGGAATAAGAGATGGAAAAATGGGGAGACAGTGGGAGAGAGTGCCAGAGAGTATGAATTTCTAAAAGGACCTGTGATTCCATACTGATGGTAAATACATCACACACACACGGAGCGGGGAGAGGTCTTCCTTACAGTAGTAGAGTGACAGGAATGAATAAATAGAGAAGAAATGATAGAGTTAGGGCATCATATTTTGCAACCATCATCATCCTAATTCAGGCCGGAATCTTCAATGGAAGTTAAACTAGTGAGTGAATGTTTCAGAAGGAGCAGAATGTTTATAGAGTCTCAAAGCATCGCCTGTAAGATGAACCTCAAAGTAGGGAATAGTCATTTTACAGGGGAGAAATCTGGCGGTCACTACCCTACGCAAGTGGTTGAAGTTGCCATTACTAATAATCTGACAAGCCTCCTGAGGAGGGACGACTGAGAAAGACAAGGATCACCTCCCTGGAATTCCCGCCTAAAATGCATTGCCGGAGTCTAACTGTGAGGAAATATGAGGTAAATGCAAATTAAGAAATCTTCTACAAAATAAATACATTCTTCAAAAATATCTATGTCATGAAAGACAAAGGAAGGACGAGGAAATGTTCCAGATGAAAGGAAACTAAAGACACATGAAACTGAGTGTAATGTGTGATCCTGGACTGGGAAAAAAATAGCTCTAAAGAATATTATTGGGACAATTGATGAAATTTGAATAAGTTATATCGCTTCAATAATAGTCTTGTGTCAATGTCAGATCTGATTTTGATCATTGTACTGTGATTATATAAGTGAATATCCTTGTTCTTAGGAAATGCACATTGAAGTCTTAAGGGGCAAAGGGTATGATGTCTGCAAAGAATTCTTAATTGGTTCAGGGAAAAAAACTGTATCTATAATACACATATAATTCGTATTTGTAATATTATAATATTCATTACATTCAAGATATAATATTGAATTATGTACACGGAGAGAAAGAGAACTCTAAAGCATGTGTACCAAAACTAAAAATGGATTAAAGACCTAAATGCGAGACCCGAAGCCATAAAAATCCTAGAAGAGAACACAGGCAGTAATTTCTCTCACATTGGTCATAGCACCATTTTTCTAGATATGTCTCCTAAGGCAAAGAAACAAAAGCAAAATAAACTATTGGGACTACATCAAAATAAAAAAGCTTTTGCACAGCAAAGGAAACCATCAACAAAACAAAAAGACAACCTACTGAATGGGAGAAGATATTATGCAAATGATATATCCAATAAGGGGTTGACACCCAAAATATATAAAGATACAATTCAATACCAAAACAAAAATCCAATAATCCAGTTAAAAATGGGCAGAGGATCTGAATAGACATTTTTTCAAAGAAGACATAGAGACGGTCAACAGACTCGTGAAAAGATGCTCAACATCACTCGGTATCAGGGAAATGCAAGTCAAAACCACAATGAGGGATCACCTTACACCAGTTAGAATGGCTAAAATCAAAATGACAAGAAAGAACAAGTGTTGGTGAGGATATGGAGAAAAAGGAGCCTTCATTCACTGTTGTTGAGAATGCAAACTGGGGCAACCACTGTGAAAAACAGTATGGAGGTTCCTCAAAAAATTAAAAAGAGAAACACCATATGATCCAATAATTCCACTACTAGGTATTTACCCAAAGAAAATGAAAACACTAATTTGAGAAGATAAATGCACCCTTATGTTTATCGTAGCGTTATTTACAATAGCCAAGATACGGAAGCAGCCCAAGTGTCCGTCAACTGAAGAATGGATAAGGAAAATGTGGTGTGTGTGTGTGTGTATATATATATATATAATTCACAAAAATACAAAAAAAAAAAGGGTTGGATGTGTTAATGTCTAAGAACCTTTCCAAACCTGAGGGTTTCTGAATTGAAATCCATTCACAGCTCTCAGCGTGGTGTAAGCCCAGGGCTTCCCCTCCCCTGCTCACAGGTCCCTAACCTCTCCTCTGCCCTTCGGAGCCACTCCTGTTCTCCCCCTTTTTTCCTTCCAGCTGTATAACGTAAGATAACTGCAGAGTTCTTGTGAGCTCTTCAGAGAAAGATCCTATACAATTTTAGCCAAAGGAATAAGGAACTCCCGAGAGAAATTGCACTTCTGCTATCCATTTTATCCCTTCTTCTTTTCATATAATTCACATTTCCTGTCTAGCAGGTCCTCCATCTCACAGTAAAATACGCCTTAAGCACCCTCCCTAAAACAAGGAAACCAAAACCAACTTTCATCCTCCCCGCCTCAGACACTGTCTCTCTCTGCTCTCCCTTCCCTTGGCTCCTGCCACCCTCACCTGCTGCAAACTGCCTTCACCCCTCTGTTGAAGCCGATCTTACCAACTCACCAGCCACCTCCTCATAAGTAAAGCTGGTGGGCCCTTGTTGACCCTCATTTCATCTATCTGTAGCATTCGATGCCATTAACCACTTCTTCTAGAAAGATTCTCACAGCCCTCATGCCCAGTTCCTGATCCTTCTCCAACGTCTCTGGCTGCTCCTTCTCAGTCTCCACTGTAGGCTCTTCTAACTCTGCTTGTCCCCGAAATGTGGTTGCTGCTTAGCTCTTCCCTTGGCCCACTTTACGTGGCTTCCAGAATGTAACTTCAGAGCTTCGGGCTCATATTTCCACATATCTACCTGACACCCTCACTTAGATGTCTCATAAGCTCTTCAAACGCAACATCTTCAAATCTGAACTTTTCATTTTGGTCAGGGTACCTTATCTCAGAGAATAGCAAGCCTGGCACTCATCCTTGACTCTTCTCTCAACCTGCATACCAATCAGTCAATAATTCCTATTAATTTCAGCATTCAGCTACATCAGGCCAGCCCACCACTCAGCATCTACTCATATTACCAACTTCCAGCCTCCAACCTATACTTCACTCTGCATTTAAGATGATCTTTCTAATGCCAAAATATGATGTCGCTTTGCTGCTTAAAACCTTTCAGAGGCATCTCATGTCTTCAAACCTATGGTCCAAACAGCTTAGCATGGCTCATAATGTCCTTCATGACAAGGTCATTCTGACCACTTCCCCCCAGAACTTTTTTTCAGTTCTTTGGGCAAGCCAATGTCCCTCACATCCATGACTTAGAATGTGATAGGGCCTCTGCCTGGAACATTCTTTTCATCTAACTAATTCCCATCGTCTTCCCTCTGGATATAGAATTAGATGTGTATCAATGGAAACTGTACTCCCCCTGTCACAGCACACACCTTCCTCAGGTGTTATCGCTTGTTTCAAAGTCTGCCTTTGCACACTGGACTAAGTTTTATAGCATTTGTGACTATCTCCACCTCGTGCACCACTGTGTTCCCAACCAAGGCCACTGCCCACAGCCAAAAGAAGTCGCTCAGAAGGCTCCCGCTTGCATCATTCCTAGAAGTTTTCTCCCCTCCCCTGTCTGAATCTTTGGGAAACATCTTTTTACTTAGTGGCCCAATCCACTTCTGAAATACCACTCAGTTTCTTTCACGAATATATATTTTTCTCTAGATATTAACTCATACTTTTTTATCCTTAGACATCATCAACACAGCATTAACTCGGATTCCACTATTTCAAAATTTGCAAATATTAGACCCAATGACACTTCAATAAAAATTCATTAATCCCACTACTGTGAAGATTCCACTTTTTGCTTCTAAGGAAAAAGAACTCTTACACCAGAACTTAAGAAATCGAAGATTCATTGAACACATTATCCTCTTTTGAACTTAATAATTAATTTTTACAAAAATAGAGCACTCTTTTTAGTTATGATACTTCACATTCAAATGTAAGCCGTGGTGAAATGAGGTTTTCTATTGCCTTCTTTTATTTTTTAGAGTAATAATAAAGTTAATATGCTTTTTGATTTTCAACTTTGAAAGAATCTTTTCCAAACACATGAAGATTTATTATACATTTCTCTTTCCCTGTTTTAACTGAGAATCATGTTTCACTTTGAATGGGTTACCAAACTGAGCCCCTGTGATTACTAATTAAGAGACAGTATCTTGCAGTCTTTTCTTCCACATGTGGCATTGGACTTGCTGCTGGAAAGGCACAGACTGTTCTTCACTAGGACGTTTCCCTTCATTGTGAGCTTCCTACTAAGTCAACTGTCTTTAGAACAAGATAAAACCTATCACCCCAGCCACTGACAGACTAATGGGCAGAGTCAGAAAGAGTTACTAAGAAATGAATGTCTTCGAGGGCAGGTCCAGTTTCATGTTTTGTAAAACCTGGATGAACTTTGCAAAGCACATTAGGAGAAACGAGAAGGCAGGTATGCACTTTGTCAGCCTCAAGTGATTTTCTGACCCACATATCTGACTTTCACAAGGACGTGATTAATAACGAAATGGCTGCCAAGCACGTTTTAACTGATTCCGATTGGAATGGTGGCTACAGATGACTGTCCAAAGCCTGCTCCTTGGCCCCTGACCCCAAATACTTCAATTTCACTTAATCCATTAGGCCAGGCTCTCAGTCTTAAACCCATTCCATAGAGATGAAGTGAATTATCAATACAGAATTAAAGACTACATGTAGCCACCAACACAGCTTTAATTTTCCCCCCAACATGTTCTCATACAATACTGCTAGGAGAATAAACTGCTGAAGCTTTTTGAAAGGCAATATGGCCTGATGTATCACTTTAAGAATATTCATATAATTTAACTTAGCAATTATACTATGGAAAAATCCCAAATGGTGAAGCCTGGGCATGTAAGAATGTTCAATGAAGGACAGAAGGATTATTTATAATGGCAACACCAGAAACAGGGAAATGAACAGGAGAGGAGTAATATTTTGTGTTTGCTTTCTACCACTGCATATCATTCTTAGGATTTTACATTTGTTCACATATTTAATCTTCGTAACAACCCTATGAAGCAGGGCCCTTACATTTTCCCTTATTCAGATAAGAAAATTGAGGCATAGAGAGGGATTTGCCGAAGCTAGTGCTGGAGCTGAGACAGCAGGAAGAGGGGGTCGAACAGTCCAGCTCTGGAAAGTGTCCTTCAAAGTACTATCATGTGGGGGCCCCTGAGTGGCTCAGTTGGTTAAGTGACTGCCTTCGGCTCAGGTTATGATCCCAGGGTCCTGGGATCGAGCCCCACATCAGGCTCCTTGTTCAGTGGGGAGTCTGCTTCTCCCCCTCCCCCTGCTCATGCTCTCTCTCACTCACTCTCTCTCTTTCAAATAAAATAAATAAAATCTTTTATAAAAAAACAAAACAAAGTACTATCATGCTTTCTCATATGTTATGTAGTTAAGTGTGTTTGCAATAATGTGGGGAAATACTTATCATGTCTAGTTGGAAAAAGAAACATGATCGCAAATATGTAAATTAAAACAGGAAAAGAAAAAAACCCCAAACCTCTATGCTTAGAAAAAAGAGATTCGAGATTTAGACACAAATATGGTGTTAGTGATGATCTTTGGGTGGTGGAATGACAATTTTCCCCTGTTATTCTGTATTTTTTAAAGTAAGCATGTATTGCTTTTCAGATAGTAAAAGCGATCACTTATTCTTCTTTAAAGCTCTCATGTGCTCCTTGCTCCCAGGTCTGAACTGTGCAGGTCCATTTACATGCAGAGATTATTTTTTTTTAAGATTTTTAAATTTTTGAGTAACCTCTATACCCATTGTGGGGTTTGAACTCACAACGTCGAGATCAAGAGTTACACACTCCACTGACAAAGCCAGCCAGGTACCCCTAACACATGGATATGTTCTGATAAATACAATACGGTACTATAAATGTATTTTCCTTATGATTTTGTTAATAACATTTTCTTTTCTCTAGCTTACTTTATTGTAAAAATATAGCATGTAATATATATAACATACAAAATATGTGTTAGTTGACTGGTTATGTTATCAGTAAGGCTTCTGGTCAACAGTAGGCTCTTAGTAGTTCAGTTTTGGGGGAGTCAAAGGTTATATGTGAATTTTCGACTCACGGGGTGGGGGGTGGTCAGTGCCCCTGACCCCCGTGTTCCTTCCTCCTTGCTTCTCTTCACAATTCCAATTTTTTTTCCCTCCTGGGCTTTATTTCTCCCATCTTTTATTTCTTATCCATTTTTCTTTTTGTCTTCTGCCTCCTGTATTGTTCTCTCCTCCCTTCCCCATCCCACAAGGCTACTGAGCAGAAGGAGAAGAAGCCCCCATAGCCCTAGCTGCCTGGTAGTCCCTCCCCGCTGTACCCTCCCAATGGGTGTATGTGGGGGAGAGGGGTTGCAGGGGAAAGTGAGGTATTTTCTGAAAAAACAGTAATTTTTAACATTGTGTTTCAGTGTTTCTAATGGCTTCTAAAATTGTTGACATAAAATTCTTTGACCTAAAAATTTGAGGTCACGTGGCTAGTCACTGAATCTAGACCCCACTGGTTTCCCAGCATCCTCTGCTCTCTGCTCCTTTCTCTGCTGTTGGTGAACGACAGACATCTTTTGACATCTGTTCCTGGCAGCCTGGTCTGTGCTCCCTGTTCCTGCAACTTTTTTGCTTTTCCGCCTTGCCTTTCCTTCTTCCAGGCCTGTGCTTCTCTTTGGAGCATGATCCTGCTCTCAGACTGTCAGCAGTCCTCAGGCCAGCTTTTGGTTCCCAGGAACGCCTGGCTGGCTGGTTTGGTGGGCTCATCCCAAGGCCACTTGCTTCCTTACAATCTGATTCTCACAGGAGTAGAAGCAGCAATACTGATGGCTCGAGGGGTAGAGTGAAGAGTACCCTCTGTTCTCCCAGGTTATCCCTCAGCCCACTGGGGTTCAAGGTCAAGAACACCTGCTAACCAGGCTAGATCAGAAGACTGAGTAGGTCGGGTAACAGGGCCCGTCTAGACCACCCTTCCCCGAATTCTAGGCTCCTTATAAGAGTTGGCTACAGATTAAGAGCAATGTTAAAATCATCTAAACCTTTATTCCCTGTTAGCAATTGTTGTGGCTCTGCCAGTTTTCTTCTTGAATCTCAGTTCTTACGTATCTGAGAGTACTGGTAGTCTTAAAAATATAAGCAGTTCCTTCTTCAAAATGTGCCTGCCTTGCTCCAGTCCTTCTAATTTCCCACCCGTCTTTTTGCTAGAGCCCCACGCCCAGCCTCACTGACAGGGTCTCTCCTCACCTTGCTTCCTGAAGGATGGTTTCCATCATGCCCTTCTTGGATAAAAAATGCTTTCAGGTGACCTTGATTACTGATCCATCAAGCTCAAATGCTAACTTTAGCATCCCTCCCTTCCGACAAGGAAAAAGAAAACATCCTTTTTTTCTTTCTGATGGTAAAAGTAACATGTGTTCATTGCAAACAATCAAATCAGATCAGGCAAGATGTAAAGGTGTGGACAAAAAAGTGGCAATCCCTTGCAATTTTCCCTCCCAGAGAGAGAGGCGTCATTCATCAGTGTGTTTTGTTCAGCTTTCAAAATCCCACGTGGCCCATCAGGTTTGCCATGGCTGTTCCTCCTCAACACCTCTGGTCAGGCCCCTTTCCTCGCTGGAGCCCCACATGTTCTCTCCTATTTCTGGGGCTTTGCTTGTGGTGTTCAGTCCTCTGTAATGGCTCCCCCAACTTCCCCTCTATTTATTTAGTTCATCCCTCACCTTGAAAATCCTTTGAAAGCACAAGTCTTGCTTGCTGCATGGAACCTTCCAAGCCTTACCAAAATACAGGACGTGTACTCTGGGCTGCACTATTCAACCCTATAACTGTCTCCTTCTGGCACTACCCCATCTCCCTTAGATCACAGACTGTCAGGGAACTGGGATGATGCCTTATGCTTTTCTGGAGCCTCATGATATGGTGGACAAACATAAGATCTGTCTAATAAATACATATGAAAAAACAAATGGTTAATTGAGTAGGTTCCTTTTAATTTAGTGAAATTTCTTACTCAATTCTTTAGAGACTAAATTTAATTTTTTATCGGTTCCAGACTCATAGGCTAGTGAAAAGTACGCGGATATGCTGGAAATGCTTTTTAATCCTACACCTGTTCCCAGAGTACCTATGAGGTTTGGGTGTCTATCAAGGCAGGGAGTCTCCCTAAGAGAGCTCTTTGGTTCCAGCACAACGGGGACGAGTTGCTGGGGGCATTATTTACTTTCTGCTCACTAAACTGTCCCCCCTTCTGTAATCAGTCCATCAGGCTCACACAGTCCACAGCGCCTGGAGTGATGACACCCCCATAAATCAACGCTCAAACTGCTGGCTGTTGCTTACGTGCGCAGATGATGAATGTCCTTCCACACCTTCTTGGTGAAGAATATTCTGATTGATTTAACAAAGGTTCCAACTCAGTCAAGGGCCATGGAAGGCTCTATGGCATTGAGGAACAACGTCCCAGGACTCCAAGCAAGAGCCCACGTGAGAAAGAAACAGCGAACAGCAAGCCGGCATGGAGGCGGCTTTGCACCCCACCCCACAGTCAATGCCTACATTTGGACTGAAAGATACACGTGTGGAAGTTGCAAACTGCTAACCAATGAGGGTTGCAGATGCACTCACCTCTCATCGCATTTAATCAGAATCACGCTGTCTGTTCCGATGCCCAAAGCTGCAGCTCCTTTCTTGAGAGAAAAATGACTCTGTAAGAGAAAAGCACATTTGTAATTAGTTGCACATAAATTCAAGATCCACTCTCCCAGGTGGGTTTTTTTTTCCTCTTTTTATTTCTCATCTCCCTCAAAAGCCTGGATTTTTTTTTCTTTTTTTTTTAAACTGTGGTAAAACCCACGTAACATGGGATTCACAACCTTGACCTTAAGTACATTCGCATAGCTGTGCAACCCGTCCACTTCCGGAACACTTTTCGTCTTGCAAAAGGGAACCTCCGTACCCATTGATGGATAACTCTCCTTTCCTCCTTCCCTCAGCGCCTGGCAACCACCATTCTACTTTCTGTCTCTGTGAGTTTGACTACATTAGGTGCCTCGTGT
Organism: Ursus americanus; assembly: GCF_024610735.1. Classification (NCBI taxonomy): domain Eukaryota; kingdom Metazoa; phylum Chordata; class Mammalia; order Carnivora; family Ursidae; genus Ursus; species Ursus americanus. The sequence continues at coordinate 13,391,084 of NC_142157.1, read as the reverse complement.
AAGTGGAACCATAGTATTTGTTGTTTTGCGACTGGCTTATTTCACTCAGCATAGTGTCCCTGGGGTTCATCCGTGCTGTCGCTGGTGTCAGAATTCCCTTCCTTTTTCAAGCTGAATCCTTCATTGATGGTATACCTTACGTTTCCATTCATCCCTCAATGGAGACTGGTGTTGCTTCCACCTCTTGGCCATGAGGGATAATGGTGCTATGAACGTGGGTGTACAAATATCTCTTCGAGCCCTGCTTTCAATTCTTTTGGGTGTATCCCCAGAAATGGAATTGCTGGGTCATATGGTCATTCTATTTTTGATGAATTGCCACCCTGTCTCCCACAGCAGCTGCACCTTTACGTCCCCACCGGCAGTGCACGATGGTTCCAATTTCTCCACAACCTTGCCAATAGTTGTTATTTTCTGGTTTTTGATACTAATCATTCAAATGGGGGTGGTGTGATACCTCATTATGGTTTTGATTTGTATTTCCCTAATGATTAGTGACGTTGACTATCTTTTTATGTGCCTACCAGCCCTTCGTACATCACCTTTAAAGAAATGTCTCTACAAGTCCTTTGCCCATTTTTGAATGTGTTGTTTTGTGGTGATGGTTGTTGAATTCACTTGAGTTTCTGAGTGAAGATCATAAGACCCCGGGAATTGTAAATGGACCCGCTACGCCAACACACAGGAATCCAAGCCACTTTTACATATAAGGCATAAAAACAAGCCAACTGCCTCCAGGAGCGATGTACTGAACGGCTTCCAGGCTTCTATTTTCCTACCAAGAGATGACACTCAGTCTCCATCAAGTTTAACTCGTGTGCACTCAAGTAAGAGAAGAAGTTGGACTTCAATTCAACACTCTTCAATCCAGCCTTGTTGGGAAGCTAGTTCTCGCGCAGGCTACGGCTCAGCCTTAGGCGGGACCAGGGAGAAGGGGTCAGTCGCTGGCTAGGGCGGGACGGTGTGCAGAGAAAGGCCACCCTGGCAAGCCACTGCCGGATCTTTCTACTTTTGGTTATTGATCCCGGGTAGTATTCTGAATCTCAATGGCTGTAATCACGGGGCAATTTGGAGAGCTGAGAGAGGCTAACGTAAGCCCAGCTGTATGGCATGTGCCCAGCGGCCTCTTACTATTAACTACAGATCATTAAGCTGTCCAAAAGGAGGGCTGCTTCCTCAATTTACATCTCCAAAGGATCGCTGACTGGAATTTTAAGTTAGCGTTCCAGAGTGTATTTTCCCTGAATGCACACTTTTGGCTCATCTGGATTCTAAAATCTGCAGCACAGGGTCTGTTAACATATGTATTTTAGGGGGTGCATCTGATAAGCAAGAAGAAATCCCATTTATAACAGCAGCAAATAATGTGAACCAATACATGAGGCACTGACTAGAGGAGTTTGAAAGGCCCCATGTAGCCGAGAGGTCATGAGAAGGGGCCGTTAGCCTCATTTTACAATCTCAGAAAGACAAAGTGGACAATCGTTACCAAGATACCTGGAAGCTAGGAGAGAAAGCTTAACTGGGTTTGTAAAGATGCTTGACGCCCTCCCCCCCACCAAAAAAAAAAAAGTGTTCTCTTCTTGCGCGGTTAGCAGATCCCTGGGCGGCCCCAGAAAAAGGAGCTCAGGGGAAAACAGCAGTCTGTTACTGCCGGGAGGGCACAGAACAGAGGAGCCAGCTGTCCACTGAGCAAGCACAAGCTACTCAAATTAGGCCCCTCAGTGAATGAGCTCGAAAGCACTGTTAAAATCAAACACACAGGGAGACCAGACTTGAAAATTTCCTGAGCCAGACAAAAACCAGTTTAGTCATACAAGCAAAGCTTAATGTAGCTTATTTTGCATGACAAATGAGGCTAACAACCTGGGTCACATCTCACTTATACCTCTGAAAATCATAACTGAAACTTAAATTCTTCCCCCAAATTGATAGGAGGTAACCACTAACCAATTCTCTTTCATTGAAGAAAATTCTAATATTGTTACCAATCACTGTGAAGGATAAACAGTCCCTGCCTCCGGGCTCTCTGAGCTGCTTTATTAACAAAAGCCTCTGAGTCTCGTGCCATGTTTTGGTTTGAGGGCTCCCGGTCTGCAAACTGTCTTTTTTTGGTGTGTGCACGATAAACCTTCACTAATTACTACTTCGGTGATTCCTTGGTTTTACTTCTGTTTCTGTTTCTGTTTTTCTCAACCTTTGACAGTACTAAACTGCCAAATGGCAAATTGGGGCGAAGTAAGAGATCTGGTGCACCTGGTCCGTGAGAGGAAGTAGTCTTGTCTGAGCTTTAATGAGAAAGAATCGGGATGCCCAAATGAGGAGTAATTACCTAAGATAATTGATCAGGGTAGCAAACTTAAAGAAAACCACAGGCCCAAAGAGAAAGGTTCAAGATGGGGAGCAAAGGGTGTATGAGGCACGAAAAAGAAGATGAGGGACCGAACACTGAGCCTGTTTGCATTTTCGGGAAAGGGAGCAGGGAAATCACTAGATGTTCTCCACGAAGAGCAAGGGACCATGGCGAGCAAGGAGCCTGAGAGCAAAAAGAAAAGACCCGACCTAATGAGGAAGAAACAGTGAAAACAGCTTCAAGAGCACACCTCCGTGCTGGTGAGACAGCACATGGGGAATCATTTCTAATCCTTGGCACCATGTTTAATGGAACCACTTGCTGGTGAACAGCAGAGCAGCAGGCTGGAAGCTGAGGAGCCCAGAAACCAGGCGTCTGGAGAGAGCTCAGAGGACCCCTGCTCATGGGCAGAGGGCAACAGGGATGTGTGGTGTCAAGGTGAGAGAAAAGGGATCGATGGCTTAGGGTGGCTTCAGAAGGTAAAGCTATGAACAAAAATTGAAAGGTACAGGGATCCAGATGTGTCCCCAAATCATCAAGTCCCCTGTAATGGCCAGTCATTCAACAATAGAATGGCTGGGGTGGGGGTGGCGCCGCTGGTGGCTCAGTGGGTTAAGTGTCTGCCTTCAGCTCAGGTCATGATCCCAGGATCCTGGGATCGAGTCCTGGATCAGGCTCCCTGCTCAGTGTGGAGCCTGCTTCTCCCTCTCCCGCTCCCCCTGCCTGTGCTCTCTCTCTCCCTCTCTCTGTCAAATAAGGAAGTAAAATCTTTTTAAAAAAATGTTTGGCAAATGAGTTAATGAATATCCCCCATATCTCCTCCACCCTGATTTTGGGAAAATAATAGACTTGATAGAATCTAGTGCTTATTTAGAACTGAATTGTATTTCTATTTGGGTAATAGATGTGAAAACCCATCTGATTTTTATATTTTACCAAACAAAAAGTTCGAGGTTGATGGAAGGTTAATGTCTCTATCTTTTTGAAAATATCTTAAGTAATCTAGATACAGGCGACATGATTCAGCTGACATTCGAAATCTGTGCAAATAACCATGGGGTTTTATAGTTATACAATAATTGTAATTAAAAAATAAGCAGGCTTTCTGGGCTTGAGTAGGATGAGATTATCCGGAGTAAGAATGCGTGAGAATGAGAGCCCGGAGGCAGAGGCAGGGGCGTGAGCTCCACCATTCCATCCAGCCCTATGACTAGGGTGCACATCAACGCCTTCCTTCTGTAATGGGGACAGTTAATCTTTCCTGTCTTTGGGGTTGGTGGGAGAATAAGGGGAGTGGTGGGAAGCTCTGAGACAAACCACTTCAGTCTCTCGACATGCTGGTTTCTCTTCCTCTACTGCAATTTAGATAAGCAGTTTGGAAAGCTGCATTAACTATTTCAAGCCATTGTTGCTTGCATCCAGATATTTAACTGAGACTCAAATTCGACTGCCTAGTGGGCCACAGGGCTTCAGGGAAAGCCTCTGCCAAGCCGGGGACACAAAGATTATTAAAACAACCCTCAGTCCCCGGCTACCGCCCCCACTTCGTCTCCTGCCTCCCCTCTCCTTGCTCTCTCCACCTGATGGTACTGGCCTCCCCGGTCTTCTGTGAGCTCGCTAAACTTGTTCTTGCCTCTCACTCTTTGTACTTGCTATTCCATTTCTTGGAAAATCCTTCCCTCAGATATTTGCATGGCTCCCTGCCTCATTCGATGTAGGTCTCTGCTACACATCACCTCCACAGAGACCGTTTATGACCATCTTGTCAAACAGCCCACTGCTGCCCCTTTCTCTTGTCCGCATGTGACATTAGAGTAAATATTTATTCGTTTACTATCTGTCCCCTGCTAGAACATAGGTTGCATGAGGGCAAGGACCTTGGCAGTTGGTTTAGCAAATATATATTATTAGCATATTTCGATTGAATTTGACCATATGCTTGGAGAACAAGTCGAGAGAGATGTCCACTACTTATTGCCATAAATCTCTGGCCACAAATCCCAATACTGAGGTGTGGCTTTGGTAACTGGAACCAGACAATGGTGGACTAAATAGACCCTAACACCTCTAGTCTAAAGCCCATTATAAAACAAAGTCCAGAGATCTTCTTAGCACCCACCCCAAAAGGCCCAAGACGGGGTCCTTCCCAAGCAGAAAGCAGCTATCGGTCCTTCTATCCAGATCAGCTGCTTTGGGGAAGAAGCAAATCATAACTTCAAATGAAGTAAGAAAAATGACACACGAGGTTGGAAATCTCAGCTCTTAACTCTTCTGACATTCTGTTGAAAGTTCTATCTTCTAGCCCTAAGGCCAATTGATTGTCTTTGGACTTGAGCCCCTTTGTGAGTGGAGTGAATGAAGTGTGTGTGGAGATACAGAACAGAGGTGAATGGGGGGGGGGCCCTTACACATCAGGACCCCCAACAAATAGGTCGTAAAGCCCAACTGATGAATGAGCTGAAATCTACTTCTTTGACCCCTCTACATGCTTTGGACACCTCTCCCCACTCAACGATTATAGGACTAACAGTCTTCCCTTTGACCTCCTTCTCCACACTTCTCCCACACATTCATTGGTTTGCTTTCTACGCATCCTGAGATTTGAGGAAAATGACAGCTTTTTCTGTCTTAGACACACTGGGAGTCCTTGTCCTTTTATTCATCAAGTGGCCTTAAAAGAACATTCTGTTTTCTAAAGCAACTCATTTATAAAGAAGCTGGTACTCTGTGAGACCTCTTCAATGATTTCTAATTATAATGATTTGGAGGGTAGGGGATCACCAAACCTTGTTCTCAGAGACTCCGTGTGATCCTGACATGATACGAATCTGCATACAAGGCATTTCTGGGAGGCTGCTACCTTATTACTCACAGATCTACAGTTTTAAGTCGCCCCTTATGAGCTTGTGCCCTAAGTAAGTGCTAAAAGTACGGTGTGTACCAAGATTAAGCTGACATGAAATGAGATCCAAGGATAACATCTGGTGACAAATGTGAATATCAGTACTAAGAATGAATTCAGTTATAGTGATCACTCAGTGTGGTCTCCCTGAGAAGAGTGACTGTCCCCTCCAGACCCCTGTGCTTTCCTTCCCCCACAGTACAATATATGCCTCTTGAGAGCAGGCACTGGGTCTGTTCTGCTCACTGTTGTCTGCCCAGTGCCTGAGGCAATGCCTGGCAGAGTGCGCTGAGTGAGTGAAGAAGGTATAAAGATCTCGTCCCACTGCCCCATGGCTGCACTGTGCCTTACTGCCTCATTTCTTTGTCTTCTATTTTAATAGAAATGCCCCCAAGAGAGGCAACGCTGGGGTTTTACCCGTCATTTACAGGGCTCTCAGGCTGTTTCCTGAGAGTAGGTCTTGATGGGATTGAATAGAGGGAGAAAATAACACAGGGGTGATGAGGGCCCTGAAATGAACAGAAGATAGGAATGCAGAGACTAAAGGGAAACTGCATTTAGCTCACAATTTCACTTACTGAAGTTCTGTCAGGCTAAGCTTCTGTCTAATGGAAAGCATTACATGGGAGCTGTCTTTCCAAGCTGCCTGGGTCACTGTTAGTTTTTTGTTTTTGTTTTTTAGACAGAAAGGACATCTGTTTTTGGAATTGAAGGCTCTCATACAGTGTTGTGATGTGAAAACCATCTTTCTAAACAATTATGAGAATCATCTCCCCGTGTAAGTGGGCTGAGGCCGTGAGGGGCCTCAGCAGAACATTGGTGACTGGCTGTAAAGAGTGGAGTGAGTTGTGCTGATTTGCCTGAAAGATCCCACTACCTGTTCTGATTATGAAGAATATTTTTCCTAGATGCAAATATGCTGTTTCACTGAAACTACTTCTGGAAGAGCTTGTTGCACGCAGGGAAATAAGAGGAATTTGGAATGAAGCTTGTTTGGGCTTTCAAAGGATTCAGGAATAGCGATGTGAATTATTCAGCTAGAGTCTTAACTTCCTTCTAAACCTACTTTCAAGAAAGGGTCTTAAACTCATCAGATTAATTTTTGCCCAGATCTCCTATCACTGATGATTTGGCGACAATGATGAGATTCCAACAAAGAATGAGTATGGAACCAGCCAATCTTTAAGATCCTTTCCAATTCTGAGATTTTGTGATTCCATATTGGAACTCTTTACTCGGAGCTTAAATGCTATCTTTTAGTTCATCTCAGTGATGTATTTACTTCTAATGTTCTTCATTTGTTTAATTGAGTCCTATTCAAAATTTCAAGAAAACAGTTGGATTTGAACAAACCGAAAAATGTAATAGCTTGCCCTTCTTATCAACAAAGGGAAACTTCTCGTCCGAGTTGGTGGCCAGAGAAGAGATGGGCAGCTTTGTGGGGTGCAATAAAGACAGTGAGGGTCATATAGTAAACAAAAGACGACCCTTCCCTTCCTCAGTGTGTGATGTTTCTGGCTGGCTGCTGGAAGAGAATTTCTCAATGTTATTTACAGCCCTATGGCTCTACACACGTCAAGTTTTAAACTCAGTGCGCAGACTAGAAGAAAGGATAGTAACTTGACCTGGCTCAGTAGATTAGGAAATTAAATTAGCACAGGAATACCAACATGGGGGAAAATAGGATTTGAGAAAGGATGCTGCAAATGAATTTAGAGCGGCCAGCCAGAGTGGTGTAGAGGTCATCCAACCCAGTAGTTGAAAGAGCAGTGTTGGAATTGTCAGGAAACTGAGGTTCTAGATCTGACTCTGCCACTGACTGGCTAGAAACCCTGGGCAAACCTTCTATCTCTGGGACTTGGGTTCCTCATCTATAAATAAGGTCGTTTTTTTTTAAGTTACCTAATATTTATGTAAAGTTTCCTACATCCCAGGAGCTGAAGTCAGTGTTTTATAAGGCTCTCATTTGATTCCCAAAAGTCTCAGGCCCTGGAAACTCTCAAAGAGCGTTGAGAGACACAATGCTTGAAGCAGTTTCTGCCATAGCCTTTGGCCTCCCCTCTCTCCACCAGATCTATAATGCAGCTCTTCCACTATCATTTCTCCCTGCAGGTCAAGGAACTCAGGAAAGAAACCTCTATGCAAAGAAGGAAAATTGGCGTGGAGAAAAGGCATTACATGACTTGGTAATCTTCCTTTTTCAGCTTGTGGAGATCTATTTCTGGGGCTGGTGGAGACAAAGTGATTGTAAAACTTGAAAGACTAAGGGAATAAATGGCCTGGCCTGAAGCTGGAAGGAGCTATACTAAGTGATAAATGGAATAGAATGGAATGGCTCTGCGGTCTAGAGCCCAGAAGGAACTAGATATAAGGATTGTGTTACCTCTTAACCCGAAGCTTCATGGGCAGGGCTACTTTAAGGGCTCATCTGTCCAGAACGGTTTGGATCAAGTGTGCAATGAGACATAGGAGAGCTTTGAATGAGCTCTAAAAGTCCCCTCCAGCCCAGCCCTAGATAATAAGGAAAGTTGTTTTTGTTTTTTCTTTTTCCTAGTGGGTGAGTAATAACTCAGCATCACAGTCACATTAAGAGACAAGATCTTGGTGGAAATTTTACTTGGGAAGGTATATAACGTTAAATTAATTGCTGAGCTGTGACATACAAAATGTTGTCACTGAATCTTTTGATCTGGTTTCTACGTTGGTAGTTGGGGGAGGGACCTTACTGGCCCAGGGAGTCACGAACCCATTTAATCCTGGCTCTACCTGCAGCCTCTTCATTCACAAAATGCTAATAATAATCTCTGCTCTGCCTGTCCTACAAAAATGTTGTGAGAATCAAATTAGCTAATGTATATTGGAAGTGTGTTGGAAACAAACAGTTAATCAGATTTCAGGTATTATACATTAGAAAAAGAGTTCATCTGTCAAAAAATAGGTGTAGAGTTAGAACCAATTAGTATTTTAGGAAAGGTTCATAACTCAAATGTTCCTTCATAATTAAGTGCATGGATAGAGGTACAAGAAGGAGGAGGAAGAATGGAATGGTTGTTGTATAGCTGAATCACCTTTCTTTCACTTAGAAGTCAAGAATTAGACCTAAGTTTGTCATGTCAAGAAAAGAAGGTATAGCAAAATTATTCTCAAACCACATGACCTGGGCTTTGTGGGCAAGGTTAAGTCAATTTCCAGGAAGCTGAGACAAGAAATTCATGCAGAAACCAGAGAGCACAGGGCAGCTTTCTGGTCGCCCGAACTTGTTTAATGTTGTGCAAACAGCATGGAAGCCAAAAGAAGAAGATGCCCAATATAAGATCATCTGAGTTTTTGAGATTGAAAATAGAGTAATGTTTAACTATTTAGGGGTACAATAGTATAGGGAAATAGTAATTGGAAAAATTATATCATGGTTTTCTATCCTTGGAGAAGCTGAGAAATGAAAATTATCTCATGGTGGGGTACTAGGCTTAATAGGTTGAATAATGCCCTTCCTGCAAAGACGTTCACATCCTAATCCTTGAAACCTAAGAATATGTTATCTTGAGATGGGAGATTGTCCTGGGTTATCTGGGTGAACCCAATGTCATCACAAGGGTCCTTGTGGGAAAGCGGTAGGGAAGAGAGTCAGAGTCTGAGAAGGAGATGTGGTGACAGAAGCAGAGGTCAGACAGAAAGAGAGATTTGCAGATATTCTGTGACTGGTTTTGAAGTTGGAAGAAGGGGCCATGAACCAAGGAAGGCAGGTGGCCTCTAGAAGCTAGAAAAGGCAAGGAAATGGATTCTCCCCTACCGTCTCCAAAGGAACACAGCCTTGCCTGACCCATTATGGATTTCTGACCTCCAGAACTATAAGGTAATAAATTTAGGTTGGTTTAACCCATTAAGTTTGTGGTAATTTTTTTTTAGGAGCAATAAGAAAGCAATAGGAAAGTAGCAAATAGGAAAGCAAAGGCAGGTAATTTCAGGCTGGGAACTTCTCTGCTAAATTTGACTTCTGTAAGTTGAGGAGGGGCAAAAAAATAAAACAAAAGAAAATGGTAAAACATGACTAAACACAGGATGCTGAAGATGATTTGTTAACATAAACCACAGTTTCTTTGATTCCATGGCTACTGCTATGGTTGTGAATTGTATTCACCGGCTTCTAGTTTGTACTTGCCCTTTGTTTCCTTGTTATGAACACACACACACACACACACACATCACTTAAAGCAGAAAAAGAAAAGTTCCATAGGAGATATGCCTTGACTCCCACTATAATTCCCTGCTTCTCCCCACTAACGTCTCTTTACAGGAGCCCCTCGTTTCCCTATAGACCCCTCTACTCTCCCCATCTCCTATTTCCCCCACCATCGGAAGGCTTCTTGATCCTCTTTGAGGCAACTGTTTCCCAGACCTTAGGCTACTCTGAGGCAGAAGTTGTGAAGGAAAAATCAGGAATTCCACAGCAGGTAATGCTTACTCCTGTCAAGAACAGCCTCTGGTTTACTGCAGGGCCTGTGTGGCAGGAGAATTTGGAACCAAGATGTTGCTCAAACAGCTGCAATGTGGCTTCAAGCCTGTGTGTGGCCCTATCCCTGCACAGGAAGGAAAGCTGGAGGCCCAGAAGAGGGGAACTGTTCAGCTTAACTTATGTGAACAGGGTGGACCACTTTTTTCAATGAGTCTTGGTAGTAAGGAGAATGGCATTAACTCTTTGAAAGCCATGGAAAGAATATGAAGTACTGTGTCATGGCGTTCGGTTAGGAAGACCCAGCTCTCAGCTTCTTGCCTGGTCAGCAGCCTAGCCGGATGCAGGTGGCTCTGATTGGCTGAGACAGAACTGACCCAAAGATCAGATATGACAGATATGACCACTAGGCCATTTCTCTACAGTGATAAAACCTCCAGTTAAGTCCACCAAAGATAAGCATTAAATGGTCCAAGGCACCATTAGGGTAGACTATCTGATCAGAATTTTCATACAGAAAGATTGTCTCGGTAGGACACTCCGGAGGTTTGAGTTACGTAGCTGCAGAATCAATTGTCCAAATGAGTTCATAGTCACTCTGGCCTCTCCTCGCCTCCTTCCCCCAACACACAACATTATTACAGAAAAATGACGTGTAGAAACTAGAAGTCAAACATTCTGCTTTCTCTTTGAGGGTTTTCCTAAATTTCAAAGAGAAAGGGGTTCACCCCATTGTACCACTCAGTTGCTCTCCCCTCATCCTCTCCCAAGAAGTATCTACCCTCTGGGGATAAAGCATTTCCATTAGGACTCCTTCAACTTGAGCTTTACAGACTATAACCTTAAACTTGGAAAGAACAGAAACACGTACATGCTCCGATGTGAAGGCAATGAGCCTGGGAACAGCAGCCATTCCTTTCTCCTTGACTTCTGGGAACATCTTAAAGCGTGCGATCAGCATGGCATACATGTTAGATATAGCGCCACCTACAGAAAGTAGCAGCAACACACAGTGATCTTTTCTAGTCATTATCAACATCATTTCACATGCAAGCAACGGTCCTTATTTCCATTGACCTAGAGTCCTCCTTGGACACAGGAGAAGGCCATATTTATTGGTTATCCTTTGACCTGAATCCTCAAACTCAGACTGAATCCTCAGGCTAAGAGGGTCTAGAAAAAGGAGCATCGGGCCCAGCCATAGGACAGGCGCTACCCCTTCACATCCCAGATCTGCAGCTAAACAGAAGTGCCAATTGATTCTGCTCTTGCTGGGAGTCCTTTGAAGAGCTTCTTAAGAACTGAGAAATTGTTGCCTTCCTTCCCACCATGCGAACGTGGGCATTCTTCATTAGGCCTGTGGAAATTTTACTTATATCCTGATGGAGAACACGTTTCTTTTCATTTCCACTCAGGCAATGCCTTGCACTCGCACTAAGACAAATCTGTTGTAGTTAATGGTGTGGACTGTGAACCCACAATTCTTACAGAATGAGGATAAACATCTAAGCTCATTTCATCATACTCATCTGTGAATTTCCCCGGAACAGTTCTTCCCCTTCAAAGACATCATAGAAATACAATTGTAATAGCTGAACAAAATCTTATTTCATAATGGTAGGAAAACACAAAGCTAAGAGAATTTTAAGTCTATGTTGAATTGCTTTTCCTGTGTCATCTTAATATTGTCAAGGATTTCACATAATATTTGTATCTTGTAAGTAAGGTCTCATTTGACAAGCAAAGAAAAGTGAGTTTTCCCCAAGGTGGTTGGAAAGTTCAGGACTTTTGCGATACAAGAAGAAGACAGGTTGTCGTGCCTGCAAATGGAGACACTGGCATGGAAGCTGGGGTGTCATGCAGAGAGTAAAGCCACTATCTCCTCCTTTCCCATCGGGGACACACTGGGCTCTGCCATGATGTGAGTGTTTTGAGTTCCCTTCCCTTTGGGTGGCTGAGGAGCAGAGGGCTCTTGGTACCAAATTGAATGGCCCACATAGGGCCGTTACTTTTGCCTCATGCACCCTGGGCTCCGACACAAGCAGGCAGCCTGGCCCAGGGCAGTAAGTATCCAGATCCTACGCTCTGTCATCAGTCCGAATAAGGGCAATTTCTACTTCTTCTGAACCCCAGAGACAGGGGACAAGCAGAATTCAGGTCAGGCCTGCTCTGAGCAGACACCTTCTCTAAAAGGGCTGAGGGCGTAGGGTGTTGCCGGGCAAGGGACCAGCTTTTAAAGAACTTCCACTCCAGTGTATGGTTTTTCAATCTTGGCACTGAACGATATTTGGGGCTGGAGAACTCCTTGTGGTGGGGGCTCTCCTGTGCACTGTAGGGTGTTAGCAGCACCCCTGGCTGTTATCCACCAGACGCTACTAGTACTACCTGCCCCCCTCAGAACTTCTCCATTCATTGCCAAATGAATGGGGGGTATCCTGGGGGGTACCATAGCCCCCAGCGGAGAAGCCCTGCCCTGGTTGTTCTTGTCAAAGAGGCTGGGGAGAATGGAGGCCAGGAGAAAAAGGGGAAGAGGAACACTAAGAAAGCATGTCACATAGCACAGTTACTCAAGAAGCTTCCAGATCTACCTTGCCACTCCTCATTTTGCCACTCCAGTTATTCTCTGCCTAAAGATCTAGTAGCCCTGAGAGAGATGAAGAGGATCCTGGATCATTAGACAGAGCAGACTGCTTTGTGCAACTCAGGCAGGAGGACAGATGCATCTTCCAGAGAAAGGATGCAAAAAAGAGCTCGGAATCATCAGGAAAATCCTGTTAGGTAAGAAAAGGTTTGTGACTAAGCCAAGATTTCCCTTTCTTCTCCTTTGGTCCTTCATGACTTGCTGAGCAGTGAAGAATACTCTGGTTCTCTTTGGCTCCCAGGCATAGTTGACATCACATAAACAGATTCCTTCTAGAAGTCCCAAGGAACTTTTCACGAAGCACAAAGACTCTGGATGCAATGGATGGAGGTGTAGGGTAAACTGAGCCTAGCTATATATTCAAGTCACAGACCTAACTCTCTGTGTTTAGTCCCGGGAAATAGGACTTTCAGATCTCAGGCACATACGATGTATGATTTCTCCTATCCCCACTCCCTAAATTGTAAGACCCTATACCCCAGAAATAAGGCTGGAGGCTGCCTAGAAAGGCATCCATTTGCAAGTGAAGATGCTATAATCCATTTCTCCTCTGTAATGCCTTGTAAAAAGCAGAGCAGAAACAGGTTGCCAATGGCCTCTTCTATCCCCTCCCCACTTCGCAGTGTCTACATTACACTTAGCGTGACACCAGTGGCTTCCATCTTGGCATGAGAGCATATGGATCTTCAGGATCCAAGGAAGGAGCCCCATGATCAAGGTAAAATCTTTCTACCTAGTTATTGTCTGTCATTGATGGGGGTGTCCATACTTGGCTTAGCAGAACTGCCAAAGAGGGTTCTTTCTCTGGGTGTGTATTTTCTGGGGCAAGTGGGTTCCAAGAACAGCTAAATGAAGTCTGGCCCAAGCCCCCTTTGCCAAGTTTTCAGGGTCAACAGGAGCAGCTGTTCTCTTCCCACTCCCGGGGACCATTAGAAGAGAGCCCAGGATGCTCGACCACATAACCAACCTTGTAAGAGGAAGAAGAATAGAGGTAGGAACAATGCTGATCTCTGAACACTACCTAATTCCTCATGAAAAATACCTTAAGAGCATCAGGTCCAGACAATGATGGCAAAGTTCCCTCAATGGGGAATGGTTTTCCAAAAGAAAACTACGTTCCCTACAAAATAAAAGCTAGCTTTCAATTCATCACAGCTGGTGTTTAATGAAAAAAAAAAGAAAAAGGCTAATTTTCCCTTCCATTTAACTAACATGTTTTCCTTCAGCACCTGAAAAATTGTGTTGTATCATTAAAAGCATAAAATATAATAGCAGATTGTAGGTAAAGCTGCTTAATTTAAGCCCTACCCTAGAGGCTTCTGTTGATTGCTTATAAATTCTTCTTTCAACCTGTTCTTTATTTTCTCTCTCCCTCATCACCCACTTGTCTCTGTAGGTTTGCTGAACGGACATGTCAACATGGTCTTTGCTAGGCCTGACCTAATGGCAGGGGTGGCTGTGGCCTCCCCAGCAGGGCCGATCTCAGTGTCCTGAGCGCCCAACCAATTCCGATGACCCTCTCCTGCCACTTATTAGGTGACAGCCTTCACACCAGGTTTATTTTCCATGGGTCAGTGACTCTCTCCCTACTGCCTTTCTAACTTCTATTTTTTTCTCTGCGTCAAGACCAAGGTCACACACAGATCTGGAACCAAGGGCAAGGCTTTTCTGTGTCAGGTTGATTCTCTTGGCTGGAAGAGGTGTAAATAATGGAGCTTAGCATCCAATGGCTGGCGATGGTAGAGACCGAATGGCATGATAAAGAAGAGAAGGAAAGAGAAGCCTTTGGAAGGAATCCACACCCTCTGTTTCAGCTTTAAGAAATGGTTTCCCAAGTCACTCTCTGCCCTCCTTGAAATTAATATAAATCAGCTTCTCTGGTTGTTACTTGAAAGGGGCAGAGTACCTAGGCTCTATTACGTAGCTCTGCACAGAGAAGGCTTCATTAAATGAGGCGTGGGAAGAGTTTCAGAGAGTGAGTTCCCTTATGAGGAATCTTTATTCCTTTGTTTCACATGATCCATACATCTTCTGTGTAGGGTCACAGTAGAAAGATTGAGGAAATATCATCCCGATTTATTCTCTTTCTGAACATACATGACTATTGCTCAAGCGTGGGCTAGTTGGCTTGGAAGCATGGTCAATGGTCATGTATCATCACACTCACTCTTTTGATCAACATAACCTATTTAACACAAGCAGAAATACAGACTGGATATTTAATCGCTCTTATGTTCGTAATGAGGCACTGTATATCAGAAGAAAAAACAGAAAGAAAGGTTGAAAATATCACATACCAGGAGAAAATATCCCATCGCCAGAGCCCCCTGGCCAGCCAATGATTTCTCTCATTTTCTTTAGTGTGACATATTCCAAGAGCACAAATACTGGAGCAATTTCATAGGTGAACCTGAAATGTCATAATGGCCACATTTTATGTATGTAACTCGAAGAAATAATTCATCATTACAAGAGCTACAGAACTACTGTACGTCCCTTTTCAAGCCCTACGTTCACAAAGGTTTTGATTATAGCTTTGAGCAGAGAGAAAATTATGTCTTCCTAAAAGTTGCCCATTCTTCTATATTCCTAAAGTTAAGGGCTTAATGCCCAAGGGTCATTTATCATAATGAATAAATAAAGGACACTGCAGAGTAATACTATTTAAAAGACATCATCTGGTCCCATTTCTTGTTCACATTATACATAATTATAAATCCAAAATGCCAAGAAAAGTGCCCTTTGTGTTTGAAATATGTTATATAGCTTTGACTGCATGAAAGATACATCAGGGCTCTTTTAAGTTAGCGTGAACACCCCTATACTTCTGAAGTTTGTATCACTATGTTAGGGGCTACTTAATTAAAAAGAGATTTTCACGTGAGAGGTAGGATAAAGACTATGAAATCTCACTAATAATTATCTAGGATTTAAAAAAAAAAAACCACCCACATTTAACAACTTACATGTTTGTGTTTGCTGTTGAGGTCAGCCAGTCCGCTGCTAATCCAACCATATCCAGTCCAGTGGAAAGTTGATTGAAATATCTGGGATGCCCTGAATAAAATGGAATACCAGAATCAAGACTGCATCCGGGGAAAATAAATGCCACTCAAACATATGATTGCTTTAGCTAAAGAACCTTGAAAGATTCTTCAGTAACAGGAAATCCATATTCAGAAACACAACACGTGCGTGCACACAGACACACCCCAAAAGGAGCATTTCATCTAACAAGAGAGACTATTTTGGGTTTTGGTATTTCTTAAAACACACTCTAAAAAAACTTCCTCTAAACATTATCCTACAAAAAAGAATAAGAAGTGTGGTTTGCAATGTGGGTGCTAGTTGATTTCCTATCATCCCTTCAATACATTTGCAAATTAAAATGCCTGTGTAATCCAAAGCTATTCTTGTTTACACTCATGCTGCTAAAAATCCTTTTTGTTGACGTTGTTCTGGGAATCAGTCATATCATGACATCCGCCAGGCATGCCAACATTCATAGTGATACCAGTGACAGATGACTGATGATTACAAAAGACAAGGCAAAAATGAGAAAATAGGACACTCTGTTGAGTGATTTGCCTGGATTCAAAAGGTGATGATTGTCTAAAGAGGGCATGGGCAAATCTAATTCTTGTCGACTCTTTTCTGTCCAAATATTTGATTATAAACAACAGAACTCCTTCATAGTTGTGATTTAAAATAAAGCAGGATACAGTCAACCTCACTGCCTTGTCAACAAGACACATGAAGATACATTCAATGGGCTGATGGGTCCATTAGCAAGGCTTACCTAATTAACTTCCAGGTTTCTCTAAAACTCTCTAAAGGAGTTGACATCCAAGTACTCCTCAGGCTATTATTTAAAATGCGATTGTAAATATCTCATTAGAATTCCATTCCTTGTCTTGCCCCAGAAAAGCCTATCTCTAAATCTGTGATTTGTTTGGCAGCAAAAATTTTGGAAGATTATCAATTATGAACATAGCATCTGATAAAAAGGCAGCCGCCACTTATTGGATATCTGTCTGAAGCCTGGGGATGACGGTCTCGGGATGACGGTCTCTCAGGCCAGCATGGGCAAAACAAGATAAAGGAAGGCAATGGGGAAAGCAGGGACGAAAGTCAGCACAGAGCTTATCTCCAGGACTGGAGTGCTCTCTTATCAGCCTCGGGCATGTGGCTGGACAATTAGACACGAAGAAAAGATAGGAGCTGGGAAAGGGCACATTTCAAAGAGACTGGGATTTGTATGACTCTCCTCATTCTCGGGCATTGTTTTGCCTCCCTGTGCACAGCACCCTTCTACCTTTTCGCTCTCTACCAGGCCCTCTGATGCTGACCCTGTCAGTTTATGCATCCAAGGAAAGTGAGAAAGCCCCTTTCCTGCTGCCGCTGGAGCTTCGGTCTGGAACAGCCCTCCCCTGTCTCTGCCTCATTGACTCCCCATTTCATTAGAGCTCACAGCTGAAATCACAGCCGCTTCTCCCTCCTGATGCCCCATCATTTCTCTTTCCCTAAGCCATTTCTTTAAAGCCAGGAAATTAATAAAGATTAGCAAATCAATCCATTAATCTACTCTCCCAATTCATATGCATTTTCTGGATGATTCTAGCGTCTATTATCACACACTATTTAACTCTCTGGAAACTTTGGCATGAAAATCTCTGCCAAAAAAAAAAAAAAATTGAGAGAAATTCCAAGGTGTATGTGTCCAGCCCCAGAATATCAAAAGGCCAATTCACCCTGCTGGCTGCATTTGGAAAAGTGTGAAGCCAGTTTGAGGTTTCAGTGGCTTGACCCCCTTCTCTGTTTTTTTGATCTCGGTCTCCCATGGTACCTGAATCTCTCGTGCCTCAAAATTTTCATTCACTGATGGTGATGTGGAAAAAATGGAGGGAGGGAGATAGTTTGACAGGTTAGAACAACATGTCCTCTTGATTTCTGCAGAAGTATGCTGCAGAAATATTCGATTTGCTCCTTT
This sequence comes from Ursus americanus, assembly GCF_024610735.1. Taxonomy (NCBI): domain Eukaryota; kingdom Metazoa; phylum Chordata; class Mammalia; order Carnivora; family Ursidae; genus Ursus; species Ursus americanus. Next base: position 13,373,748 of record NC_142157.1, on the reverse strand, counting down.
CCCGTGACCTCCGCAGGCTGCCAGCGAATCCAGGCAGGGCTCTCCGAGAGAAAGGGTGTGAGAGCCCTGCCTTGGAGGCGGCCAGCTGTCCCAGCCATTCTGGGCATCCAGCTGCCGCCGCTGCCTCCCCCACCGGACCCGGGAATCGGCGGCCAGGCGCAGCCGCGCAGCCGGGGAGACAGCGAGGAGGCAACGTGAGATTAGAGCCGCTCGGGCCTCTGGAACGCTCCCCACAGATTCGCAAATGAGCCAGCAAGGGCGCGCGGGCTCTGCGAACAACCAGCCCCGGGGAGGCCCTGACCCTCTTGTCCACAATCAGTTGCGGAGGGCCCCAAAGTCGGTCCAAACTGCATTCCGTGCACCCGCAGCACGCAACCAAGGACGGCCTCATTTATCGATGCTTCAATTTCTTTGTCTGATAGCTCCGTTAAAAGACTCAAGCCAACATTAACCCCTGCACTCCCCAGCCACCACCACCACCACTACCACCAAGTCTAATGACCCTCGAAAATGTTAATTATTTCAAAATTCTATCATTCCCTACAGCTTTCAGTTTTCTGTTCCAACAGTTCTTACAGACGTAATGTTAACAATACATGAAGACTTTAATTTGCGAGTATTTCCCCACTGCCCTTCACTCCTCTCTAAGCTTGGAGCCCAAGTGGAAATTAGATTAAGGACTCTCAGTAGAAAGCAAGTCTTAACATAATTTATAAAAGCGTCTCCCAAGGAGAACTAAAATGCCTAATGGTCACAGGGATGGTAACTACTTTACAGACCCTAAATAGTACTAGTTGTCCAATACCAGTTATAAAAACCTGTAAACTTGCCAGTCAAAAAGAGGCTACTGGTGTTAATTCTTTGAACTGCTATTTGGCGGTGGAGTGGGGAAGACCAGAAGACTACATATGTTGTGAATAATATCGATATTGATGCTTAGAAATCCAACCTAATCCTACTTTCCCCTCAACTTTAAATAAAATGCATTAGAATGACACTTGACCAACAATTTCACAAGCATTATGGCAAAATCTAAGAATTGAATTGCCCCATCTTCTCCCAACACTAAATGAAGCATTGATAGACAGAACTATGACTTTCATTGACTTGCAATTCCCATTATCTTAACTCTTTAAATTACATGTCAGACATCACCAGCTTTTATGATGATGGTGTAGAACATTTTTATAGGTTCTTTTCGGGTTGGTAGCAATTAAAATAATAGGTAGCAACCTACTATTATCATATTTAAGTATTAGGTTAGGGGAATGGTTCAAACAAAAATGAATGAAAAGAACTGTTCAGGTTTGCACCCACAAATACATCAAAAGCTGGGAGGAGGAACATCTTTAATGCCTCGTATATACATCATGTGGATTCTCTGTGAACATAATTGAGAATGACAGCTAATAAGCCTTCCAAATTCATACTCCACAGACCAAGTGAGATCGAAATCACCAAGTTAAACTCCTTTCCCTATGTACCTAGTTCTAAGTCTACAGTCTCACAAAAGTAGATACTAATAATGCAGCAGATCGACTTCCCTAGGCTTCTTCTCTGCATACTTTTCCTCTCTGTTGGTGTAATGAATGCAAAAACAAAAACAAAAAGAGGTAGCTAAAAGTCACACAGCAAACATTCCTAAAATGCTTGTTGTTGATTAGAGTAATACGATAACTCATGAACCAAAGAAATGGCAACATAAAAAGATCAAGTTTCTATGGTAATTAATATTCATGTGACATTTTTATTTGCTAGCAGGTCTTTTTTAAGGCTACAAATCAATTTAGATCCACAAGGTATTCTATCCCTCGTGAAATTCATTCATACTTATTTTTATTGCTTTGATGAAGTGTAGTGCCATCATGCATCAGCGTGATTAGAGACAATGCAGGAAAAGAAGGGATGATCATGACCTGGGGAGATAAAGAGCCGATTTTGTGTAGATAAAATGAAAGCTTAGAATGTGCCCAAATAAATGTTACACCTAGGGCTGTAAAATGGATAGAGTATGAAGAATACTGTAAAAAAAAAAAAACACAATAAATACAAAATACATTTTAAAATAAGGATATTTGATTACCCTCCCCCACCCATTTTCTTTATTTTATATTCAGAATGGCAACGAAGCACACACATCCTTGTATATAACACGGCTGTGTAGTTAAGCTAGTTTATATTGTGTTTTCTTTTGTGTACATTTCTTTAAAAAAAGAGAAAACGTGGGGTTTGAATCTGAAGTCCTGACCATTTGAGACAATGTCAAAATATTATCCCCCTGTTGCAGTGATTACATAGGATGGTTTGTCCAATGTCTGACCATTCCCATGCCAAGGAAATGACTAGCACTACACTAGTATTTGGGCTTTTGTTTGGATCATGCCTTTTGAGCTTTCATTTCCATATTCCCTTTCTTTCTCCATTTTGGGCCACTTCTACTGGCCTCTGCTGACAAATGGTTGCTTCTACATCAGTGGTTAATCTCCATGGCCAAGTACGTGCAATGTAAAATCTGATGATTTAAATTTAATACATTTATAATGTTTCTGATATTATCAACTTCAGAAGCATGAATATTAATCGTAAAGGGTGCCTTTGCTTTATATCACTCTAATAATGACCTTTTTTAATTGATGAAAACAACCTTGTAAATTTGAAAATACCGGTAACTCCATAAAACAGAAAACATTTTTATATAAAAAATAAAAATTGTAAAAGGAAAAAAGAGCTTTATTATTTTTGACTGGACAATACCTGTTTTAATTGCATATTTTAGAGTCGTTTGGCAATGCATCAAAATTTCCTCCAAATTTTGTGGTTGGTCTGCCAATTCCCAGTTATACTCTTGAAGGAGCTCATTAGGGTAATGGAAATCAATCACTTTGGTTGATCTATCGAAACTTTTCACCACATATTGAAGCAAAATGTCCATAACATCTTGCAGAAATGCCAAAGTGGGCCTTTCTCCGTCACACGCTGGCAGCAAGTCTAAAGAATGGAATCAAAATGCTACATTTTAATTTTACTGTGAAAATATCCAGGCAAGATCTTGATTCGGCAATTTCTCTTTGGACTGAGAGCTTTCGTGCTTAAAGAAAAAAAATCTGGAAACACAGAGCATTTTCTTTAAAGGGGAGGTATTTTTCAAAGACAAAGGAAAAAGAGAAATTGCGGTTTCTCCCCCACCCCAAATTAATTCTTGCATTTCAATCCAAAACGTATTGTTTGCTTTCTTTTTTAAAAGGAGTGTGCCTCCATTCATCTGTTTCACAGGGGTCCGTCCTAAATATTCTATCTCAGTAAATCATGTTAAATGATTATAGAAATAGGTCATATCAGAAACGTTTGAGGAATGCCTTTGGGCAAATCAGGCAAAGTGGAGCATGCAATGTTAGGATCTCTGACCCGATAAGATGGCTCGCTATTTCCTAAGTCAGTGTGTGTGTGTGTGTGTGTGTGTGTGCGCGCGCGCGCGCCCTCACGCTCATTTAGGTGACTGGGTGTGTAAACACAAGGGAATAAAACCGTGCGCAGGTCTCACGTGAATAGAATAAGTTCCCTGTGAAATTGCAGCTATGAATTACTCTTGTCATCTAAAGACCTAGAAAGTCTCAGCAACCAAGTCCCAACATTTCAGTGGCCACCCAGAAGCCAACCTCGAGGTCCAGCGCCCGCGCCCGCGGGGACCTCCGCCAACCGCAGACCCGAGGGCGGCACTGGGGCAAGAGCGCCGCGGCCCTAGAGTCCCCTTGGAACGCCCGCACCCAGCGCTATGCAGAGGCCGGGGTTGGGGCTGAGACGGAAGGGACAGGCCCCGCGTTTCTCGCTTTCAGCTGAAGATTCACGTAAGGTCCGCCTCCGCCCTGCTTCTCGACGATTCGGGTCAGGCCACTGTCACCGAGTCCCTTCTGGTCGCGGTGGGTGGAACAGTGCGAGGGACAGTGGCTCCCGGGGACCCCACGAGGCGCCTTTACCTGTTGCATGTAGAAACGCATAGTTGACATCCGCTTTGGGGCAGCTGCAAGGCTTCTGATTACAGGCGCAGGCGCCCTTCCGGGAGGTGGCCCGCGAGGGCTCGCTCCCGCCACTCTCCGCCGGCTTCTCGGCATCGCCGTAGAGCAGGGCTAGGCAAGCACATCGGGAGCACTGGTCAGCCGCCTGGCGGTCCCGGCTCCCTCGCCCCTGCCCATCCCCGGCCAAGAAATCTCAACTCCGCTGTTGGGGATGCGAAGGTGAGAAGGTGACATTGCCCCCGCGGGGCCCAGAGGCAACCGACTGGCGGTGTTCGACTCCCTCCCCCGGCACGGGCACGGGCAGGGCACTCACCGCACAGCTTGTTTCCGATGCCGCCCGTGAACTTCTGGGCCACCTGACACCAGGCTCTCGCTGCAAGCAAAGGCAGGTAGGAGGACAGCGAGACAGAAAGAGAACAGCAGACAGACGTGTGAAATTTCGTTCCACGGGAACAAGCGCACTAAACCCGGGGTCCGAAAACGGGCCGCCTGGGGCTCTGCACAGAGGACAGGTGCAGGAGGGGTGCGGCAGCCAGGCGGCCCGGCCCGGCCCGACCTTACGTTCGCTGATTTGTTTCCAAGAGAAGTCCAGACCCTTCCAGGTGCCAGTAGGTTTAAGCAAACTCCTCTCCCTGCCCTGCTCCAGCGAGTTTTCCTAGCTAGATACCGAAGCTGTCCATTTTCCTCGCAGGCTCTTTTTCCAGACCAAGAATTCTCTTTCATTTTTTCCCTTTCCCCACAGCCTCTCTATCCCTCTACAGGGTCCAGACACCAAGATGGTGGAGTGCCCCAGGCCCACGGAATTCGGTGTTGGCGGAGACGCCTCTGTGTTTGGGGGGCTCTCCCAGACTCCTTTGAAACGGGTCTGAGATTCTTTGGGTGACTTTCCAAGGGATAAGGACCTGTGGGGGTTTGGTCTCTTGGGCCATCAGGGACCTACAGCGAGAGCTGAGCCAAGTGTCCGAAGTTTCCTGTTGCAGGTGGAAAAACCTTCCTCTTCCCTAGCACTGCAAACCCCAGTCCACCCGTAGAGCTCGCCTGCTGCAGACCCCTGTTCCCCTACCTGTGCCGGGGTTCTCGGGATCCCCGGAGCCATCTTCAGACCCGAAGGACCAAAAGCCGGAGCCTGGAGATGCCATCAGCGCTGTGAGACTGGAGCGGGTCGCCTCCGAGCGCGAACTGTCGGCGAGCTGTCCTCGGCTCGGCCCTGCGCGCGCCTGCGTGCGTGTGAGTATGGCGGGAGGAGGGCACTGAGCGGGGACCCGCGCGGCCGTGCGGCAGAGGGTGGGTGTCACACAGGGACAGGAAACGTGCGTGTCTGCGTGTGAGTGCGTGTGTGTGTGTTGGGGTTAGGGCTTAGAGACGTGGCAACTCTCGGAAGGGCTGAGGTTAAATAGGGAAGGAGACTGAAGTGTCCGCGCAGCAGGGATATGAGAAAGCGTCGAGCACCCGAACTGCTTTTGAAGGAGAAGGAGTCCAATCGGGATGGATGAGGGGGCGGCGGAGAGAAAAAATGGGAGAGGGAGGATGCGAGGCAGACAGCGCGCACGAGCTGGAGTCAGAGCGTGTGGGTGGGAGGCGTGCAGGGGAGCCCCTGGGGACCTCTAGCCGCGAGCCTGCTAACAGCCCCGGCGGGCCCGGGTGCGCTGTCCAGAGTGCTAACGCTGCTGACTGCGAGCGGGCTTCAGCGAGGGGTAGACTAGAGAGACCTTGGCGAGGCGGAGCGGGTGGCCTCATACAGGCATCGATTGGCGTATTGTTTGAGGTCTGGCTCCTGTTGCGGGGAAGGAGGCGCGATTTCCGCGCCGCCTTCCTCCAAGACGGTGCTGAGGTCGCTGTGACCTCGAGAGCCCCGGCGGCTGGGCTGGAATCACGAGCGGTTCGTGAGCTCGGGGAGAGGACGGTGGGGGAAGGGCGCCTACGCACCGAAGCACTCATTTCTAGAGCATGACGCCTTCCTACTGAGCCGCGCGGTGCTCGGGAGCGCGTCATTCCTGTGCTTCGGGGAGCGCGGTCGCTGAACCCACCGTCCAGGATCTGACTGACGGCTGGGAAAAAGACTGCTGATTGAGGCAATTAAAATCCATGCAGGAGCCTATCACCGAGGACCTCGGGCTGGGGGGAGGGGGAGAATGGAAACATCTTGGAGGGGGGCGAGGGAGAGCAACTAGAATCTGTAGGCAGGATTGACGGCTGATGTGGGATGGGATTGGGTCATTTAGTGACCTTGGCCAGTGGAGGCGTGAAAGGGTTTGCTGCTTTCGTGTGACCGGAATCGATGTGTGCGTAGGAGGCTATGCAATCCGAGCTTTCCAAATTCAAGGCCGAAAGAAGGCATCGTCTGCTAGGCCCTCGAGTCACAGGGCTTCAAATCAACAATCTGATCCCCACTCCCACCCCTCCGAGAATCTTCACGATAGCGGGCGGAGGTGGTGGGGGCGGCGAGATTCACTATTTCTGAGGCCTGCTGCGAAGGGGTTTCTTCTTTCCTGAGAAAGTCAGAATCTCTACCCTCTTAGAAAATCCTTTACGTTAAAAGCCGTTAAACAGAGGGAAGACGCCCTGAGATTTTGCGGCCGCGTTGATTTCGAGTTGCTTTCCCTTGGTAGCGGAGATCAGCGTCACGTACACCTTGCGGCTCCTGGGCTCTCAGAGGCTGAGGAAGATCCGGGTGGGGAAAGGCTGCGTCCTGCCTTCCGCCGCGTGCATTCCCTTGAGCGAGCGTTTTTCATTTCCACTCTGTTCGCAAGCCCTTATTACTCTGACCCCCTGAATCAAGTCCCCAAATCTAACAAAGCGGAGACTCACGGATCCTGTGTTGGCCACCGCCCCTCGATCCTCGCTTAGGAAGGGCGTCGTGGGGCCTGGGTGGCCGCATCAAGCCCAAGTCCTGTGTTCCCCAGGCACGCGGGGGCCTGGTAAATTCTCTCCATGAAGCTTCGTCTGGGTGCCCGAGCGGGGAGGAGCACGAGGCTCTAAATCCCTGCCCGGGAGTGGCGTATGGGAAGGGCGCTGGCCAAGGTCCTGCCGTAGACTTGGCTCAAAGCCTGCTGTGTGGAGAAGCCCGCATCGAGCTGCGGGCCCTTGGTGGGCATGGACCCAGGCCTCAGTGTGGCCACCTTCTCCGGAGCTCTCGGCTTCAGAGGACCCAGGTTACGACGCCAGGTTGTAAAGACTTCGTGATTCGGCCGTCTGCGCGCGGGCAGGGCAGCTCCGCAGCTCTAGCTCCAGCAGTGCGGATGCGAGTCGAGAGACCAGTTCTTTGTTTAAATCCACACCAAATCCTGCTAATGTTTTGCTTCAACCCAGCACGCTGGGGTTGCAGAACATTTCGGCAATGGATAAATAGTCGAAGACATAAAGATTCTTTAAAACAAGCATTTAAAACACTCACGAAGCCCCGAAGGTGGAAACGGATTAAAACACAGGGAAGGTAGAAACCACAACACCTGGACTTAACGTATTTTTTTAAAACACGGTTTAAAATCCCACTGTTTAAACTCGATTAAATCCTACAGCTCTGGAGCACTTTGAATCTAATGGTGGTATTTACATTTTTTATTTAACACACCCTATTTCACAGCACTCGGGGATCTGATTTGTCTTTCCTTAACGTGGGTCCTCCCTAGACAGCAATTTGCTTTATAAAGACTTTGATTTCAAAAAGGAGCCCGCTCCCCCCACTCCCAGGCTTGGCTTCGGAGATAACAAAAGAGCTCAGGGAGGTAATAATTACAGTCATTAGTTCACAAAGGAGGCAGCCACCAAATGGGAAGGGGAGGAGGGCCAGTGCTCTGGGGAAAAGCTTTCGAAGCCTCTTCCTCAATAGGGGGAGAGAGACCCAGGCTCCAGGGGCTGCTCTACTGGGCGGGTTTCCTGGGTTGACCTATTTCTTGTCCCTGGGTTATCCAGAGATGGCATTGCAGGTCTCCCAAAGAAGAACATCTGGTACAAGTTTTCCCTTGTGTCTTCCCAGTGCTTAAATGTCGAAGGACAGAAAACGGGAGATGGAAAGAGAGAAAGAAAAAGGAGAGGAAACAAAGAAATACAAAAGAAAAAAGGGAAACAAAAACACTGAAACCTGTCACCGAGTGTTTGAGATTCCCTTTTCTAAACCCACTGAAAAAGGGGGTGGAGAGTAGGGAGGGTGCCTATTGTCCCCAATCCATCGACAGAAGGGCTGGGGTTGCCAGGCCTCTGGTGCACACGGGCCACTTCGGGAGCTTGAAGAAGAGGCCTGGCAGCGAAGTGGAGATCAGCTTTTTCTCCCAGGGGACCTCCCAGTGGTGGGTGGATGCTTGGGTGGGGGCGTGGGGACTCGATTCACCTTGGGTTCCAGAATCTCTCGCCTCCTTGACAGTGCACAGTGCCCCGAGGTGCTGGTTTCACTGGTGCCTGTGCTAGGCCTGCAGACCGTCAAAACTGAGCTCTCAGTGGTCCCCAAGGCTGACCCCGAGCGGAGGCTGCAAGGAGAACCTAGGGAAGGAGCAGGGCCTACAGCACGCACAACTCTGAGTTTAGCCCTGCCACAGCGGGAGGTTTCCCCCTAGAGCTGGTCTCATTTGTAAAATGAAGAGGTTGTAGGGGTCATCTCTGCGGGACCTTCTGGCATCAACGTTTTGGGCTGGAGAGAACCTTACACCCTGTGGGCGAGCTGTGCAACATTCACCCGCCTTCACTCAGTCCTCCAAAATTTCCCCCATAGTCTCCTGGCTCCCGGCCGCAGGTGCAACATACACCAGCAGAAGGGACAATCCCCATCCCCAAACCCTTCTCCCAATTCAGTCATCCATGAAATCACCTCGCCATCCTTCCTGACGATCTTCAGACTGCATGCACACAGACGGTGTCAGTTCCACAGAAGAGCTCAACCCAAATAAGATGCAGTCAACCGAGGAAGGAAAACTTCTGCCCACTCATCGCCCTCCCCTCTCTCTTAAATACTCCAGAATTCGGAGCCAAGAGGATTGCCTCAAATTGGCAGACTAGGAGAGCCTGAATAACCTTTCAGTTTGCTCGGTGGTGGGGCTAACGGTGTGTGTGCACGCGCGCAGTGTGGGGGGAATTTGGGGATTTATCCGGAGGCCATATTTGGGTCGTAAGACCTGGTTTTTAACTTAGATGGCATGTTTGTTTGGGATGGGTGGAGTCTGGAGTTGTTCTTGGCGGAGGCAGAAGACACCGTCGCCCCCCTGCCTGGGCATCTGCACCTGCACAGCTGGACAGGAGTCGTTCAGCCCTGAAGGGGAATATCGGTGTACCAGCCCCCAAAGCCACGGCCTTTCCAGGGCACTTCCTTTATTTAATAACCTCAATAACCACGGGAAGGGAAAGCGCGAGTGTGAGATGAAGTTCATTTTCAAAGCTTCCCCCGCCCTCGCCTCTCCTCCCAACCCGGGCTATGTTTTACTCGCCCCTCGAGTGTTCCGCGGGGCGGGGAGAGCCGTTTCCAAGGAAAAAGAAATCCTTTAAGTCACCCAAAATGAGAGAAGAGGGATCGGCGAGAGCTCTAGCGCAGTCGGGTCCATGGGAGTTTCAAATGAGTGAACAAAGAGATACACAGGGGGCGAGGGATAGGGATGCCCCAGCTGGCGGGCTGGTGGGAGCGGAGGGTGCGGGAGTGCGGAGACACCGAGTGCGGAGACACCGCGTCCGAGGAAGAGCTCGCACTTCTCCGCCTCCGGAGAGGTTGGCCCAGGCACTCGAGGGGCGAGCACAGCGGGCAGCCCCTGCTAAGGTCAGGGCCGCGGCTTCAGCTCCCTGTGGTGCCAGTGCCAGAGGGTCCCCCGCTTTGGCCCCCGCAAAGCCCCGCAGTCTCGCGCACATTCCCGTGGGATGGCCCCCAGAACAGCCGGGCTACACCTGCTGCACAAGGCGCTGCCGCTGGGAAGTCTTGCGCAGGAGCCTCCGGTAGTCGTAGGGGTTGGCCGCGGAGTCCTTTTCCTCCCGCTCCTGGTTCTCCTCCGCCCAGCACCTGCATCTAGACCAGGGCCCGAGAGTCAGCGGCGCGAGCGCGGCAGCGGCGCCCCGCCCACCCAGAGAGGCGATTCTAGTCCTCACACCTCCCACCAACTGCAGTCGTTTAAGAGCCGCACATTCAAAACAGCTGCATAATTTTCTCAGCAGGTTTTCAATTTTCCCCAAGCAGGCGGGGGAACCTGGTTACTTTGTCTTCGGATGACAGCTAAGCAAGGCGTCAGAAGGGGTAGTTGAGAGAGGTGAGCTTCCCCCGGTTTGCAAGAACTCACAACCAATAAACAAATATTTTAGTACCTTAATTTTTTTTAACACATTTTGGTCAAGCAGGAAAATTCAAAGCGCCTAAATAGACGACCATCGTTTGCGTTTTAAAACTGCTCAAATGTTTCTCCGAAGCACTCCTCCCAAATTCGATCAACCACGGGTAGCTGTGGGCCCAGTCTGTTCTTTGAAGGAGGCTGTTGGGCCACCTTTCCTGAACCTACCGCAGGGAAAATCTACCAACCTTACCTTTAGATTCTGCGCCTTGCCTGGGGAAGAAAGGTGCTCCCTTATGCAGCTACAAAGATACATTAATTTACGTATGTGCTGCCTACTAAGTATTAGCTGTCAGCACAGCTAAGGGTAAACGTAAGTCCCCACACTCATGGAGTTTGATCTAGTGTGGGAGAGGACCAGACAACCTTAATATGCCAGGTGGTGAGGTGCTATGCAGAAGAGTAAGGCAGGCGAATGAGATAAGGCTGATGGGTGTGTGTGTGTGTGTGCGCGCGCGTGTACAAGCACTTTCAGTGAGGGTGACCAGGAAAGGCCTCTCTGATAAGGTGACATTTAAGAAGAGACCTGAAGGGAAGAGGAGGGGTGAGCCAGGCAGATCTCTTTGGGAAGAGCAGTCATTCCAGGATGATGGGTCAACCAGTGTAAAGGCCCCAAGAGTACAGCATGTGTATTGTCTTCATGGAAGAGCAAGGAGGCCATTGTGGCTTGAATGAAGTGAGCAAGGGGGAGAATAGCAAGGATTGAGAGCAGGAGAAATGAAGGGATAATGTGGCAGATAACAGTGCTTTGGGAACATGGCAAGGATTTGAATTTTACTTAGAGCTGGACAGACATTGTAGGGACATGAGTGGAGGAATAGTTCATAAAAGAATCTGGCTGCTAAAGTAAGTAAACTAAGGAGGTCTGTTAGGAGATACTGCAAGAGTCCCAGCCAGGCTGATAGTGGCTTGGATGCGGCTTAAAGAAGAGGAAAGAACTGATAAGGTTTTGGTCATACTTGAAGGCAGAACTGAAAGAGTCTGCTGATACACTGGATGTGTGGTGTAAATGAAAGGAATCAAGAAGGTCTCCAAGGTTTTTGGCTTAAACAACTGGAAGGATGAAGTTGCCATTTAACGAGATGGGGAAGGTTAGAGGAAGAGTATTTTTTGGGGGGAAAGGGGGATAAATATTTTGGTTTTGGTTTTGCAAAGTTTGAGATATTTATTAGATATTCAAGAGGAGATAATGAATAGGCAGTTGGATATATAAATCCTAATCTAGGCTAGAGATTTCAGTTTCAGAATTTTAAGTAGACAGATGATATTTAAGGGCATGAGAGTATGTGTTGATAAACCAAAAGACTGGGCACTCCAAGGTTAAAGAGGGCTGTGACATGAGGACGTATCAGCAAAGGAGAATGAGAAAGAGCAGCCAGCGAGGTCAGAAGCAAATCAAGGGAAGTACTGTCCTGGAGGCCAATGAAGAAAATGATAAGACAATATGAGGATTGAGACTAGATCATGGGATATGGCAGAATTGAAGTCATTTGTGACCTTGGTAGGGGCAGTTTCAGTGACATGGTGGGGATGGAATCCTGAGTGCAGTGGCCCATGAGAGAACAGGAAGCAAAAACACGGAGAAGGAAGGATCGCCCTCATGTAACTCTCTTTAGCTAGCAAGAAGAGCAGGAACACGGGGTTTGGAAGGGGGGTTGAGTCAAGGGTGTTTTTTATGATGGGTCCAATTGCATCACGTTCACAGATTGTCGGAAATTATGCAGTAATTTGGACAAACATTCAAGATGTAAAAGAGGGAGGGGATAACTGCAGAACAATGTTCTTGAGCAGGCGGAAGGACCCGGATTCAGTGCACCACAGGAAGGTCTGGCCTTAGCTGGGACGACAGTCATCTGTAGTAAACTGAGGGAAGCATATGGGTAAGTGGTAGATTTGGCAGTGGTGGTGTGTGTCTGTTCTCTATTATTTTCTTAGTAAAATAGGAAAGAAGGTGAAAGCGGGGAGGTTTTGAAGGTTTGAGAAGAGAGGAAGGGGTCTGAAAGAATGGACTGGAAAAGTGGGACAGTGGAATTTGGGGGAAATATAGTATAGCAAAATAACTCGAAGGGCCTGCCTCAGGTGTGTGCTCATATATCTTGAGTGAGATTTGGTTGTTTTCTTCTCTAGTCACATACAGCTCTGTAGGTGCAGGTATGGATTTGGTAGAAAGCCGGGGTTATCCAGCAATGGGGCTTGCCAGTTGACTGTAACTGAGGGAGAAAAGGGCAGGGTCACTGAAGGTATATGCAAAGCAGTGAAAATAATAATGAAAGGAGAGGGCTAGACTTTTGCTTGCAGATGAATATGCCCCTATTCTGGTCCATTCTGAATAGGGAATTAAAAAAAAAGACACCATTGGGAAGGTCTTTAGGGCATCTTGAGCTCAGTGGATACTTGATAGGGAAGGTCTGTGGGTAGCATCATCATGGGCATCTACGGGGCAGATGGTCATCGTCTTCTGATTAAGTGACTTGAATTCTCATACCCATTCAGCTCATTTCGTTATGAGATTATGGAGTATCAACCATCTGCCAGGTACAACACACACATTATCTCGAATTCTAAGGACAGCATGGTAAGACCTGAGGTTCTCCTTAGCTTCGATCTGCAGAGGAGGAACCAGACTGGTTCTACTTGATGGAGCAAGTGAGGAACAGAGTGAGGCTTCAAATCCACGTCCACACCACTCAAATCTCATACTTTCCCCATCGTATCCCCTTCGTCTTTTTTCTGCTGATGCTTCCTTCGTGAGTTTCCTATCCCTTAACCAAGGCACTCTTGTTCCATTTTATTTTTTTTTTCCCTTACCATCCTCCCTGTATCTCCTTGTTATAATTAACACCTGGCTATGCCTTAAAAACCCCACCTCTCTCAATATTGCTCAAGAGAGAGTCCATCAAGACCCACCTTACGAGATGAAGGGACATTGGTTCTCTTGTCATCTAATGACATTCTCTAATCACTACCTGCAACTGCTTTTACTTAGTTAAAATTCATGAGACACTCAACTTCATCACTGCTGTGGTCCCTGATTCCCAGACCTACTCACACCTTCCTGGGTGACATTAGTAGTTGGGGTGTATGTGTGTGCATATATTAAATATATGATATGTAAAATACTATCAGAATAATATGTTTATGTATAAATATATAAAATAATATACTTATTTATATGTAGTATATAAGATATATATTTGTCATATAATAAGTTAATGTATATAATAATTATATATATCTTTCTGCAATAATATCTTTCAACATACAGTTTGATGCCAAGTTTCTCTAACTGTCCCCAAATGTCTTATAGAGCTGTTTTTCTGTTTTCTATTTATTTATTTATTTGTTTGTTTTAGAGGTAGAATTCAGTGATTCATCACTTGCATACAACAACGAGCGCTCATTACTTCACTTGTTTTCTATTTCAAATACAGGATCCCATCAAGCTTTACTTAGGACATTTGTACCTTTGTCTCTTTAGTCTTCCTTAGCTTAGAAAACTCCCCTCTTGGAGTTACCTTGTTTAGCTTTCTTCGATCATTTACTTTCACTCTACAGTCAGCTCCTTGGCGATAAGGACGACACCGTGTGCACTGTTGTGTCCACCCCTTCCTCAAGCACCCAGCATAGGGCATTGAATGGGGAGGCAATATAGAGCAGTGGTTCAAGTTGTTGACTCTAAACTCAAAAAGTTCTGTGTTCACATTCTGCCTCCCTCACTTCTTATCTGGGGGACTTTGCAGTCATTAAACGTTGTAGACTTAGGCTCCTGGTCTATAAAATAGGGCTATAAGAGGAACTGCTTCACAAGATTGCTGTGAGGATAAAATGGGTGAACAGCATAGCGCTCAGCCCAAAGGAAGCCCCAGCCAATGCTAGCTTCTAGCATTCTCATTCTAGTGAATACTAACTACACGTCCACAGACACCGCTGAAACCCCAGGCAGTATTTCAGGGATATAATGCTTTTACAGCAGATGTGTGTCTGTGGTTGGCGGGAGGGGAGAATGAATATACTAGAAAGGAGGCAGTTTGGATTGTTAAAATGGAAGCAGGTAAGTCAGTGGAAAGCAATTTGAGTGGGAAGCTCAATGTGGAACTTGGGGCAAGTCACTTAATCTTTCTGGACACTTGTTATTCTCCTGTGTAGAACCCTGTGACTAGACTAGACTCTATGCTCCACCAATATGTTAAAGTTCTTGATCTCCAGATGGAAGAAACACATCTACTTTTGGAGACAAGGGACAGAAATCAAGTAGATTCTGGAAAAGCAAAGATGAAAAGAGCCACCATCTATGGAACCTCTCCCCCAGGCCACATCTGTTTCACATACGTCGTTTCACTTCATCTGGATGACAACGTGGTGAGGCAGTTATTAATGAAACCTTTTCCAGGTGTGGAAACAAGCTTAGTGAGGTCTGGTAACATGAGCAAGGTCCCTCAACTACCAAGTGGCAGAATCAGGATCCAAATCTAAGACTGACTGACTCTAAAACCTTTTCTCTTAACCACCAGGTCCTGCTGTGTAAGAGATGGTGAGGGTTGTGAGTGCCTGAGGTTGACAGGACGTTCACTTAGGATTTTGGAAGAACAGCTTTCCATTGCCTGTCGTTACTTCCATTTCTTGTATACCATGTTTCCATTTTACAATGTGCCCTCAATTTCAAAACTTCACAAAGACTTTTTTTGGGGGAAGAAATTACCAAAGTAATAAATAAGCTACAAATGGTTTAAGATACTTAGTGTCAAGCAAAGTTAGTGGCGAACTGAGAAATCAAATCCAAAACACATATTTCAGGGCATCTGGGGGGCTCAGTCGGTTAAGGTCATGATCTCTGGGTCCTGGGATCCAGCCCCGCATGGGGCTCCCTGCTCAGCTCAGCAGGAGTCTGCTTCGCTCTCTCTCTTCCTCTGCCCCTCCCCACTGCTCTTTCTCTCTCTCAAATAAATAAAATCTTTAAAAAACCCCACATATTTCTGTATGAATCTTTCTTTTGGATATTATTTTGGTCTGACATCATGGATTCTGAGAAATTACACAGCATAACTGAGAAGCCAATAAGTGTTTAAGATTACATTGGTTAGAACTTAAACACAGATTTTGGATGTATCCAGATAATTCAATTATTGCTTGTAAGTAGCATGACCATATAATTTATCATCCTAAGTGAGGTACTTTTTTTTTTAATTTTTTTTTTTAAATTTATTAGACAGAGATAGAGACAGCCAGCAAGAGAGGGAACACAAGCAGGGGGAGTGGGAGAGGAAGAAGCAGGCTCATAGCGGAGGAGTCTGATATGGGGCTCGATCCCATAACGCCGGGATCACGCCCTGAGCCAAAGGCAGACGCTTAACCACTGTGCCACCCAGGCGCCCCAAAGTGAGGTACTTTTTAAACTTTAAAAAAATTTTTAAAAAATATTTATTTGAGAGAGACAGAGAGAGATAGAGTGCGGGCACACACACCAAGTGGGGCGAGGGGCAGAGGGAGAAAATCTTCAGGCAGACTCCCAGCTGAGTGCAGAGCCCGCCAAGGTGGGATGGGGCTGCGTGGGGGACTTGATATCACAACCCATGAGATAATGACCTCAGCCGAAACCAAGAGTCAGATGCTTAACCAACTGAGGCGACCCCAAAGTGAGCTACTTTTAAAAAGAGTGTGCTATTAACAATGACACCAAGAAAACAGGTATAAACTGGGTTGTCTGGGGCGCCTGGGTGGCACAGCGGTTAAGCGTCTGCCTTCGGCTCAGGGTGTGATCCCGGCGTTCTGGGATCGAGCCCCACATCAGGCTCCTCCGCTATGAGCCTGCTTCTTCCTCTCCCACTCCCCCTGCTTGTGTTCCCTCTCTTGCTGGCTGTCTTTCTCTGTCAAATAAATAAATAAAATCTTTAAAAAAATTAAAAAAAAAATAAAACTGGGTTGTCTGAATACCCTACCTTGAGGTTACTTTTAAACAACACATCAATCTTAAGAGGCAATATTCAGTGACAATATTTTGTTATAGTCCAAACACAATGACAGTGCTTTAGAAATGGAATTGGGAGTAAAACGTGGAAAATGCTGTTCTTTACGAGGTAGTTTATTACCTTTTGTCAGCATTAAAACATCGATGCTGGTGTTCTCCCTGTTGTCTTCCTTCTCTTAAACTAGGCTTATGTTCCTTTGGTCCAGAACGACTGGGCAAAAATTCCTTATAATAGAAATCTTCCAGGTCTAATAATTTTCCCTGACTGTAAACAAACACAAAAAAAATCATCGTTTCAATCTACTTTTCTACTCAAACTTACAGGAGACTGGTTTTCTTCTTTTATCTCATATAATTTAGGAGTAACACATACATGTCAATAGAAACAGGAGGAGTCTTGGGATGCATGAAACAGTATATTTAAGTTAAAAAGAAGCACAAAACCCTCATCTCTTCCCTGTAAGAGAGATCAGCTGCTGGAGCAGATTTCCTGGCTTCATCTCATTCATCTTGGCATCAAACTAGTTGCTAGAGAGCCAGGGATTACGAAGTTCCCATTCGGCCAGTCTAGGACAGGGTTCACAACTGAGCCCTGGGCCAGTGTGAGAAAAGCTGCACTTTATGTGCTGACACATAGCATTTTTCCGTTTTCTCAGCCATCGGTGAAGTACACTGGTGCACACAATATTTCATGATCTTACCTCACTGCCTTCATAGGTTAGCCTCCGTCCTCTCCTACGGGTGGTCTTTAGTGGGCTAATGCCTGTGCTAAATTTTAATTCCTGCACATGACATACGCACAGGGGTGTGTCTGTGACCATCTTCATTCTTGGATTTACTCACTGTAGTTCTGGGTTCTTGGGGTGCTCAGGACCTGTAGTGTGATGGGACTTCATAGGAGGTAAACAGGGGGAGGTCTGGAAGACGACCAAGGGTTACTGTGTTTCTGGGGAAAAGTGCTTTGCGAGTTACAGATACCAATTTACAAATGACCTTTCAGAATGCTGCTGATACATCAGTCAAGAGCTCAGTGCCCACTGGTGCTTAATAGAAGAACCCTCGAATGTGGAAATCAGTTAATTGCAATAGTGGTTTAACGTTAAAATAGGAAAAGTACTGGTGTGCTGAAATGTTACAGGCAAAGGGGACTAGTGTGAATCTAGGTTGCCACACCTGCAGGTGACACAAACCTTATTTCCTGACAAATCCATAAACATTATAAGGAGTGAGATTTAGCATGTGTTGAAGAACAAAAAGCAAAGGAGTTGGGGGAAAGAAAGTTCATGGACACAGCATGCTCAAATTGTCCGATCAAAACCATATCAATGGACAAAGAAAAGCAAATTCTGTATTGGGACAATATAATTCATTCATAAACTATTTGAGTTCTTAATGTGTTCCTCGTACTGGGCTAGCTCAATATAGTTCCAATAGGAAAGATGATCTTCTAAATTACATATAAGGCATATATTTACAATATAAATAAATGTATTGAGAGAATGCTACTCTCCAAATCTATCCACATAAAACAGGTGATTTTTTTTAAAAGGTGATTTTCAGTCATAATTTGACCATTTGGAATTATATTTTGGTTTGATAAGATGACACTGAAATCTAGAAATAATAATTTACCTATCTTTTCTTGGTCTTCGTTTTTCTTCTTGGATTGACTTCTAAAGGAAACAGAAAAAAATTAAAAATCAATATAATATTATGATTAAAATAATGCAATTGATTAAAAGAAAATAATTGATATATTTACTATAATCTTAATATATAAATACACTTGTTCCTATAAAGCCAACTTAGAAATAAGCAAGTGGACACAATGTTTTAAAAATCTAATGAAATATAATTCACTCAAAATTTGCTAATTATGAATTTGTGATTATTTTTCTACCAGGCCTGGACTATAATTACTCTTTGCATTCCATACCAAAAAAAAAGAGTTTACCACATAGTGACCAGTATACACAAGATTACCTAAGGTCCATCTACCTACAAATGAGAAAACATATGTCAGAATTCCCGGAAAACCCGTCTTTCTATCACACACGCAGCTGTGAGTTAGGCAGGTTGATTAGGCTCCTATGATGTCTTGCTTATATGTCATCTTTGTCTGCTGTCAAAGCAGATGGGTGGACAGTGAAGGCAGGTGTAACAGTCCCCAAAAGAAAGGAAGTGTGACTTCACGAACCTATAGGAGCCCATTTATGGCACAAAAGTAACAGTATAGATGATACATGTGTTCATTTGCAAAATCTTTTCCCAGTTGAGAACTTGATATATCAAGGCACAAATCAGAATTTTTAAGTCTGGATTTAATTAGATATATTTTATTTTATTTTATTTTATTTTATTTTATTTTATTTTATTTTATTTTATTTTAAGGTTTTATTTATTTATTTGGCAGAGAGAGAGACAGCCAGCGAGAGAGGGAACACAAGCAGGGGGAGTGGGAAAGGAAGAAGCAGGCTTCCCTTGGAGGAGCCTGACGCGGGACTCGATCCCAAAACTCTGGGATCATGCCCTAAGCCAAAGGCAGACGCTTAACGACTGAGCCACCCAGGCGCCCATAATTAGATACATTTTAATCAATTCTTCAACCTGAACACTAATGAAATGGTACTTCATTTTACCTTACATACAAAGCAATATCATCTTTTGTATTGTAACACTAGTGATGTGTTTCCCTATGTGTGCTGGTGCAAGGTATTTGAACTCGCCTATTTACATGTTGCAAGAGCCTATCTTTTAGGCCGAGAGAACAAATAGCACACTCCCCTTGAACAAGCTAAAGATACTGTAATCGTGGGAACTCTAATGCAGAGATCAAGTTGCACCAAGTGCAACTTGGTGCAAAACAATATAAGTGGCAACTAATAATGGTTTGTAAATACTGAAGGTTGTCCCCAGCATTTTGTGGCATACCAAATCATTTTTTCTCATGATTTATCATTTGTAATACACTAAGCTGTCGGACAAGTCAAATAGTTCAAAGTTTCATCGCTTCTTATCGGTTGGTATTTTAGTGGGTGGAGGAGGTAGAAGGGAATGCTTAAATTGTCAGGTCTGGGAGTGGACCATTCAAGAAGTAACCATGTAAGGGGCAGGACACCATCCTATTACATTCTTGATCAGATGCCCTGGGCCAGGAGGTGCTCACAAATAATTAATAGTATTGCCACCATAGGTAGCCTGGCCCCTAGCAGTCTAGTGAATGATCCCTGCACCCAGGTGGTGTTTGTTGTGGTTGTTGTTGCTTTAATATGACAAGGTCCTGCCTCCTTGATCCATTATCTGAAAAAATGTCTCTTGTTCTTGGTAACCGTTTTCGATAATCCACAGTTGTGCTTAAATGATGGCATTAGGAGTGACAGAGATCCCCTTTACACCACCACGAATCAGATCAGCTTCTGCCCTTGAATTCTGAAGCTGGTGACGACCTTTGTGTTCGGGTCAGCATTTTCCTCTGGGAGGCAGTGTATGTAATTTGGTTCTCAGTTACAGGAATTCTTGGAAGAGGGAATACTGTCCAGGCTTACGCTTATTTCACTCTTGCCCGTGCTAGAATATTCTAGTGAAATATCACTTGATAATATATTTTCCCCAAAATTATTTAAGGTGGTTTCTCATGGAAGCAATTACACAAGCAAGGTAATAAAGTAGAAGTTGTAAATAATGAACAAAGAGGGCGAAAGTGTTAGGATGGAGCCTTATGTTTGTCCCTCAGTGTCCTGGCAGCTGGGGCCAAAAGGGAAGCACGAAACTGCATTCTTCATCATGAAGATGGAAGCACATCGTCCCTCAAGGGAGAGGATTTAATACTAATTTTATCACCTGGGACTTTATATTAGTGACTTATTTAAAACAAACAATGTTTCCAGTGATAGTTCTGAAATGACAAATCACTAACTTGAAATCTTAAAAGAAAGAAGGAAATGTCCAGTGGCAGTTTCTTGTAGAGCTAGAGTAAAGAAGAGAGCTAGAAGGAGAGAAAGATGGCGTAAGGAGGAGATGTTCTGGGGCAGGTATTTCTTTTGTTTTTGTTATTTATTTATTTATTTATATTTATTATATTATGTTAGTCACCATACAGTACATCCCTAGTTTTCGATGTAAAGTTCCATGATTCATTACTTGCATATAACACCCAGTGCACCATGCAATACGTGCCCTCCTTACTACACATCATCAGCCTATCCCAATCCCCCACTCCCCTCCCCTCTGAAGTCCTCAGTTTGTTTCCCAGAGTCCACAGTCTCTCATGGCAGGTTTTTTTTTTTTTTTAAAGATTTTATTTATTCATTTGACACAGAGAGAGACAACCAGCGAGAGAGGGAACACAGGCAGGAGGAGTGGGAGAGGAAGAAGCAGGCTCGCGGCAGAGGAGCCTGATGTGGGGCTCGATCCCAGGACCCCGGGATCACGCCCTGAGCTAAAGGCAGACGCTTAACGACTGAGCCACCCAGGCCCCCCCCCCCCCATGGCAGGTATTTCTTGAGGAGGCCTTTGGAAGAGGGAGGTCTTTGCCCAGAGGACTCTCAAAAATCTGTTCCTCAGCCAGCTACACTACAACCCCTCCCCAGAACTTTAAAATTCACATCTGTTACATTATGGGGGACACAATCTTACATTCCTTTTGAAAATGTGTTAACACTTCATTAGAGGGCTTCACAAGATGAAGGAGGCAGCCAAAACATAGAAGAAGAAGAAGAAAACACATCCCAGTGGCCAAACTACCTACTCCTTCTACCTGCCTACTAGTTTAAGGAAGGTACTGGAAGGTCCTTTGAAGTGACTGTGTTTAGTTACTCGGTTTGGGAGGAAACTGTGGACCCATCACTTTTGCTGATGGCTGCACAGCTGAGTACCCGAGTGGCCACCGCACGCCGAAACAACAGGGTGTGTGTGCCCAGCTCACGTCCTCCTTAGGCTCCTTACACACACTTCTTAGGCTCAGCTCACTCTGATTTTGGACACAAAAATAGCAGTGTCTCAGGGGTGCCTGGGTGGCTCAGTCAGTTAAGCATCAACTCTTTTTTTTTTTTTTTTAAGATTTTATTTATTTATTTGACAGAGACAGAGACAGGCAGCGAGAGAGGGAACACAAGCAGGGGGAGTGGGAGAGGAAGAAGCAGGCTCACAGCGGAGGAGCCTGATGTGGGGCTCGATCCCATAATGCGGGATCACGCCCTGAGCCGAAGGCAGACGCTTAACCGCTGTGCCACCCAGGTGCCCCAAGCATCAACTCTTGATTTTGGCTCGGGTCATGATCTCAGGGTCCAGATATCGAGCTCTGCGTGGGGCTCCCCAGTCACAGGGAGTTTGTCTCTCTCTCTCTCTACCCCTCTCCTCCTCTCCCTGCTCACGCACTCTCTCTAAAATCACTCACTCAATCAATCTTTAACAAAATAGCAACATTTCCTAGATGTAAGAGATTAAGAGCATCACATCATAGGAGAGAGCTGGTATTGATTTCAGGGGGTCAGACTGACCACGGAAAGAAGGGATATCCAAGGAGAAACAAGAACTACAGGAACAGGTAAAGCAACTGGGTGCAGAGCTGCTTGTGTGGGGAGGGGCGGGGCATCACCCCCAGGGCTCAGCAGCCTGGGAGGGAGTACTGCAGGGCAGGAGAGGGGCTGTAACAGCCAGTGAGTCCCCGCCTTCACAGAGCGTGTGGTCTGGAGGGGAGAGGCAGACAGGAGAGAAGAACACGTATATTCATATGTGCTCTGAAGAACATGAAGCCGGGCCGGGCAAATACAGGGAGATGGCGCGCTACCTCGTCAACCTCAATAAATACAACCGCTTTCCTCAGTAGCCTCAGGTCATCAAGAAAAGGTTTACAGCGTGTGGTATATTTTAGAAAGCGTTTCATGAAAACCATTTAAAATTACAGAAAGTGGCTTTTTTGGTGTTTCTTTTTTTTTTTTTTTTTTGAACCACAGATCTTTTACTATGTGTGAATCATGAATTCATGTTCCTCTTTCAATTCCAATGCTTTACCGGAAGTTGACTATAATGCATAAATCTTCACTTGTTGTATACCTCGTTACCTGTAGCAACATTCCTTATGTCCGTGGGTATCGCTATGTGGTTTGGTTGTTTCTTATATGAGGAGGGGGTGAGGCATGGCAGTTTTGGGGGGTTTCTAGTGCTATAACCATTGCTTTCTTTTTCAGGAACTGTATCCAAATCTTTGCTTCATTTTGCTCAACAGAAATGAGTTGCCTGGTTTGTGTTTTAGTCTTCTCTTTTTCTGGATGCTGTTGGTCACGCCACAGACAATAAAGAATACAACTCTTCCAAAGTCTTGAGATTCACAGATGCACAATCACTTCCTACATCCCATTCCATCCTCCGGAAGAAGTGGACCATGGCACTTTCCATCAGTAAGCCATGTAAGCTGGCCAAAAGGGGGGCTTTCCATTGATATTCAGGGTCACTCTAATTGCCTGAAAATTTGATGTAAGGACAAATACTTTAATGAGTCTGAGGCACAGGAGGGTGTTGTCATGTTCCCAAATGACAGCTGGAATCAGCAAGAGTTTTCCATACCTAGATAATAATAATGCTTTCAGTGGCAAAATGAAGTTGAGGGTTTTTTTTTTTCCTGCTGTTGTCAGTCATTCTACCCACAGGAAAGTAAAAATGCCAATAAAGAAGGCAGTTTGTTCTAGAGAAGTAATTGCAAACATTCTGGAGACATCCCACTCCTTGGTATATCTGATGAAGTTGTCAGGATCGTGTTCTGGTTTGAACCTTGAAGCCGCCGCCACCTTAGGAATGCTTCACAAAGCAAACAAAATGTGCAGAGTTTTCCCTGCATGTTTATTTTAGTACTGAAAAGAAGATGCCTGTAAGGCCTGGGCTTTGCATAAAATAGCATTAATCAAGATGGTAACAGAATTGTACTGGATACATCTGTCTACAGGTTTTATGGCAGGATTTGCAGATGGTTATCGTCTCGGTACAGGTCCTCAGCCTCCTGGTTGCGTTCGACGCACCTGTACTGGTAGGAGGCCGAGACAGCGCAGGAGTGGCTGCCACTACCTCCGTCTCCCCCTTGCCCGGCCGAACCCCACTCCGCCTACTGGTGCCCACTTCTGTGCAACAACAGCCAAGCTCAAATTCCAGAAAGTGTTTTCCTGATGAAAGGACATGGGTCCCTTCAGAGCTCTAGATTCCACTACGCGTCATGCCCCAAATTTGGGTAAGGGCCAGATGAATAAGAACACATGGTATGTTGTCACTTATACGAATATTCCGGGTTTCTGTGCTTTGTTTTTCACCAAAGCCACAGATTTCAAGACTTAGGGTTATAAAAAGGATTCCGGTCATTAACAGTTTAAGAGTATTAAACCCTTTCCATTCCTTTAAAAAAGAACAGTATGAAGGCAAAGTCAACGTCTTGAGGGCAGGGACTCATTTGTGAGGGTCAGGATCTGCCACACGATTCCCGCTGAGAGGACGGTTGTCAGTAACAGACACTGTACCTTATTTCAAGCTCTTATAAATTCTCATATCCAGAGTGGCACCTGTTGCTGAAGCCCTCACGGTCAATGGTCATTTCAGCTGCAGTTAATAAAGGTCACTGAGCATCATTTACCACTTATATTCAGGGTTAATAGGGAACGTCTGGTAATTTCTAATCTTGTTCTCTGCTCTTCTTTCTATTTAACTACATAAACAAATGTCAGGCTAGGTGCTTCCTTTTGGGGTGGGCAGTGTAGAAAAAAGTCTGTTATCAAGATTTTTATAAATAGTCAAATGGAGCTATCTGGAATTTTTGCTTCCTTGATTTACTTCTAGTTGTATTTCGCTCACATTTCACTGGGCTTCTTTGTACCACAAATATTTATTGCACACCGTCAGGCTAAATGCACCAGGGAAACACCCTGGCCCCATGGAAACCACCTCGGTCACTCTTTGGCGGAATACAGCATGGTGACATGGACGTTGGACTGCATAGGGAGGGTACAGGAAGAGCCCCTTTGGGATTTGGGAATATCAGGAAGGCTTCCTGAAGAAAAAGACATCGAGGCGGGGGTTAATTTGTCCCCACAAGATGAGAATAGAAAAAGGAAGTGGGTTCTGGGCTGAGGACAGAACAGGTCAAGGGACAAATGCTTACAGACAACGTGAAGACCAGGTACAGGCTAATGAGAGGGAATGGCTGAAGAGGAGAGTAAAAAGGGGTGAATGAATGTCAGGATCTGAGGTTGGAAAGGTAAGCAAGGCCCTGATGTTGACCAGCCCTTCTATCATAGGACACTAGGAGGTAATGACAAGGTTTTCCATCAGAGGGGTAGTGCAACCAGATGTTAATTTTAGAAACACAACTCTAGCTACAGTGTGAAAGCTGTGTTAATGAGAAGGGGAGCAAAACAAGAGAACAGTAAGAGGGGGGGATAGATGGAGAAATATCAGGTGGAAATGCTGGCCTGGAGGAGGCTGTGGGCACATGATGTGGAGAGAAACAGAAATTTAGGAGATATTTAAGAGGTAGGTTTCTGGATATGGAAGATGAGAAACGGGGAGGAGTCAGAATAATATTCTGATTACTGGTTTGTAAAAAGAGTTGGTCATTCATTCACAAGGACCATGTGTCATGCATTTCTATTTATATGACATGTTCAGAACAGGCAAACAGAAAATAGATGAGTGGTGGCCTAGGGTTGGAGGGAGGAGATGGGGAATGACTGTTAATGGGCACGGAGTTTCTTTCTGGGGTGATGAAAATGTTCTAAAATTGATTATGGTGATGGTTGTACAACTCCAAATATAATGAAAACCATTTAGTTGTATATTTTATGTGGGTGAATTGTATGGTATGTGACATATCTCAATAAAGCTGTGTGTGTGTGTATGTGCGTGTGTGTGTATGTGTGTATGCCTACGTGCATCAATGTACAGTATGTAAAACAAACAGCCAGTTTGAGATCTGAGTGTGGAGCTTGAGAGAGATCTAGCCAGAGGTAAAGATTCGGGAATCGGTAGTAACTGAGGTCATGAGATTGTCCAAAGGTAATGAGAGGAGAAGAGAACCTAAGATTGAACACTAGGCAAGACCAAGGTGGAAAAGAGACTTCCAAAGACACTGGAGAGAAACCCACACAGAGAAGGGAGGACTAGGAGACTGAGTTGGAAGTCAAATGGCAGCTCCATTTTGTGCCCAGAAGCTGGAAAAAATTCCAACAGATGGGCAGCACTCTCTGGGTGTGGAGGATCCTTGCTCTCTCCCTGTGGCGGTGGGAGTGGAAGAAGGGATAAGCATTGCAGAGGGAAGGACCAGCAGGTGCAAAGGACTAAGAAATGTGAGAGAAGGGCACTGGCTGGCAGGGTTTCAAGCAGTTAGCCATGGCTAGTGGACACAGGGGCCTGGAGAGGGGGCTGAAGTGTAATCCCGGGGCCAATGAAGAGGGCTTCTGTAGCATCTGGACTTCATGATAAAGGAACTGCTGAGCTCTCAGAGGGATCATCGAGGGAGGAACACACTCAAAAGATGGTCTGGAGAAACATTCTGGTAGGGGCTGGAGATGCCAGGATTGGAAGCTTGGAATATTCTAGGTGGGGAATGATGATGGTCTGAAGTAGAGTGTTGCCCGTGGGATAGAGGCAGGGCATGAATGGGAGTGAGCCTTGGCCAGGAAAGACCATGGTTTAGGCGACAGATTGGATGTCAGGAATGAGAGAGAAGGCAAGATCCAGGATGACTCCCATGTTCTTGGTCCAGGTCACCAGTGGTAGATGGTGGCATTCATGGAGAGCAGGAACAGGAGAGGAAGGGAAGCCTGGCGGGTTGCACAAGGAGAGTAAGCAGGAGCTGTGCAGTCAGAAGAGCTGACTGCAGCTAATGACCCCGGCAGCTCTGGAGTGCCTATCTGGGTCTGAGTCCTGACCAGTGAGAGGAGGACACCACCTTAAGGGCTATTCACAGGATTAAATGTCACAGTGTATATGAATACCCCTCCCTCTGCGACTGGAATTTAAAAGGTGCTCAAGTAAATGTCTCCTTCTTCCTCTTTCCCTTTCTTCTTTTCCTTAAACTCACCCTTTGACCTGAGGTCCCTCTCTGCAGAGCTCCTCTTATGATGTACTTGTCTTTCTGGGTTGGTATTTGCATCTCAGCTCAATGAATGGACCAGCCGAGAAGACTGCTGGAGGACAGGGAGTTTACAGGACTGTGGGAGAGGCTTGGACCAGAAGGAAGAGGGGCATTAGTGGGTGCTATGGCTCCCATCTGATAGTAAGAGTGAGCCACTTACATGTAGCAGATAATAGTATGTGGAGTCCTCAGGGTTATTTAATGTTTTGGGTTTCCGGGGCCGTCTTGGGGGTCTCAATATTTTTGGCTCTTCTTCTTGAGAGATACCTACAAGAAAGGTGATCATAAACAAGTATTCAATTACAAAGACTATTATCAAGCAATGTCTTCCTTTTGGGGTAAATAAGAAATTATAGACATATAACTGGGGCTCAAGCTGGGAGAAAGAGGAAAGACTTTTGTTCCCAACCAACCCTTATATTTCTCACCACACATTCCTTCTGTCTGGTGGTCTGAGGCTTTGAGAGGTAAGGGAAAGGAAAGAAGGGGAAGAAAAGAAATGCATAGTTTGGTAATGTGAAACAGCATATAGAAGTTCAGAAGATGATGGGGAGAGGAGTCGAAGCTACCAGAAAATCCTTAAAAAGGGGTATCATGTCAAACATTTAAAGAAGAGTTAATACCTATTCTTCTCAAACTATTCCAAAACATAGGAACTTCCTTCCTTCCTTCCAACAAAAGGAGGGAAAACTCCCAAATTCTTTCTATGAGGCCAGCATTACCCTGATAGCAAAACCAGATAAAGACATCACAAGTAAAAAGAACTACAGGCCACTATCTCTGATGAACATAGATGCAAAAATAGTCAACAAAATACTAGCAAACCAAATCCAACAATACATTGAAAAAATATCATTCACCACGATCAACCCAGGGATTTATTCCTGGGGTTGCAAGGGTGGTTCATCATTCACAAATCAATCAACATGATACATCACATTAATAAAAGGAAGATAAGAACCATATGACCATTTCAACAGATACAGAAAGAACGTTTGACAAAGTACATATGTATTCATGATAAAAACCCTCAACAAAGTAGGTTTACAGGGAACATACCTCAACATAATAAAGGCCATTTATGAAAAACCCACAGTTAATGTCATCCTTAATGGGGAAAAACTGAGAGCTTTTCCTCTAAGGTCAGGAACATGACAGAGATGTCCACTCTCACCACTTTCATTCAGCATAGTTCTGAAAGTCCTAGCCACAGCAATCAGACAAGAAAAAGAAATAAAAGGCATCCAAATTGGCAAGGAAGAAGTAAAACTTTCACTCTTTGCAGGTGACATGATAATCTATACAGAAAAATACTAAAAACTTGCTGGAACTGATAATTCAATAAATTCAATAAAGTCTCAGGATACAAAATCAATGTACAGAAATCCATCTAAGCCCTGAACAGTCTCTACTTCAAGGACCATCTCTTATGTTGTGCCCAAATAAGAGCACTGCTCATTTGCAGGCTTGACTCCCTTCTAAATGTAGAACCTCAAACTATTAAAATCCTCAGACCTGACTTCAAAAACCTTCACAAAGAAAGCATAAAGTTTGTCATCTTTTTCTGCTCTTTTTTGTCAATGTAGCCAAGTTCTTAAAGCTGTAGCAACATCATTAGAGCTTCTGACACTCTGCATACTTGGTCGTTAGTGCTCGTCCCACGTGGCTTTACATTTACAGAGCTAATGGGCCTCTTGTGAAGTATTTCTGTCTGTTTGTCATGATTCTTGACCACTGCATCCCTGATTGCATTTGTGCAGAAATGTCTGTTCAATGGATACATCAGGATCAGGGTGGGAGTAGGGTATGCACGCTTATTGGAGAACGACTTACACTCAACTTATATCTGAGCATCCATTTGTTGGCTGGACTTTAAAAGCAGGACTAGATCATGATTTTGTATAATAAAGGGGAAGGAATGGTTCCTAATCTAGATGTAGAAGTACACAGAGAAACTGAAGTTCTCCAAACCATACTAACCACATCAAGTCAAATAGAATCAAATCAGTGAATATTTCTACTATGTGTAAACAACCATGACTGGTAGTGCAAACCAGTTTCAACCAGGATAGGGACTCGAAGATGTCTCTCTTTCTAGTCTCGTGCCCAGTCCACAAGGTGATCACAAAGGCATTCATATTCTCACATAATTTAGCTCATTCAGTTCAAAATCTATGGGATGCTGCTGGATGACAAAGACAGATCAGCTAGCTGGGAGTACTTTATAGAGGTGTAATGCACGGAACAAACAGAGAATCACAACAATCATACATTCTTTTTTGAATAAGACAAAAGAAAATGAGATCTTAGTTAAGGAGACCCTGTTAATAGATTAGTGATAGAGTGAAAGCAATTTTCCAACCAATCTCTGGAGATTAGTCTTTTGTTCTCTGTCTCCGTTCCTCTCCACAGGAACAGGCAGAGGAGTGGAGGGGATTGAAGCATCTGAGCCCTGTCGGATCCTGTCCTAGATGGTCACAAGCACAAGGCAAAACGGTAAAAGCTGGATTCTTGCCACCACCGCAAATAGTGTTTTTTCAGGTTTTTCTTTCTCCTTGCTCGTCGGCTCTCTCAGTGCTGATTATTAAACAGCTTCTATGGCTCTTGCAAAGTCTTATCATTTTAAAATGTATTGGTTGTAGCCACTTATATTATTCATTTGAATCTAACTGCAAGAAATGTATAGTATGAAGTTATTACATTTTTAGGAGCATTAAACTGCCCTGTGACTAAATTTTAACGTGACTTTACCGTTAAAGTCTGAATTAAAATATCAGAGTATTACTATTGTAACAGAAATTAATTAAGCGGAAGGTGGCGAAGAATCTGAATCAAGGCCCGGAGAGTGGAAAACAAAACCAGTTCTGACAATAAAGAGAGTCCTGCTCTTGTCTCCATGGTCTCATCAAATATTCCCGCATTCAATCTCATTTCTATTACCCAAACTATTGAAACTGCCTTCTAGAAAGTCAAGGGTAACCACTTTATTGACAAATACAAAGACCCTTTGTCTGTCCTTCAATGGCTGACTTCATCATTTAACATTATTGACCACCCTTGGTCTTCATGACTGAGGGTGAGATTTCTGAGGGGCGATCCCTTATCTTATTTATCTTTGTATTCCTGGCACTTAAGGACACGCTTGACATATAGTCAGTGCTTAATAAAATGTAGCTGGATGAGTAAAATAATCCCTTTGCCTCCTGGACTGAATCACGCCCCTCTCCGTTCCTTGCATTTCCCACCGTGTACTCTATACCGATAGCTTCCTGATACCCAACTCAGGCTGGACGTTCTCACCCCGCCAGAGCTCCTGCCCCAATTTCCTATGCCCTATTGAGTACTTCGTCTCAAACTCTGAGGCTCAAATGAACTGGTGGTCACTTTTCTTCTCCACGTAGGATTCTGTATATCACAAGCTTCATGGCATGGCCCCATTATTTCTGCCCCCACCCCAGGCTCAAAATATTGATATCACCTTTGCCTTATCCCTCTTGCTCATTTCCTATAAACAGACAACCATCACCTCCTGTCAATTTTTGGTTACACACTTTGAAATGTCTAATATTCACTCACCATTTCTTCCTGTCTACCATTGCCACCACTCTGGGCTAAACTGCTCATTTAATAATTAGAGCAGAGCCTTAATCTGCTCTTCATGCTTCACCTCACAAATGAAAACCAGCTTTTTTTCCCCTTAAATATCATTTCAATTATGAAGTTTCACTTTTCAAAAATTTATGATGCTTTTTTTTCTTCTTTGATTAAGCCTAAACTTCTCCAAAATCCAGATTACTTATAATCTCAGCAGTTCCAATTTTATCACCCACTACCCCCCAAAATGAATTATCTTCTCTGGTCCGTCTGCTTACCTCACTGGAACCCTGACACACCATGTTTATAGCCATCACTTCGCTTATTCTCATTTTCTCATAGAAAAGCTTTTTACAGCCTCACTGAAATCTTAAGCATGCCTCCTTGCCTGTCTCCAGTGCCAGCTTTTCCACGAAGCTCTCACTGACTGTCCAGCGATCCCCCTCTCAGGGACACCAACAGTACTTACAGGCTGTACAGATCATTTGAAATGAGTGGTGTCCCCTCAAAATTCACATGTTGAAGACCTAACCCCCAGTACCTCAGAACATGACTGGAGAAAAGGTCTTTAAAATGAGGTGACAAGGATGCGTCCCAATCCAATATGACTGGTATCCTTGTAAGAAGAGGAGACTAGGACACAGACTCACACAGAAGGAAGACCATGTAAAGACACAGGGAGAAGATGGCCATCTACAAGCCAAGGAGAGCGGCCTCAGAAGAAACCCACCTTGCCAACAGCTTGACCTTAGATTTCTAGTCTCCAGGACTATGAGGAAATAAATTTCTGTTGTTTAAGCTACCATCTGTGGAACTTTGTTATGCAGCCCTAGCCAAACATATAAAATCTTACTATTTTTACCTGTGATTTTTTTTTATAGCAGAGCCATAGGTTTTTGAGTGGTAGAGATAATGACTTAGGTTTTGATGTCCTCCTGCCTTTTCACGGTTGTTCTGCATGTGATAGGTGTTTGGAGAGGCTAAGTGGTTAGATGGATTCCATTTTAGCTCAGAGACACAGTGGTAAGTGAGTTTTGTTAACTGGATCACCATTGTCACTGTTTATAGGAAACTAAATTCCTGATGCTTTCAAGATAAGTGTAACTAGAAGAACCAACAAAACTCTTGAAAGAGAACCCAGAGGACTTCAGGAACAATCTAGGGTACAAATGTCTTAACCCAAATCCAGAAGTCATAAAAAAGTAGACATATTTGGCTATTAAAAATAGATAAAGACCTTAATATGACAACAAAGTCAGAAGACACATGATATATTTGAAAAACTATATTTACAATACGGATGACAAGTCAAAGGATGGTATTTGTAATACATAAAAGTGTTAGCAAATGACGATAAAAATACAGACAAGCAGAAAAAAGGGCAAAAGATTTAAATAGGAAGTTCAAGATGAGCAAATCCAAAAAGCCGATAAGCACAGGAAGGCACCCGAACTGGCTAGTAGGCAAGGAAATATAGGTTAAAATAATGACAAAATATCATTTTACTTTAGGCACATTAGCAAAGACTAAGAAGAAGGATAACAGTACTGAGCAGGATGTCAAAAAAAAAAAGCATGTTCTCACAAATTGTTGAAGGAAATGTCGATTTTTAGGGCTTTTGGGAAAGCAGTCTATCAAAACTAAACGTATCTTTCAACTCAATAACCCTACTCTGGGAACTTATCCCACAAAACTAAAATTCTGGCATATCAGGACATTTTCAAAGATGTTTACTACAACATTTTTCATAGTGGCAAAAAATGCAAAGAGTGAATATCTAGCAAGAGAGAAAAGCTTACGTAAGTCATTGTGATAGACACATGAAATATTATATAGCCAGTAAAAAAGAATGTGTTATAGCTATGCCAGCTGATGTGCAGGGACTCCTGCTAAGGAACTGAAGGAGAAAAGCAAGATGTATAAGTATTTATATTATGATCTTATTATATAAAACAAGGACAAAAATCTCTGTATGTGTACGTGTGCATATCTGCAAAAACTACGAAAGAATCCATGCTTTATGATGAGGGTTCTCTTGAGGGGGTGGGTACTGTGGGTTGGGGAAGGGAGAACAGGAGGAAGGAAACAGGGAAAAAAAGGGAAAATCAAAAAACCCTTCATTTGTGTAAAATTATAAATATGCACATGGGTGTGCGTATACTATAGAGATAAAAAATGTCAAAATGAGTTGAATTTTCAGAATTTCTGTTTAACTTTTGTATCTAGCAGAATCTACTCTAGTGTTAGTTCACGGACTTTTTTTCTTCACCAGGATAAGGTGGAAGCAGAGGGCTGAATGTTCTTAAAAGGTGTCTCACTGAAGATATTGCCATGCAAAGTGGGCAGCCAGTAAGTGAAAATTATTGATGAATGTGTTCAGCAGGGCCTGATTGCATTTAAATTAAATTTCTCCAGACTATTTTGTATTTTTGAAGAGCAAACTTCCCATGAGCTTATCAGCAAATATTCCAGAAAGGCAAGTTGATTTTGCCCTCTAAATTTTTGTTCTTTTGGGGGAGTACAAACACTTTCTGCTGACGTCATTCTAACCCCTTAATTACAAAAGTGACATAAACATTTGTAATCCCAAATTATCATCAGCATATCAATGTCTGGCAGTAGCAAAATTAGGTTTGTGACTGTTTTGTGTGACGCGCATGATAAATATTAGCTTGTAAAGGTTATTGCTATATTAAATAGCCGGAAGGTAAAATATTTATTTATGCTGTAGTTCTGGTAATAATTTAGGTGTGTTAGTTTACCGGGAATGGACATTTCTTTGAATAATGAAAGGACAAACAGCTCAATATTTTTTTTATTTGGAAGAAAGCTTAAAACTCATTGGCAATATTTGCTTTAGAAAATTATATCTCAGTATGATTCTCATTTGAATGATAATTAACTATTTTACTTACATATACATTCAGAGTATAATTTACATAAAGATCACATCTAAATCAGATATTAGCAGAACAGAAATACACTACTGTTATTGTAATTTTTTAAGAAATCAATTTTTTAGTTCTTCGTAAATTTCCATTTACTGCTGACACTCTGTGAACTTTAAGCAATACAGCTGACCTATAGGAAATCTTAGAAGGGAGGAATACTCATTGCTGCACGTCAAAGGCAGGATTCATGCACTCAGGGTTGCAACCTGCCTTCCAGAAGAAGCTGCTGTTTCTGCCTTCCATCTCATCTGCCCTTCAGCCAGGCCAGCCAGTGTGGAAGAGACTGGATACAGTTAAGTCTACACTGCTCCCCTCTCCCTTACACTGTGCACGCTCTGGAGACATTTTCGTTTCTCATGGTTATGCTGGATTTGGCCACTTGCTTTACCCTATGGTCTATCTGTGCTCTCCTGAGTCTACCTGAGGTGAAGGGTTGTAAGGGGAGGTGCTTCTCCTATTCTGAGTGTCCTTAACACTCTGGGGATGCCTTACCATTCCCTGGATCTGACTCACAGGCATCCTCTGACCTTCTCAATAGGAAACTACTGGTCTCCATCCCCATTTGGGACTGCTAAAGCCACTCCTTTGGCTTGTTCTTTTCTACCAACCAAATGCTGATGTTCCAGAGCCAATTTAACACGTGTGTTTATTCTGTAGGGCATGGGCTTTTGAGCTTTTTGCCACTCCCTGATTTGGGCACATTGCACTAATATCCAGAACCTTGAACACTGAGCATTTGGTTTTTAAATTATGTTCCTAGGTTGAGGCTAGTTGCTGCCCCCCAGCCTGCCCCTCATGTCTATCCTAGTTATGTCGCAGGAGAAACAGAGGAGAATAAAGCTGCTCTGTTTGTGGGGGGACAGAGACATGCCCTCTAGATATCATTTGTCTCTTGGACATGATCACTACATATCTGCCATCGATGGCTGGCATCTCTGTTGGGCTGAGGTCTTGGGACTAGAGTCCTCAAAGGCTAGGTCTATTCTAGTCATGGGGTTGGTTATGTCCTTACTCCCAGCTGTCTTGCATACTCATGCACAGTCATCAAAGCTGGGTGCCCTAAGAGAGGCCTATGAGAATACACATGGTGATACTGACGGAATCTCGAGAGTGCCTTCTTTGCTAGGGATGGCGGACTGTCATGCTGAACTGGGAGACGTGCCCTGTGTGTGACTGTCCACGGGACTATGGAAATGGTCAGACAATAAAATACATGCTTACTTGCCCAAAGAATGGTACTCAAGGCCCCCTAATTACATCGTGGTTGTTTTTCAAGATCGTAGTGATCTTAACCTATCTGAAAAGTATCTGAGTAGATAGCCCGAGGGGAAACCAATGTTAATTTTTCCCAAAGAGCCAAATTTTAGAAAGTTATTTATTGACTGTTCATAGTCATTTTCTCAGATTGCCCTCTTGAAAACTCAGAATAGAAGAACATTATCTGATTTTAAGCAAGCAACGTTTAGTTTTTTCTTGCCCTCTGCTCCTACTTTATAACACACAGATTAGGTGGTTCCTATCAAGGTGAGATGAAATATGCTCATATTTTTAATAAGCCAGATTCCTGACTAGAGCCTGTCTGGTGCAGAGCATGGCTGGAGGAAATGTCAAGCCAGCTTTCAGTGACTCAAGACAGCCTGGCAACAAAGATGACGTATCTGGAGATGACACTCCAGTCCCACCACACATGGCAGTGGGAGCTCTGTACTGGGCTGCAGGAACATTATTCAGATGCTTAATTTTATACAGAAATGGCCTCTGAAGGTCCAAGTCAGCGAGGGATGGAGAGGGTCCGCTCCACTGGAGAGTGAGCACCTAGCTCTCACTCAAACGGTCCACTCGGCTTTTCTAGAGCTTCCTGCATGGGTGCTCTCGTTAATGAACCACCTCACGTGGTGGGAGGTTAGGCTGGTCATCTGCAGTATTCAAATTCCAATTCTGTAATATTTTGTCCTGTAGTTCGATTAGCTAGCAGTTTGCCAAAGTTATTCTTTGAAAAATGAATTTTAGGGGCTGTTAACATTCCATCTATGAATGTGTCATTACTTATTAATCATTTTCTTATTGTCTCATTTTATTTTTTGCCAGTACATAAATTTTTCTTTTTCACTTGTTTCCTTAGGCTATGTCCTCAAAAGTGGGTTTATTGGGTCAATGATGCAAACTATTTCCATTTTTTTCTATATTGCCAAATCACTTTTTAAACGTTGACTTTACAGTCTTAACATTAGTGTTTGAGAATAATTAAATTAGCACATTCTCATCACTGTTTTTTGTTTTTTAAGATTGTATATATTTATTTGACAGAGAGAAAGACAGCCGGGGAGAGAGGGAACACAAGCAGGGGGAGTGGGAGAGGAAGAAGCAGGCTCCTAGCGGAGGAGCCTGATGTGGGGCTCGATCCCAGAACGCCGGGATCACGCCCTGAGCTGAAGGCAGATGCTTTAACTGCTGTGCCACCCAGGTGCCCCTGGTTCTATAACTTCTAATGACATTTTCTAATCTCTGGAAGGTTTAAGTGTTTACGCAGTTCAAAGCTAGCCCATCTCTTCCTTGTAATTCCTTTTATTACTTCTTAGTTTTATCTTTTGCTAAGCAGAGATGTATAGACTCAGTTCATATCATCTGGTTGCTTTTGGTTCATTTCTTACAATGGAATCATTAATATATCTGGGAAATATTTGGGTATCCAGCCTGAAGTAAGATTATCTTATTTCTTCTCTCCATATCAGAAAAATTTTTAGCATTATCCCTCTATTTCTTATTGTTTTGCTGTGTACCTTTTGTGACAGGTTTTTATAGATACGAGGACCAATTTTAGGGCTATCCTATTTCATTAATCTGTGGTTGATTTTTATAACAGAGGCATATGGTTTTAATTATTATAGCTTTATATTATTCATTTTACTATCTTATAAAGAAAGTCCTCATTTGTAATTATTCTTTTTTTCTGAAATTTACAAATCATCTTTAGGGACATACTCTTAAATTCTAAAGAAAATCTCACTGAGATTGAATGCAGTTTTCTTTTTAAACCTAGAAATTAATTTTAGAATAGTCATGTTTACAATATCTTATGTTCCAATCCAGAAACACAGTGTGTCATTACATTATCCACATCTTTTTTGTCTCTTTAGTGTTTTCTTGCCAGCACTATTTCAAGCTCCCTCCTGCCTTTTTTTGGCTATTATTTCCAATGAGCTCTTTTCCCATGACACACTTTTATAGGAAAGACTATCCACTTATCTATCCACATATACATCCTTGCTGAATTCTATTGTTAGTACCAATCATTTTGGTTCACTCCTTGCATTTTTAAGATCAAAATTCATGCTGTCTACTAATACCCTTGCAACTTCTCCTTTTCAACAGTTATGCTTTTATAGAAACTTCTGTTTGCTGGGGTGCCTGGGTGGCTCAGTCAGTTAAGCATCCGCCTTTGGCTCAGGCTTAGGTCATGATCCCAGGGTCCTGGGATCACTGGGCTCCCTGCTTAGTGGAGAGTCTGCTTCTTCCTCTTCCCCTCCCCCGGCTTGTGCTCAAGCTCTCTCTTTCTCTCTCAAAAATAAATAAATAAATTAATTAAAAAAACAACCAAACTTCTGTTTGTTCTTTCATTACATCAGGTAGAAATTCCCAAATAATGTAAAAAAAAAGTATTGTCACTAGTATCCTTATCTTAATGCCACTTTCTAATGGAACTGCTTCCAGTGTTTTCAGTTAATAATGATGTTGACAATTGGCTTAAGAAATATATTCTTCATATTGTTAAAGAATCTCCTATTTTTAATTTACTAAGAGTTTTGCTTTTCATCAGGACCAGGTGTTATTTTATTGAAAACTGTTTCAGTGTTTAACAAGCTGACTTTTTTCTTTTGACCTTTTGATACAGCATTCCATTAACATGTGCTGTTTAGAGAGTCTTTTAATGTAATATTGCACTCAATTAGTTAGTACTGCACTTAGGAGTTTTACCTCTAAATCTCTGAGATTGACTCATAGCTTCCTTCTTTCCCACCCCCCTTTCCTTCCTTTCTAAAATGTTACTCATCAGACTTTGGTTTCAGGGCACATGACCTTCATAAAATAGGTAATTTTCTATATTATCCTTTTTTTTCTCAGATTACATAATATGAGAATTATTTGTCTCATGAACTTAAATGCAATTGCCTAAAATACTGAGTTGTTGTCAACTTTTCTTTGACAGACACATCACCACGTTCACTAATTTCTTTCCAGAAACTTATATTTCAGCCCCAAATTGTTTTTGTGAAATTGAAGGAATTTATAGTATGATAAGATTTTAGTATTATCAACTACATTTGTTATAGTGCTCCTATTTCTAATTTTTTTGTGGATTCTTTTTTAAGTAATTAGTGAGGAATTTATTTTGTTGTTTTATTTTCAAATTATTTTCAAACGAAACTATTATTTTAGCTTCAATTAGATATTTGGTGTATTTGTGTTTAATTGTAATTATTTCTTTTTTCTGCCTTTCCTGGTGTTGAATAACCTTTAATTTCCTTTAAAAATTTCTCAACTTACATTCTTTTTTCATTATTTTCTCTCAGTTAATAATGAAAACATTTAATGATTTGAATTTTCCTGTGAGTATAGACCTGGCTGCATCCCATTCATAGTACTTACATGTGGCTACTCTCATTTTTATTAATTCAAAATAATTTATAGCTCAAATTATAATTTATATATTTCAAATTATCTAACTGATTTTTAATTTGCTGATTTGTGTTTTTCGATTCTATCTCAATTGCATTATGGCTAGAAAATGCAGTCTATTTATGATTTTGGGGAGTTTGTAGACTGGCCTAGTATGTCTAGGTAGAAGAAACAAAAGAGATTGAGGAAGGGAGAGAGACCAAGAGAGAGGCAAAAGGCAAAGGAAAAGATAATAATATTCAATCTGTAGTGAGCACCAGGTGTTGTATGAAATGCTGAATCACTACATTGTACACTTGAAACTAATATTACATTGTATGTTAACTAACTGGAATTTAAATAAAAACTTTAAAAAAAGAACAATTTTTAAAAATACACTAGATATTTGAAAAAAAAGGTATTGTCTCTATAGGATATGAAATTATAAATATACATGAATTTACCATGTTGATTATACTATTGTATTAACTATGCTATATAATTTCTCTTTGAATTGATCTCACGTAGCTAATTAATATGGTGTCAAAATATGTAAAGAAAAAGCTCAGTTTTCAGTGTTGCTGATATTGTTGGCCTTTTTGTGTGCATTGTAATCAAAATTTTAATGGGACGTTGGGGGGGAGTATATTGTTCATTACTCTCCTGCTTATTAGCTCCACTTCCCCTGTAGTTTAGAGTAGATACAAAGTATAGAGTGAGGGGAAATAATTTGAGTGCAAAAAGTGTAGCTGTTTCCATCAAGGGCTTCTGGGTCAAGCGTTTCGACTGAACTAATTCAATTAATTCACCAGAAATCCATACTTCAGAGTGTAAACTTCTGTGAGATAAACTCCTTTATATGATTGGTATTTAATATGTAATTAAATGATCCTCACTGAATTGTAAGATTGTAAATAAAGTCATTACATTTTATATACTGACTTTCTTTCTTACAAGACTTAGAGAGTTAGTATTACTTCTTATGAAGAAAGAGGAATAGCAAATACACTCAGGAAGATAAGCATTGGGTGGGAAGCAATATAACTTCTGAAATCTCTTTACTTTTTACTCTTAATGAAAAAATTATTCTATAAGATACATAACCCAACATTACTTGATCTACTTGGCTTTCACATGAATGGAAGCATGTTTACAGATACAGGTGGACATATATTCTTGGATAGTTTGCAAAATGCATTTCTAGGGGCCAGCATCACAATGGCAAGGTGATAGGCAATCCTAAAACACAAAGCTGATCAAATCTGCATCATAATAACTGAAAGTATTAAGCGTTATTGCATGAGTCTAAATGCCATAAAAATTTAGAAATAAGTGGAAAACTGTGATTTTTTCCCCCCAACGTTTACTCTCAAAGCAACCTAAAAGCATTTGTATGATATCCACTGTATGTGTGCATAGCAAGGGACTGCTTTGATCTAGTGTTGAATTTCCAGTTGATATTATGTAAATTACATGAGAATTACAAGAGCATCCTTCTTTGTTAACCTTGCAACCCATTAGAAAACTACAGCCTGTTGGATAGTCAAAGCTTCTTTGTAAAAGGAAAGAAAGAGAATATCCTTTTGCGTTTGCAGAATTTATTTGTCCTGAGATTAATCTTTTTTCTTCTCTTCACAATGATCAAAACAAATTGCCAGGTGTACCATAATTAAGAAGAAAAACACCGCCCACCCAAAAACACCATGCAGGGAGAAATGTTGCAATGTCTGAATGTTATGAATACACCAGCCTGTATTAGGATGCGTGATCCCGCGGCTATGCTGTGGGGATACATATCCTGCACTACATTTCTCTCAACAGAACTGTAAGTGCAGTTAGCGTCAATCAGTTTCAGTTTATTACAACTGTCATCAAAACAAAGATATAAAATAAGTAGTTCATGTACTTACCTTATTTTTAAACTTCATAACTAGCTGCTCAGTCTTCATTTCGACATTATTTTACCTTGGCACTTGTGCACATTAAAAAATACGTCTCACAGAGAGAGAAACCTTACAGAATAAGCTTATAGCTTGTTAAAATTAAGCTGAAAAATTTAATTATCGGGGCGCTTGGGTGGCTCAGTTGGTTAAGCATCCGCCTTCGGGTCATATTATGATCCCAGGGTCCCAGGATCGAGCCCCACATCCGGTTCCTCGCTCAGTGGGGAGTCTATTTAACCTTCTACCTCTGCCCCTCCCCCTCCTCTCATGCTCTCTCAAATAAATCAATAAAATCTTAAAAAAAGAAAAAAAAGAAAAATTTAATTATCTTCATGTACTATCCATGCCTTCTAGGGCTTTCTTTAGCATAGGTAAGAAGTTCTCCCAGGCCATTTGACAAAATCCAGCTAAAGCTTACAGAGTCTTACAACAGAGTTTGGTGTAGCAAATAGTTGGAGAAGCTTACTGATTTTTGAGAATCACAAGAGAATTAAAATTTCAGGGGACTCTCAGGCTTATTTTAATGATGGAATTCCTTGTAAATGAGCTTGATTTTGGTTTGCCCAGTGAAATTTTTCATGGGGAGGCACGATTTGCCATGAAGGTCAGTACTGCAGGGGTGGACTGTTGAGCCAAGCTAAGAGTGCATCAGGTAAGTCGGCCTCCACAGGTGGGAGCAGCTGCTTGTACTGCAGGCTGCCAGATTCGGCGCGTAGTAATTCTGATGATCTAAGGAGACAGGACTTCTGTATATCAGAAGAACCTTTTTTGCTGGAGCTGCCAGGGTAGCATAGTCAGTTAAGCATCCGACTCTTGGTTTTGACTCAGGTCGTGATCTCAGGGTCGTGGTCTCAGGGTCGAGAGATCGGAGCCAGGCTCTGCGCTCGGCACAGAGTCTACTTGAGTTTCTCTCTCTCTTTTCCTCTGCACATCCCCCACCCCCACTCTCTCATGCTCTCTGAAATAAATAAATCTTTTTAAAGATTTTATTTATTTGTCAGGGAGAGACAGAGTGCATGCACAAGCAGGGGGAGCAGCAGGCAGAGGGAGTAGCAGGCTCTCCCCTGAGCAAGAAGCCCAACGCGGGACTGGATTCCAGGACCCTGGGATCATGACCTGAGCCGAAGGCAGAATCTTAATCAACTGAGCCACCCAAGCAACCCATAAATAAAACTTTTTTTTTAAAGAAGCTTCTCTTTTTTTTGACTGGAGGGGTTTAAAATCAGATAATATATAAAAATCAATAAACATTTAAAGAATGTAATGCTACATTTTTTGTTTTTACAAAAACCATAGGTTCAAATCTTCACTGGCCACAGTATACTTTGTTCTACCATAATTCTTGGAGGAAATTAAGCAGCTTCCTGGTCAATTAATAAGCAGTTACTGAACATCTACTGTGTGATGAATGTGTGCTAGGGTTACAGAAAAATGAGTATGGCATAGTATATGACACAGTTCTGCTCACATTGGGTTGCAAGACTATTTGAAGAGGACGAAACTTTGAGGATACGTAACTTTACAAAATAACTTTGAGGATAAGTAAATGCTGACTGATCTACTCCCTCCAACTACTGTGCACCTGACTACCTGTGTGAAGTTTGTGGTATCGGTAGGTGTAGGAAGATATCTGGGAAAATCACTAGAACTGGAGGAATAGGGAATGGGTTATGGGAATTCTTGGCTAAAATGTGGCTAGGAGATTGGCATACTTGGGTTGTTCTATAAGGAAAATCAGAGTCTAAAGCTTGGAATGGAGTTTGCCTGTCCCGAGGTAAGAAAAGCACATCCAAAGTTACAATAATGGATCTAGAGCCACTGCAGGGATTAAATATTGACAACTGACAAAGCAATATCTGGCCCAATTTGTGACCTCAGTTGGCATTCTTTAAACTGTATTTGCTGTAAATGTTCATAAACTATTCAATCTTTTTTTTTAGAAAGTTGCATAGATCATTAAAATACATGAATATGGACTATATCCAATGATAAAGCCTAGCAGATGTTGTGGGTGAAATTTCCCAAAATGTAGCACAGTGATTATTTCCATCTTCTTTCCATTTGTATCTATTCTAACATTAAAAAAAACTCTGGGGAATTTAATAAGTAATTGTTAATACATAGGAAATTCAGTGGATATTTCATAATTCTTTTCTTACTTTCTCTGTCAGCATCATTCTACACAACACCCTAAAAACCTTCCTGGGCCTTCTAGAGTACTGGGCTCCCCGGTGTTCTTCCCACCTCTCTGGTTGCTCCTCTTTGCTGGTTCCTTTCTCCCTGATCTGCATGTGTCTGAGTTCTTGCTCTAGGCTCTCTTCTCTTCTCCTGGTAAGTGGACTTCTGAATGCTCTCGTGACTTCTGTGGCCATGCACTTATCCACCTGCCTAGCTGGTAGGTCTTCTATCGACTAACCTTTGCTTCTAACAGTTCACCTCCTCAGCCACCACTGCATCCAAACCATCATCATCTCTTGCTGGCCTTCCATGCATATCCTTTGTGCAATCAAATGCTATCCCTACAATGCAATTGGAAGATCTTTCAAAAAAGCAGTTGTCTATCACAGGGCTGAGTTTTCGGTGTACAACAATTCAGATGTACAGAAATGCAATTTGATTTTCCTAAAACTATACTTAATTTTTACCTCTTAGTGCTCATTTCCATTTTCTAGAGTTACATTATCATTTTTAAAGATTTATTTATTTATTTGAGAGAGAGAGAGAGAGTGCAGGTGTTCAGTGAGTGGGGAAAAGGGCAGAGAGAGAGAATCTCAAGCAGGCTCCCTGCTGAGCGCAGGGCTGATGCGGGGCTGGATCCCAGGAACCATGAGATCATGACCTGAGCCGAAATCACAAGTTGGCTACTCAACCCACTGAGCCATCCAGGAGCCCCAAGGGTTCCCTTATTATAATGAATCTGAGTTAAACCCAGTCTCCTTCAATTTTCTTAGTGTTTTAAGAGTAAATTAAGTCATTTTAGGTTTCTGACCCTCCTCTTTTCTCCCCAGGGCCACATCCAAGTTGGGGGTGCAGGTGGGGGGCTTTTGCACCTTTGCAACATCAACAAAACTAGTCCACTGCTCTGTGGCTACTCTTAGATTTTCCTCAGCACCTGCTGAGAGTAACTACTATCTAGTCTCCGGTCACTGGCATCTACTACTTCTGCCAACGTCCTCCCTTTCTCCTTGGTTCTGGGTTGTCAGGTCCACCCAGATCCTTCTGTGTCTTTAGGCCACTTCACACTCTCTTGTAGGCTCTTCCCCTGCTACTCTCTGGGACACAGAACAACTCAGATGTTTGCCAAGTTAGCCTTAAAGGAATCCAGTAGAATATGTAACCTCCCTACGTGTGCAGAGAACAAAAATGCTCTCCCTCTAATCCTGGAGTTAAAGAAATGTCACTGAATGACAATCCTTTCTATATAAGCTAAAAACTTATTTCTGGTATTTTTTGTAGGTCCATTTAAAAATATATCAGATTAAAGAATAAAGTGAACTAATTCAACTTTCTAGTAATATTCTGCTGCTTTAGGTCTCCTCAAAGTCCCTGACAAAGAATTTTGAGAAAGAAAAACAGATTTGGAAACATCATAATTCCTGATTTCAAGCTATGTTGTAAAGTTCCAGTAATCAAAAGAGCATGATATTGGCCTACAGACACCAGACCAGTGGAACAGAATAAAGAACCCAGAAATGAACCCAAGCACGTATGGTTAACTAATTTTTGACAAGGACACCCAGAAGACACGAAGGCGAAAGGGTAGTCTCTTCAACAAATGGTGCTGGGGAAACTGGATATCCACCTGCAAAAAATGAAACTGGACTCATCTTACATCACACAAAAAACCTCAAAATGGATTAAAGTCTTAAACATAAAACCTAAAACCATAAAAATGCTAGAATAAAACATAGGGAAAAAGCTCCTTGACATTGGCTTTGGCAATACTTTTTTAGATATGACACCCAAAGTGTAGGAAACTATCAAAAAAACTTCTGCTCAGCAAAGGAAACCATCAACAAAATAAAAAGGCAATTTATGGAATAGGAAAAAGTAGTTGCAAACCATCTATCAGGTAAAGAGTGAATATCAGATGAGTTAATATCCAAAATATATAAGGAACTCACACAACTCAACAGCAAGAAAACAAGCAACGCCAATTTAAAATTTGACAAGTGACCTGAAGTGACATTTATCCAAAAAAGACATACAAATGGCCAATAGTATATGAAAAGGTGTTCAATATCACTCATCATCCAGAAAATGTGAATCAAAATCACAATGAGATATCACTTCAACTGTTAGGATGCATATTATCAAGAAGGCAAGAGGAACAACTGTGACAAAGATGTGGAGAAAGGGAACACTTAAACACTGTTGGTGGGAATGCCAACTGGTGCAGCCATTATGGAAAACAGTATGGAGATTCCTTAAAAAATGAAAAATAGAACTACCCTATGATCCAGCAATCTCACTTCTGAGTACATATCCAAAACAAATGAAATCAGTACCTCAAAGAGTTATCTGTGCTCCCACATTCACTGCAGCATTACCACAAGAGCCAAGATGTGAAAACAACCCAAGTGTCCGTCAACAGATGAATAAAGAAAATGCGGCTTGCGCGCACACACACACACACACACACACACACACACACACACACTGGAGTATTATTCAGCTATGAGAAAGAAGGGAATCTTGTCATTTGTAAACAACGTGAATAAATCTGGAAAACATCATGCTAAATGAAAAACGTGAAACACAGAAAGAAAAAAAATGCATGATGTCGCTTATATGTAGAATCTAAAAAAAATCAAATACATGGAAGCAGAGAGTAGAACTGTGGTTACCAGCCACGGGGAAATGAGGAGATGTTGGTTATAGGGCACATGGTTGCAGTTATGTAGGATATATAAGTCTAGAAATCTAATATAGAGCATGATGATTATAGTTAATAAGACTGTAAGGAATACTGGATATTTGCTAAGAGAATACATTTTGGGCACTCACAACACACACACACCAAATGGTAACTATGTGACGAGAAGATATGTTAAGTAGCTTGACTGTAGTAATCATTTCACTGTGTGTGTTTATATAAAATCCTCACGTGGTACACCTTAAATATGTACAATTTTTATTAAACATACACACATACGGACTCCCTGAGATGTTTAACAGTATAAGTCATAGCAAAACATCAGTAGCCTCTCCCCCCTC
The DNA here is from genome assembly GCF_024610735.1 of Ursus americanus. NCBI lineage: Eukaryota > Metazoa > Chordata > Mammalia > Carnivora > Ursidae > Ursus > Ursus americanus. The sequence goes on along the minus strand of NC_142157.1, from coordinate 13,328,999 downwards.
CCTATCTCCCCCTTCCCTAGGAAGCTACCTCTCCGCCCCACCCCTCCTTTCCCCTTAAGCACAGGGCTGAGCATTTTACACAGGGAACACCGCCTGGCTTCCCTTGCTTCCCCGACACTACCAGCACCTCACTGGCCTCCACTCACCAGGGCTGCTGCACATACAACCAAGAGGGAAGCTGAAGTCCCTGCCTTGCCCCTCTGTCAGCAGGCCATCTGGGCTTACGTCACAGGTGGCCATCAAACCAATGGGCATCTGGGCTCCGACTTGTTAAGTTGCTTCTTAACAGCAAGGGGTTCTGGGCCAGTGCCTGAGAGCAGTGGCTAGAAAGGGCCAGAGAGCTTGCTTTTTTTTTTTTTTTCCATAGCTTCACTACAGCTTTTGACTTGAAAATAATGTGGCAGGATAACTGACCGAAACATTAAGATATTTTCCCTTCCTCTCCTATCAGACAAATAGTCAGACTCATCTTAGTATTTTCCTGCCTAAGGGATTTTCACAGAAGCTGCATGAGGTGAGCAGCATTTCCTGTCTTTGGCAAGAGCCAAACTCATTGTAGAGGTGGTGCCAGGTATCCACATGGGTGTGTGTGTGTGTGTGTGTGTGTGTGTGTGTGTGGCCTCCAAGAAAGTGAGGGATAATACAGATCCTTCCAGACAGGTATCCACATGGTGTGTGTGTGTGTGTGTGTGTGTGTGTGTGTGTGAGGCCTCCAAGAAAGTGAGGGATAATACAGATCCTTCCAGACAGGTATCCACATGGTGTGTGTGTGTGTGTGTGTGTGTGTGTGTGTGTGTGTGTGTGAGGCCTCCAAGAAAGTGAGGGATAATACAGATCCTTCCAGACAGGTATCCACATGGTGTGTGTGTGTGTGTGTGTGTGTGTGTGGCCTCCAAGAAAGTGAGGGATAATACAGATCCTTCCAGACAGAGGTCAGCAGGGTCATCGGTGGATGCCCCTGGGGGGGTGATAAGGCTGCAGAAAGGATTGCTACCCGGAGCATGTGTGGACCAGGTGAGACTCCCAACTTGACCATTTCTAGGTGTCTCCTGCAGTTTCCAGGTATGGGAGCAGCACAGCGAGGAGATGGGCGCCCCAACAGTAACTGTGAGGGCAAATAACTAGTGACCTCAGACTCGACCTGATCCTTTGGTGGGTGTATAAGGCCGTAGGGCCTTTGCACAGTCTTGGAGAGGGGAAGGCCTGATAAATACTGAGTCTGAATCCCCTACCAGTTTGGTGAAATGGGAGCAGAGTGTGACTTAGGTTGATCAGAAGAAAATGTAATAATGCATTTGGGTTTGTACATCTGAAAGGAGATTTGAGCCTTCCATACTCTACTTAAGGTTGCAAACATTGACAAAAGCAATAGATGTATTTTACTTTTTGCTCCCTCTTATCAAACCTGCACCCTGCCCCACTCCCCCAAACTCTATCCCTTTCTATTCCCTTCTGGTGCCATATGCCAAGTTCTAGTTAAAGTGTATATAAAGGAATAAAGGGGAAAAAAAGAAAGAAAAGAGAGGAGAATGGAGTCAAAGAAAGTAGGAAGTGTGTGGAACATTCTGGAAAAGTTTTTATATTCATATGAGAAATGGAATGAAATGAAGGTTCTCCCCAAAACAGTTAGAACATAGTTACCTCAAACCTGCCATAGAATAAAGGTCAGAATCTAATAAACAAAGTGTCTGGCACTGCCTTTCCCTTCAGGAAAACTCTAACTCTACTGATTTTTACCTGAGAGGCACTGCTGAGAAGAAACTCGTCTATTAATTGGCTTATGAGGATAGACACCCAGATAAAGAGGCTTCAGTTGCTGTGACAAAATCATTTCATTCAGTTTTTTCTGCAGAATGAAATATTCTTCAGATAACTTTGATATCTAAAAAGAAGGTCATGTGTCAGATTAAATCAAGCAAAAGAATTCAGAAGGCTCCATAGGTACCCCGGGTCTGGTTCGAATGCCTGACTGACAGTCCCCGGGACTCTCACAGACGTCTTCTCCAGAACCCACCCAGATCCTGATCTGAAAACCCAAGGTCTGGAAAAGTCCTTGCCTGACCTAGCCTCCTCCCCCTTTGTGCTACTTGCACATCTCACATTTTCCATTTAAAACTGCCAAACGTGTCATGCTACGTGAAGCGTTCTGTCCTGATCTACTCCTCCGGGGGTTCCTGACACCTGGCTTCTGTCCCTATCACTCTGCAGCAATTTAGGCTGCAGGACCCCTCTGTTGCCTTGGATTGTGTTAACTCCGTCCTTTCCTTTCCAGTGTTTTCAGCCTGACTTCGGGCCACTCTCCTCCGGTTCCTCTTTCCATCCGGCCCCTCTGCCTCCGTCTGGCCTGCCTCCCGGCTCTGTTAACACAGCTGTCCGGCTGGGCTGCATGTGGGATTCCTGCTTTTCTGCCTCTAGCTTCGTCCCCGTGGAGCACTGAATCTACTGCAGCTTTATTAGCCAGCTCTAGGGAGGTGACTTGGTAATCCTGCATCTCCTCAAAGTCTCTGACGCATAGCACATGAGGATTTGAATCCCCACTCTGGGCTTTAGCGTGAGAAAACGTGTACACCAGGGAAAGGAAGGACTATATGTATATTAAACTCTCTATTCCCATGTGCTTAAAAAAACAGAACAGGAAGGGGCTGGAAGATCTCTAGGAACAGCCAGAAGTTGGAGATACTCGGGCCATACCCCTAACATGAAAGAGGTGTCCGAGAGCTGCTGCTACTGTGCTTTCACATGGACTCAGCCACTGTCAGAGACAAATAGCAGAGTTTAGGGACCCACAAGTATTAGGCAATCCCTCTTTGATCTAACTCATGATGAGATTTCTGCCTTCTTTCCTTCCTTCCCTCCTTCCTTCCTTCCTTCAAAAGTAGGTTCCATGCCCAGCATCGAGCCTGACGCAGAGCTCGATCTCACAACCCTGAGATCAAGACCCGAGGTGAGATCAAGAGTCAGATGTTTAACCAACTGAGCCACCCAGGCGCCCCTAATGATATTTCTTTGATGATTTTATATGCTATTGACTATTCTGGTAATGCGTATTAACTTATGCATTTCAGAGGGCATCTAGTTTAAATCCTTCACTTTATATAAGAGAAAATAAAGGCGCCCACACACAAAGTGATTTTCTTAAGGTCAAACATCTAGACAGAAAGCAAGATCTGGACTCGACATTTCCAGGAGCTGCTTGCTGCGGTCTCCCTCCAGAGTACTAATTTATCAGTGTTCCATGCACACCTATGAGAAGCTCTAAAGCCACCTGCCCCCTTCTAGAAACAGCTGAAACATGCCTATTTATGGCACAATATATTTTCCAACAGGGAATCTTTCCTTGTGGATTTTCTTTACGGTTCCACATTGTCATGACGTAACATGTAGATTTTCTGGGGCAGAAAAAGCATAGACTTCAGAGGATTTATAAAACTTTTTTTGTTTTTTTGTTTTTATCTATAATGAAAGATCTCAGATATGAAAATTTGCATTGTCAAATGCCAGCATTTTAGTAAGCTGTACAAACCGAGGACTACTAGTCTCCTTACTATAAAAGATTTCTATCATATATCATTTCTTATGGCACATTGTTTTAAAAAGTATGCCTATCTGAATAGCAAAACCCTTGAGACATTACGAACGAGGTTTGCTGTTTCATAAAAACAGATGAAACAATGTATCGGTTATTAGTGAACAATAGGTTTACTTCAGTTACTGTGTAGTTCCCAGAGATTTCCACTAGTCGATAAATCTGTTTATTTACATACCTGTTTTGAAAAGATGGCCATATCACATGCTTCTTTCTCTAAGACTGCTTTCGAGTTGTTGTCACTCTTAGTCCTGAAATTACAGGATTCCTCATGCTTTGTGGGATAGGAATACAGATCTTGAGTATTTCTTGCTACTTCGGTTGGTGTCGCAACAATCTTTTGATTTTTAAAAGAAGACATCCTGTCCTTCCTTAATTGCTGCCTCCTCTTATAGCCCCGGTATTTGCTCTGAATGAACACTGCCGCTCTATCTTCTTCCGGGGCTCGGACCGCTGCTTCAGCCTGCCTCTCTCGGACCGTCCCTGGCCTCAGCTGGCTTCTCTGCTGGCCACACGTTGGTGCCTTCTGGGTGACTACCGATGTCTTCTTTTCCTGTTCCTTGCTATTTGCGTTTTGATAGACTGACTTTTGGCTAAGGCTCGGTTCCAATGTTCTTTTAAACGAAGGCTGCTTTGTCTCATTCTCCACTGACCAAAGTCTTGGGTAGCTTGGCCTTTCTGCTATGGCCTTTCTTCCTAGATATGCTGCTTTGGATTCTTCAAAATTCCTTTCCTCTGCATACCTCTGGTAGTAATTCTCGATCACAGTGTTCTCCTTCTCCACTTGCCTTAGCTTACTGTTCTCTTCCAGGTCTTTCATACACTTTTTTTGGGGGTGTCCTTCTGCCCGAGGGTCCCCCACCAGATGTGGTTCACGCATAGTCTCTTCTCCAAACATCTTATTCATTTTGTTCTGAGTTTGATATCCTCTGTTGTTATTTTCAACGGCCAGAGTGGCTTTGTCTTCAGCTTTGAAAGTAGAAGGCTTTACTACAGATGTACTTCCTGTATTGTTTGCAGCTGGAATGGCTGTTTCATTAGTAGCGACTGCATTTTCTGTCTGTTTCTTCGCAGAAGAGTCCCTGTGTAAAACATAGTGCATCTGAATATATGAGACTAAGCTGGAGTTATTTGCCTCTTCTGGCTACAGCTACATGCTACAAGGTGTTGGGAGATGAGTAAAGGGGAAAAACAAAAAAACAAAAAAACAAAAAAAACCCCTCAAAGTAAAAACTTCTCAAGTCACATTAATCAAGTGTTTCCCAAATGTTCTCTCTGGCAGCAGTAGTGGGCCGCTGCTCAGATAATGATAAACCCAGTTTCAGTTCAGGATGAGAAATATCCTACCATGTTGTCACTTAACGAGGCATCAAAAGCCTAGGAATTGAATCACTTCAAAACATGTCTTTTGCAAAAGGGAGTACCTACAGTGAGGAGAGGTTGTGGAAAATATATCTAAATTTGAGACTAGCAAGCAGGGTATGTTCACTGGGCTGACGTGCTGTATTTCATAAGCTCAAAGTCCGCTGATCACAGGAAATAGTGTACAGAATTAAAGGGAAGCAGTGTCCCTGCTACAGTTCATGATCATACATTGACTAAAATTGCACAGTTGTTATTTTATTTTATTTTTTTAAAGAAAGGCAGACTGCCACGTGCAGCGCCTCATTTGGATGTGTCTGGAGTCTTGGAAGCTTGACTACCCTACGTTCTCCTACAAATGGACCTTGAGAGCTTGTTTGGAGGTTCTAGCAGGGGAGCGCAGCTACTCGTATACCCTTGACCGAAGAACGGTCCTCCTCTATCGGGGAAGGTCGTCCTCTTCGACCGAGCGCGCAGCTTCGGGAGGGACGCACATGGAGCGGTGAGGGAGGAAGGGGACACCCGCCTAGCCAGCCAGATCAGCCGAATCAACCCTGGCGATCAATGGGGTGACAGATGTCGCAGCCAGATCGCCCTCACATCCGCACAGTTGTTATTTTACCAATATCCTTCCAGAACGATTTTCCCTTACCTTGAAGATAACATCTGCTCTACAGTTTTTTGTTTTTCTTTTGGTGAGGACAAAACCCTCACAAGAGCAATAGGGCCATGAAAAGGGTGCTAAGGTACAGTGAAAAGGTCATAACCTGATACCCTGACACGCTACCTGGGGGGGGGGGGGTTGCCAAAACATTTCATTTTGGCTCAGGAAAGCCAGGGGAGAGTTTTGGTCTTTTGCAATGCGTTTGTACAGAAAGACCTGTCTTGAAGTCGAACTCGGAAAAAAATTACTGGAACTCAAATTTCCTAATTCCACGAGCTACTTCCTAGGCCTATGAGAGCGTCTTTAGGTTTATGCAGGAGGCATAGTAGCATCTCTGTTATTCTGCCGGACAGAGAACTAGGTGGGGCACCAAGAACCCATCATTTCAATGAGCAGCTATGCTAGTATTTTGAATACTTTCATAACACCCCCAGAGAATGCCTATACTAGTCAGAATACAATTAATGAGAAAAAGATAAGCAAACTATATCACAAAGCTATAGTAATCAAAACAGTGTGGTATAGGCATAAAAACAGACTCATAGATTGATGGAAAAGAATAGAGAGCGCAAAATAAACACACACATTCATGGTCAGTTAGTTTGTGACAAAAGAGCTGAGAACATACAATGAGGGTAGGATAGTCTATGTAGTAAATGATATTGGGAAATTAGACAGCCACATGCAAAATAATGAAACTGGATTCCTATCTTACACTACCACAAAAATCAACTCAAAATGGATTAAAGACTTGAATATAAGACCTGAAATCATAAAACTCCTAGAAGAAAATGTAGGTGGTAAGCTCCTTAACTTTGATCTTGGCAATGGTTTTGTTTGTTTGTTTTTTGGGATTTGATATGAAAAGCAAGGCAACAAAAGCAAAAATAAACAAGTGGGACCACATAAAATGAAAAAGCTTCTGTGCTGCAGAGGAAACCATCAATAAAATGAAAAGGCAACTTCCTGAATGGGAGAAAATATTTGCAACTCATATATCTGATAAAAGGTTAATATTCAAAATATAAAAAAGAACTCATACAACTCTATAGCAAACAACAACAACAACAACCTGATTTCAAAATGGGCAGAGGATCTGAGCAATTTTCAAATAAGATACGCAGATACACCAACAGGTACATGAAAAGGGGCTCCACATTACTAATCATCCAGGAAAATGCAAATCAAAACCATGACGAGATATCACCTCACACCTGTTAGGATGGCTATTATAACAAAAGACAAGAGAAAACAAGTATTGGTGAAGATGTGAAGAAAAGAGGAATCCTTATGCAGTGAGAATGTTGTGTGTTGGTGGGAATGTAAATTGGTGTCATTATGGAAAACAATATGCAGGTTCCTCAAAAAACTGAATAGTACTACCAGCAATCCTACTTCTGGTTGTATATCCAAAGGAAACAAAACAATTATCTTGAAGAGATCTCCGCACTTCCATGTTCATTGCTGTATTTCTCACAATAGCCAAGAGATGGAAATAACCTACATGTCCATTAATGGATGAACAGGTAAAGAAGGTATGGTTTACGTATACAATGGAGTATTACTCAGCCGCAAGAAAGAAGGAAATCCTGCCATTCGTGATAGCACGGATGAAATAAACCAGACAGAGGAAGAAAAATACTGCATGGTATCACTTATGTGTGGAATCTGAAAAAGAAGAGAAAAAATCAAACTCACAGAAACAGAGAGTTGTGGCTGTGAAAGGGTGAGGTGGGGGAAACAGGGATATGTTGGTAAGGATCCCACCTTCCAGCTACACGAAGAGCAGGTCTGAGGATCCCATGCTAAAATATGGGAGTATACACTGTTCTGTAGAATTGAATTTTGCTAAGGGAGTACAACTTAAATGTTCTCACCAAAAAACCAAAGAAAAGAAAATCCTTTTACAATGTATATGGATATCAAATCATCATGATGCACACTTTAAATATCTTACAATTTTATATGTAAATACCTCAATGAAGCTGAAGTTTTTAAAAAGATGAATCAGTTCTTGGGATCTAATATACAGCATGGTGAATGTTAATGATACTGTATTATAGACTTGAAAGTTGATAAGGGAGGTGTTCTTAAATGTTCTTACCACACACACAGTTGTAATTACTGAGGTGAGGGAAATGTTGACTAACTTAACTGTGGTAATTACTTCACAATATATACATGTATCAAATCACATGCTGTACACCTTAAACTGACCCAGTGTTCTATGTCAATTCAATCCCAATAAATTTGGGGGGAAAAAAAAAAGACAAGAGTCCTGGGATTGGGGCTGGAATGATCTTTATCGCTTATAAAGAGATACAACTTATTCATCTTTTGATCAATTCAAGCTTTATCAATGAGGCAAAATCCACATACTTACATCCCTTCCCGTAATCCCTACCAAGATCCTCCATGTCCCTACCTCGCCCTTTGCATATTTTTATAGCAGAGTTAACTTGTGTTTCTAGAATCATGTATATATTGGTTATATTTCCTTCCCATGATTTTGTGAGTAATTTTTTGGACCAGGGTTTTGTCTTATTTATCTATGTGTAAGCTGAGCATAAAGCCTTCTGTATGAATAAATTCAGGTGGATCTGTTAATATGCACTTAGAAATACAGATATGGAGGGTCGAGAGAAGAAAGGGCAAAGTGCCATGTTCTGAAGACTGGATTATGGCTTAGGAGTTGATGGCATATTGGTTATTAAGGCCGTGAGAATGAATGAGAGAGCCCAGAAATGATGATATTTAGATGTGAAGGAGGATTTAAATAAGGGGAGAAGAGGAGCAATTAGCAAAAGATACTCAGAATCAGGAGCAGAAATGTAGAGAGCAATCTGGCAGAAGTCTAGGAAGAAAAAAACTGTGGAAGGAAAGGATGGTCATCAGTGTGAAACTCCAGTGAACTCCCAAACAGGATAAAGAACGCAAGAGTGGCCACTGGGTGTTCACTGACATTTAATGGATTAGCATTAGGAATCTGATTGGTGCAAGAAGGACTGTGAACTTTATTTTGACTTTACAGATTTGAAAAAATGCATAATGTCAAAATGGTAGAAGAATGAACATCATTATACCTTTTATTTTCAAAGTTTTTCCTGTAGTCAAATTCCTGATCATGGGTCTGAATCGTTGTTACTGCTGTGTTTTTCATGTTAACAATTGCTTTTCTTTGTTTCCTGACTAGATGTCCTCTTGCAGCTGAAACACATAAGGTCCGGAGTAGTGTTAATCAGAATAAAGAAAAAAAAAAACCATTATTCAAGTGAACAGAAACACTTTTTTTTGACCATCAATGTCAAAGAGGAAAATTAAAGACTCCAAATAGAACATGTTCATTAAAAATATTGTTCATTAACAAGATTCTTCTAGATGACAAGCTATAGCAAGAAAATAACTAAAGCGCCTTTTGTATTAAGGAGACTCTGGGGACGAAACAAAAATGAAAGAGATTGGCTAAGCTGATGAAAAAGATAAAATGTATTCATTTGCTCCAAATCTGTTGATAATTACTTCAGCTATTTATGGGAGAAAGCCCCTATTATCTAAGTGTGTGTTTTGGACTTTGTGGCCAATTATCCTTGGAGCCAGCTACATTTCAGAACTGGGATTTAAACTTTTTTATGTTATAAAGGTAATTCAGAGCAAATCACATATATCCCATAACATTCCCCATGCCAGGGAAGCATTCCATAATCAAAACCATGAATAGTTCTCCAGAAAAACAGTATTTTTACTACGGGTGATGAATAAAGGACTATAAATATTAGGTCATGTTTCACTGCCAGATGAGTTATGATAAACCTTTTCTTCAGTGTTTGATAAATTTTGGAATTGTGGATAACCAATTTGGTCCCAAATTATAGGATTTGCATTATGATGTTTCAGGGAGAAGTTAAGGGCTTTAAAATCCCCAAAGAGATGAACTGTTATGAATGGACAGACCTATGACTAGAACATGAGTCTTTTGAATGTTAGTCAACTATTCTGCTTACCATGTCAGGGTTCTTTAGAAAGCAGGCTACAAATCCATAGTGGATTATAAAATCAATTTAATGGGCCAAATCTAGCATCTAAAAATGAAGTGGGATAAGCCAGAATAGAAAACATCAGAGTGCATTATTTGTAGTATGACTGTATATCAGGTTACCGAGTAAATTAGAGTTTTTGCTACGGAAGTTCAATCAACACATTTTGAAAGATACTGTATTAAACCATGCCAGGTTCTAAATTTAGTTTTCATAGAAAAATGAAATCTAAAGTCTATTGTTACATTTTAATAAAAATTTGTGAAGTATAATTATAAATATTATTTCCCTACAGTTAACAGAAAGAAATGGATGCCCTTTAACAAAATGAGATTTAATCAAGTGGTCAAAAATTATGGCAAGTGTAACCTTTGGAATAAAGTAGGAAAAATGTTATTGTCCAATGGATTATAATAATATGATTCCTGAATCTATAATTGATTCAGTCACTTGTATCTTGCACAATAGGTCAACTGTGTTTCATTGATGCCTGATGGAAAATTGAAAAATTGAATTATTTTATTTAAAACAAAACATTAAAATATTAAAAATGCCCATCACTAAAACAATCTGATTTAGATTTGGTATAGAGAAAATATCAACGTGACAGAGCCTGGAATTAAAGACAAAAGCTATGTAAGAATGGAGGTTTGTATATACGATTAGATTTTATGTCCATCTCTAAATGTAACATTACATTTTGTTACCACCTGAGTGATTACCTGACTGTATTATGATAGCACTCTCTTTCCTTTTCTCCTGTATTTTTTGGTATCTTCTTAAATCCAAGAATCCTCTGACACAGGCTTGAATCAAAATAAGCTTGTCGATGGCTTCCTTTCGCATTAAATTTAACTGTTCCACATGATAATATTTCAGGAACACCTTAAAAGAATTAAAATAGAATACAAATAAAATGGTGACACACAAATGTGAACCCATCACACGCTACGCTTTGCGGAACAGACTGTATGCTGAATCTTTTTAGATTTTGGACATCCCTAGCTTTTGCTTCTTTGGCTGGGATTTTGCTGTAACATTATGGATTTTTATTCTTGAAGGAAACCTCTGTTCGAGAAGGAATACTGTTTAGCAATCATACTGTTACTTGCAACAGGTTTTGTGGAATGGGCCAATAAGTGTGGAGGAGGTTCAGCTCTTTTATCGAAGTTTTAGCATCCTATACTCTGAGCAAAGCTAATTCTTATGGTTCTTCGACAGTGTATTTCCCAAAGTTAAAAATCTTACAAATCTCGTTGTAAAAGATAGAGGACTCATAACTATAGCGATTCATCCATCAAACATTAATTGAGACCTGCTGTTACGTGCTTCTCTGCTGGGCATACAAAGGTGAATAAAGCAGGGCACTGTCACTCAGGGGCTCATAAGGGGAATAAGGCGGAGAGATGGCCCCAGACAGAATTAACAACATTCTCGCTAGACCCAGTGGCCACCACGGAGAAACCAGGGCTGACTTTCGTTCTCGAATCAAAATGAAATCGGGGAAACGGAGTGGTTCTCATTTAAGAGTTTTCCATCTTCCCCAGGAAATAAGATTTTTTGCTTTTAATACATTTACTAATAAAAATCACCTCAAAGAGAGTTTATTGACTCCACTAAGAAAGTTACTTCAATTCAAATGTAATAGCTGAGACATAAGAACGGGTAACACTGGCAGGAGTTCTGTTACTTGAAATCTTGGCATCCCAGGCAAATAGGTTAGCACTGTAAGTTTTGACTGAATTTAGTTTTAATTTCTGTGGGACTCTACATGTTAATAGATTTAGTCCATTCTACTGTTGACAATTCATTTAAAATTCAGTCTGTTTGAAAAGGTCATCTTTTTATTTATTTATTTACTTTGCACAGCATTGGAAATGTTTCTGTATTGAATACTTCTATCCATCTTAATGAGTGGAAAAGGTGAAGTGGAAAAACACAAATAGCTTTAAAATGCTACTTAAATACCACACCTAACTGGAACTGCAGAGGGCCTTTTTTACAAGTTAAAACTCCGTTGGAAGTCAGGCATGTATTTCAGACCATAATCATGAGATTTCAGCCTGATGAAATTCATCTATGTGATCATGTAAAAGAAAATGGTGTAAATAAAAGACACATCTTTTTAGTGCTCAGCATGTCCCCTTACTCAATACTGAAGGAAATACGGATCACTGAATACATAGGGCACTCAGTCTAAGATAAATATATTTCTTAAATCCCTTAAATTGTTACGGGAGTAACTTCTTATATGAACATTGTGCAAATTCTCTCTGGCATCTTCTACCCCAAGACACAATTAATTCATGTGCAAGTTTGTTTCAGTCTCTGTAGGTCTGTGGTAGGGCTGACAGTGGTTATTCTTGAGTGATCAATCTCTGAGTACTTCCTTTCTTCAGATTGGCTCTTTTCTCCATGGTCCCCCAGTGATATGTTCAGTGTAGCCCTGAGACCTGGTACCCTCTTTATTTCCTTACCCCCCATTTTGTCATTCTGGAGGATGTCTGAGAAGCCTACTACGTCCTTTCTCCAAGCAGCCACCTGTCTTACTTCCATATTCAAAATTTGTTATGATTTTTTTACTTCATTCTCTAAGGGATTAAATAAGCTAACATCTCTCAGATCTCAAGTCTAATACATTAACACACCGATCTCCAAACACCTACAGCAAGTCTACAAAAAATAGTGAATAATTTGCTTCAGGTAAATTTCAAGTTTAATAACAGAAGCAGATTTGAGAATTAGGAAAAAAAATCAGATAATTATGATTCAGATCATTATGGTTCTCTGCAGAATATATTCTGTATAATTATATGATATTAATATATATTAATATATTCTGAATATTTATTGACTATATTTGGTGGTGATAAGAAAGAGAAAATATGTCAGTATGTTTTCGATACTATTTGAAATGAAGTATACTCACTCTAAATTTCATCTTTTTTTTGATACGTCTTCAAGAGAAACTTTCCTTGAACTTAAAAGAAACCTTTATGACAACAAAGTGTTTCATTTTGCTAAAGAAGATAACCTTCATAAATTTATCAACTTAATTCCCTATTTTAAGCTAGAGAGTCTGTAACATGAAAAAGCCATAATATTTTCAAGCACTGTAATATGGTATAATTCTCAGTAAATCCAACACAACTGTTAATTGTTTTTTTCTTGAAAATTACATGAAAACATTACTTTTGTTTTTCCAAGAGCCCAGTTATCAAGACCAGCTTTTTCCAAGATGGCGGCACAGGCATCAGGGCTCCCTGGGGGCTCTTCATTCCACTTGTAGCAGAGAACGTGGTACCTTCAAGTGGGAGAAAGGGCTGGTTAGTATTTCACAAAGTTTCCACGCCTCAGTAGTTTGGTGGACACTTGACAGCTCTGTACAGGGAAGGAAAAGCCTCCCAGACTTAACGCAGGGGACCCTGCAGGCATTCTCAGAACTCTAAAGGAGACTGACAAAAATCTGAGCCAGTCTGTGTATGTTTGAGCACTGTTTTCTGAGTTTAGTGATTACTTTTCAACACTTACCACTGAAATTCCCCACAAAAACTCCATCACCCCCCCAAAAAAATTAGTTGAGTATTTTTTTTTAAAGATTTTTATTTATTTATTTGACACACACACAGAGAGAGAGAACATGAGCACAAGCAGTGGGAGTGGCAGGCAGAGGAAGAAGGAGAAACAGGCTCCCCATTAAGCACAGAGCCTGACATGGGGCTCCATCCCAGGACGCTGAGATCATGACCTGAGCTGAAAGCAGGCACTTAACCGACTGAGCCACCCAGGCATCCTAGTTGAGTATTTTTTAAAAAGCAACCTTTCTCTGGGTACTACAAGCAGAAGGATTGCAGTGGCAAGAAGCAGAGGGAAAGATTTTATTCTTTTTTCACCTTCACAAAAATGTTAGAAGCTCATCTTAAAATTGGAGGAAGGGGTTTAATTCTCTGTGAACCTCCCACTAGTGTAAAAATGTCTTTGATCACTGTTTTCCCTTGAGTCACACTATGTCTCTCCCTGGAGATTTTCTCTATTGATTTAATACATATAATTGAGGAGAGGAAGCAAGTAAGGGGTTAATGCAGGAGAGAACTGAAATAGGCCCCAAGTTTTTCAAACGGACCAGGTGAATGAAAAGAAGAAAAACTGGTTTACCCTGGTCAACAATCTTGTGCAAAGAAACGCAGTTTTCTAGAGTTTCCGACACTCCTTTATTTTTATTTAATTTCTTGGTGCAAGATTAACCTGCTAGTCCAGAGGAGACAAAGCATTAAGTTTTGATAGGTTTTCAATTTCAAAACAGAGGCCATGCATGGTGTGCGGAAGACTTGGGTAGCATGGTCAGGCGAGCTGAGTTCTGATCTTGACTGACTACCTGTGTAAATTTAGACACATCAGGGAACCTCTTTAAGTACCAATTTCTTCCTCTAAAAATGATCCTGTAGATAAAACCTCTAAGAAGAACATATTCTAGCTCCACCAAGTTTCATCCTGTTAAATGTGCAGATGAACCAGTTTCTGTTAGGCTCTTTGGACAATCCTGGCCTGGAATAGTCTAGAAAGATGTGATGATCATAGTTTTTGCTACCTGTGCAAATAATCTCTGTGGGAGGGAGGACCAATTAATGTGCCCTCATCCTTCAGGTCTGCCAACCCGAGGACCAAACTTCCTTGTGGACTCCTTGTGACTAAGGAGCTACTCTGCCCTCCCGGCCTTCCAGCCATCTCCTGGTTTTACTTCTTTCCAGACCCAGCCAGGACCTCCTCATTCATCATATAAGCCACCCTTAGTGAGCTCCCTCTTGTTCTTTTGTTGCCCGTGCTCTGCAAACAGGCAAACCTGAACCACCCAGTCATTGTTCTCTGCCCTCCTGTCAAACTTTGGAAACCTGCCAGAGAAAAATCACCGTTCATTCCAGTGTGCTTCCCTGTGACTCTGCGGTTTCTGAGTCAGCCTGACCCACAGAAACATCCAGAATCCTGATTGGTGTCCACGACCACGTTCCTCACCCAATCCTCACAACTGTTTAATCTCTCCTGCCCTGTTCTCCCCTTCGCCCTCTGCACGGCTCTCAGCAGATAAGCTGGTCTGCTATTTTACTAGAGGCCACCAGACGCAAGCTCTAGTGACCTCTTCCCCAGCTACAGATCCCTTTGTCCACTATCTATTCTTCCCCTCTTCTTCTTCAGAGGAGAAGAAACCGACTCTCCATTTGCCTGTGTTCTAGATGCCATCTCCTCCTCCTCTTCTCTTCCGTATATTTTCAATCCCTTTTCTCTCTTCGGGTTCCTTTTATTTAGAACAAAACCCTCTCCATCTGTCTCACCTGAAACGAGTCTCTGTCTCCCTCTAGCTTTACAGATCAGTTGAAAGATTGCTTAAAATAACAGTCTCCATTTCTCCACTTTCCATGGCTCTGCAGCTGCTGGAATCTGGTTTAGTCACATAGTAAGAAGGACTTTTATTTAATCACATAAGACGTTTTAGTGATGAAATCTAAAGGGATGTCTTCCAGCCTAATCCTAAGTGTTCCTTCTGTAGCATTGGATATTGTTGACTCCCTTCTCTGGCTTGAGTGTCCCCACATTTGCATCCCACCTTGTCCCCCAGCTTCTCTTCCCTGTAGGTCTCCCTGACATGTCTCATATTTAGACTTGCCTCTCAAATGCTAGTGTTCTCCAATGCCCTGTTTCTTCATCTTCCGCCCTCTTGACACGAACTCTAAATACATCACCCCTAACTGCCTGTTCTGCACCCCACCTGCTTATCCCACAGACACTCCAAACTCAGCAAGTCATCACCTTCCCTCTCTTCTGCTAGTTCCTAACCCTGTGAATGATATCACCCCCTTTCCAAAGGTGATAAAGCTAGAAATCTGTGTGCTATCCTAGATTCTTCCCTATTCTCCACTCAGTGTATCCAACAAGCTCAGAAACCTCCCTGAAATGCATTTCTTTCTCTCTATTCCTACTGCCATTGCCTTGAGTCCACCTGTCATCTCTTCTCACCCTGCCTTCCATAATTGCCTTGCAACTGCTCATGTCTATGCTCCCTTCCCCTCCCCCAGCTCTGTCTGAATTGTCGTAATAAGATGAAAATCTGATCATGTCCCTTCCCAACTTGAAACTCTCTGAGAACATCCCCAGTTCTAAGCCGTGATGGCAAAAACAGGTGCTTTCAAAGGCTGGGCACGCAACGTACGTAATCTGGAGAGCAGCAGAAATGCAGGAAATGCAAAGGTCACCCCTGACAACAAGCAGTCATTTAAAATGACTGTCAAATGAGTTGGCATATATGAAGATGGGCATGAAAGCTCCCTCCTCCTCCATATCCCTGCTTGCCTTTCCAGCCTCACCTTTGGCTACTTTCCACGGACAGCTCGAGCTCCGGTAATAAAAGCTATTTAAGAGTATGCCAAAAGGCTGTGTTTGCTCCTGCCTCCATGCCTTCGTATGTGTTATTCTCTCTGTCTGCACGTCCTTCTTCCTCACGGCTTGTTCCTTTAAGGAAGACTGATTCGATATTTTAGAAACTCTCCCTAACGTATCTTCAGTGAATGGACTATTTGGGTTAGCTGACATTCTCCTTCCCTGGGTAAGATGCGCTGATGGGGGTGCACCACACACTTAGAGCTCACAGGTGGTAGCTCTCGCTCGTGTGCCTGTGTGCTTCCGCTCCTGCCAGGGGAGCTGCATTTGCTGCCAAACCTGTGCACGCCTGCACTTGAGGTGACATGATTCAAAAACATATTACGTAGGGGCGCCTGGGTGGCTCAGTCAGTGAAGGGTCTGCCTTCACTCAGGTCATGATCCCGGAGTCCCAGGATCGAGTCCCGCATCGGGCTCCCTGCTCAGTGGGGAGTCTGCTTCTCCCTCAGCCCTTCACCCCGCTCTTGTTCTCTCTCTCAAATAGATAAAATCTTAAAAAAAAAAAACATATTACATAAACTGATGGACTATGAGTGAGGAAAGCCAGAAAGTTGTTTCTACAAAGTTGTATCAAATGCTTTGGTAAGACTTCCTAAAGTAGTGGTCTAAACCCTATGGAATTAAATGTGGATGAAGCTATTACAAAGGGTTGAGGAGAATCTTAAGAAGCAAGAAATATTCAGCTCTGTGACTGTTTCACAAATATCTTTAATTTCCTGCTTCATCTCAAGAAATATTAACTACAAATGATAAATAAGGGATTATGGATAGCTTACATAAGAAAGAGTCAATAAACTCTGATCAGTGGACTTTTATTCCAAGAAAAAAAATTGAGCCTGTATCAAAAGTTTGAAAAATGAATATATGTTCATGTTCCAAGTTAAAATATGGTATTTGTAGTATGTATTTATATATTACTTTTATGATTCTCTGCTTTATCTGAATTTCTACTATGATCTCAGAAGTCTTCTCCTTTCCTCCTCACTTCTACCACCTCCATGTCATGCTGTTGGAGTGCCCTGTGCATACTTTTATTAAAAATATCCACTATTCTTTCATTCACTGGATAAATATTTATTGAGTACGTACTATGAGCCAGGGACCCTTCTAAGTGCTGAGGACGCAGCAGTGAACACAGCAGATGAGAACCCTTGTCCCTGGAGTTCATATTACATTGTATGATAATTAACTAGGTCCCTGTTCCCACAACTGGCCTGTGAGTTTCTTAATGTCAGAGGCTCTTTTATTAATCTTCGGGTGAAGATCTAGGTTCATCTTTTTTTCAAGGACTAGAACATCATGGGGGCTCAATTAAATGTCTGCTGAAGGACTAATGACCTGCTTCTGGGACTTGCTGGGTAAATAACCATCTAGGTAGACCCGTTGCTATGGAGGAAAGCCCCCAGACCCTTGCTCTGTTGCATTACTTGTTTTAAAGACTTGTTTTAAAGCCAACATACTGGCATCTGCTTTGGTTTTTATGGGCTAGCTTCATGGTTTATGTGGTGGGACTCATTTTACTGTAGGTAAAAAGTAATTTGGGGAGCTTGGGGCTGAAGCAAGAATAATAATGAAAATAATTATAACTACTATGTATTAACGACATTTGGTTCTATGGTAAACTTCATATGTATTATTTCATTGAATGCTCATAACCACATACAGAGTAGATACTATTACCATCATCCCTATTTGCAGATGAAAAAGATGGAGGCTTGAAGCTTATAGCAGTTACTCAAAGTAACTTTGAACAAGGCCACACATTCAGATAGTAACAGAATTGGGGTTTGAACTTGGGTTTTCTTTTCTTCTCCTTTTTTTTTTTCTCCCCTAAACTTGGCGGCCTTCAAAGCATGTGTACTTACCTACTTCGCTACACTACTGCCTTCAACAAGTTCTGGCTGAGTTAGAGTTCTGGTAGCCAATCCACTGTGTATAGGTGCCTAGTGGAAATACGGAGCTCACTTCCGGGCTTCTGAATAAAAGTGTTCATTTGACACAACTACAGTAAAAACCCTGTGCAAGGTAAGTTCATGTTACGTATCTCCCCTTAAGATTATTTCCTTGTCACAAACAGAAGAGTTTATATCTACAACAGAATAGACGGAGTCTCATGAATTTTGCATCCTACGTGAAGGGTTAGTCAGAGGCTAAGGCAGGATAGAGGAGAACGATTTAGTCCTATTTACACCTCCACAGGGCCTTGCTAATTCTTCTGCCTCCTGAGAGTCTTTGCCAATTTAGATGACAGCTTTCAAATTAGCGATGGAGAAAAGGTTTAGCCTTTTATTTCTGGAACTTCCTGTATTCAGAACAGCTATTCTTGTGTTCTTTGTATACTTAATTTTTTTTCCCTTTCTCATTTATCGTGTAGTAATTTGGTATTCTATATAGCATGGGACTTTGAAATACATTTATGAATTTATTCCCACTTCTGACCTTCTAAATAAGCAACTTTCAGCTACATTATCACCAAGAAAATAGGTTTAGTTCTCCTTTCTGTCCGTATTATAAAACCATGGGTAACTGAAACTATAGGTTTAATATGGCATTTGAGGCCCTCTCTATATAATTTTAACCTGATCAGTTTTCCCATCTTATCCCAGCTTATCTTCTGTCAATTTCTATCACTTCACTAACACCCACTGTGCTAATTCAGACAAATCCAAGTCCCTCTAGCTTTTGACACACCACACAGTATGTTGAGAAAGACCTTTCCTGTCTTTTCCACAAACTGTATCTACCATTAGATTCTAGTTTAAATTTTCTTTCCTGATACTCCCTCTTATCAGCCGTCCTGGAGAAAATCTTTCTCTTCTCTGATCTCTTGCACTGTGTATAACTTTCCCTTGGATCTTGGTATTTATTACCTTGCACTGCTTATTAACTTTCCATGTCTATGACTCTGGTAATCTTTACTGGATTGTTAATTGTTGAGGTTCAAGACAGTTTTAAAATGTGGTCTCCTCTGCAATGCTTAGCACACTCCCAGCGTGGACCCCAACATGGCGCTTGAACTCGCAACCCTGAGATCAAGACCTGACCCAGAATCAACATTTGGACACTTGACCAACCGAGCCACCTAGGCGCCCCAGCACAGTACCTTGTACCTAAAGAAAAGGTTACTGAAATTTCACAGTAATTATAGTAATTTATATTATTATTTATATGAATTTTTAAGCAAGTTAAAGATCAACTTCTAAAAAACGAAAAACATCAAAATAGGTCACGTTTTGATTTTAATTTGAAATTTGAAATTTCTTCCTATCAAGTACTTTTAGGTTCTCTGCATTCCTGTACAGAATGGAGAATTTACTGGTAGCCAATAAGAAATTCCAGTATTTTTTATTTCTTAGTTTTGGATATAAAATTGGGTATGCTCTGTGACAAGGGAAGTCAGTGATTGGATGCTGGCTCTACTTCCGAACCCTACAGCCTGAGGTTTTAAAGTCTGTCTTAAACTATTATTGAGGATTTGCCAATTACGAAAGTTACCATATTTGTGTAATTTTGCTCTCTGTCATGAAGAAGTGGTAGGGTTTTCTTCAAGTTGCTTAAAATGAATACCTTTCTTATCTTTTTCTTCTCAATTATAAATCAGAATGAAGTATTTATTTATTTATTTACTAGCTTTAAAAAGTTATTTCTTAAAAAACAAGCTAGGCAGTAATTACTGACTGAATACCTGAATGCTTTCAAACTTTTTTTTTTTAGATTTTGTTTATTTATTTGACAGAGAGACAGCCAGCGAGAGAGGGAACACAAGCAGGGGGAGTGGGAGAGGAAGAAGCAGGCTCCTAGCAAAGCAGGGAGCCTTATGCGGGGATCAATCCCAGGACCCTGGGATCACGCCCTGGGCAGAAAGCAGATGCTTAATGACTGAGCCACCCAGGCGCCCCCAAACCTTTCTTTTTTCTTTTCTTTTTTAAAAAAATACCTTTATTTTCTTTGACAGGTGTCCAAAGAGGGGAAAAAGCAAGAAGTACCATAGATTGCTGAAAACATAATAATTTGCAAAAATAATTAGAGTTTTCATTTTATTTAGTAAGGGAGGGTCTTGGTTACCACAAGTGAAAGAATGCTTGACACAAGCCAAGAGGATGTTTTGTTTTGGGGGAGGGGAGGTTGGAAACTTTGTTTTGTTCTTAATCCTAATTTGCACACTCTGAAAAAGGCCAGAGAATGTTACATATAGGGAATTTCTCAAATGCTAGGTTTCGCCTGAAAATTCTAACACTTTGGAAAATTGAAACTTCGAGTTTAATAGCTAACAGTAATCACAGAATTGCTAAATAATAGAAATATGGGCATTTAAAATATTAACCACATAAGGTACTGAGCTTCTATATCACCCCAAACGTATTACTTAATAAAATATATTTAATACATAGCTTAATTCATTTTACATTAATTTCAAATTTTAAAAAGGACTTCTTATACCTAATTGAGTCTTTTGTTTTCTAAATACTGTTACTCAGATAATGTCTCGTTCGATCCTTATCACAGTTGCACCAGGCAGTCAGGGCAGATTCATGAAATGAGGGTCAATGAGGTTCAGCACAGGCCCGGTGTCTTGCTCTCAGTGCTGGCAACATTTGCAGGGGGGGCTCTTCTGTGCACTGTAGGGTGTTCAGCAGCACCTCGGACTCCAGGCGCTAGATGCCAACAGACACCCCCACCCCATCAACTGTGACAACCAAAAATGCCTCCAGACATCAACAAATTCTTTGAGGGGCAAAAATCCCCCCTGTTGAGAATCTCTGGTACAGCCCACGGGTCACACAGCAGGAGCCGTGGGATAAGAACCCAAACCCTCCGACTGCTCTGTACAGAAACGTAGGCCTTTCGATCTTACTGCTCAGGACCTGTATCCTGTGCAACCACACAGGATCTCCCAGCTGACAACAGAAACGTCAGGCCTGCTTACCTTCTCTCTCAGTGCAAACGCCTTTGCAAAAACAAAATGCCTCCCTCCTCGCACACCTGAGTAATTCTCTCTCCTATTTTGTTCCCTGTAATTCTTCTGATGGATTTCTCTATAACCTTGAACAGAAATCCACATACCGCTTTATGAAGCTGGAGAAAAGTATCCGATGTGAATATCCCAGCCTTCGAATTCTTGCTGTTTCCAGAATTCCTGTGTAGCGAAGCTGTAGGAGGACTTTCTCTTTATCATATTTTCTTGCCTGACGTTCATTATTTGGTTTGATGCAACGGACAAAGTGAGGCCGGCCCACCACCATTTTGGATAACAAATCCATCAGGGAATACTATAATATGCAACAAAAATAAATTTCTCAGTGTAGTATACAGAAACTTAGTGGCTTGCAAGAAAAAAAACCCTGAAAACTGGATGTTACATATGTTCATATTAATTCACATTCAATAGAGGAAAATCTGTGTTAATGAAAATTTTATTTATAGCGTATTTTTAAAAATACAGATTTACTCATAAAAATGTAGAGGCAATAACTCGAACTTAGCTATTAAAAGGTTCCCTGTACATTCTTAAGGCAAGTTTAATTAACAGATGAAATTACTTTTCATCTGATTTGTTTGTAAGTAATTATAGCCTTCACGGATACTTGCTGATATATAATATTTAGTCATATGACTTAGTTTCTTGCTTGTACTCTTATTTTCCTTGTTCAATTTTTTTCTTCATATAAAAGTATGAACGTAAATGCTTCAAGTCCTGTCAGAATCCTCTGGTTTAAAATAAGGAATGAGAAGTTAAAGCAGTTTAATACATAGGACGTAGGAGTTACAAAAATAAGCAAATTCACTCAAGTACTCAAATCTGTTCTAGTTTGATAATTTTCTTATTTATTTTAGAATTTTCAAAGTCACATAGATACGAAAACTGCATGTTCAGCAATAGCTTATTAAAATGGTAGCCAATTACAGGACAACTAAGTATAACATTAGAATAATCACATCTCAACTAAAAGTGGAATCTCAGAAAATGAGCAGTTAATGACTGGGACTGCAATTTACTGGCAAGGTAACAGATGTATGAACACAGACAGCTGGTGTCCGTTGGATTTCTTTTAGTGTTGGAAACATAGAAGCCTATGGTTACAAAGCCAGAGCAAGCCAAATACGGAATTACACAAATGACAAAGCCTTGGAGTGGCTTGGCTTCTTCTTGGGCACTGAAACTCAGATGTGATCTTTAAAGCTGGGCTTGCCAATTTGGAGCCCCTTTTCATCGCGTTGATCTGTGAGCCATCATTCCTGTTGTCCTGCAAACACCTGCCAGGGGCTGGGGCATTTTGAGCAAAAGCCTTCTGCAATTTAGGCCCTGGTTTTTCTTAGGGACCAAAGCATGGTGTTACACTATATGCATTCTCCGCAGAACGGATAATCACTTTAAAAAATTCATTATATACTATACGGAATTATCTTCTATCACTTTTCACTTCAGCCGGAGGAGTAAAATGATTTTATGAGCTAATGTTTTAAACATACACACAGTGTTGGATGTCAACAACAGTGGACTGATGTGGGTCTTGGGTAACTCCCTTAAAAAAGGAAAATAATCTGTCCATAAATACGCTCGGTAATTCAGCTGTGCTGCAGTCCCGATGTCAGGTGAATGTACCAGCAGCACATGTGAGAGATTAAGTATATGAATGTACTACGTGCTACTCAAAGATGATTAAGTACACACTGTCTGCTATGAGCTTAGGACTCGAAAAACTATTTAATAAAACTACCCAGCTATTTTTAAAAGCATTTCATGATTCTGTTAGAAAACTGGATTTACTCACTGAACACTTACAGTAAATTTAGCCTAATTACTCCCCTTTTCCCGCCTTAAATTGTATTATTAATAATTTCCAATTTTTAGTTAGTATTCTCTACATTTTCATTGGCTGGTTCACATGATTTTTTTTTATTTTTTATTTTATTTTATTTATTTTTATTTTTTTAAAGATTTTATTTATTTATTCAACAGAGATAGAGACAGCCAGCGAGAGAGGGAACACAAGCAGGGGGAGTGGGAGAGGAAGAAGCAG
Organism: Ursus americanus; assembly: GCF_024610735.1. NCBI lineage: Eukaryota > Metazoa > Chordata > Mammalia > Carnivora > Ursidae > Ursus > Ursus americanus. Next base: position 13,305,902 of record NC_142157.1, on the reverse strand, counting down.
GCTCATAGCGGAGGAGCCTGATGTGGGGCTCGATCCCATAACGCCAGGATCACGCCCTGAGCCGAAGGCAGACGCTTAACCGCTGTGCCACCCAGGCGCCCCTATTTTTTTATTTTTTATTTTTAAAAAAGATTTAATTTATTTGTTTGAGAGAGCGCACAAGCAGGGGGAGGGGCAGAGGGAGAGGGAGAAGCAGACTCCCTGCTGAGCAGGGAGCCCGATGTGGGACTAGATCCCAGAACTCCAAGATTATGATCTGACCGAAAGCAGATGCTTAAAACAACTGAGCCACCCAGGCGCCCCAAGATGATATTATCAGAAGAGATAAATACGAATGGACACCAATAACGAGGGCATGGGTATCTGAAGTTCTTTAGAGCACAGAGGAAGTAAAGTACTTCTTTTCTTCCTTTTCTCCCATATTGTCCAAGGAAGAAACAGGTAAGAAAGGTCACCTTGACACTATGCTAAGAACACAGTGGCTGATTTTGTTAGCGTGTTACTATGTTTTCCCAGTATCCCTTCTCCTTGCTCCATGCTTATACCAGTTCTTTTTCTTTTGAGGTTTCATCTTGTCTAGGTGCAGGGAGATATGGAATGAGCCTAGATGCTCAGCCTCGTCCCATCTGCCCACCCCAAGGTCATTCAGGAGTGGGAAGAAGTTATAGGTAGTTATCAGAGCATGGAATTAAAAACACTGCCAGGTTTTGTTCTAGGGGAAATGCATTTGGTTCTTTTAACCAAATTTTAACCAAAGTATAAACTTCCATTAAGACCGACTTAGTATACAATAATTTTATAGATAAAATAGCAAAGCAAACCAATCCATAGGTTTTTGACAGTACTCTACAATATTCTGTATCTAACAAATAGTAAATGGAATACAATGAGAATTATCTTTTGCTAATAGTACTCTGATATTTATTACTAGCTTTTGATTTGTAACTCTCATTTGAAATAAATAATAGGGGCATCTGGGTGGCTCAGTCGGTTAAGCGTCTGCCTTCGGCTCAGGTCATGATCCCAGAGTCCTGGGATGGAGTACCGAGTTGGGCTTCCTCCTCAGCAGGGAGTCTGCTTCTCCCTCTCCCTCTGACCCTCCCCTTTCTCCTTCTCTCTCCTCTCTCACGCTTTCTTTCTCTCTCTCTCAAATAAATAAATAAAATCTTTTAAGAAGTTTTAAAAAATAAAATAAATAACATTCCTGGGGCACCTGGGGGGCTCAGTCAGTTAAGTCTCTAACTCTTGATTTTGGGTCATCTTACGGGTTGTGAGGTCAATCCCCTATCAGGCTCTTCGCTGGGTGTGGAACCTGCTTAGGGTTCTCTTTCTTCACTCATTCTGCCCCTCCCCCTGTCTGAAAATAAATAAATTAAATAAATAACATTCCTAAGCACAACACACCATAATTTAATATCTTACTCTAAAATATGATGCAACTGTTTGTGTCTTCATGTTGGTGGTCTCTGTGGCATGACGTGTGGCTTCTCCACTTTGATCCTACAAAGACCAAGACAGACAGTGATGTTTCAGTATCCACTGCACTTTATGATCTATAAGGAGCACATGGAATTTCCTTCGGGTGATTGTGGTCTATGCATTCAAATACATAAAATAAGAAAAGGTTAATATTTTTACTTAGGGTAATTGTTTTGTCAGCCTCATTGGAATTTTAATTGATCTTGCAGGGAATGTGATGTCTCAGACCTTAGCTAACGTATTTTTAGTTGCTCTTAGTGTAACATTCAAATGAGCTATAAAGAGTTAGGAATGTATCATAAATGCATGATTATTTTAGTGGCTAGCAGTAATATAAACATAACATAGCTGTTTAAGCAGAAAAGAAAGATCAAAGGGAGAAAGCCTACATTAAAAGCTGTTTACTTTTAGGAGCACACAAATACTGTTGCTGTAAAGGTTAAATTCTTAGGCTCACTGTCATGCAAAATGCATTTCTTACCTTTCTCAAGTTGATTGATTTTTCTGAAGTCCTCATTTGATAATTTATTATATTTCTAGTTTTAGAATGTGGCAGATTACCTATAGGAATGTGGATGAAATTAATGTACATTTTAGAATACTTAATCACTAGAAGACTTTCCTCATTTACTTAAGTATTAAAATAAACATTGTTGATGCTGCAATAGTCATCCTCAGTTAAGTATTTATGAGAAATTTAAGGATAAAATATTACATAAAAATTTATAACAAATTTTAAATTAAAAAAAAAAAACCCAACTTGGATATTAGAAAAAATACAGGTAAGTGTTAGATTTCCTTTAATTGCTACAAGATATGGTGTGATTCCGATAAAGGGAACAGTTTGCTTCATGTATGTGTGTATGTGTTAAATGGCATCTGAGATTTTCCTTAACAAAAAGGTAAGCTTTACAATGGGCCTTAAAAAATCATATGGATCATTAATTCATATGAAATGTTTGTAAGAAAATCAAGAATGGTTGAGAGCAATGGATATGTTTGATGCAGAAATAGATATGTTCAACTCAGAAATTAAGTGCCCAGTGCTAGGGCTACGTTTATGAGCATAACCCAAGGTGTGAAAATACTCTGGTGTAGTGAAAAATTATGGCTCTAGAAGCCAAGAATACCTGTATTTGAATACCGCCTGTGGTACTTAAATTGTGTGGCCTATCGATCGATCATTTACTTAGTCTTTGAGTTGCATTCTGAAACCATATAATGGGGATAATGCTGTCTGCCTCACAGAATTTTGATGACATGTGACAGTATGTCTGGTGCACGGTGGGCACCCGGAAATGTTAGTTCATCTTCTCTCCTGTCCCGCCCCTCACCAAGCACAATAAACAATCAACCCACAATCCAAGAGTTCATCATCCCAACGGTAATGTTCAAATATATCTCCAGAATTCAGTCACTTCAGAAAGATTATTTCTTTTCACTTTCATTTGTCTAGGTGAGAAGTAGAAGCTACATGTTTTTTGTTTCTTTGATCTTTAGAGAGAGAGAGAGAGTGCACGTTGGGGTGGGGGTGGGAGCAGAAGGAGAGGGAGAGAGAATCCTAAGCAGGCTCCACGCCCAGTGTAGAACCTGATGCGGGGCTCAATCTCACAACCCTGAGATCATGACCTGAGCCAAAATCAAGAGTCGGACGCTTAATCAGCTGAGCCACCAGGTGCCCCAAGGCTACATGTTTTTGACAAATCCTTCACATTCTTTGCGGTGGCGAAAGGCTGGCTCGGGAGTGATGATGCTGGTGGGACCCTGCCTGGGATTCGGCTGGCAGTGCCTTGGCTGTGCCATCTCCCCCCTTCCCTCGTTATCAGGAAAGGTGCTGCGATGGGTGTGTGTGCTGGCTTTCACTCTGGGCTGCACACCACACTGTCCACTCTTCTACTGGGAAACACTGCAGACAGCAGAGTGGACAAACATAGTAACACTTGGTCTTCAGAGGGACAGCTGTGGACTTTCTTTTTTTTTTTTTTTTTTAAGGGAAGGTTTTAGAAAAAATTACCAAAATTACTATAGACTTATACAAAGGACTAGTAGCACACTATTAGAATAGACCCATTACTTAATAGATACCATTACTTAATATTAGCCAAATAAGAACTAAAAATTTAAGTTTCTCTGAAAACTAAAAAACTAGAGGAAATTTACTAAGGGATTAATAATTTCAATGTAACAAAATTTATACACTAGTCATCAAATTGTTTAACAACAAAATAAATGAAAGCCTTCTAAAAACTCATTAATGCATTTCAACAGGAACTAAAATTAGCATAGATGTTAATTTCAGAAAATATATCCACTTTGCCTTTATAGTTGACCTGATGAACAAACCTGTAATAAACCAATGTAGAGATGTAAGCTGTAAGGAATTGTGGTACATTTCCTCCTCATAATGGCTTCACTGTATATCATATTTAAAGTCATACATGCAAAGGGTTATCTTAGAATCTTGGAGACAGCATAATATAGGATTGAAAAAACCCAACTTTCAAGCCCTCTTCTAAGACTTCCCACAGGGGTAACACTAAGAAAGATGCTCAACATTTCCAAGACTCAAAGTCTCATCTGTACCAGTAATTCCTTCTCAGAGTGTTGCTATTAGGAGTAAATAAAAGTAGTCAGCACAGTGCCTAGCACACTGCAAATTCTAAACAAATGTATGTATTATTATTGTCATCATTATTATTATTATGTTTGCATATCTAGGTGAATATAAAACCCAAATGCCTCTGATAGCTTTGAGATTCAGAGTGACTGAAACATCTTTGATTATGAAATTCTCTTCTCTTTGGCCAATGAGACATGGTTCTGCTGATAGTCAGGAGACAGAACATAGTACTGAGAACCTGACTGCATATTTTATAAGGGTCAAAAACATGAGATTAGGTGCACAGATGCAGTTGGTGGATATAGAAAGAGATGAAAACTGTTAAAGTCAAAACTGAAGACATTTGCTTCTGGGCATGATAAAGTAACACAAGACTGGATTAACTGAAATAACTAAAAAAAAAAATACAAAATACATGAGTTTTTCTTCCTTTTCATTTTTTATTGTAAAACTTACGTAACATAAAATTTAGCATTTAGGGGCGCCTGGGTGGCACAGCGGTTAAGCGTTTGCCTTCGGCTCAGGGTGTGATCCCCGCGTTATGGGATCAAGCCCCACGTCAGGCTCCTCCGCTATGAGCCTGCTTCTTCCTCTCCTACTCCCCCTGCTTGTGTTCCCTCTCTTGCTGGCTGTCTCTATCTCTGTCAAATAAATAAATAAAATCTTTAAAAAAAAAAAAGGAATAAGGCAAGAATGTTCACTCTTAGCACTTGTATTCAATATTGCTTTGGTGATTCTAGACAGAGCAACCAGGCAAGATGAAGACATAAAAAGTAAACATACTGGAGAAGAAAAGGCAAACTCTTTTTTCACAGACGTGATCATCTATAGAGAAAATCCTATGGAATTCACCAAGAAAATGAGCTTAGCAACACTGCAGGGTGAAAGATCAATACACACAAATCAACTGGATTTCTATATACTAGCAACAAACAGAATTTTAATTAAAATTACCATTTATAATAACACAAAATGTGATATATTAGATAATTTGACAAAGATACACAAGACGCATACACCGAAAACTACAAAATATTGCTGAGAGAAATTAAGGAAGACTTAAATAAACGAAGAGCTATACTGTGCTTCCTGATTGGAAGACCCAATATTGTGAGGATATCAATTCTCCCAAAATTAATCTATAGCTTCAGTGCATCCCAATCAAAGTCTCACCAGGATCTTTGGTAGAAATTGACAAGCTTATTCTAACATTTATATGGAAAAGCAAAGGAATAATTGCCTCGACAACTCTGAAAAAGCCAGCGTTGGGTAGCTTATACTATCTGATTTCAATTGGTTTTTTTTTTTTTTATAAAGCGACAGTAGTCAAGAAGTGTAGTACTGCCATAAAGATAGACAAGTATCAAGGACACACAATAGAAAAGTCTAGAAATAGACCTACATGTATACAGTCAATTGATTTTCAACAGGGTGCCCAAGCAATTCAATGGGGGAAAGAATAATCCTTCCAACCAACAGTGCTAGAACAACTGGAGAGGGATCCGAACGGTGGTGGGAAGGATTCCAGAGTCATGAGGAAATATCCTCTGGGGGTGATGAATATGTTCCCTACTGAATGTGGTGATGGTTTTATAGATGTTTATGCCTGTCAAAAACTCATCACGTTTTACTGTCTAAACATGAGCTATTTACTGTATGTCAGTTATATCTCAATAAAACCGTAAAAAGAAATGCAAAATAATAAAACAAACTCCAATAAAGAAAAACAACCCAAACTACATTTTTTTCTACTTAAAAGCAAAAGCAAACATGTATATGGTTGGCTGGAGCAAAGGCATATAAGTTTTTATTTTTTTTAAGATTTTATTTATTTGACACAGAGAGAGGCGTCGAGAGAGGGAACACAGGCAGGGGGAGTGGGAGAGGGAGAAGCAGGCTTCCCGCTGAGCAGGGAGCCCGATGTGGGCTGGATCCCAGAATGCTGGGATCACGACCTGAGCCGAAGGCAGACGCTTAACAATTGAGCCCCCCAGGCACCCCTATAAGTTTTTAATTAACAAGGCAGAGCTCACTACACCTATAGAGTCTTAAAGTACCACCCAAAGCTGCCCAGTCCTGAAAGAGAGGTCACTCTAAACTCTTCAGAGATGCGCAAATCCTTCTAACGAGTAGCTAAAATACCACCATATTTTCTGGCTAGCTCTTCCAGAACTTTTCTTGAATGAAAATCTAGTTTGTTTATATTCATTTTTATATGTTCTTCAGACAATTTGGGCAGAATGTATTAAGAAATGCATATTTAGTGAGCTAAAACCAAACCAACATAAAAAAAAAAATTGGGGATTATACTCACGAAAATCAGTCAGAAACTACTGGATTGGGCCTGAGGAAATTTCTCAGTTAAAGGAAATTGCCTTAAGCTTACCTGTTTTTGTCAGAGGGTGACTGACTAGTTGGCGAATGACATTGTTTTCTGATGACCTCAAAAGCAGCACAATGTCAGTTGGAAGAGTGTCTCTATTTTTAGCTAAGAACCCACTTGCATTATACAGGACCTGTTGATAAAGTAAGTTTCAGTATCACAATCAATGCCATTCTCCTTGTCATCATCACCAGCAGCAGCGACAAAATCATGAATAGGTATTTACTGAGAACTTCCTCTGTGCTGAGCAACAGGAATACAAAGATTTATGAACGAAGTCCTTTACAGCTTGGCTGGAAGAGCAAATTTTTCCAGGTCTACAGTATATTTTGTCCGAGAAAAATTTGTGTCTTGCTAATTTGGTTGGAATCATGGTTTGTTGCCTTTCATTTATTATGTTGGAAACTTGGTGTTGTTTCCTTTCTGTGTTTGGAGGGTCGAGGGTGGCATAAAGGAGGCACCCTGGGGCCACCAAGGCATTCTCATTTCTATGGTAATTGATTCACAAGCAGTGAATTGGCCATTATAAATTTTTGTTTCACTAATAGTGTGGTTTAAGTACACTATGAATATTCATGTTTCTGGCACTTCTAAGTAATTTTAACACTAAAGATCAATGTAATCCGAAGATTTCTGTAGGATGATCTCATATAGTTGCTGTTATGGATTGAACTGTGTCCCCCCACAATTAATATGTTGAATTCCTGATCCTAAATGTGACTGTATTTGGACAGGGTCTTTCAGGAGGTAATTAAGGTTAAATGTGGTCTTAAGGGTGGGACCCTAATCCCATAGGACTGGTGTCTTCGTAAGAAGAGAAAGACATACTTGAGATCTCTTTCTCCCTCTCATGTACCCAGAGAAAAGGCCACATGAGAACACTGCAAGAATGCACCCATCTGCAAGCCAGGGAGAGAGGTCTCACCAGACAATGACCTTGCTGTCACCTTGATCTTGGACTTCTAGCCTCCAGAACTGTGAGAAAATAAATTTCTGTGCTTTAAGCCACCCATCCTGTGGTATTTTCTTATGACAGTCCAAGGTGACTAATACAGCTGTTAAAAACAACTGGATAAAATGATCTTAGCAAATTCTTAATGGATGTTTTGAAAAAGACTTATTTGGAAAAATCACACGCTGAACAGCATGGGAGAGGCCATAACTATAATATTTAAGGTGGATTTTTTTTCAGTGACAAAAGTCTGTGGAATATTGAAATTTGTGGAATAGAGAAGTCCTAGTAGACCTGAATCTTCCAAGTTCTGTGTTATTTTATTTTGTTTCTGTATTTCTCATTCTCTGCATTTCTTTCTTGATTTTAATATCTTCTCAGTCCTCCAATATTTATACCATCATTGTGAAGGAATGACCTGTTATTCTCTGCAGAAGGGAAACAGAGCATCCTGTGGGTTTAGGACAATATATCTGAGGTTTGCTCTGCTGTGGGAACGTGCATTTATCAAAGCATAAACATCCAACTGCTGAACAGTCCATTAGTCAACCCCACCTCGGCCAGCTCCATTATCCGACCACACCTCCAATTTGGCACTTTCTCCTGTTGGGCAGGAGGAGAGACAAAGGCTTCTGTGGAGAGAGAAGCACCTCAAGGCTATAAAAGGCAGTTTATGCAAAAGGTTCCCAGCTAACATTAAAAGAAGGAAAAAGTAGGTCCCCCTTGCCAGCCAATCTCCCCCAAAGCCAGATCTTAGGATCAGAAAAATGAAGGCTTTGATGCTTGTCTCTTTTCTTTCTTGTTTTCCCTTAGTTTCTTAATAAATTCCTCCAGAAAAACTATAACATTGTCGAAGTAGGAGAAGGATTTTTTGTTAACCTTCTCAGGATAGATGCTAGAGCAGATTGCTCTGGAGCGGGATTTCTGGCAGTCAATTGGACAGACTATAGGAAGTTGAAGAACAGATTGGGGCAGAAACAGATGGCTATCTCATTACAACCAACTGTAAATATTTTGGGCCATAGTTTTCATGTTTATCATTATTATTTGATGAAAGACTAAGAGAAACTCATTCATAATTCTTCACAGACCTTACCTTTCCTGCATAATGGTGAATTCCAAAACTAAGTTCCATTCTTTTGGGCCTCCAGAAATACTGTGATTTCAGGTTACCTTCAAATTTTTCTATAGAAAAAAAATTGAACTCCAATATCAAGTTATGTAAGGAGATGCTCAGAAAATACTGATTGACAGAATCATCTCTTTCACCATAAAATGGACAATGTGCAGTGAAAAGACAATTTTACATAATGATAAATGCAGATTTGGAGCATAAATGTTGAGACCAAACTCAAGATCATTAATTGAACCATTCTATTATGATTTAGAGCAGCAGTTCTTAAACCTTGGCAAACAAAACCCCCCTGGAGGGCCTATTAAAACAGAGTTTCTGACTTAGTAGATCTGGGGGTGTGTGTTGGGGGGGATCCAAGAAGTCACATTTCTAGCAAGTTCCCAGGTGATGCTGATGGTCCTGGTCTGTAGACCACATTGTGTGAACCACTGGTCCAGAGGAAGGAAACTACTTGAGATTAACTGATCAAAGAGGTTTGTGAAACCCAGTTTGATGTGAAGCCATGAGCCTAGAAATCTGGTATTCTGGCTCTCTTTTCTATTAGAATACATTATTATTGATTACATACGAAAAATGTAGGGTCATAAAGGCAGTTACAGTCCTATAACAACTGTGCCACCTTCAGAGAATTTTTTACTCCATGTCCTAGAAGGGACATTTTAACCTCGAAATCAAGTGATTGCTATGAGACAACTTTCCCCAGAACTTTGGGATTGTTTTGTTTTCCATTCGTATTGTCCAATTAGAGGAGAGAATAAGCCAGTGGGTGAGTCACCAGGAAGCAACATCACAGACTTAATGGTAAGAAACAAACTCATCACCCAAAGTAAATGAGAGAAAATGTGAATCCAAATTTTCTGCAAATATTTATTATACATAATCAATATCTCCTACCATTAGGGAATATGGTATTTCTCCATTAAAAAATGATTTTTTACCTAAACAAGCTAAAGTTTTATTTTTTAATCTAAGGAATAAGACATTCTTAATTTTAACCATTTTAGAAGATAATCTATTAAAAACACATACATATCTTTGCCTTCTCAAACAGAAAAAATGAATATGTTTACACTTTCTTTGATTACTCGTGATTATTGTCAATATTTACTAATGTACTGTAATTTAGAGATTATTAAGGTAATGGAGGCTATTTGCCTCTATTAGACTAGTGCCTAGATGAATTTATTAACTATCTCTTTTCAATTTCCAGAGCTGGTCTTTTGCCCTGCCCTCCAATTTTTATATTGGGCCTGGGTAGTTTCTTTTTTGAGGAGGTGGGGCTTGATAAATTCTGAGGTTATTTCTAACATAAGATCCTATGACAATGTAAGGAGAAGTCCAATACCAAACTTGTTTAATTCATCACTAAATATTTCACCCTATTTTAAACATTCACTGGTCCAGATATTAGACCCAAAGCCTCTTCTTTAAAGTTACATATGCAGGCTTTGTGACAGCTATTTTCTTCCAGATAATTAACACAAAATTCTTTTTAAGTCATCCAGAGCATTCTATTACTGCAGCACAAAACGATGCAGACATACTGGGTTTAAAACTCACCCACAAGAGTCTGGTCAGTGGCCTTGGGAAACTGACTTTCTTCATCGAGCAGGGATAGCAGACCCATTGGCTTCTGCAGAAACATATCTAGGAGGGGACGGTTATCTTCATATTCAATCATTCTGGCATTAACACCTTCATTTAGATATTCATTCTATAGCAGGACATGACACATAGAAAAAAATCACTAAAAAAATGGTGAATTGTGAAATTGTGAAAGGTAGCTGGACAGTAATTGCCCCAAATTCTCTTTTACACATATTATAATAAATCGCTTCCTATGAACATTGCCCTTCAACTGAGGCTATCATTTTATTTTTCTTTCCCTGAAACTGAGAGCTCATTGAAGTCAGCAGTGATTCAAGGTAATAATAAAAGGTTTCTAGTCTCTATACCAGAATTATAGACATCTTAGGCTTTCAAAATTGCAAGAGAATATGTTGGTAATGAGCAGTAATAAAGTTATGCTCCAGAATTTATAGAATATCAATCAGGCATATCTTACATTTCCCCCAATTTAGGCCTTTGATCTAGTTTCAGAAATGGATCTCTCAAGAACATCTACTTAACCTCTCAGTCATGATGACATTTACACTGTTAGTAGGGTGGACAACTCTGGGTCATAGGAACAGCCAGTGGCTTTAGAACCAAGAACACCTAGGTTCATATCCAGGCTCTGTCTCTTAACTAGCCATATAATCCTTTGGAATTTTTTTATTCTGTAATCTCCCACTGTCTCATCTACCACATGGAGGAAACCATTTCCATCTAACAAGGTAAATCTATCTAGTACATTAAGAACCAGCTGCTGTTGAGTATACGATAAGATGCATAAAATAAAAACGATGAGTAACAATTAGTCTAAGATCATGGTGCCCACACAACACAGATGTTGATGATCTATTTTACCAAAGGGGAAGAACTGTGCTGTTGCTCCATTTCTATGACTCTTCCCTCATACTGTGCCCCTGCCCCAGGGCTGCACTCTGTAAGGGGACATGCATGACCCCTGGACCACTCGAAGTCATGCTCCCATGCAGGGCACTCACCAGTTCTCAGGTGATAAAGCAGCTATCACTGGGAAGTGTATGAAATAACTCTCGACTAATATGGCAAATATAAAGTGGCAAAATATCCCACACAATTCACAAATATAAAACGACAGGCTATTTTCATCATTATTTTAACTTAAAAAATTTTTTGTTACGTAGGCTCCATGCCCAGCACGGAGCCCAATGCGGGGCTGGAACTCACAACCCGGAGACCAAGACCTGAACTGAGGCCAAGAGTCAGACACCTAACTGACTGAGCCACCCAGGTGCCCCTTCATTATTATTTTAATATATTCTTTAAGTCATTAAATATTTTCATTAAACATCTCATAATAAGGCATCGTGACAGGTGATAAAGGGATGTTTAACACAAACTCCCTGTCCTCAGTGGATTTAAGATCTAACGTGAGTTAGATACTTAAAATGCAAGGTAACATATGATAGAAAAACGATATGTACAACGTACTCTAAGGAGTTCAGAGAAAGAGAATTTATTTCTGGCAACTTCGTGGAGGAATTTAGCCAATGGCAGGTGGGACATTTGATAGTCCTAAACTTCTAATCAGTATTTGGGTGATTATGAAATTGAAATCTCATTTCAAGGGTGTCACCAGGAAAAATAAGTGTACATTTTTAAGACAAAAAACTAATACGTAAAAATTTGGTAGTGCCCATTGACCTAAAAGGTAGCTCACCTGAAAGTCATTTAGTTTATCCAGTACATAAAAATGGAAACAATTTCTGGAAGTTTCACAGCTTTTGCATTTGAAGGTAACCTTGGGAGCAATATGTGGACCCAGAATGACTTTACTAGTAGACGCATCAGGCTGACAGCACATTATAGCTTAAATGACAACTGCAAAGTTCAGAAGAGGTTTTGTATGTTTTGTATAGAAAGCACACAAGGTTAAGGTCTAAATCGATGCATCTGTCATTTCTATTTGCCTGTGTCAAAATCCACGGGACGTTTTTGTGGCAGGTCAGACAGAACAGAGAGGAGTAACGTGGAAAACAATGGGCTCCCCTTGAAGATACTTGTTAGTGTTATGGACTCCAGGCAAACCAACGGAGAGAACACGCTACGACTCAGGATTTACAAAGCACTTTTAGTAAAATGAGTCTGCCTAAAACAATAGATTATGCATTTTTAGAGCGGTTATGACCTCAAAATATTTAGTTATTTTTAAGCGTAAGAGGAGAAAAGAAGCTCATATATCTCTTAAGAAAGTCCTCTGCTATGCCCTGTATGTTAAAAATACATTTAGAGCAGAAGACAAGTGGAGTTAGGGGCGCCTGGGTGGCTCAGTAGGTTAAGCGTTTGCCTTCTGCTCAGGTTGTAACCCCAAGGTCTTGGGATTGAGCCCCGTGTCAGGCTCCCTGCTCGTCGGGAAGCCTGCTTTTCCCTCTCCCTGTGCCTGCCATTTCCCCTGCTTGTGCTCTATATCTCTCAAATAAATCAGTAAAATCTTAAAAAAAAGAAAAGAAAAAGAAAAAAAGTGGAGTTATTAACTGCAATAAAGGACTGTTTAGTATATATAATCTCTGCTCTGTTCAGATGGCCTGAGTTCCCTTTTGAGAAGGGCAGATGAATAACTACTTAAATATAAATCCAGGAGGCTTGGAAATCAGAAGACTTGGATGTTAGGAAGCTTCGTGCCCGAGTCGCGCTCTTGCTTGAGTTTTCAGTGTGAACTGTAAAATTTTAGGACAGAGTGGCAAGAAAGCCCATGGAAGGTGCTCCCGACCCATAGCTCTGGCCTAGAACACAGGGCTTAAGTGTCACCACAGGAGAGATTCTCGATGACGAAGTTGAGTCCTCAGCCTCACACAGCAGCGTGGAAGGGTGGCTGAGAGACGGCAAGCTTCCACATGGCTTGGAACGTTAGCTTTGACCCCTCCGCACAGACTGTCACACAATAGGGGCTGGACCCTCACCTCCTCAGAGAGACCTTCCCCCATCATCCAGACTAATTCATCAACCCCCTTCTTCAGCTGGTCACCCTCTATCCCTCCAACCACGTTTTAAAATTCTTTCACAATATTTCTAGCATTTTTACTGGTTTATTATTCTCCCTCTCTTGTTAGAATGGGAACTCCAAGAGGACAAGCACTTTTACTCACCTCTCTATTATTGAGCTCAGTATCTAGGGAGACCTGAGCATGTTACATAAATAATTGAGTGTTAAGGACTGAACTGCCCCCCACCCCCAAGTTCATATGTTGAGGCCCTCATATCCAATGTGACTGCATTTGGAGACTGGGCTCTTAAGGAGGTAATTAAGGTCAAATGAGGGAATACAGACGAGGCTGGAATCCCACAGGATGGGTTTCCTTCTAAGAAGAGGAAGAGACCCCAAGGAGGCAACTGCAGAGACTGAAAGCCCCGTGAGGTCACAGGGAGAAGGCAGACACCCGGGAGTGGAGGAGCCGGGCCTCAGGAGAAACCAAACCTGTCCCTGCTTTGATCTTAGACTTCTAGCCTCCAGAATGGTGAGGATATGAACTTCTACTGTTTCAGCTCCCTGCGATATCTTATGGCAGCCCCAACAGAGGAATACATGAGCTTTCTGGATTCCTATTGTTAAAAGTCATTTGAAAAGCTGTTTTCCAGATAGAGGAAGACTGGGGTGAAAACACTAAATCATGTGTGCATGCGTAATCCTCAGCTTCTGATTATAAATGTAATAATGCTCATATAAAATTTAACATATGGAAAAACCATGAAGACCTTAAAATTCACCTACAAATTCATCTCCTCTAAATACTGTCTTAACATTTAGTGGAATCTTTTCAGTCTTTCTCTACGCATAGTATTTTTGATAATAAAAATCACACTATTTATTCAATTTTAATTTCATTTCCTTTGACAAAATGGAATGGAGGACACATAATTGATATATTTTCATGAACATTATTTGAATGGCTACCTGAGATTACATACTATAGTTTTTTATTCCATTCTCTTATTTGAGGACATTTTAGATTACTTCTTTAACTATTTTATTGATTTTTTATTTTTTTAAGTACTCTCTACACCCAGTGTGAGACTTAAACTCGCAACCCTGAGATCAAGAGTCCCATGCTCCACCAGCTGAGCCAGGCAGGCACACCCTATCTATTTTAAATAGTGCTCTGACGTACATCTTCTGTATTTTGGATTTTATCTTTAGGACAGATTAGCTGGTCAACTTGTGAATGTTTTACAGGCTCCTGATGAGCATTTCTAGACCGACTTTTTTCAAGCTTGCAGCAATGTGCTTTCTAACCAGCCCTGCATACATAACCGCTAACTTGCGACATCTTCACCAGCACTGAATATTCGCATTAAAAAACTTTTCCAGGTATTTTTGAGAGGTGAAAATGATAGCGTATTGTTGTATTTGCATTTCTTTGATTCGCTCTTAAACTATTTAAGAAGACCGTTTGGAGGGGGAATAAAGTAGATCTATGCTTAGCACATATTACACAAGGCCTGCTAGCTACTATTCGCAGTGTTACTATTCTGAAACAGATAATAATAAACATAATTTAACTTTTTCTTGGGCTCGGAGATACCATCACACCACTGTCCGTTGCTGTGATATTGCGGAGGATTCATGACGCTAGAGATCAGAGTTACACAGAGGAGAAGCTCAGGGGCTTCACTGAAAACATCCTCCATGTCAGGTTGACTTTTGTTGCTTTGTCTCTTTCTCATTTGTTTCTACATGTTCTCCTGATCATGTGCTATCTCTATCTTCCTTAGGAATTTATTCCTGAGGACACCTGGCTGGCTCAGGTGCCTCTTGATCTCGGGATTGTGAATTTGAGTCCACGGTGGGATTAGAGATTACTTAAAAATAAAATCTTTACAAAAAAAGAGAAATTCATTCCTGAAGCTGGATTCTGAGTGACTTTCCTGGAGGAAATTATCTTCTTTTTCCTCCCCCAGCTTCACTGAGATATAATGGACATATAACATTGTGTAAGTGTAAGATGTATGATGTACTGAGTTGATAGACTTACATATTACAAAATGATTAGCCCCAGAGTCAATAACTACTTCCATCACATCACTAACTACCATTTCGTTTTTGTGGTGAGAACATTTTAGACCTACTCTCTTAAAACTTTCAAGAATATGGCATGGTTTTATCGACTGTAATCACCACACTGTACATTATTAGGTCCCTAGGACTTATTCATCTTCAAACTGGAACTGTACTCTTTGACCAACATCTCCCCATTTCCCGCAGCTCCCAGGCACTGGGAATCACCATTCTAGTCTCTGATTTTCACTTAGCACAATGCCCTCAAGTTTCCATCTATGTTGTCACAATTAACAGGATTTCTTTCTTTCTCATGGCTAAATAGATTCCATGGCGTGTGTGGTGTGTGTGTGTATAATATTCTCTATCCATTCCATCTTTTGACAGGCACTATTGTTGTTTCGATTGTGCGTAATGCTGCAATGAACGTGTGAGTGCAGACATCTCTTAAGAAATCTTGTTTGAATCTTCTTTGGATATATACCCAGAAGTGGGATTGCTCGATCATATGGCAGTTCTACTTTTAATTTTTTGAGAAGCCTCCATACTGTTTTCCATAGTGGTTACAGTGATTTATATTCCCACCAATAATGCACAAGAATTCCCTTTTGTCCACACCTTCACCAACACTTATTATCTTTTTTAATGATAGCCATTCTAACAGGTGTGAGGTGATAGCTCATTGTGGTTTTGATTTACATTCTCCTGATGATTAATGATGCCAAGCACCTTCTCATGTACTTATTAGCCATTTGTGTGTCTTTGGAAAAATGTCTGTTCAGATCCTTCGCCCACGTTTTAATCAGATTTTTTTTTTTCTCTTGAGTTGTAGGAGTTCTATGTTTTGGATATTAACCCCTTATCAGATAGATGATTGACAGATATTTTCTCCCATCGCATAGGTTGCCTTTTCATTTTGTTGATGGTTTCCCTTGCTGAGCAGAAAGCTTTTTAGTTTGGTATAGTCCCACTTGTTTATTTTTGTTTTTGCTGCCTTTGCTTATGGTGTCAAATCCAAAAAATTATTGCCAAGAATGATATCAAGGAGTTACCCCTTATGTTTTCTTCTAGGAGTTTTATAGTTTCAGGTCTTGTGTAATAAATCCCACTTGATTATGGTATAGGATAGTTTTAACATATTGTTGTCAGGTTTGGTTTGCTAATATTTTGTTGAAGATTTTTGCATCTATTGCTCAGCAGGGATATTAGTCTGTAATTTTCTTTTCTTGTAGTGTCCTTGCCTGGTTTTGGTATCAGGGTAATGTTTGCCTCATAAAATAAGTTTGAAGTTCCCTCCTCTTTTATTTTTTTGAAAGAGTTTGAGAAGAATTGTTATTAATTAAGTGTTTGGTAGAATATACCAATGAAACCATATGGTCCTGGACGTCTCTCTGTTAGGAGATTTTTGATTACTGATTCAGTCTTTTTACTAGTAATCGATGATATTTTCTATTTCTTCATCATTCAGTCTTGGTAGGTTGTATGTTTCTAAGAATTTGTCCATTTCTTCTAGGTTTTCCAATTTGTTGGTGTATAACTATTCATAGTAGTCTCTTATGATCTTTGTGTTTCTGTGATATCAGTTGTAAAGTCCTTTTCATTTCTAATTTTATTTACATCAGTCCGCTCTCTTTTTTTCTTGGTTAGTCTAGCTGAAGGTTTGTCAATTTTATTTATTAAAAAACAAAACAAAACAAACCACAGCTCCTGGTTTCATTGTTCTTTTCTATTGTCCTTTTAGTCTTTATTCTATTTATTTCTGCTCTGATCTTTGTTATTTCCTTCCTTCTAACTTTGGGCTTAGTTTGTTTCTTCTTTTAGTTCACTGAAGTATAAAGTTAAATTTGTTTATTTGTGATTTTTTCCCCCTTAATGTACGTGTTTATTGTTACAAATGTCCCTTTAGAACTGCCTTTGCTGCATCCCATGTTTTGGTATGTGGTATTTTCATTTTCATTTGTCTCAAGATACTTAGCTTTTTCTTTTCATTTCCATTTGACCCACTGTCATTCAGGAATACACTGTTTAATTTCCACGTATTTGTGAAGACAGCCTACATCACCATGTAAAAGACAGACAGGTCCTACCTAACCCCCCAAAGCACCACCTTATCATTATACCATGGGAGAATACTTTCTACTACCATTTGATAGTTTTATCTGAGTATCAAGTTTCAAAAAGATTTTCCTGAAATCACCAGGGTTTCAATCAAGGAATTTGGCTCAAATGATATTTTTCTTTTATAAAAGGTGGACATAAGTAGCGACAGGGGCAATGGGGTCTTTCACAGAACTTACGCCTGTGAAATGAAGTCATATCCCTTTCATGTAGGTGAGTATATCGTTTGACACTGCTCCATAGTTTCAGCTATTTTAGAATCTTTGGGGCGCCTGGGTGGCTCAGTCGTTAATAAGCGTCTGCCTTCAGCTCAGGGCATGATTCCAGCGTTCTGGAATCGAGCCCCACATCAGGCTCCTCTGCTGGGAGCCTGCTTCTTCCTCTCCCACTCCCCCTGCTTGTGTTCCCTCTCTCGCTGGCTGTTTCTCTCTCTGTCGAATAAATAAATAAAATCTTAAAAAAAAAAAAAGAAGAAGAAGAAGGTGGGCCTGGGGAAGGTAGAAATTAAGACAAAAAGAGTCCCTGTCCTTTAGCACAGAGCTAAGAGTCTTTCTGCCTTTCCATTCTAACCCTGAGGTCACATCCTAGGATTTCTTTGCTGGTGTTATATTTTCTTTTTCAGTTGTTCCATCTGTTAGTTCTACATCCTTCTTTTCAGATGGTTTCTGCTTCGTCCAGCATCCCAGTCTCTGCCATCCCAGTCGCTGCCTGTCCCAGTGCTGATGTTCTCTCCAGGTTCCTCCTTTCTGGCCTTATGTGGATCCCCCTTGGCCTTTCATGTGAAAGACTGCCCCCCCCTTTTCCTTCCTTCCTTCCTCCCTCTCTTCCTCTTTCCTTTCTTTCAAATCAATGGAGCACCCTTTCCTTCACATGAGGTATTGTTAGGTCTTTGGTTCTTCTCAACTTTGCTTATTTGTTTGTGAGAAGAACCCCAGATAGGTATCAGAAGATCCAGATTCTGGTCCTGGCTCTGTTTCACCAGTCTGTGACTTCCAGCAAGTCACAAGGAGTCATTTTTATCTGTGACATATAGATGATCTGCTTAGGTTTCTTCTGGTTCAAACATTTCAAAATGCCCAAACTGCCTGAATGTGTGGTGAAACTTAATGAATGAATGCATAAACATTCTGTTGATAGAACATGTGCAAGGGGAAAGAAGCCACATAAACACATTTATCCCCTGACATCTTATTTTAGTAAAAGAATTCCTACTCGCCAACTGCTCATACGAGTGTACACATGTATGGAAACGTTACCCACAGTGGAAAGAAACCACTGAGAAGAAGTTACTTATTCTAATGATCTTCATTCTAGGAAAAACATTTTAAAGGTTGAAAATCTAGGATTCAGGGTGCTATCACTACTTAAGGTGAGTTGAGTATTTTTATTATAGTGAAAAAAGAAACTGTACAGCCTTCCATTTTGAAATAAGTTCAAAGGTAAAGAAAAGTTGCAAGAATAGTACAAACAACTCCCATGTGCCCTTTCCCCAAATTCTCCAACTGCTAGTATTTTACCACATTTACTTTATCATTCACTCTCTTTCTATATATACATAGTATTTTTAGTAGTAACATTTCACTGAAGTAGCTAAATATTTGTAAAAACTAAAAATGAAGAAAACAAGGTGGTGATATGCATGTTGTAAAAATCTAAACTCTTGATGTAAAATAAAAATTATTTAAAATCTGTTTCTTCCTCAAGCGGATCTCAATGATCCTGTTGACTTTTACATTAATGTTAATAGGAAGCCATAGGGAATGTTGATCATCATTAACTTGGGAAGACATAGGTCATCGATTAAGAATTTGACAAGTAATGAGAAAGTATTTTGGGTAATTTGTAATAAAACAAACTTATTTTATTTTACATATATTTAATGAACTTTGGAGGAAAATGTTCTAAATGGTGTTTCCTGGAGCAGCTTCCTTTTTCAGAAAAACAAAGAAACAATGTATGTTAAGGTGAACATCTTAACCTAGAAAACTTTTTGTGTATGATACTTATTCTTGAAAACTCTTCAAAAACCACAAAAGATCTTACAAATTTATATTCTACTAACAGGTGATGGGTATTGGCTTATGATAAGGAAGAACTTCAATTAGGAATTCAGAAATGTAGTTTTTTATATAGCAGAATCTCTCACCTTAAAATATTTCTCCTCTACTGTCACACTGAGGTAGTTACCAAAAAATTTTATTTCAGTTTTGTCAACAGTATGCTCTAACCTGACATGAAGAAAATTAGAGTCACTGAATGGATCTATGCTTCCTATTATGTATTTTTTAAAAAATTACTTTATAGCATAATGAAAATATTTTTTAAAATGCTTTAAGACAATACTAAATTATCAAAATAAGTACCACAAATCCCCACATCACATTAAAGGTGCTGACCCAACTTCATTGATAAAAGAGAAACACAGAGTGTGTAGCATGGGGGTGGGGCAAGGGATGAGGGGGACACGGGAGCCCAAGCGGCTGCCTGCCAAGAGCCAGCAGGAGAGGACCACACGTTCACAGCTGGGAGCTGCTATAGGGATGCTCCACACATATCCAATCACTTGGATATCAACTTCCAAACTCACTTAGTATGTGAGAAGTTTAAGGAACATTCGTATGTGATCTCAAACAGTAACCCAAAACTTGACTGAGCATTTAAAGAGCAAGATTTGTTGTATCGAGGGTTTCTTTTCTTTTTTTTGTAAAGATTTTATTTATTTATTTGAGAGAGAGAGCACAAGCGGGATTAGGGGCAGAGGGAGAGAGAGAAGGACAAGTAGACTCTCCGCTGAGCGCAGAGCCCAACGTGGGGCTCGACCCCACGACCCTGAGATCATGACCTGAGCCGAAGTCGGACGCTTAACTGACTGAGCCACCCAGGCGTCCCTTGCTGTCTCAAGGGTTTCTTAAATGCATGGTTGTTTTAATGCTTAAAGAAAATGCCTCTAAATGGCCTTTATCACTTGGAGAACTAAAATAAGACAAATGCTACCACCACTGCACACACATGGCTTGTTTAATGGGGAAGAAATTTGGATATGAAATAAAAATTCACACTTCACAAGCAAAATAATTTGAAGACATTTATCAGGGGTCTATTTTGAATTACCCACATTTTTTTTTATCAGCTGACTGATCTTTTTACTTTGTAATATAAAAAAAGTTGAAAGTGTAGATACTGTATAATGAATGAATTTTTGTTTTTTGTAATTGCCACAAATTATGTGTTGGAGCCCATATTCAAAATTCCAGAAGCTTCAAACTTGAGGCTACAAACAGCTGGAGATGAATACACATTGCTTACTGCCAGGAAAGCCAGAGCCATAATTGCGGATACTGTTTCCATTATGTGCTGTAAATGGTTTCCTGCTTATAAAATGACTTCTGACTTTTAATGCTAAACCCATGGGTGGACATATAAATGATATATGTAACAGCTTCTCCTTGCACAGAACAAATCTTAATAGCTCATTTTAAAAATGAACTTTAGTTCAGTTAATAGCCAGAAAGATGTGCTGTAGGAACAGATAAGAATGCTTATCTTAGGTGTAAGATGTAAGCAGGAGTATAAGCAAGAGGAGCGAATCTTCAAGATTCTAGAATAATGCTTTGTAGGACACCTAATGGCCCCAGAGAACAATGGCATTTGTTCCAACTCAAACTCATGCCCGTTGGTGACTCATCAACGGTTGGTGGTTCATTCTCCTTGATTTGAAACAAACTTCTAGGGAACAGGGTTCATTTCTTTTGAATGTGCTACACCACAGTCATCACACCATAGTGCTCAATTAAAAGAAAGGACAAAACCCACCTACCACAGCCTCAGCATGACTCTAACTTGAAGAGAACTTCAAGCTTCTATCACACTTTGATTACTGTTGTGCTTGCTCTCACATGGAAGAAAGCCAGAAAACAAACAAAAACAACCAAACAAAAGCAAAATCTTGGCTACACAGTCAGTGTGGAGATTCAGTGTGAAGGCTATTGTAAAAAGATGCCTCCCTTATCAGGCATGAGCTTATATGTTTGCTGTCTTTTGAGATGCTAACTAAAAGCTTTCTGAAAAATATGGGAGTAAACAGTGTGCATCAAAATAATACTAATACAAATGTAACAGGAGGCTGACATATGAATACCTTATTTGTGGAATTAATAAAATTGACGGAAAATGATACATTTTTCAGTTGCAACTCATTTAGAAGAGTTCGAATCTTGAATATTAAAAGATTAAAACTATACTCTTAATGTCTATTTGTAGGGGTGGAGACTGTGATTGTTATTTAGTTTTCAGACCATTGTTTTAAGATATAAATTGTCCCTTTAAATTTTGTTAAAATCAATATATATAAAACGGTTCTTCTAGCGCTGGAAAAGTATGGAAGCTTCAAATATTATGAACATCAAACTCCAGAAAAATTTCAGGAGCTATGTGTTATTTAAAACTATCCACCCAGCAAAATATGGATTAAGTCAGTGCCATAAACTCTAGCTAAAAATGTTTTACTGTAGTCTATTGATTATTGTTTTAATGGAAAGCAATAGGGGGCGCCTGGGTGGCTCAGTCAGTTAGGGTCTTGACTCTTGACTTCTGCTCAGATCTTGATCTCAAGGTTGTGAGTTCAAGCCCTGTATTGGGCTCCATGCTGGGCATGAAGCCTACTTAAAAAAAAAAAAAAAATAGCAGAAAGCTGGCCCTGCACACCTGGCTCAGAATCACTCAATGATAACATTAACAATAACAACAAAAAGAAAGTAATAGGAAAATGATATTCAAAATACCTTCATAACCAACTTTGCTGGATGGAGTGTCTCACTGTATATTACATATCAGTTGAACTTGGGCTAAATAAGAAAACCCATTCAGGAAGCCTTTATTTATGTCCCAATGTTGTAGGACTGCTTGTAAAGATAATGTTTGTTGGTTTAAATAGAACCAGAAGCTGTCTCATCCGTGAAGGTGTTGCCTGAGCCTCGTGTCTTGCTCAGATTGCCCAGATTATTCGCATGTCCGTGAAACTGAGACCAGTATGTCTTAGTGATAAGCAATAATGGCATTATTAAATCAAGAAGCTCTCAGGTCCAACCTATGATTATATTTGACCAAGGAAAGTGTGACCATGGCTTTCACTAACGATTTAGCTCGATAGCTGTTTCTCATTTATAGAAATCAGGATAAGCATGTTCTCTACCTACAGCTAATACACACAGCTTATAGTTGGTATCTCTCAGCTACACTTTTTGCATTCACAGAGAAGTGACAGAGTAGGGGGGGAAAAAACCAAACCAAACATGTGCACCCACATGTTAAAATCTAGAGAATCACTGACTAATCCCATATCCAGCAGATCACACATTCGTCAACCTGATCACTCAGCTGCCAATGCCTGGCCTGTAAGATTATGTTGTGCATGAAGCAGGGATTCTTGGGTTGCTACCCTAGCAAGGCGCTTGAAAGGATTGTGAATGGCCTTAATTCCTCCAACTGCTTTGTATAATCCTGGATTCTAGTTGAAATTTTAATTTGTTGGGGACAATTTTGAGTTGTTTTGTCTTGAAAGCCTCTCAAGGATATTTAAAAGAGCCTTTCAGAATAGTTTCATTTGAAGCAAGCCCAAAGGCAAAAAGCATTAAAAGCATTAGGATCACGGATAAAATTCAAGACTATCAATCAAAGTGCACTGTAAACTATAGCATCCTATAAAAAGTGAAAAGCAAATAATTATTGAAAATTCTGTACATTGGTTTAAAAGCTAGTTCCAAAAAAACAGGTTCTAACCTCAACCCCCAAAAGAGAAGAATCACAGAGACCTACCAACAAGAGCTGTTAACTAATCACACAGGAAATACATGATGATGTAGCCGGTTCTATGAAAGAGGTAATCCTAATAGATCGTTACCAAAAAGTCCAAACAGAAGGGGAATGAACCACGAAAGACTATGGACTCTGGGAAACAAACTGAGGGCTTCAGAGGGGAGGGGGTTGGAGGATTGGGATAGGCCGGTGATGGGTATTAAGGAGGGCACATACTGCATGGTGCACTGGGTGTTATACATAAATAATGAATCATGGAACACTACATCAAAAACTAAGGATGTACTGTATGGTGACTAACATAACATAATAAAAAATTATTATAAAAAAAAAAAGTCCAAACAAAAATTCCTTGTTTCAGGCTCTGGTTAGAATGGGTTCTGTGAACACTGTGAGGCATTAAAGCAAGATGACATTAATTTAATAAATATTTATCAAGCACTCTCTATAGGTCAGGCTCTGAAGATACAAAATGAATTAAAACATAATCCTTGACCTCAAGGAGTTTGCAGCCTAGTGAGAGAGGCAAATTATAAACCAAATATTTTTACTGGAGCATACAGGAGGGAGGAACATGAACAAGTCTCACGAATTTTCCGGATTTCAGTAATGAGAAATGAAATGCAACATGACATTTTTGGCTTCAGTAAGTGGGTGGACAGACATGTCACTCACTGAAGAAGACTATAAGAGAGAAAGATGACAGGTTCAATTCTGGATGAATTTCTGGAAGCTGTCTTAAATGGAGGTCAGGAATTAAAAAAGAGGGGTGGGTGGGAGACGGGGACTTAAGCATCACTAGCATGAAGGGCATGACTGAAATAATGGAAATAGATGATCTTTCCTAGTGAGTATAAGAGTGTAGAGGACAGAACTCTTTGGGGCACTTAGCATTTAGGACAGCAATTCTCAACCATGGCTGTACCTTGGAATAGATTGGGAAACTTTAAAAGATACTGATGCCTGGGTCTCATCCCAAGAGATCTGATTTAACTGGTCTGGGACAGGGTCTGGGCACTGGGATTTTACAAAGATACCCAAGTCATTCAAATATGCAGCCAGGGTTCAGAACTACTAACTTATGGGACGGTACGGGAAGAGTAACAAAAAGATGGTATTTGGGATGCCCAAGCAAGGGTTTTCCAGAAAAACGAATCTGTCAACAGGTTTGAAAATTACAGAAAGGCTGATAATGTAGAGACTAAAATGTTTCTGATACTAATAATGACTGATGAGATTAGGAAGGCCCATTCCTGTATGGTGGGGGGGGGGGTGGTCAGAGCCAGATGTTACAGACTCTGTACTCAGCGGGGAAGAGGTCGATACCGCGCAACGAATACCGAACATTCTTCAAGAAGTTTGGCTGTGAAGGGAAGAGAGAGGCCATGGCTAAGCAATAAGCAGGCTGGAGAAGGGCTTTTGTTCTTAATAATTTTTAAAGATTTCATTATTTATCTAGACTGAGGGATAGCACCAGTGGAGAGAGAGGAGTGGAGAGAGACGAGACAGAGACAAAGCCAGAGACAAAGAATGAGAAAGAAGAGAAGGAATGACTATTTGATGGAACAGATCCTGGGGTAGATGGGAGCTGTGCAAACACAGATAAGATCTTACATTTTTATCCCTTTTATCGGCCCAAGAAATATCAAGATCTAAATGTTTTCTTTTGCTACTAGTGTTTTCATAATGCAATTTTAAAGTAAATTCTCCATAAACGTAGATATTTTGAATCGAAAGAGGTTTACGTTCCTCTAATTTATCTCAAATTTAAATAAAAACTTCGGTTCTAATCAGTAAGCACAAAACAATTTCATATTATTAAAGGGAGACCAATGAAATACTAAATGATATAAAATATGACCGCTTCTTTTTGACTTGATAAAATAGTTTGAATAATTTTAATACTATAGCTTTGCCAAATGCAATTTAAGTAAGTCTCTGATTTTTGAGGCTGAATCATAAATTACACGTTGTACCCTGACAAAATTGCCGTTTCGTGGCATTTGCATCAAACCCATTATCTTGTGTTCTGTTGCCTAGCTACCGGAATTCTGAGTTTAATGCATTTCAGATGGATATTTAAATTTCACACAGGATTTCAGCTGTGCAGTCTACAGAAAGAGAAACAGTTGGATACATCTGCTTACTTAAATTTCCAAAGGAAACTTCTTTGTTTACAAGGGCTCAGACTTGCTAAGTTTTGCAGAAGGGTGCATTGATTTTTAAAGGAGGACATTCAACATCACACTTTGAGACACACTAAATTCATACTTGCTTTCTGGTTTTGTTTTTGTTTTTACTATGGGCCATGGAGAAAAGAAAATCTTCCCGTTGCCTATATGTTTAAGGCTTGAAATCTATGACTGAAGTTCTGTTTCATTAGTACAATTCTGCATACAACACACACACATGCCTCCATCATTATAGTACCCTGACTTACCTGTTCCCATGTGAACACGTGTTGATTGAAATAATACTGAATTTGTTCATTTGCAATGTTAATGCACAGCTGCTCAAAGGAATTTTTCTTGAAATTTTCAAAGCCAAATATATCCAGAATGCCAATGCTCAGTTCATCACTGTTCCCACTGAAAAATTAAAGAGGCATTATTTTGAGTTCTTACTTTCTTAAGAGGGAATGTAAAGTAGGGCATCTCAGAAGATACTTTTGTGATTTAGCTAAGAAACTACTACCAAGACAGAGAGTGAAAAATTTCTCCATGGAATATAAAGTAAGTAGCATTAATTTAAATATGTAAAAGATATATGATTTTCCTTGTACTATAGAAACAGCTCCTATACTTTCTCCTGTGGGTTCAAGGGTGCAAGATCATAGTCCTAAGTAAGTCACAAATTGTGGGGAAAACCTGCCCAGCACTCAGAGCACAGAAAAATACACTCAATAAAAGCTATATCAGAAAAGCAAAAATTTTGTGTAAGAGTATCTTTAGTCTTTCACTTTAGGACAATTAAAATATCCTGCTAAAAATATTTTATCTCTTTTAAAGAATCATTATTTACGTTTGAGTTATTTATTCATAATTATTTAATATAGGATAAATGGTAACCTGGAGAAAGATATATTTGAATTTATTTTATAATCAAATACTTGAAAATGCAATGAAATACTATTTTATTTTTTATTATTTTTTAAAAAAGATTTTATTTATTTATGTGAGAGAGAGTGAGAGAGAGAGAGAGAGCCTGAGCAGGGGGGAGGGTCAGAGGGCTGAACAGGAAGCCCAATGCGGGGCTTGATCCCAGGACTCTGGGAAAGTGAGCTGAGCGGAAGGCAGATGCTTAACCAACTGAGCCACCCAGGCGCTCTAAATAACTATTTTATAATTAAATAGTCCAAAGGCATGTTTTTCCTGCTCCTCCATAATTGTTACCTCTTTCTTCATTAAAAATTAGATACTTGGTCAAAAGTTTGGCCCTACCCCAAGAAATATATGCATTGCAAAGTTATTTTCATGTAAATTTAAAAAGGAGGAACAGGCACGCCTGGGTGGCTCCCTTGGTTGAGTGTCAGACTCTGGATTTCAGCTTGGGTCTTGATCTCAGGGTCATGAGTTCGAGTCCAGCATGGAGCCTACTTGGAAAAAAAAAGAGAGAGAGAGAGTACAAATATCTCTCTGTACTCACTATTTATATAACCTAGGTTAACTCTTAGTGCTGTGTGAGGAAGTGAATCAGAAATGACCGCTATCAGCTGCATGCTGGGAAGTGAAGGACGCTCTCTGCATTTGGAAGAACTGACTGAACTCAGAACGCAAAGTTACAGAACACTATGTTACGGGATCAACAAAAACAATGCTATCCAAGCACTTCTGAAAAATTCCTATTTTTGAAGAGTAAGTATAAATTTAGGCTGGCTTAGTCAAAATTATTATTCTTTTAAAAAATTGTCCCACAGGATCCCACTGAGATAGGTATTTAACTTGTCTAATAATGTGTTAGAGCCAAGCGGACCTTAGAGATGACCTCATTCAGGGATTCTTAAACTGGGATCTGCTAATGGCCTTCAAGGGTCTGGAATCACAGTCATGTGCCATATTTTGGTGACTATGTAGAAATATGTCCATTTTTTATTTTGGAGCGAAGAACATAGTTTTCAAGAGATTCTTAAAAGGCTCCAAGACACCTACCAACAATTAAGACCACTGACTTGCCTTTATTGAACAGCTGAAGAGGACAAGATGCAGAGAAATGCAGTGACTTCCCCAACAAGTTAGCAGCAAAGCCTGGCACAGAAAGCAGGCTCTTCAAAATCTTAACGTAAATCTTTCCAGATTGAACTAAACTCTTTGAATGGCCTTATTTTAGTTTCTTAAACCTTCTGTAAAACATTTAAAAATCTAAGATTTGGACAGCTTCCTTTAGTGTATGGAAAGGAAAGTTACTAAGTAGTGAATAGGCTATCGTGGGATTTTCTGCCAATTGCCTGTTTGGAAGTCATACCTTCGTGGGTACCACTTAGGGGCCAGACGTGCAGATGATAACTAACAAAATGAGGTTGTTTGTGGAATATACAGATCTTGAAAATTCTTAAATGTTCCCATTTTCATCTGAAAGCTTGGCATCATACAGATGGTCACACACAAACATACAAAGTATTTTGACCATTAAATCCTAATGGGCAAATTGGATTTTGATTTGCAGACCCAGTCAGATAGGCTAGAGTTTAGCAGGGAGGCAAGAAGCAATTTTGAGGGATAGAGAGCTAAGAATAATGTGCAATCTCTTAAGCATTTTGGATAATATTATGGTGTGGCATGTATTTTAGTGGAAAAATGACAGTGAATTACCTTAGTGACGTGCCATGCTTCAGTAAGCTGTTAATACGATTGACTATCCAACTAAAGAGACGCCCATATAAAGTTTTCGCCATAGCATCTCGGACATCAGTGGCTTTTTCTACAGTATTGGGCCGTATGATGGTTTCTCCTCTGGTAACCACACAGTGGGAGGTAAGAGCTTCTTGTAGTTCATCTGCCTGAATGCAAAGCAGAGAAGCAGCTAAAAAAAATTAACAGATGTGTTAGAAAAAGTGTACTGTATGGTGACTAACATATCATAAAAAAAAAAAAAGAAATAGCTAAATTGAAAAAAAAAAAAGAAAGAAAGCAAAAGTTACAGCAATGGAGTAACTTCCCATAGAACGAAAACATCTCAGTTTACCGTCTTCAAATGACATAAAATAAATATGGGAAGACTTTATAATGTAAAAGTAAGTTACTATTCAGTAGTGGCCACGGCTCTTCTTGATCATTTTTTTCTCTACTTGACTGGTCAAATGTCAGCTGCCGTATAATGCGGCACAACGCAAACCGAACTGGCTGACAGAGGGAAAAACATTTGCACAAGCCAGCATTATGTAAACAACGCTAAACATAATTTCACTGAATTATGTTAAATTAATTTAAAAGCATAATGAATAGATTTGGGATAATTTTTATGCCATTATTATACACACATTTTCAAATGTAGAAATTAATTGTAAGATTACTTAGACTTCAGGGATACACCCAAACAAATGTATTTTATGTAACTTCTGCAATATTTAACCAAAAAAGCATGAACCTTATCTTGACATTCATACATATGTTTTTTGAATCATTCTACTTCTCAGTTATACATTTCGATGACTAAAGTTTGTTAAAATGTGATGCCTGGAACATTTCTTTATATTTAACGATAAGTAAATATCACAGGGAATTTTAAATAAATAATATTTAAATTCAATGAAGAAAACATTTTTGAATATAATAAACATCTTTAACCCAAACTATTACATCACAGACCATTTTTTAAAATCAGTTGTTCTCCTTTCAAATTACTTTCAACATTTTGAATTTACTTTGAGCATTTGGGACGAACGATTTCTTGCCTCTGTGGCTAAGATCATTGAACTTTACTTAAATAAAAGAATTTTTTTGAGACCGTGGCAGTAACACAAGCTCACTGCAGAAATCTTACCTTTGAAGTTAACACTCCGAATTACCTTCCTTTTAGGCCTGTTTACTGCCGCTATGCTGCACATACATTTCATCTTAATAAAATACCTTAAGCATTTCTCATTTTGTTAAATATTGCTTGTAAATTATTTTAATTTGCTGTAAAATATTCTGCTTTATATCAGAATATATCAATAATTTTTAAGTTGTTGGATGTTTAGGTCATTTCATATGTTTGTAATTGTAAAGAATGCTGGGATAAATATTTGGAGCATGAAACTGTGCTCCTGTTTTGTATCATTGTCTTAGCATAAATTGCCCAAGTTCAGCAACTGGTTCAGAGTATACAAATGTATTTAAGTCTTCTGACAGATACTATTTAGCTGCTCTTCAAAAACTCTGAACCAATTACATTATTATGAGCCAAGTAAAAAAACCAATAATTTCAATGCAATTTCATGGGCACCACAGATTTTTGAAAATGACCAATTTGACAGAAAAAATGCCTTTGTTTTTCAATTTGTTTTTAACTGACTCCTAGTGAAGCTAAATACTTTCTTCTTTTCATATTTTTATTAGCAATTGGTGGTTTTATTTTATAAATGGTCATTTGCAATTGATATATTTATCCTTTCCTAATCGGCTTAGAAAAGCTCTTTATAGCTCACACATGTTGTTTATATATACATTGCAAATATTTTCTCTCATTTTCCACTTGTATTGTGATTTCATTTATTTTTCTTTAGTTAGTATGAAAAAGTCTTTAATTTTTATGTAGTCAAATATCCATTAAAAAATCCTTTCTGCTTTTGCTTTTCTGCACATAAAATCCTTCTTTTCTCATTTCAGAATTATATAAATGCACTTTGTCTTGTACTTTTATGATTTTTTTGGATTTAAATTTATATAGGTTTGGAATTTATTTTGGTATATGGTCTATGACAAGAATTTGAACTCCCCCTCCCCCAAATGGCTTGACAGTTCACTGTCCTTATAGCACTGATTCCCTAGTGATTTGTAATGACATTTCCAGCAATTCTACTTGGATCCTTTTCCGAATAGTGTCTCTCATTGATTAATATGTCTATTTCTATTCCTACATTTTTCAGTCATTTGACATATATTTATTGACTGTCTACTACATGCCAAGCATTCTACCTAGGAATATAATGCTAAGTGTAATACCTTGTAAGACAAAATTCTAGTTTGATCATCTTTATCCAGAAGGAATGGGAAACTAATCAATAAATTTAAGTTTATAGATAGAAGGAGATAGAAGGAGGAGAGGGAGAGGAACAAGTTGGGGGAGAGGGAGATTGAGAGAATCCACTGATACATGCTTAAGTGGTTTCTGAATGAATTGTGGAGAAAGGCCTGGAAAAGTTCAAGAATCGATGTAGAAGGAACAATCAGAGGTCACTTAGCTCAGGTGAGAGGTGATGGTGTCTTCAGTGAGAATGATGATAATGGGGATAAAGAGAAGTGCGCAGATTTGAGAGATATTTATGGAATAGAATAGACAGAACTGGTGCCTAATTGAAACAATGCACCTGTAAAATCATCAGGAAACACGGTCTTGCTTTCAAGATAAATCCTTGCAAACTTAATTATAAACTATTTTAAGTAAGTTAGCAAAATTTCTATTTTCCATGAATGGCTATTCCGGAAAGTGCTTTTTAATTAATTTTAACTGTATTCATATTAGTATTAACCTTCTGTGACCCATATGACTGTCTCCTTCTATACAGAAAAAGGTTCTCAATTATCAAAACCATTTCTTAGTTTGGTAGTTTCTACACATATCTCAACATATCTCTGTTGTAAATCATTCTATTCATTGCTGATAACTCTTCTAATTATGATCAATGGTGAGATTAGATTTCATCATTGGAATTTTCTGTTTTTTCCTTCCACTTCCGATAACTGAGGACAGCTGGGAGCTACAGATCCGCTTGGAGCTACTGGCCCATGGGTGCCAAAAAATATTAGATTTTCTGAGCAAAGGGTCAGCCTGGGATCTATGCAGCCTGCAGCACATTGGCTAAAATGGGCTCACCATGGGCTGGAGGGAGCTCCCTCAGAAAATAAATAAATAAATAAATAAATAAATAAATAAATAAATAAAATCAGTCTAATACCTACTGTTCCAATTAACTTTATTTATATATGAAAAATCAGAACAGGTTCCCAGGTCCATGCCAATCATTACATGCCAACCTCAGCCCTGCTGTATTACCAAGCTGATCCCAGAGACATAGTGGGATGGAGATGATAGGGATCTGGGGACAGGTCCAGACCAGGATGGTTGGCATCTGGTCCCCTGAAATTACCCTAAAACATCTCATTCTGTTCCTCATTAAGTATAAATCAGGAAAACATAGATAAATAATATTTATATCATGATTCCCTGGTTATGAATGAAATTTGTAACAGATCTGGAACTATAGGGGCATATGCCCATATTAAAAATAAAAAAATAGGGTATATTCCAAATTGTAATAGCTATGCCACCACAAGATCAGTGGGACACCTTAAGGTATTGGAATAGTTCATCAAACTTTGCTAGTTCGAGAAAAAAGTTGATTTGAAGCAAATACCATGATGCAGTTTTCTTGTATAGAAAATGATTGCAAAATCAGTCAACCCAGGATGAGTGAGTATAAAAGCCACCCAGTATGAAAATAAATATACAAGTCTTTATTACTTATAATATAATATAGATGCTAAATCCATAAAATAATAACTTTAACTCTTTTCAGATCAGTTTACTAAATTTTAGTGATTTTTTTGTTTTTACATTGAAATGCAAATAGCTCCTAAAATAGTCACGAAAGCCTGGTCTTTAGAAAGGTTCTCTAGGCATGAAGATCTGTTTTAAATATTGAACTTTAAAAACTTCATTTTACACAGATTGAATCGGGGTTTTGTTTTTTTTAGTATTCCAGATAAGTACAATTGCTTGAAATTATCTTTATGAGACACTTACAGTATTTCATTAGACATTTTTCAAGAGTTCAGTTTTGAACAGAAGATAATAACACTCACAGTTCTCCAGAGCTGCATGATTGGAAATGTGGCTCTTGTCAATCTGGTGTTCAGTTGCCACAGAAGAAAATTCAATGTTGCCAACATTCAAGATTGCAGCCAATATACTGTATATACTTCCAAGTTGCTGAAACACACCATAAAAATGTTAGCATCACCCTTCCCTGGAGTATAGCAAGGCAGTGATGATGGCTGGAGATAGTGGGGAAGAATCCTAAGGCTCTGGCATAAGAAGGTCATCCTGCAGATGATAATGTCAGATTATGAGACCCAAGTAGGCTTAGTCTCCTTAGTTATTTTAATATGAGAGGTGAGCATGGTGCCTGTTAGCCAGTGAGTGCTGAAAAAAAATATTTTATGAATGCAAATATGAATAAAAATAGAAATGAGGAGCTCCCCTAGGAGGAAGTAGAAATAATCAAATTCCTTAGCCACAGATAAATCTATCTATGGGAAACTTAACTTCAGAACTTAATGTGTCATTTCCAGATGTTCATTTCCCTTGAGACCATCTTAAAAGTGACATTATATGTGTGGATAAACAAGAATTAAGAAAGAGAAATCGAAAGATCCCAGCACCTAAATCAAAGGATATGCGTGATTTAAGTATAGGCATAAGAACTTTGGACTACAGCTTAGAGTTTACAGTAGTAAAACCCTTTTAAATAAGGTACATCAAAAATACATTCAGAAACACACACACACACACACACACACACCAACAACTCTTCTTGGAGGCACTGGAGGCATTTTGCCAAGGAGTCTATGGTAATTGTAGGTGTCATTCCAAGTATGTTCAAGGTGCAGTAAGGTATAGGAAGGAGACAAAATCCTTTATTGTTTTCTTATGTTGCTGCCTTGATTCTAACCCAGCTCCTATACTTATCAGAAATGATTATTCTATCCGCTCCAACATTCCAAGTCATGATATAAACTGGATATGAAAAAAATCTTCAGGGATATTTATTCATTCATCTATAACATATATGAATACAGATTAAATGAATATATAAACATTAAAATAAATATATTTATTGAACGAATATATAGACATATCTGTGTCTATCTAGGTATTCACTTATCTGATGCACATATATTTTATGCCAGGCCCTGCTCTAGTCACAGGGGGATTCAGCAGAGGCAGGACGAAGATATTTGTGTTCCTTGGGGTGTTCAGGCAGTAGAAGGCAGATATTAGAAAAGAAACAAAGAGGCAAACATGACATTTTCAGTACCAAAATGGGCTGTGAAGAAAATAAAACGCAGAGGAGGGAGAGTGACTGGGAAGGGCAGGGAGGGGCTTTTGAGTCGCGGAGGTTAGAAAAGGCCATTCTTTGGGAAGCAGAGGCCTGGATGACAAGGGAGTCAGCCAGGAAAAGAATCAGGACTTTTCTGGAATCAGACTACTACAGGCAGAGGGGTCAGCAAGGGCAAGGGCCTGCCTTGCAGAAAGAAGGTCAGAGTGGGGCTGGAGGACAGTGAGTAAGGGGCAGGGATGTGGGTGTGGCAGGAACCAGGGGGGTGAGCATGGGCAAGACCGGCCAGGCCCTCTCTATGGTAATTGGTTAATTTGTAGGCATGAAGATCTGTTTTAAATATTAAACTTTAACTTCATTTTACACAAATTGGGCCACCATAAAGAGTTTGGGTTTCATTTGAATGGCCACGGAAAGCCACTAGAGCAAAAACAAAACAAAAAACAAAAACAAAAACAAAGCAGGCAGTTGTTATATTTAAACATGACTCTGGCAGGATGTGGAAATGAACGGATTGGGGGCAGATGGAAAAGTAGAATGGGCAGGAGGCTAGTGAGAGGTGGTGGCTTGGACTAGAACTGTAAGCGGTGGAGACGGAAAGCAGTAGATGGACTGGGGCATAATTTGGAAGTAGAACAATAAATATGCTGATGGGCTGGATATGAATCACTTCTCTAAGAAAATTCTCCTGGCGGGGCACCTGGGTGGCACAGCGGTTAAGCGTCTGCTGTCGGCTCAGGGCGTGATCCCGGCGTTATGGGATCGAGCCCCACATCAGGCTCCTCCGCTATGAGCCTGCTTCTTCCTCTCCCACTCCCCCTGCTTGTGTTCCCTCTCTCGCTGGCTGTCTCTATCCTGTCGAATAAATAAATAAAATCTTTAAAAAAAAAAAAAAAAAGAAAATTCTCCTGGTGAGGAATTTCCATTTGTAATATGCATAACTTGTAAAGAAGCAACCAGCATGGGCTTCAATGGCAGGTGGAGAAATAAATACAATATCCGACATCCTGCTGTATTTTTCTTGAGGAAACTATAGACCTTATGGATAATCTACTCCAGTAATACTCCATAAATAGATTGTTGAAAACTATGTTCCTTCAACACTTTGTGTGTTTGTCAATTATGGACTAGAAAGTTCAGATATGTAAGTTCCAAAGTCATATTTTAACCGTATTTAGAGATCCACTATAGAAAATCACATGCTGAATCAATCGAAATTCAATTCTTCTTCAACTGTTGATGAAAATGTGTAATCTTTCTAGACTGGGGCTCTCCTTGATATCCTATAATTACAATATTCATTTAGATTAAAGTTGGAGGCTCAGAAGACAGCAAATCAGGGACCTGGCTCACTTTGGCTTGGCAGCTAGACTGATGGGGCTCAAAGGGGCCTGACCTCAGATACAGGTATGACCTTCACCAAGCACTTGGGTTATTCATGGTATGAAGACTAAACATGTCTGACGCTGGTCACCCCAAGAGGTGCAAAACATTTTTGTTTGATGGTTAACAATAATAAGTGGAAGAACATTTTTCCATTTTCCATATAAAACTACCAAGGCATAAAGCCATCTCACAACTTTCTGCAGACTTTCAATGAACTGAGATTTGAATCCTGACTCCCAGCCCATTGAATGTGCTATACCTTCCCACTTAGGAAGAAGAGTGGCTTGTATGAAAAGTGTATTCTCCAAGTGCTCTCCAGAGTCTGGAAAACATTCACGATCCCCTCTACCTACTCCACCTCCTGCTATATTGCTTTGTCTGTTCTTAAGGAGGCTGGACTGCTGCTGCTTTTGCTGTATCTTCAAGGACAAACACAGTTCTGGTTTGCTGGAGAGTTAGACCGTCACTGTTCTGATGTATCAGGCTCCTATTTACTCCACTGCTGCTCTGGACTTTTCTGCTCTGCTTCTGGGCTTGTACACAAGGCTGATCTCCTATGCACACAGCAACCCAAACCTACGTGTGCGGGCAAGGTCACTTTCCTCTCTACACTGAGTTAATCTGCCCAAGGCAAAAGAATTCAGTTAGAAGGACTCTTCCTCTTCCAGAAGTTTATTGTACTACACTTCTTATTCAATCATCCACCCATCCATTCGTTCATTCAACCATCATTTGTTGACTATTTATTAAGCACTATGTGAGATACTGTGTATATACCAATAAATAAGAATAATTTCTGCTCTCAAGCACTTTACACGCTCCTTGAACCAAAGGGCATGGATCATTTCCTATATTGAATTTCTATATGGATCATTTCTACTTTCTGTATTTTACTATAGATTTTTAAAAATTAATAAACTTTATTTTTAGTATAGTTTTAGGCTCGCAACAAAACTGAGTAGAATGTGCAGAGTTTCTATTTAGCCCCTGTCATCCCCACTCCACACACACAGCTTCCCCCACTATCAACATCCTGCATTAGAGCGATACATATGTCATAATCAATGAACCTACACTGACACATCAGTATGACCCAAAGTCCATAGTTTACATTAGAGTTCACTCTTGGTGTTGTACATTCTCTGGATTTTTACAAAGGTATAATGGCACATTTCTACCATTATAGTATCATACACAGTATTTCCATTCCCCTAAAAATCCTCTGTGCTCTGTCTATTCATCTCTCTTTCTCATAACTTCTAACCACCATTGGTCTTTTACTGGCTCCATAGTTTTGCCTTTTCCAGAATGTCATATAATTGGAATCCTACAGTATACAGCCCTTTCAGATTGGCTTCTATCATTCAGTAATGTGCATTTAAGGTTCCTCCATGTCTTTTCATGGCTTGACAGCTCATTTCTTTTTAGTGTTGAATAAACTCCCGTTGTTGGGATGTGCCATTATTTATGTATCCACTCACCCACTGAACTTGGTATTTCAGTTACTTCAAGTTTTGGCTATTATGAATATAGCTTCTGCAAACATTAGTTTAGAGGTTTTTGTGTGGACGTAGTTTTCAATTCCTTTGGGGTAAATACCAAGGACTTTGATTGCTGGATCACATGGTAAGAGTATGAGAACTCTCCCCATGGAAAATGCCATGTGAAGGACTTTTTTAAAAAGATTTTTATTTTTAAGTAATCTCTACACCCAATGTAGGGTTCAAACTCACAACTCTGAGATCAAGAATCACATGTTCTACTGACTGAGCCACCAAGGCAACCACTGCCATGTGAAGAAGACAGAAATCAAGGTGAGGCATCTGCAATCCAAGGATCACTAAGGATTGCCAGGGAATCACCAGAAAGTAGGGAAGAGGCATTGATTTTCTCTCACAGCCCTCAGAAAAAAACCTTATCTCAGACTTCTAATCTCTAGAACTGTGAGGAAATACATTTCTGTTAAGTCACTCAGTCTGTGGTATGTTGTTATGGCAGCCCCAGCAAAGAAGTATACTATCAATGCTTCTTTGTTAAATTTATGGGTAAGATGTATAACCTTGGGATAATCAAAGTGTTTATTCTTAACTGTTTAAAACCCTTAAAGGAATATTAGAGACATAGTAAGACAATCTGACAACTACTTTTGTGACTTGAATATAAGCACTCATTTGATAGTACACTTATAATTTTAATTTGAAAAGCGTAACATAATTTGATTGCAAATTGTATTCAAATATATAAGATAACTTGATTTACATTAATAATTTTAAATTATTATATTTTCAGGGCTAATAAGTTTAAGTGCTTAAGATTTAAATGATCAGGAACTTTAGAAAATCCTTATCATCCTTATAAGACTGCTGTGTCAGTCATTTGGAATACATGAAAGACTGAGATGTACTAAATTTTTACATAGTTTCAGGCATTTAAAGAACTTAATTATGTTTGTTTAGGACAACTTAAGGTTATATTTATGAGTTAAGTGAACAAAGGTGACTGAAAGTTGTTTCTATTCTTATACAAAGATTGTTAGATGCGCAAATTGAAATAAAAGACGTGTCAAGAGAATAAGAAGATAAGCCATGGATTGGAAGAAAATGTTTGCAAAAGGCACACAAACGTACAAAGATTTTTTAAAACTCAACAGTAAAAAAACAACCCAATTAAAAAAACAACAACGACAAGTCAAAGACCTTAACAGACACCTCACCAAAGAAGATATACAGATGGCAAACAAGCATATGAAAGATGTTCTATATCATGTGTCATTAGGGAAATGCAAATTAAAAACACAAGGGGATACCAGGGCATACCTCTTAGATTGGCCGAAATCCAAAACACTGACACCACCAAATGCTGAGCAACAGGAACTCTCATTCATTGCTGGTGGGAATGCAAACTGTTACAGCTACCTTGGTAGACAGTTTGATGGTTTCCTACAAAACTAAACATACTCTTCCCATATAATTGAGCAACTGAGATCCACGGTATTTACCCAAAGGAATTGAAAACTTATGTTTTCACCAAGAGTGAATCCTAATGTCCACTACGGACTTCAGATCATAATGACATGTCGGTGTAAGTTCATCTGTTTCCAAGGAGGTTCCTAAGAATGCCACATGATTTTCACACCTCCATTCCAGTTCATGCTGCTCTTTTCCTCCCTCTTATACATAATCTCTTCTTAGAACTTTCCAGCAACCAACCACTAGACTTCATGTTTCCGTAACATTCTCTGTTTGTTATCATGGCAATCATTATATCTTACTGAAAATTATGCTTAGTGTATGTGTCTTCTAGCAGATTATAAACTCACTGAGGGTAGAGATTGTGCTTCATTCATGGCACTCAACGCTGGTCAAGCTGCTTTCTTTTGAGTCTTTTAAGGGACAGCAAACTTTTCTTCACCCCATTCAAGAGAGTGGTGAGCAAAAGGACAATCCCTGGACCTCTAAATGGGTGGGGATCACCGTGGACCATGACATAGTGACAGCAGCCCAGGCTGAGGGGTGTGGCACTACCC
The DNA here is from genome assembly GCF_024610735.1 of Ursus americanus. Lineage (NCBI taxonomy): Eukaryota > Metazoa > Chordata > Mammalia > Carnivora > Ursidae > Ursus > Ursus americanus. The sequence continues at coordinate 13,267,591 of NC_142157.1, read as the reverse complement.
TGTCTAGTCCTGGGAGAGCCAAAATTCTGCTGCTGCCATTGGGAAAGGACAGAGAAGGCAGGTTGGGAAGGAGCGGGGGGGGGGGGGGGGAGGGGCCAGGTACCCACAGGCTGGGACACTATCAGAGACCACATTACCAGCCAAATAGGAACTCATGGGAGGGAAGGAGAAGCCCTGTCATTAGCATTTGCTGTTGTTTGTATGTAAGGGATATTCTTATGGTCTCTGTGTGTAGGTTGAATTTGGCAATTACTCAAAGCCATAAAATGACACGACCTCCAATCTGCAAAGATTAGAATAAAAGTAAACAGCCCTCAATTTTAGTTATCATAGATAATGACACTTATTGTACTGATAATGAAACTTACATCAGAGAGGTTTAGTCATTGGTCTAAGGATGCAGAGCTAAAGACAAGCCATGCCAAGGACTTGCACCCACAGGTCCTGACTTCCTCATCTAGAATTAGTGTTATTTTAATCAACAGACTTCCTGGCTCCTGTCATTCATGCCATTCAGGTCATCAATGTTGGCCAAGTTATGACATTCTAGAATTGTAACTTATTTTATGCATTTTGAATGAAGACAAGTAGGTATCAACTGATTGTTCTTATTTTTTTATTTTTTTTAAAAGATTTTATTTATTTATTTGACAGAGAGAGACAGCCAGTGAGAGAGGGAACACAGGCAGGGGGAGTGGGAGAGGAAGAAGCAGGCTCCCAGCGGAGGAGCCTGATGTGGGGCTTGATCCCAGAGCACCGGGATCATGCCCTGAGCCGAAGGCAGACGCTTAACAACTGTGCCACCCAGGCGCCCCTCAACTGATTGTTTTTAAATCCTTATCAAATGACTAACTAAAAAGGACTGATATGCCTCTCTCCCCCCAGCCAAAATCAATTTTTTAAAATGAAGCATTTTACAGAAATTCACTTAAAATAAAAAATTTATGTCACACATATTATTTTATCGTAACAAAAGTGATAACTCATAGTCCAAAGAAAATGTATTAGATTGTTATTTTAGACGATCATAAGAAACGTATGCAAAATTAAAGCAGAAAAAGGCCTTCTCATCTTAGACTTCAGACATATGACTCGGTGCAGAGAAAAACAAATAAAACTTCCCATCACGACAGTGTAAATATTGTCTCTAAAATGAGTTGAATCATAAAATTAGTGATCATTTATTTTAAAGCTGCGGCAGGAAAATGGCTGAGGAAATCATGTGTTTTTAAAAAGTTTTAGAGTTTTCCAATTTGTGTGATTTTTAGAGAATATCTGATTTGGCTTTGCCTGTCATTCCTTTGGATTATGCTGACTCACCAGTTGCACAAGTGAGTTGCAGCCCCTAGGGACACAGACACTGTGGGTGCTATCAACACCCAGCAGAGAACGATAAGGGTGGTGGAGGGAGAGAGAGGGAGAGAAAGACACTCATCTTGGAGAATCACCGTAACCGTGGTAGTGAAGTGTGAAGCTGTGCTTGGGGGAGGTGAGAATCATACTACTGAACTCGACATAGAGAGTTGCCTAATTCCAAAATGGAACTGAAGCAGCACTGACGCAGGACATACCAAGAAAGCCAGGAGATTACCAAAAAAAAGTTAGGGCTTGGATAAAAAGGAAGTAAACATCGACTCAGTCTAAGTCCACTGTCTCCAAACCTGGGCAGCCTGCCCCGTTCACTCTCGGAGTCTCTGCTCTCAGAGGGGAGACACCACATCTGGGAGAGTCACCGTGGACTGGACTAAAAGTCTTCACAAGATATTTAGCAGGGATTGTGCTTCATTCCAGAATCAGATTTTATATTTTCCTTTATTCTAAGCTGTGTGTTTAGCTGTTTGCATGTCCAATAAACACTGAGCATGTTTAAGTTTGGAATATTATATTTTAAAGAAATGAATTAGATTTGTCAGATGTTAACCACGAGGCTGGTTTCATTTTAATGTTACTTAACATCGTTCCACTAAGTAAGAGAAAGGAACTGAGCCAAATATAAGTAAAATGTTGCCTCTTATGAGGGGGACTTAGAAGTAAACAAACCAATTAAAAATGATTCTCTGCTTCTAAGATAGCAACCTCTGGGGGAGGGAACTGCTAAGAAGATCAGCTCTTCTGATGACAAAAGGCAGGGAAAAGAACTACAAAGGGATCCAGCCCTGGTCAGAAGCAGGAGCTGCCTGCCTGGTGTAGGACATGCTTCCAGTTTGGAGAATGCCCTGAGATGCAGTTAACCTCTGATATTCCCCCTACCCCGTCAGCCAATGGGGCCAGACCACAGTCCAAAGGGATATCTATCACTACCAACATTCATCTTATTACCAAGGATTGGAGAGAAGAGTAGATGGCTGCTTTTTATGTTATTCACTGCACCCACCAACAAATTGGCCTTGGCATTAAGAGCCAGGATACCCCCCAGCGCTTCAATCAACTTGTCTCCACAGGTACAAGCTTTGGGTGAGGGCAGGGGGCAAAGTTAGGGAGGGGAAGTGACAGAGCAGAAGGGGAGGAGCCAGATTTCAATGTGAATTTTGCCAGGCAGAGCGGGGAAGGTTCTCGGGGCAGCAGCTGCACCCAGGGAGGAACTGTGGTCCGGTAGGGTTCGGGTTAAACTAATTCCTGCCATGTCAGCCAGCAGAGCAGCAAACATCCTATTTTTACTCACAGTGCCGTCAGTCTAGGATTATACTGTGCTGAAACACTCAGGGGAGGACAAGGTCTTGGTCCTATGAGCCAGAGAGCGAATGACCCAAGTGATCACCTGTGATGCTCGGGACATCAGAAGTAGAGCATAAGAAAGGGAGCTAGAATATGGCTGAAACTCAAAAATAACTATTTTATTAGGAAATGTATTAGGGTATTCTGTGACCCTAGACAGTTCAGATGTTGTTCCTAAAAGGTAGTCCGGTCAATACAATGCCATACCCAGACCTCAGAGCACATACTGGGGTGGATAGCCACGGGAAATTCTATATGCTTAAGAATCCCTCCATTGTCAATTCCTATGCTGCCCTTATTGTTTCTCTCCCAGCTCTCCAGCAAAAACTGCTCTTGGTCAAGCCAATTCTCCTACCCTCATATATCCATCCAGTCACGCTGCCCACCTTTGTTGTCAATGTTATCTTCTCTTTGTGAGGACAGAGCAGGGGAATGAAATTCACACAGGGGCCACTGTAAGAACCAGGCATCTGTCTCTCAGGAGAACATTGTTCACAGTAACATTATCGCTAAGAGCAGAGTACAAGCTTCCTCCAAACCTTAAGAAATTTTATCAAACAATGGAATCTCTAATTCTCTAATTCGCAAAGTTACCTAATGCATCCACAGAGAGAAGGTCCCCCGTCATCTCCTTTCGCCCAGCTATCTCAGAGCCAACGAGTTTCCCTATCTGAGCTACAGTTTACTGGTTATGGAGTTGACAGCCTGAGTTGTAAGCCCATAGTTCCAGGAAGGGCTCATGAATCTACAGGAAAAAAATGCATCATTCAGAAACGAAGATGGTAAAGCTGAAGTCTCTACTTCTAAACCAAAAAGTTACTCAACTTTAGCTCAAGACGTCTTGTGATTAAAGTATTTGCCTAAGAATGGCTTCCACCTTGGCTTGCCACTGAGTCTATGGTATTGTTTTCCTCTTGTCCATGTAATTCACAGTTGTCTGGCAAAAACTGAGAAGTCTTTGGGGAAAGTCATGGTAATAATTCCTCTCTGGTCCAGAAGGAGCTATTTCTCCTTGGTTGGTGCTGGAAACAGCCTGCCCGTTTCCATGTGGAGGCTCAACCTCTTATGCACTTCTCCCTACAACCAATTAATTCATCTAGAAACAGAGTAGCAATGTTTACTCAGAAATTAAGGAGGAACTCTAAATTCTGGGAATGTAAATGTAGCCAGGCAGGGCGTCCTCCGACCAAATCTGAATTCCTCTTGGCTATGAATAAAAGCCACATTAGAAAAAATTAACTCTAAAAGTTTAAGTGCTTCCTGATGGAAGATTACCCTGGTTTTTTATTTTATTTTATTATGATATGTTAGTCACCATACAGTACATCCTTAGTTTTTGATGTAGTGTTCCATGATTCATTGTTTGCGTGAAACACCCAGTGTTCCTTGCAACACGTGCCCTCTTTAATACCCATCACCGGGCTGGCCCATCCCCCACTCCCTCCCCTCTAAAACCCTCAGTTTGTTTCCCTAAACCTCCCCTGGAGGCCTGAAAGCGGGGCCCTAATTTCAAGTCAAAAGAAAGGCTATTTATCTGTCCTTCTTTTCCAACCTCACTCTGTCGGCAGAGATCCCACTTCGTTCCCTAGCATCAAGGTCTTGAGAATATCCTCCCCACTGTCCTGAAGCAAGATACTTAAGGTGGAGTCAAAAGCTTTCAAGGAGAAGGCAAGGCTATGTTACTTAGTGGTAAGTCTCGTAGTTCCATATTTGGAGAAGATACACTTGGCAGCAAACTTTATGTCGACATGTACATCTTTAGAAATACTATTTTCTGGTAAGCAAATGGACCAATGGACTAAAGGTTATTGTTGACAGCCTTCCCTTTAGAAAGGGACAGCTCTGCCTTAAAGATGATTAGTTCAATAACTTCACAGCACATAGTCTGAATGACTTTTGTAAGTTCTCATTTCTATCAGCATCTCTACATTTTATATCCTGGTTAAATCTTCCAAATTTCTGGAGATTATTTTCCAAACTTGTGGGTATTATTTTCAGCTCAAGCTCTTAGTAGGGATCTGTAACCCAAGGAATATCAGTAAACTTCTTAAGCAGACACATTAACTGTTTAAAATTAATGACACAGGAGTGTCATTTATAAAAATGAAATTAAAACTCAACAAATTGCACATTACCTTCCTAAAAGAGTTCATCTAAAACCCTGACTCACATTCAGAGTGAAGTGGTAGCTTTTATCACAGTATCGAATCAACACAGCAAATAGTAAACTGTTGACAGCAGAGACTGAAAGTTTCTTTAAAAGCCTTTAGGAGTTCCTATTAAACAAGATGCTTTGTTACAAAAATTTTAAAAATACAACCCATGTCATGAAAGAAATATTTATGGCTCAAGCCCTAGATGCTTTCATTAAGTAAGAATGAGGAGCCAAGTATTCTCCTTAGGAAAAAGACCAAGAGACTAAATTATTAAAAATATAAAAATAAAATTGAAATCAATAATATATACAATGAAATAAGTTACAGGATGGGTAAATAAATTGAATAGATGCTGTTTTGTTTTTAAGATTGAAAAGCACTTGTAAGCCCAATTGGAGATAAAAGAGAGTAAGGCCAGGGGCGCCTGGGTGGTACAGCGGTTAAGCGTCTGCCTTCGGCTCAGGGCGTGATCCCGGCGTTATGGGATCGAGCCCCACATCAGGCTCCTCTGCTATGAGCCTGCTTCTTCCTCTCCCACTCCCCCTACTTGTGTTCCCTCTCTCGCTGGCTGTCTCTATCTCTGTCGAATAAATAAATAAAATCTTTAAAAAAAAGAGAGAGAGTAAGGCCAAATATATATATATTCACATATATATATGAATGTGAAAGGAAACACAACCAGAATAAATTAAAAGCATAAGAAAAAAGCATCAGTCATATCTGTGGTATCAGATCTGATGATGATTTCTTAGGAAAATACAGATAGCCCAGAAAGAAAACAAAATTTAAGTAGATAATTATCACAGAAGTGTCAGAAAGATGATTTTAAAAGGCCCAAGACCAGAGGCACACACAGCTGAGTTTTATCTAACCTTAATTCGAAGTTTTAAAACCACCATTCCCCAATCTTCTCTAATGATAGGAATAACCTGTGGTGATTATAAAAGGCCCAGATGACTAGGTCTCTTCCTTGGAAATTCCTATATAGCAGGTCAGGATAGGACCTAAGTATCTGTATCCAGGTGCTTTATATCTCCAGAAACACTGAGAACTAATTTTAACTCTGATTTAAACTTTTTTTTTTTTTAGAGATTTTATTTATTTATGTGACAGAGAGACAGCCAGCAAGAGAGGGAACACAGGCAGGGGGAGTGGGAGAGGAAGAAGCAGGCTCCCAGCGGAGGAGCCTGATGTGGGGCTCGATCCCGGAACGCCAGGATCACGCCCTGAGCCGAAGGCAGATGCTTTAACGACTGCACTACCCAGGCGCCCCTAAACTTTTTTTAAAAAAGATTTATTTATTTGAGAAAGAGAGAGAGAGAGAGCGTGCACGCGCACAGGAATGCCTGTGTGAGTGGGGGAGGGGCATAGGGCGAGGAAGAGAGTCTCAAGCAGACTCCTTGCTGAGTGGGGAGCTGAACTTGGGACTGGATCCCATGACCCTGAGATCATGACCTGAGCCGAAACCAAGAGTCCAACGTTTAACCAACTGAGCCACCCGAGTGCTCCTCTGATTTAAATTTTTATAAGTCAAAGAAAAAAAGATTAAAAAACTCACTGATATAACTTCAATATGTAAATCTGATAAAGATAAAAAAGACAACTAAAACAACAGATAAACGTCACTGATGAATATAGATGCAAAAATTCTAAATAAAACAACAGGACATGGAATCCAGAAATTTGTCAAAAGAGAAGTACAGTCTGATTACATTAGATTTACTCCAGAAATGTAAGGGTACTTACATATTAAGAAATCTATCAACATAATAAGTGATATCAAGTTGCTGAAGAAAAATATGATTATGTCAATTGGTGATAAAAAGACATTTGATAAAATTCTACAGAATTCCTAATAACAGCCCTAAGTAAAGCAACAATAAAAGGAAATTATTGTGATAAATGCTCTTTATCAGAAATAAGAGTAAAACACTGAAACCATTTTATTTAAAATCAGAAATGAGACAGGGAGACAAGTTATAATCCTTAGTAATTAATACTGAGACTCTAAGTCTTAGACGTTTTAAGTACACAGAAAAAAATGATATAACAGGAAAAAAGTATAAAACTATTCCTTTTGCTGATGACATGATTATATATTTACAAAAGTCCACCAGCAGAAAAAAATATTTAGGATGACAACCAAAAACCATGACCTGATTAGAAAAAAAACTAAAATTAAAGCTTAAGTTCTAGATAAATAAAACTATAAATTATTAAAAACTCAAACAACATCTAAACAAATGGAAAGGCATGTCACGATCTCGGATGAGAAGACATAAATAACATCATAAAAATGACAGTGCCCCAAAAGTTAATATATAAATTTAATACAATTCTCCTTAGAATTCCAGCTGGGGGTTTGAGAATCAAATAAGTTGATCTTAAACTTATTATGGAGAAACAGGTGCCAGACAATAGCTAAGGCAAGTATTGAGAAGAAGAAAGTGAGAACAGGACTTGCCTTTCTTGGTAGGGATGCCTTATTAAAAATATAGAATTAAGCCACTGTGATCAAGTCAACAGAATATTGATATAGGGACAGAAAGATAGACTGGTGGATAAAATAGAGACTCAGAAAGAGATTCCATGTAATATAAGACCTTAATATATGAGAAGTCAATCCAGTAAGCAAGGGGTATAGTCTTTAATATAGTGAGGCATGACAGGCCCTCCACTGGAAGAAAATAATAGTGACGCCCCATTTGGTACTATGTAAAAAATAAATTTCAAATGGATTAAATATATTTAATACATTAAATATATTTTTTTTAACTTTCAAAAAATCTAGGAGACTACATGTATAATGCACACAAAGGGGAGAATTTTTAAAGCAAGACTAGAACCCAGATGTTATAAACAAAAAGGTAAACTCGTTTGAATACACAAAAATTAAAACCCCATTTTTGTATGGTAAAAGATACAATAAAAAGTAAGTATGTCACGGGGGCGCCTCGGTGGCTCAGTTAGTTAAGGTCTGACTCGATTTCAGCTCAGGTCACGATCTCACAGTTGTGAGACTGAGCCACAGTGTTGGGCTCCACTCAGCACTGAGTCTGCTTGAGATTCTCTCTCTCCCTCTGCCCCTCCCCTCACTCACACACAAACTCTCGCTCTCTTAAATAAATAGATAATCAATCGATCAATCTTAAATAAAGTATGTTACAAACAAGCCACACAACTGAAAACATATTTATAACACAAATGATAAAAAATGTCTATAATGTTTAATGAGAACTTACAAATTGACATAAAACATAGAATTGGCTCAATAAAAAGGGCAAGATACATAAATATGCAATTCATAAAAAAGAAAACCTAAGTAGCCAGCAAACAAATGGAAAGATGCTCAAATTCACTATTAGTCAAGGATATACAAACTCAAAATGAGATCGTACTTATACCCATCAGATTAACAAATATTTAAAAAGTTACAACACATGGCAGAGATGGTGATGGGAAAGGTACTCACATACATTGCTGGTGGAAATATGAAGTGTTTCATAGCTGCTGGAAGGCAGTGTTGCAATTCATATTCAAATTTAAAATACACATACCTTTTGACCCAGGAATCCCACTACGGGGACCTATCCCATAGAAATAAAAGCACCAGAGAATAAAGGCATATTCTGTCTTTGTTCAGAATGACAAAGATCTGGAAACATCAAGAGCTGTATGCCCAGTCATATCTGAATGGCAGAATAAATTATGATAGTACACCATGGGACACTATGTTGCCTTTAAGAGGACTGATTTAGGGCTATACTAGATGACTTGAAGGGATTTCCGCAAGGTATTGCTGAGTGAGAGAAACCAGATATAGAGAAGTGTGTGTGATATAATACCATATCAATAAACAATGACCAGCCCTCCAGAGTCATGTGTATGTACACGTGTGTATATACGTGTGTATGTGGTGTCTCCAGTTTTTTATGAGAAGGGAGACGAGTACGAATTTTTGGATTATATTCCCATCCATTTGCTGGGGAAAGGGAAAGAGAACAGATATGGATGGAGGGGGTGAGATGGGGAAGAGAGAGCTGAACAAAACAGAAGTTTTAAAAGACTGCACTAGAAAGTGACAAGCTGATCTTCAAATTCATAGAGAAATTCAAGGAACCCAAAAGGATTTTACAAAAGAAGAACAAAGTTGGAGGAATCACAGTGTCGAATTTCAAAACTTATTAGAAAGCCATGGTGATCAAGACAACATGGTACTAGCATAAACACAGACAGAGAGGTCATTATACTAGAATTGAGAGTTCAGAAATAAATCTCTACATTTATATATTTATGGTCAACTGACTTCCAACAAGGATGCCAAAACCAATCATGGGGACAGAAGAGTCTGCAACAAATGACTGTGGTACAACTGAATATCTATGTGCAAAAGAAGCTACCTCACACCAGACACAAAAATAAGCTCAAAGAGGAACAGCGACCCGTATGTAAGAGTGAAAACTATACAGCTCCCAGAAGAAAACTAAGGCATAAATCTCTGTGACTTTGGATTAGACAATACTTCATTATATTTGTCACCAAAATCATAAGCAACAGAAGAAAAAAGAGGCAAATCAGATATCATAAAAATTAAAAATATGTATACTTCAAAGGATACCATCAAGAAAGTAAAAAGACAACAAATGAGAGAAAACTTTTGCTAATCATAAAACTGATAAGGGACTTGTAGTTACAACATAAATAATTCTTATAATTCAATAATAAAACATAACCCATTCTTCTGAAAGGTAAATTATGTGAATAGATATTTCTTCAAAGAAGATATGTAAATGACCAGAAAGTACATGTAAAGAAGTTCAGAGTCATAAGCGATTAGGGACATGCGTATCAAAACTATAATGAGATACACTTCATACCCACTAGGATGGCTCTGATATAAAAGACAGATGACAGTAAACGCTGGGGAGGATATGGAGAAATTAGAACCTTCATACACTCCTGGTTAGGGTGTAAAACAGTGCAGCTGTTGGGAAAACAGCCTGGTAGTTCCTCAAAATGTTAAACACAATGTCACCCTATGACTCAGTAGTTCCACTCCTAGGTATATACCAAGGAGAAATGAAAACTCACGACCACACAGAAAGTTGTACATGAATGCTCATAGCAACATTATTTGTAATAGCCCCCAAATGGAACCAACCCAAATGTCTATCAACTGATGAATGGATAAACAACATGAGATATATCCATAAAGTGAAATATTATTCAACAGTGAAAAGCAATGAAGTACTGATCTGTGCTGCAACTTGAAAACATTAGTATGTTGAATGAGGGAAACCAGTCACAAAGGATGACGTATTGCATCACTCTGTTTATGTGAACTGAATAAAAAGCTCCATGGTGATAGAAAGCAGAGATGGGGCAGGAACGAGGAGGAACTCCTAATGGCTAGCGTGTTTCTTTTGGGGGTTAAAAATTTAGAGCATGAAAATATTCTAAAAATGATTATGGTGATGGATGCACAACTCTGGGAATATACTAAAAGTCATTAAAATGTACACTTTAAATGGCTGACATGTATGGTATGTGAATTACATCTTAATAAAGGTGTAATTAAAAACTGCACTAAAAACAAGACTGCACTAAAAAAGAATATGTCCTATGTTCCCATTTATGCATTTATGCAAAAGGTTAAATATATGCGGGAGATGCAAATGTAAGTGAAAGATTAAGAACAAAACCAAATTCAATTATATATCAAGACCACTGTTTCTTTATATATAAAGTAAATATTGTAACATTCTAGTAAATAGTCTAGTTATTTCATAAGGTTGTTTCAGTAATTAAAAGGATGATTCACATAAAACACTTGATACAACACCTGCCATATATTAGTCACTCAATAAATGCTAATTCTTACCATTAGCGATGACAAAAAGATACTTCCTAAAGAGGTTCAATGTCTTTCATACTTACCTCCATTGTAAAACCTATGACTTTGAAACATTGCTCAATTAATTCATATTGGGATTTATAGAAACTATTATTCATCATGTCCTGTACTGTTCTGAGGTGGTCATTTTGTAGATATCTGAAAAAATATGAAAGGATGGGTCAAAATCTACAGTCCAATAGAAAGTGAAAATATTACTTATAAAAGTACCACCTGCTGAGTTACCTGGGGGGCTTATTTTCAGGCAATTTGTAATGGGCTAGTTTCTTCTTTTCAGCTAAGCCAGCGTAGATGTAGTAAAAAATATGAAAATTTTTTTCTCCACTGAAAAAAATAAGACATTTTCAGTAAGGTGATTAGTAAGAATATTTACTAGTTGTTAAAATTACTTGGCAATATAATTTTCAGAACAACAACTAGGAGTGCTACAGTGGGTTTCCCAGAGTACTGGATTTTGGCTTTTATTGTCATTGTTACTATTTTCAACAACCACTGTCATTAAATTTCAGACACTGCTAAGCACTTTATATGAATCATTCAATGCACATTTGTGAGTGACCACCAGGCATTGATCTAGACACCGGAAATGTAGCAGGACTGAAACAGTAAACAATCCCTAAACTCTTGTATTTTACATGCCAGTGGGAGTAGAGAGAAAAAGAAACAATTTTATGACGATATATCAGATGGTCAGAAGTGCTACATTATCTAATTTACCTTTCATAGGACCCTAGTTACTCATAGGATTCCCTCATTTTATATACATGGACACTAAGACTTTGATGGGGGTACCATTCTCCTCTCAGGTCATGGAGTTGACGGCTAAACTGGATTCAAACCAGGGCTGTTTAACTCCAAAGCCTAAGTCTTCAACCACCTTGTTAACTGCCTTTCTGGCGCTCAATTTTCTCACTTGCATGAGAAATCTGTCTCTGTCATCTACGTATAAACAGCATTCCCCAGATTCTGGAATAATACAAATAAGGGAGTAATAGCAACAATGTATTCAATTATGTATACATATTTTATATATATATATATATATATATATATATATATATATATATATATATACATACTATGTATGCTTACATATGATGAAATCAATGATAGCAATGATATGAGGGACTGGAGAGAGAAATTAGGATTATTTTGTTATTATAAGGTGCTGACTATAGTGTTATTTGAAGGTAGACTTCAATTAGTGGTAAATATATATTGAAAACTCTAAGACAACCACTTAAAAAGTGAAAAAAGGATCACCAAAATATGCTAAGAAAGGAGAGAAAATGGAATCACAGATAATGCTAAATTAAAACCACAAAAGGCAAAAAAAGAGTGGGAGACAAAAATAGGAACAAAGAACAAGGGCAACAATTAGAAAATAGTAATATGAGAGATATTAATCCAACTATCAGTAATCACTTTGAACATCAATGGTCTAAATACACCGATTAAAAGAAATTGTCAGAGGGATCAAGAAACAAGACCTATACATATGTTATCTACAAGAAACCCACTTTAAATATAAAGACATATAGTGGTTAAAAATAAATGGATAAAGAAAAATATACCATGCTAACACTAATGAAAAAAGAAAGCAGGAACAACTCTATTAATTTCATACAGAGCAGACTTCAAAGCAAGGAAGTTCTCAGGGATTAAGAAATGTATTACATTATGATAAAGGGTTCAGTTCTCTAAGAAACATAATAATCTTTAATGTTTATGGGCATAACAACAGAGCATGAAACTATGTGAGGCAAAAACTGATAGAACTGCAAGGAGAAATAGAAGAATCCACTCTTATGCTGGGAACTTCAACACATGTCTCTCAGAAATGGACAGATCTAGCACGTAGAGAAGCAGCAAGGACACAGTTGAACGCAACAATAATATCAATCAACTGGATATAACCAATACCTTCTAGACTACATCATCCAAAACCAGCAGAATTCACATCCTTCTCAAGCTCATATGGAACATTCAATAAGACAGACCATATTTTAGGCCAGAAAACACACCTTAACAAATTAAAAATAATTGACATCATATAATCTCTGCTCTTAGACCAACAGGAATGAAACTAGAAATCAATAACAGAAAGATAACTGGAAAATTCCAAAATATTTGGAGATTAAACAATGCAGTTCTAAATAACACATGGTTCAAAAGATAAATATTAAAAAAAATTTAAAAATATTTTGAACTAGTGAGAATGAAACCATGACTTACCAAAATTTGTGGGATGCAGCGAAAGCAGTGGTTAGAGGGCAATTCATAGCCTTGAATGACTATATTAAAAAGAAGAAAGATCTAAAAATAATAATCTAAGTTTTCATTTTAGAAAACTAGAAAATGAGCAAATTAAATCCAAAGTAAGCAGAAGAAAAGAAATAATAGAGCAGAAATCAATAAAATCAGAAACCAGAAATGAGTAGAGAAAAATCAATGAAACCAAAAGCTTTTTTTTTTTTTTTTAACAGATCAATAAAATCAATAAGTTCAAGGCAGGCTAAGAAAAAAAGAGGATAAAAATTACTAACATCAGAAATAAAAGAAGGGCCATCACTACAGGCCCACCTATGGAAACTAAAAGGATAATAAAATAATACTATGAGCAACTCCATTCTTCAAAACCTACATGAAATGAACCAATTCTTTGAAAGATCCAATTTGCCAAAACTCACACAAGAAGAAATAAGTAATCTGGAGGCTCAAAATCCATTAAAGGAATTGAATCAATAATTAGTAATCTTCCAAAATAGAAAGCTCCAGTCCCACATGTGTTCATTGTTGAATTATGCCAGATATTTCATGTAGAATTTATACCAATTCTTTACGGTCTCTTTCAGAAGATAGATGCACAGTGAATACTTACCTTGTTCAATGAGGCCAGCATTATCCTAATACCAAAATCAAATAAAGATATCATAAGAAAACTATACAACCCAGATGAAAAACTCAACGAAACTCGAGCAAATTGAATCCAGCAATGAATAAACTGAATTACATACCATGACCAAATGGTATATACCCCAGGTATGCACAGCTGTTTCAGCATTCAAAAATCAATCCATGTAATCCATCATATCAATAGGTTAAAGAAGAAAAATCACATGATCATACCAGTAGATGCAGAAAAAGCACTTGACTAAATCCAACAGCCATTCATGACAAAAACTCTCAGTAAACTAGTAACAGAGGGGAACTTCCTCAACTTGGTAAAGAATATCTATAAAAAACACTACAGGTAACATCATACCTCATGGTGAGAAACTGAAAGCTTTCACACTAAGATCAAGAACAAGGCAAGGATGTCCCCTCTCACCACTTTTTTTCAACATTACACTGGAAGTCCTAACTCATACAGATTGAGAGGGGAGAAATAAAACGTTTTTTTATAGATGACATTATCGTCTATATAGAAAAAGTGTAAGAATTGACAAAAACCTCCTTGAACTAAGAAGCAATTATAATAAGTCTGCAGGATACAGGTTAACATATGAAAGTCAATCCCACTCAAAATCCTAGCAAGTTATTTTGTGGACATTGACATTCAGATTCTGAAGTTTATATGGAGAAGCAAAAGACCCAGAACAGCCAACACAATATTGAAGGAGAAGAAAAAGTTCAAAGGACTGACACTGCCTGACTTCAAGAATTCCTATAAAGCTATAGTAATCAAGATAGTACAGTATTGACAAAAAAATAAGTCAAGCAGAGAAAGACAATTATTGTATGGTTTCACTCCTATGTGGAACATAAAGAATAGCACGGAGGACCACAGGGAAGGGAGGGAAAACTGAATGGGAAGAAATCAGAGAGGGAGACAAACCATGAGAGACTCTGGACTCTGGGAAACAGTCTGAGGGTTACAGAAGGGAGAGGGCAGGGGGATGGGGTAACTGGGTGATGGGTATTAAGGAGGGCACGTGTTATAATGAGCACTGGGTGCTATGCAACTAATAAATCATTGAACACTATATCGAAAATTAATGATGTACTATATGTTGGCTAATTGAACATAATAATAAAAAATAAATTAATTAAAAAACAATAAAGAAAGACAAATAGATCAATGAAACAGACAGAGGGCCCAGAATAAATATAGTCCACTGACTCTTGACAAAGGAGCAATAGCCATACAATGAAGCAAAGACAACTGGACATCTACCTGCAAAAAAATTAAAAATAAATAATAAATAATAATTTTTAAAAATGTTAAAAAAGGAATCCAAAGACCTTATACCTTTCATAAAAATTAATTCAAAATGGGTCATAGGCCTACATGTGTAAAACACAGAACTTTAAACTCCTAGAAGATCAACTAAGAAAAAAACTAGCTGATGGTGCGTATGGTGATGACTTTTTAGATGCAACACCAAAGTCCTGATCCATGAAAGAAATAACTGATAAACTGGACTTCGTTAAAGTTAAAAACTTCTCTGCAAAAGATATTTTCAAGAGAATGGGAAGATAAGCCAGACTGGGAGAAAATATTTATGAAAGACACATCTGATAAAGGACTGTTTTCCAAAATATACAAAGAACTTCAAAAACTCAGCAATAAGAAAACCTGATTAAAAAATGGACCAAAAGCCTTAACAGACACCTCAGCAAAGAAGATATACAGACGGCAAATGAGCATATGAAAAGATGTTCCACATCATATGTCATTAGGGAAATGCAAATTAAAACCACAAGAAGAGATCACTATACATCTATCAGAATGGCCAAAATCCAAAACACTGACAACACCAAATGCAGGCATGGGTGCAGAACCACAGGAACTCAGTCACTGCTGCTGGGAATGCAAACTGGTACAGCCACTGTGCAGTATGGCAATTTCTTACAAAACTAAACATATTCTTACTGTATGATCCAGCAATCAAATGTTTGGTGGTTACCCAAAGGAGTTGAAAACTTATGTTCACACAAAAACCTGTGCATGGATGTTTGTAGCAGTTTTATTCATAATTGCCAAAACTTGAAGCAACCAAGAAGTTCTTAATAGATGAATGGATAAATAAACTGGTGTATCCAGACAATGGCATATTAATTCATTGCTAAAAAGTAATGACTATCAAGCCATGAGAAGATAAGGAGAAACGGTAAGTACGTCTTACTAAGGGAAAGAAGCCGGTCTGCAAAGACTACTTTTCCATACTCATATTGTATAATTCCAGCTATATGACAGTCTGGAAAAGGCGAAACTATGGAGACAGTGAGATGATCAGTGGCTGCCAGAAGTTGGGGGAGGGAAGGATGAATAGGCAGAGCAGAAAAGGCTTTCCAGGCAGTGAAAATACTCATATGTAAAATATAAGACTAGATACCTGCCATGCATTTGTCCAAACTAGAAGAAAATGCACCACCAAGAGTAAATCTTAACTGTAAACTATGGACTTTGTATGATTACAACGTGTCAGTGTAGGTTCAAATGTAGCTCTCTGGTGTGAGATGTAGATAATAGGGGATATGCATGTATGGGGTAGGGGCATATCTGTGTCTTCCTCTCAGTTTTCTTGTGAACCTAAAACTGCTATAAAAAAAAATCTTAAAAAAAACTTTCCTAGGTCTTCTCCTCCTGTTTGCAATATAATTTCAGTTGAGATAGAAATTTTACCTCTGCTCTCTTTAGAAATTATTCTTTCAGTACATAGAAGTTTCCCTGAGAAACACAGATGAACACATCCAGCTACATTCAGTTTTCCAATGATGCAGTTAAAAGACATTTGGAGTCGTAGGATATCCGTGGCTTTATCTTAGAATCTCTAGCTTTGTTTCAAGCTTCTGCCCAAAACCATTTTTATAGAAGCTCATTTTGGGCTCCAACACACAATTCATGTAGGTTAAAAATAGCATGGTTAAACATCTGACATTTGTGCCTCATTAGTAACTACTTAAGACTCTCTATTCAGTCTTTAACAAATAAAAATACTTAATCTGAAGGTGTGAAACTTGTTGAAGTGATTAATGTGGATCCCTGCTCTTCCTTGTTAGCGTTTCAAAAAGAAGGAAAACATTTTCAAAGAAAAAAGTAACACTGTTTTTGATTAGTATGCATTCTGGGTTGAAACTCTTCCCTAAGTCTGGGAGGGTATAATATCACCAGGCCTTGGAAGAGAGTTCAAATGGCCAGGAAATCCAAATCTTTCAAATGTCTGAGCCAGACGGAACAAGAGCTTGAGATAAAACAGCACTGGAGGAAGGGAAAGCAGAGAAGAGTGGGGAAAGTCATTCTCTAGATTGACTCACAAGTATTTAGACAAGGGGAGTGAAGGGAAGGTCAGAGGTTTCATATAAATGGAGGAGGATGGTTTCCTTCCCCCAAAAAGGGACCAGCGGGAAAAGAAAGACATTTAGGACAATAAAGATTCGGTTGAATTCTATACGGCAGCAGGATATCTTGGTACTTGGAAATGAAAAATGTGAACTTACGTAGGAATGAGAAGTCTATCTTTGGGTGTCAATCACATAGAGCTAGCTGATGGGACCATGATAGCAGAAGGAATTGCTAAGTGAGAGAGTAAAGAGAGGAAAGAGAACACTCTGAAGACAACGTTTTGGTAAATGCATATTTGGGGAATGGATGGATGAATCAAAGGTAGAGAAAAAAAAAAAAAAAACCAAAGAAGTAGGAGAGGAATCAGGAGAATCCAGTTGGGGAACCAACCAAGAGAGGTGAGCTTTTCAAGCAAAGGGTGGTCCATGGGTTCGGCCACTGAAGCAAGGACCAGCATGTCCTTTAGAAAGGATGTCCCCAGCCATTTCTTGTGCAGTCACCAGTAACACTTCGATGAGCACTAGCAAGGTTAGAACAAAGCTAAAAGTTTACTTCTTGTCTTTTCTCACCACAACATAATAAAAGTTCTCGAAGACTGATACAGCACGTAATTTAGTTCGCTTTGTTCTAATGAAATAGCGTCAATTGCTCTGTGTGTCACACCTTTAATGCTTAAATGATGTGGTATACAATTAGAGATGTGAGTCATAAATGTAGACACACAAAATTGGTGGTTTTCTCTTTAATTATCAGTTTACATCTACTGAGAATTGTAATTTGACAGAACCTGGAGATCCTATAGGAAATACATTGACCTTCGGTTGGATAAACAATCAGAGAATTAAAAAAACAGGAAAAGAAGATACTGCCAATAATTACCCATCTCATATATTGCCCTAACTACATAAAACAAACTGTGGGCTTCAGAGGGGAGGGGGCTGGGGGAATGGGATAGGCTGGTGATGGGTAGTAAGAAGGGCACGTATTGCATGGTGCACTGGGTGTTATACACAACTAATGAATCATCGAACTTTACATCAAAAACCAGGGATGTACTGTATGGTGACTAACATAATATAATAAAAAAAAAAGAAGAAGAAGAAGAACACAGAGGACCATAGCAACCCACACATGCTGAAAGGACCTGGTTCCCAGGTCAGAATGCCTAGGGACAAATGTACGGTCTCAGCATGTTACTGAATAGTATTTCTCTGACTCTGACCCCACTTCTAACTGTGGATCTTCTCATATTTCATCAGAGTTCCACTCATCCATTTGCAGAAGGGTCTTCAGGGCTGTCTCATGTGTGTTCACCTGCTCTGGACCCTGGGGATCACCTATGCAGTCAAGACCTCTAACACCCTCAAAACTGTGGCAAAGTTCTCACAAGGGTGTGGCTTACCCTACCCACGAAACCTTTGAATCTTTGACAAAGTGGCCAGCAATAAGGCTTAGAAAGCCAACAATGCAGCTTTGCCTTCAGAAGGCCTCATGAGATATTCATGAAACAGTGCTCTTAATTTTTCTTTTTTAATTCCAGCTTCCTCTACCAAGACTCCTTCCTCCGAGACACACAGTCTCCTCATTCCCTCTCCCTTAACCCTTACCTGCTCACACTTAGCAGATGAACTCATGGCCTACTTTCCTGACAGACTAGAAACCAATAAATGGTTAGCAAGCTTTGTTTCAACGAGACATTACCCAGGAGATTGAGCTGCTTAATTGGAGGAATTTTATCTCATTCAGCTTTATATCTCCTGTGCTTAGCACAGTTCCTGGCACATAGTAGCACTCAGTTAATATTTGCTAACAAGCTGGCTGGCTGGCTGGACGGATGGATAGATGGATGGATGGTTGGATGGCTGGATCGATGGATGGATGAATGGTGGATTTTGCAGTCAGAGACATGGGCTCAAATCCCAACTCAGTCATTTGTTAGCTTTTTGGTATTAAGTGACTTATTACAATTCTCAGTCACAGTCTCCTCATGTATAAAACAGACAATAATATCCATCCTATCACTGTAAGAATTAAAATAGGTAATGCATATGAAGTGCTTATCACAGTGCCCAATACACAGTAAGTGCTCCATAAATAATATTTTCCTTCCTCTGTAGACAGTACCACATCTGCCACTTTGTGGACGGCTCCTGCAGCATCTGATAAAGTGCTGGGTCTCTGAGAGACACACAATCAATGTTTGCTGCAGGAAACTGTAGTAATGGGAGACAAATGCAGTGGAACAGCTGTATTTGTGAGAATTATTGAGCATTGACTTCAATATGCTCATTTTCTCCTTGCAATTAAGTAGCCCCTTTTAAGAATTTCTTCTTTAAAATCATCTACATTTAGATGAGAATTTAAGCCACAACTGACATGATACCACCATCATTAGAAATAAAAAAATAAGCATATATCTATAACATAAACATATATTTATAAGTACTTAAATATATATATATTTATAAATTACTTAAAAATTATAAAATTTAAATACATAAACATATAGAAATAAATATAACTACATGTAAAAATAAATGTGGTCAGAGATGAGGGTGGGAAACATGGGCAGAGGCAAAAAGAGAAAAGAACTTATTCCCTTAAATAAAAGGGTAGGCTCATTTAAAAGACATAAACACCTGCTCTGGTTCTTCTCTGCCACCTCAGGTCTATTCTCCATTTCGTGGAGAATATCTCCACTCCACTCACTTTCAAAGATCACAAAAAGCTTCTCTAGAATTTAAAAATGCAGTTGAAATTAAGTAAAAGAAAAAAAGAAAAAATAGGGGTAAATAAATTTTAAAAATGGAAAAATGATAAGGCAGCCGTGCTCCAATGACAAACCGAGCTGGATTTCAACCTGACTGAAAACACTCCAAAACTAGAATAGTTCTTTAGGATAGTTGGGAAAAACTTCATTAATTGATAGTATGTCTAAAATATAATCCTAACTGTACTCTTCCCTAAAATATATCCTATAACATACCAGTCAGAATGAACATGATTATTTCCATGGTTACAAACCCAGAGCCTCATTGGAGAGCTCCAGAGGTTACCGTTCACAGGGAATTTGTGAACTAACTTAACCCAAAGTGAACTAACATGTATGTGGGGAAGCTGCAATCCAAAATATTCATCTCATAATCATTTTCTATGTATTCTGAATTGAGGAGCAAAGGATAATTTTCCACAGTGAAGCTGAGTTCAGGAGGTGGACTCCAGGCAACTTATACTCACAATTTATTCATAAATTGAATAGTAGCAAATTTGAAGGCATTTATATTAAATAATAATGTACTAATACATAATAAGACTTGTGTTCCCATGAATTTAACAAAAGACATATTACTACAGTAATGCAGATAAGCTTGGTGTAAAACCAACACAAAAAAATGAAAGACTCTAACTTGCCACACTTTTTTAAAAAAAAAAGATTTATTTATTTATTTGAGAGAGAGAGAGAGAGGGAGACAGAGAGCCCACATGCAGGGAGAGGGGCAGAGGGGGAGGGAGAGGGACAAACAGACTCCATGCTGACTGTGGAGCCCAACATGGGGCTTGATCCCATGATGCTGGGGTCACAACCTGAGCTGAAATCAGGAGTCAGATGCTCAGTGACTGAGCCACCCAGGTGCCTCTAACTTGACACACTTTTAAAAAATCATATAACAACCAAGGTACATATCCAATGTTTTGACTATAGTTTCCACATAAGAATAACAAAGATATTTTGGAATCATTAGGACAGGAGAGAAGTTTTGTCATTCAGCTACAAACTGCCAAAAGGAACTCAATCAACCTAACACCAAAACATTGTATCAGTGGCTTAAATCAGCTGGAAATTAAAAGGGCAATTAAGTACAATTAAGCCCATACCTGAATCTTTTATTTGGTCTCTTGAATAAAATCACAGGAAGAATAGAATTAATACAAAGATCTATTTGTGTATACTAGCGTTGAAAAGAAAAAAAGGGGGTGCTTGGGTGGCTCAGTCATTAAGCGTCTGCCTTCAGCTCAGGGCGTGATCCCAGGGTCCTGGGATCGAGCCCCGCATCAGGCTCCTCCACCGGGAGCCTGCTTCTTCCTCTCCCACTCCCCCTGTTTGTGTTCCCTCTCTCGCTGGCTGTCTCTCTCTGTCAAATAAATAAATACACTCTTTAAAAAAAATTTAAAAAAGAAAAGAAAAGAAAAAAAGACTCTTATTTCTAATTAAATTTCACATTTGTTTTATGCAAAGAAATATATTCCCTCCTACTTCAGAAATCACTACAATTTTTCCTGTTAGTATCTATGATGGGCATGGGTTTTATATCTGGTATCATAAATTTCAGGTGATTTATTAACTCCTCTACTAGAGAACAAGACAGTGCTGAGGGATCTCTTTGATTCTAATAATAAATGCCTTGCACGTAGTGGATGATCGATAACATTTTGTTGAGTTTTTTGAATAAGTAAGACATTTTACTCTTAAGACAAAAGCATTATCTTTGGTTGTTTCCCAGAAAAAAAACATTTGACACCAACTTACAGAGCTTGGCGGATAACTCGCGATTTTTCCAGAAGGTATTCAGAAATCTGTGCTCCCACAACAGCTCCGGAAGAAGTAAATTTCATTTCTAAGTATTTTCCAAATCGGCTGGAATTGTCATTTATAACAGTGGAGGCATTGCCAAAGGCTTCCACCAAATTGTTCACTTGTAAAATCTTCTCTTGCAGGGTTCTGTTATTAGCCTAGAGAAAATGTCAAGATATTTTTTAATGTAAAAAATTAATTTTGTATATAATAAAATGTCTCTTCTTCGATACGCACTATATGTAGACATAAAGGTATTGAAAGCATATTCTTGGCATATCGCCAGATGATACAATATCTGGCCTATTTTTACCTTCCTGGATGTGTGTTCCCACTTGCTTTCTTCAAGGGGCAAAGAGATGTTCTATAATTTTTCTATTGAAATGTAGTTCTGTTCAATGCCTGATTTACAAAGACAATTTTTTTTTAAGATTTTATTTATTTGACAGAGATAGAGACAGCCAGCGAGAGAGGGAACACAAGCAGGGGGAGTGGGAGAGGAAGAAGCAGGCTCGTAGAGGAGGAGCCTGATGTGGGGCTCGATCCCATAACGCCGGGATCACGCCCTGAGCCAAAGGCAGATGCTTAACCGCTGTGCCACCCAGGCGCCCCTGGACCACAACTTCTTAATCCAGTCATCTGTTGAAGGGCATCTCGGCTCCTTCCACGATTTAGCTATTGTGGACATTGCTGCTATGAACATTGGTGTGCATATGGCTCTTCTCTTTACTACGTCTGTATCTTTGGGGTAAACACCCAGTAGTGCAATGGCTGGATCATAGGGTAGCTCAATTTTTAACTTTTTAAAGGACCTCCACACTGTTTTCCAGAGTGGCTGTACCAACTTGCATTCCCACCAACAATGTAGGAGGGATCCCCTTTCTCCACATCCTCTCCAACAATTGTTGTTTCTTGCCTTGTCTATTTTTGCCATTCTAATTGGCGTAAGGTGGTATCTCAGTATGGTTTTGATTTGAATTTCCTTGATGGCTAATGATTTTGAACATTTTTTCATGTGTCTGTTAGCCATTTGTATGTCTTCATTGGAAAAGTGTCTGTTCATATCTTCTGCCCATTTTTTGATTTGTTTATTTGTTTCTCGTGTATTGAGTTTGAGAAGTTCTTTGTAGATCTTGGATACCAGTCCTTTATCTGTAGTGTCATTTGCAAATATATTCTCCCATTCCGTGGGCTGCCTCTTAGTTTTTCTGACTGTTTCCTTGGCTGTGCAGAAACTTTTAATCTTGATGAAGTCCCATAAATTCATTTTATCTTTTGTTTCTCTTGCCTTTGGGGATGTATCATGAAAAAGGTTGCTTTGGCCGATGCCGTAGAGGTCGCTGCCTATGTTCTCCTCTAGAATTTTGATGGATTCCTGTCTCACATCGAGGTCTTTCATGCATTTGGAGTTTATTTTTGTGTATGGTGTGAGATAGTGGTCAAGTTTCATTCTTTTGCATGTAGCTGTCCAATTTTCCCAGCACCATTTATTGAAGAGACTCTCTTTTTCCCACCGGATGTTTTTTCCTGCTTTATCAAAGATTAGTTGCCCAAAGAGCTGAGGGTCCATTTCTGGGCTCTCTATTCTGTTCCATTGGTCTATGTGTCTGTTTTTGTGCCAGTACCATGCTGTCTTTGTGATCACAGCTTTGTAGTACAGCTCGAAATCCGGCATTGTGATGCCCCCAGCTTTGTTTTTCCTTTTCAACAGTTCCTTGGAGATTCGGGGCCTTTTCTGGTTCCATACAAATTTAAGGACTATTTGTTCCAGTTCTTTGAAAAATGTCCTCGGTATTTTGATTGGGATAGCATTGAAAGTGTAGATTGCTCTGGGTAGCATGGACATTTTAACTATGTTAATTCTTCCGATCCATGAGCATGGAATATCTTTCCATCTTTTTATGTCTTCCTCAATGTCTTTCAAGAGTGATTTATAGTTGCTAGAATATAGGTCCTTTACATCTCTGGTTAAGTTAATTCCAAGGTAACGTATGGTTTTTGGTGCTATTGTAAATGGGATGGATTCCCTAATTTCTCTTTCTTCGGTCTCGTTATTTGTGTACAGAAATGCAACTGATTTCTGAGCATTGATTTTGTATCCCGCCACGTTACTGAATTGCTCTATAACTTCTAATACTTTGGGAGTGGCTTCTTTTGGGTTTTCCATATAGAGTATCATGTCATCTGTGAAGAGAGACATTTTGACTTCTTCTTTGCTGATTTGAATACCTTTGATCCCTTTTTGTTGTCTGATTGCTGTTGCAAGGACTTCTAGTACTATGTTGAATAATAGTGGCGAGAGTGGGCATCCTTGTCGTGTTCCTGATCTTAAGGGAAAGGCTTCCAGCTTTTCCCCATTTAGAATAATATTTGCAGTAGGCTTTTCATAGATGGCTTTTATGAGATTGAGAAACGTACCTTCTATTCCTACTCTCTGAAGGGTTTTAATCAGGAAAGGATGCTGTATTTTGTCAAATGCTTTTTCGGCATCGATTGAGAGGATCATATGGTTCCTGAGTCTTTTCTTGTTGATATGATGTATCACGCTGATTGATTTGCGAATATTGAACCACGCTTGCATCCCAGGTATGAATCCCACTTGATCGTGATGGATAATCCTTTTAATGAACTGTTGGATTCTATTAGCAAGTATCTTGTTGAGGATTTTGGCGTCCATATTCATTAGGGAAATTGGTCTGTAATTCTCCTTTTTGAGGGGGTCTTTTGCCTGGTTTGGGGATCAAGGTAATATTGGCCTCATAGAATGAGTTTGGTAGTTTTCCTTCTGTTTCTATTTTTTGAAATAGCTTTAGGAGAATAGGTATTATTTCTTCTTTGAATGTTTGGTAAAATTCCCCAGGAAAACCGTCCAGGCCTGGAGTTTTGTTATTTGGAAGGTTGTTTATCACTGACTCAATTTCTTCATAATTAATTGGCCTGTTTAAGAAATCAATTTCTTCCTGTTTCAATCTTGGTAGTTTATAGGTTTCCAGGAAGGATTCCATCTCTTCCAGATTGCTTAGTTTATTGGCATATAGCTGTTGATAAAAGTTTCTAATAATCCTTCCAATTTCAATGGTGTTCGTTGTGACCTCTCCTTTTTCATTCATAATTTTAATAATCTGGGTCCTTTCTCTTTTCTTTTGGATAAGTCTTGCCAGTGGTCTGTCAATTTTATTGATTTTCTCAAAGAACCAGCTTCTAGTCCTGTTGATCTGCTCTACTGTACTTCTGGTTTCTGCTTGATTGATTTCAGCTCTAATTTTGGTCAACTGCTTCCTCGAGTGTGGATTAGGCCTGTCCCTCTGTTGCTGTTCCAGCTCCTTGAGGTGAGAATATAAAAACTGCATTTTAGATTTTTCTATTCTTTTGAGTGAGGCTTGGATGGCCATGTATTTCCCCCTTAGGACTGCCTTTGCAGTATCCCATAGGTTTTGGACTGTTGTATTTTCATTCTCATTGGTCTCCATAAATTGTTTAATTTGATTTTTGATTTTCTGGTTTATCGAGTCATTCCTGAGCAGGATGGTTCTTAGTCTCCAAGTGTTTGAGTTTCTTCCAAATTTTTCCTTGTGGTTGAGTTCCAATTTCAGAGCGTTGTGGTCTGAGAATATGCAGGGGATAATTTCAATCTTTTGGTATCGGTTGAGACCTGTTTTGTGTCCCAGAACATGGTCTATTCTTGAGAATGTTCCATGGAGAACATATAATTCTTGACTTACTTCAAGGGCCCTACCTGGAAAGTCAAACCAAGTATCTATCATCAACTTCCTTTTTTCAAAAATTAAAGTATATTTTACATACAATAAGATTCATCCTTTATACAGTTCCAAATGCTTTTTTATAGATAATTTTTTAAAAGGTTTTATTTATTTGAGAGAGAGAGAGAGACAGAGAGAGAGAGAGAGCAAGCAAGAGCACAGGTAGAGGGAGAGGGAGGCAGGCTCCCCACCGAGCAGGAAGCCCAATGTGAGGCTTGATCCCAGGACCCTGGGATCATGACCTGAGCCAAAGACAAGACGCTTAACTGACTGAGCCACTCAGGTGCCCCTAAAAGTTTTTATAAACATATACAATCATATAGCCCCACTACAATCCATATGTAGGACAGTTCCATCACTCCCCCAAACTATATCGTTACCTTTTGTAGTCAACCCCTCCCTTCATCCCCAGCCTGTGACAATCACTGATCTGTTTCTGTCTCTATAATTTTAAATTTGCAGGTATGACATATAAATTGAATCATATAGTATGTAGTCTTCTGAATCTGACTTCTTTGACTTAGCACAATGCATTTGAGATTCATCCAAATCTCATCTAATGAGATTCTTTCCTTGTATCCACGTTTGTTCCTTTTCTGTTACTGAGCAATACTACCCTGATTAGAGGTACCCGTTTGTTTACTCCATTCCCAGAGATTACAAATAAAGCCACTATACATATTTGTTTGTGGTTTTCGTATAAATATGAGTTTTAATTTTATTTGGATAAATACCAAGGAGTAGGATTGCTAGGCTGTGTGGTAAGTATAGTTAACTTTATAAAAAACTTCCAAATTGTTTTCCAAAGTGACTGCACTATTTTGCATTTCACCAGCAATATATGAGAGTTCCAGCTGTTCCACATCCTTATCAGCAGCTGGTATAGTTAGACTTAAAAAAAAAATTTTTAACCATTTTAATAGGTATATAATGATGTCTTCTTGTGTTTTAATTTGCATTTCCCTAATGACAACTGATGTTGAACATCTTTTCATTTGTTTATTTGCCATCTACCTATTGTCTTTGGAGAAGTACTATTCATTTTTTTTTATTATGTTCTGCAGCGTTCGATGATTCATTAGTTGTGTATAACACTCAGTGCTATTCAAATCTGTTCATTTTTTTAAATAAATTTTGTTATTTAAGCATCGTTGGCATACTCTTTTGTTCATATTTTTGTTATTTGATCTCTTATTATTGAGTTTTAAGAGTTTCTTTTTACAATATATGCATTAAGGATACAAGTCTTTTATTAGATATGTGACTTGCAAATAGTTTCTTTGAGTATGTAGCTTATAGGTTCCATCTTCTTATCAATTTCATTCAGAGAACAGAAGTTCTTAATTTTGGTGAAATCTAATTTATTCCTTGTGGATTATGCTTTTAACGTTAAATATAACTATTGTAGCTCTACACTTAAGTCTGAAAATCAGGTAGTATTAATCCTCCAACTTTGTTCTTTTTCAAAATTGTTTATTACATCTCCTTTGCCTTTCCTTATAAATTTTTGATTCAGCTTGTCAATTTCTACAAAAAAAAATCCCACTGAGATTTTTATAGTAATAGCACTTAATCTACAGATCAATTTGTGAAGAATTGACATAATAATATTGAGTCTTTTAATCCATGAACATGGTATATTGCTCCATTTATTTAGGTATTCTATGATTTCTTCTATCAATTTTTTCTACTTTTCAGCATACAAATTTTGTGCATGTTTTATAAGATTTAAATAGTTAATTTTTTGGTGCTATTGTAAATGAGACTTTCAAATTTCAATTTTCAATTAATTGATCATTACATACATATATAAAATGCAAATTAACTTTTGCATTATATATAATGTATATATGTTTATAATGTCTGTAATGTATATAAATACAATTGATTTTTAACTTCCCTTTAACCTGCAAGCAACAAAAGGAGAAAAGTAAAGAGAGTATCAGTAAATGTGCTGGGACTAGAAAGGGAGAAAATCACATTTATAAAGCCTTTCCTACTAAGAGTGACAAAAGTCAGAATATCCTCAGAACAGAGCATACACTTTTTCAATTGTTTGTTATATTTTAAACTCACAGAGAATAGCAAGTGTGTTTTATAATTTCTGTACATTATTAAATGTGGGAATTAGTGAACATTAATCTAATCAGCCAAATGATGTTCTAAAATATAACAAATATTTCTGTTAGGATAGAGAAAACATTGTACCTTTCCAAGCACCGTCAGCTGCTGAACCAAAAGATGAGCACTTTCTGTCTTTCCAGCACCACTTTCTCCAGAAATAACAATGCACTGCATAGCGAGAAAAGGAAACCATGAGAAGACTTGATCCTCACAAGATGTGGCTCACACATAAGAAGCTAAGAGGGGAATTTCTAAGGATGTGAGACTCTCCTTACCTGATCTGAATTATATGTTATCATTGATTGGTATCCTAAGTCAGCCATTGCAAAAATGTGAGGAGGATTGGCAGTTCTCTTTGCTCCAATATATAGTTTGGAATGCTAAAGGTTAAAAAGAACACATTTTGTGGGGCTTTTCTTTTTGTTTTTGTTTAAGTCCTAGATTATTTACAGGCAGAATTCCCAATTTTTAAAGCAAAATGTGAATCAAAATACATTTTCATACCACCAAAACATTACAAACATTACACATGCATACTACACACACTTACATGTATGCACAATTATATAAAATAAAAGCCTGACATAAAAAGACAGAAATTTGATGTAACATAATAGAATATAGTATCACTCTGGAAGAAGTATTTAGAAGAAGACTCTTGAAAATGCATACCACTTCCAAAGCAGAACTCAATGTTACAAAATATTATTTCTTTAAATACAAAGATACTATAAATAAGACAATCAGGTATCATTTTGTTGACTCTTCCCTGGATATAATAACGTCTGATATACGATCACCACTGTTTTCCTTTCACATCATTTGACAAACAGTCTGTCATTTGATTTGTCCAAATCACCAAGTTAACTGATAGCAGAACTTGATGAAAGTCCAGACTTTTAGAACTTAAGTTCAAGGTTCATAAATTTACGATTATTTTTGTAAATTTTAAGGTGGCAGAGGATGACAGAATTATTTATTTCTCATATATAAAAAAACTATTATTCACAGTATTACCTGATCTTCTAGAACACACAAATAGCTAAAAGAGAATAGGTCCAATTAAAAATGAAAGACAGCTTAGCGTAATTCCAGAATACTATTCTATATTTAAACCACTAGGGCTTGAATAATGGATAATTATATAGTCATATTCATAAAACACACACTGTCTGATACTAAAAACCAATATGTCAAAAGGAATTTTTAAATTCATAATGACAGGTTTCATAGCCACTAAGTATATATTACCTGTGAGACAATGTAATTATACTTTTGACTCTTGCATACTTGGTTCTGAGGTAGACAATACACCTGCACTTTTGTAGGCATCTGTTTATTAATATGATACATAGTACAGACCAGTTACCAAAGACTGGAAGTAATTACCATTCTGCCATTTACTTTTGGAAAAAGGAAGACCAGGAACCACAACCAGATTGATTCACCTCCTATTTCCCCTATCTCTATGTTCTAACGGTAATTATTTGTTTCTTCAAGGCATTGAATGAAACTATCTTTGGCATCATCTAAATTAATTTAAATGTCTGAATAGTATAATTACTGGTCCAAAGTAAAAGAATGCAAGCCACATCACATACCTCTGTGGAATAAAGACCCAGACTCTGAAAAGGGTTAAGAGCAATGAGTATATCTCCCACATAGATATAAATCTGATCTCTGGAATAACACTTCTCAAGTTGCTCTGAGACTGTATTCTATAATAAAACAAAAATATTTTTTTCTTAAAAATCACGTAAGGTCAGTTACAACTTAAAATGTAAACAATATAAATAACACATCTGGAATTTGGACTAAGGATCAGAAAGGAACAGACACGCTGATAGTAAGGAGTATAACAATGTGTCAGCAAATATCTTTCCGCCTGACAGGCATTTTCTTTTGTTTTGAGAGCCACCGAGGGATGGCATGTTCTGTGTGTTTTCCAAAGGACATATGAGATATTACAGGGTTATTATATGTAGAGAGCCTTTCAGAAAATAAGTAAATGCAGAAGATGAAATAAAGAGAAAGACCAACAGAAAAGGAAGGGGAAGACACAGTGAATGTGACTTTATTGCAAATCACGGTTATTTAGTGGTTCCGTAGAATGTCCTAGCCCTTTGCTGAGACATTTGGCTTTATGAGGCACAGTAAAAAGTTCGGAAAAGTAACTTTCAAGTTGATAAATCGTGAGTACATGAAATCAATTTTAATAGTGTCAGAACTCATCATTTACAGTATGACACAAGAGGAGAGCAGATCATAGCTCAAAAACGAGACAAAAACGAAAGCACAGACAACAGAAACAAACAAGCCCAGTGTTTAATATATAGGTCAGCAATATGATGAGCAAAGTCTTCTTTATAATCCACAAGCCTAGAAATTCATACCATGGGAGAATTTGGTATGAACAGATTCATAAAGGTGCTGGCTAATCTCTGACTTGCAAACACTACTTGATTACAAGATGTTTGATGATCTCAAGAAAGATTATTTTGAGGAAGTGCTTGAGTTAAGCAACCCTAAATTTACCAAATGACTACTTCTGTTCACAAAACGTCTTCTGATTGGTTGACTTTCTAAGCAAACCTCAGGCATGTATTAGTTGTATTCAAAAAACGCCATTGATCAGGCAGGATAGAGATCCTAACCTTTTACTGAAAAGGAGCTATTTATTTCTCTAATGATCTGATTATCCAGAATAAAGGGAGATGAGGGGGAAGGGAGGCTAAAACTATAATTTACTGGCTTGCATTTGTACCTTCATAAAAGATGCTTGAAGTGGTTCTGAGGTCACTGGGATAAGGAGTTTCAAGCAGAATTCAGTGCCCTAGTGGGCTAGCCCTGTGAGAGCAGGGACTCTGGAATCCCACGAGGGGGACAATGACCGTGGTAAGAGAGACAGGCTCTCAGGGTTTCCTAGAGGCCTCTAGGTACAGCCACTGAGAGTGCAGCAGAAGAGAAAATAGAGGGAGGATGCTATGTGAAGGTTGTAGGAAGCAACCATTTTCCGACCTCAATACATCATCCCTCTGAGACTCCCAGAATGAATTCAGGGGAAGAAGGGTCTGTAACATATAAGCAACTCATGTGGGAACCCACACCTTCGTAATTTAACTATCAGAAAAAAAGGGAAAAAAAGAGAAAAATGGACCCAGGATGTGGAAATTTCAGTTACACATATTCAAAGTGAAGATAGGAGAATAATCAGGGAGCTACGAGACAAGGAAAGCTTACAGATGTTATTCAAACAACCTCCTGTTCATATCACTTCTATAAATTAAACAAAATCTAGAATGTTCAAATTTATTTGAACCTAGTCTCTTACCTCATCCAAAACTTCTAGGGTTGCTAAATCATCTACATCCTTCAGACTGGACATTAGTGATCTAGTGAAGTTACTTTTCTTGGTATGAATACGTTCATGTCTGTAGAGCAGTAAAAAGAGAGAAACCCCTCTGACTTGAGAACTTATTACTGATCACAGTGGAGGTAAGTTTTAGATGCATATGACACTACAAAACTTCTATGAAACTGATTTTCCTAAATTCAATGCTAACCATTTCCCAGAAAATAGCCTATTTTTGGTCTATTTTCTCCTCTCTATTGGAAAATTACAACATGTCAAACTTACTTCACAGATGATGAAAAGAGTTCATTATTTCTATCAAGAACTCTCCTATATATAATTTGCTTTAAAGCTTCCTCTAAATTCCTGTGTGTGATTTAAGCAGTTACAAAGTGGTGAGTCAGAGAGATTTGAATTCGTTAGATTTCCAATTTTGTCTGAGAGAGTGTCAGGCCATTGGTGGCCAAGTAATGGTAATATTAAAAATTATTATTCAGCAAAATTTAAGAGGAGTGAAAAATAAACCCCACTGCTGTGGATTTTCAAATGGTTAAATGGACGTAAGAAATTGGTTTCAGGCACCAGGAAGTTTCTTTTCAAAGTAAAACATTTCAGCAACTTCTGATAACAGCCCAAGGATCTTGATTTGACATGAAGGCTGGAGAAGTTGCTGAGATAAACACCAGGGTTTGTTTCAAATTTTCTGGACGTGAAATTATCATCTACTTGGTATTTTGAACAAAACTGTATCTTCAATGTTTATTTTTGGAGATACAGTAGACTTTTGAAATAACATGGGGTTAGAAGTGCCAACCCCCATGCAGTCAAAAATCCAGGTATAACTTTTGACTCTTCAAAACTTGACTACTGATAGCCTACTGTTGACCAGAAGCCTTACCAATAATGTAAACAATTAACACATATTTTCTATGTTATATATATTATATTCCATACTCTTACAATAAAGTAAGCTAGGAAAAGAAAATACTATTCAGAAAATCATAAGGAAGAGAAAATACACTCACAGTGTTATACTGTATTTATTGAAAAAAATCTGCATACAAGTGAACCCATGCAGCTCAAACCTGTGTTATTCAAGAGTCAACTGTTCTTTTAAGCATTTCAACCTGTCCATTAGTAAAAGGAGTAAGCAGACTATGACAAACAATAAGAACCATACCACTTAGTAAATATTTTAATGGTTTCTCACTGCTTAATGAATTAAGTCACTATTTTTTAAAAATTTTAATTCCAGTGTAGTTAACCTATAGTGTTATACTCATTTCAGATGTGCAATATAGTGATTCAACAATTCCATATATTATCAGTGTTCATCAAGATAGCATACTCTTAATCCCCTTCACCTATTTCACCCATCCCCCCACCCACCTCCCCTCTGGCAACCACCAGTTTGTTCTCTATAGTTGAGAGTCTGTTTTTCAGTTTGTCTCTTTTTTTCCTTTGTTCGTTTGTTTTGTTTCTTAAATTCCACATATGAGTGAAATCACATGTTATTTGTCTTTCTCTGACTGGCTTACTTCACTTAGTATTATACTCTCTAGCTTCATCCATGTTGTTCTCAGTGGCAAGACTTCATTCTTTTTTATGGCTGAATAATACCACATCTTTTTTTTTTTTTTAAGATTTTATTTATTTATTCGACAGAGATAGAGACAGCCAGCGAGAGAGGGAACACAAGCAGGGGGAGTGGGAGAGGAAGAAGCAGGCTCACAGCAGAGGAGCCTGATGTGGGGCTCGATCCCATAACGCTGGGATCATGCTCTGAGCCGAAGGCAGACGCTTAATTGCTGTGCCACCCAGGCGCCCCTATACCACATCTTCTTTATCCATTCATCTGTTGCTGGACACTTGGGCTGCTTCCATAGTTTGGCTACTGTAAATAATGCTACAGTAAACAAAGGGATGCATGTATCCCTTTGAATTAGTATTTTTGTATTCTTTGGGTAAATACCCAGTAGTGTGATTACTGGATTATATGGTAGTTCTATTTTTAATTTTGGGGGGAACCTCCATACTGTCTTCCACCATGGCTGTCCCAGTTTGCAGTTCCACCAACAGTGCACAAGGGCTCCTTTTTCTCCACATCCCTGCCAACACTGGTTGTTTTAGAATTAAGTCACTATTGGGGCGCCTGGATGATTCAGTCGGTTAAATGTCTGCCTTCGGCTCAGGTCATGATCCCAGGGTCCTAGGATGGAGACTCAATTTGGACTCCCTGCTCAGTGGGGAGTCTGCTTCTCCATCTCTCTCTACCCCTCTCCCCTGCTCTCTCTCTCTCTTAAAAAAAAAAAAAGGAATTAAGTCACTATTGATAAACTGTCCCCACCTCTATCTTCTGCCAGCCCTCCTTTTGGCTCGCTGGATTCTACCTCCTCTCACTTATTCAAGGACATTGCTGGTTCCTCTCTCACTCCTAACATCACTCAATTTTTCCTCTCAGCTATCATAGTACTTGTCTCAAAAGAAACAAACACAGCATCCTTCCTTGACTTTCAGTTTTTTCCATCTACTGTTCTATTTCCTTGCTTTATAGCAAAAAAATCCTCATAAAAACTATTCATACTTAATTTCTTTCCATCCATTAAGAAAACTTGTTTCAGTCAGGCTGCCATCTCTCACCCCATGGAAACAGCTTTTGTTAAGAATGTTAATGGCCTCACACTGCTAAGTCCAATGGGCAAGTCTAAGACCTCATTTGACTTCACATACTGGCAGCACGGATAAACTCCTTCTTAAATATACTTGTTTTGGTGTCTTGTCCACATCTCTTGATTCTCTTCCTCGTCTCACTGGCATCTCCAACTGAGAATCTTTTTCTGGTTCCTCCTCATCTTTCTGTCACATTTGGGATCTCCTGAGCTTCAATCCTTGCAGTTTTTTCCTTCTCTATCTGCATTCACTTCCTGTTTCATAGCTTTATTTTTTTTTTTTTTTAAAGATTTTATTTATTTATTTGACAGAGAGAGAGAGACAGCCAGCGAGAGAGGGAACACAAGCAGGGGGAGTGGGAGAGGAAGAAGCAGGCTCATAGAGGAAGAGCCTGACGTGGGGCTCGATCCCAGAAGTCCGGGATCACGCCCTGAGCCAAAGGCAGACGCTTAACCGCTGTGCCACCCAGGCGCCCCTGTTTCATAGCTTTAAATACCACCCACACACTGATGACTCTGCTGATCTCCAGGCTCAAGCATCCAACTGCTTACTCAACACTTCACTTAGAAGTCTAACTGGCAGACTTAACACATACCAAACCATGCTCCTGAATACGCAGCCCCAAATCTGCTCCTGCCCCGTGATTCTCATCCCAGTAGGTGGTGACTCCCCTCTTCTGATTGTTCAGGTGATCCTTGGCTCTTCTCTTTTTCTCAGATCTCTCGTGCAATCCATACACAAATTCCGTCAGCTCTCTCGTCACATTCTACCTAGAACCAACCATTTCTCACCACCATCACCTCTGCCATATTGCATCCCACTACCACTATGGCCTCCCACTCAGGAGGTTTCCCCACTACCATGTTCGCCTTCTACACTCTTCTCAGCATTGCAGTCAGTAAGATCTGTCCTTCATTTATATTATTTCCTCCTCAGCGCCACCTGTGTGATGAAACTTTACTGATTTTTCACAGTTCACCTCAAACACCACCTCTTTAAAACTTCTCAGCATAATTCTATACAACTTTCAGAACAAATATTTTAGTTACATCATTTCAACCAGTCATTTGTATATGGGTCTTATTCCCTTTACCAGATTGTAAATTTCCTCAGGATGGGGACTTCTCTTCAACCAATGGAACTGGGAAAGCTGGACAATCCAATTGCAAAAATTTAAAAATCTCGACACTAACCCAGCCCCTTTAACAAAAATTAACTCAAAATGGATCACAGACTTTAATGTAAAATGCAAAACTATAAAACTCCTAGAAGATAACACAGGAGAAAATCTTGATAACCTTGGGTTTTGAAATGAATTTTTAGATAGAACACCAAAAGCACCATCCATGAAAGAAAAAGTCAATAAGTTGGAGTTCATTAAAATTAAAAACTTCTGCTCTATGAAAGATGCTGTTAAGAGAACAAAAAGCAAAGCCACAGACGGGGAGAAAATATTTGCAAATCACATATCTGATAAAGGACTTGTATCTAATAAGGATAGTTTTACTCCTGTTCTCAACTCTTAGATTCTTCCATTTTTATGGCATTTACAAAAATTCATAAATATGCACTTATTGGTACGGATAATTTAGTTAATATCGGAATCCCTTACTACACTGTAAACTCCAAGATGCATGAGATTATGTGTCTTTGGTTCCCGATTGTATCTGGGGAACAAGATTATTTAAAACACAGTAGATTCTCAATAAATGTTAGTTGAATGAATCAATCAATATATATCCCACACAGTTTCTGGCACAGAATTTCCACATAGTTGGTCTCCATATTTGCTGAATTCAATAGGTATCATCTTACTGACTCCCTATTTCCAAAGAGACTCATTATTTTTGAGAAAAC
This sequence comes from Ursus americanus, assembly GCF_024610735.1. Classification (NCBI taxonomy): domain Eukaryota; kingdom Metazoa; phylum Chordata; class Mammalia; order Carnivora; family Ursidae; genus Ursus; species Ursus americanus. Next base: position 13,232,180 of record NC_142157.1, on the reverse strand, counting down.
AGAGAAAGAAATCCAAATATCCATTTAATTAAAGTGAAGAACCTGAAGTTTTCGTCCGTTTTTACGGGCCTGTTTGGCAGTTAAAGACTGTTCCTGGAGAATTCCAAGAAGCGGGTGGTGAAGAAATAGGGGGAATCAATATTTGGCTGGCTAATACACTCACTCTTCCACTCCTGTGAATTCATCTTCCTTGATGCTTCTGGTATTAGTCTCCAAAAACTTAGAAAAGATGTTGTTATTGTAATGACTGAAAGCCTCAGATGGCTCCCCATTTTCTACAGCAGGACTTAAAAGACTCCTTAGCATGGAATTCACGTCCCTTCACCACTTTGTCTCAAAGAGCCTGTCCAGCACCATCAACCATCATCTCTGTACAGAACATTCCTCAACAGGCCACGTAGCTTGAGATGCTGTGCTTTGCTCATTCTATTTTCTCTGCCTGGGATTATTTTCCTTCCATGTCTGGCAAAGTTTATCATGCAAAGTCAGGCTCAAGTATCATCCTCTCTGTGAAGCCACTGCAGGACTTTTGAGAGAGAATGTACCCCTAGCAGAGAAACGTTCACCTTGAACTAGCTACGTGTAGCACTCTCACCAAACCAGGAGAAACTTGTGGGCAGAGACCAAGTGTTATTCATCTTTCTATGCATGGTATCAAGGATACAGAGGGATGAAATATATTGGTGGCTTGAATCATAATATTGAGCCACACCCAACTAGCCGGTGTGCAAAGAATAATATCTCTTAATGTAACCAATCCTATGTCCTTCCCTTTTAGTTCATATCCCCTGATTTCTGGCAAACCCTTTAATAAGTCAGCTGGCACCAAAACCTACCTGACCTACCATCTTTCTGACCTTTTACCATAATACACTTTTAATATCCATAGAATTAAATTCTGTGATTCACAGGTTCTTTTTGTTTTTGTTTTGAGAGAGAGAGAGAGAGAGAGCATGCATGAGTGGAAGGGGAAGGGGCAGAGGGAGAGAGAATCTTAGCAGGCTCCAGGCTCAGTGCAGAGCCTGATGCGGGTCTTGATCTCACAACCCTGAAATCATGACCTTAGCCGAAATCAAGAGTTGGATGCTTAATTGACTAAGCCACCCAGCTGCCCCTTGTGATTCACAGTTTTAATGGAAAATATGAAATTTAGCTTTTATATGTATGTATCCAAGTGTGGAGAAGTTGTCAGGCTGATCCGTGCTGGGGGAAAGAGGGAGGAGCACACACGGAGTCCTGGAGACAGGTGAGATGACATGCTGTATTCTCTGGACCCAGGGAAGGGCCCTGCCGCTGTAACAGTGAGAGGGACCCTGGTGCCCGGTGAGCCTGGACTCCAGACATAATGGGAAGCCCATGAAATATTTTAATCAAGGGGCGCCTGGGTGGCGCAGTCGTTAAGAGTCTGCCTTCGGCTCGGCATGATCCAGCGTTCTGGGATCGAGCCCCACATCAGGCTCCTCTGCTGGGAGCCTGCTTCTTCCTCTCCCACTCCCCCTGCTTGTGTTCCCTCTCTCACTGGCTGTCTCTCTCTGCCAAATAAATACATAAAATCTTAAAAAAAAATATTTTAATCAAGAGGGAGAGCTTGGAAATAACAGAGTGGAGTAGCATATTCTAGTCAAGGAAAAAAAATCATTTTACAGTACTCTAAAAATAAACATTATCACTAAACATTATCACACTAAGGACAGCCAAGAAAAGTTAGAATTCAGTAGTAAATATCTTATAATTTAGGGTCATACATTCTAAGAACATGTTATAAATGTGGCATTCAAATTAGTAGAGAAAGAAAAAATTCAAGAAATTATGCTGGACCAGCTAGTTAAAAATTTGGGAATCATGTACTTTATGTAAAAATAAAGTCCAGGTGGATTAACAAACTTACAGATTTAAAAAATATACTCATATGGGGCACCTGGGTGGCACAGCGGTTAAGCGTCTGCCTTCAGCTCAGGGCGTGATCCTGGAGATCTGGGATCGAGCCCCACATCAGGCTCTTCTGCTATGAGCCTGCTTCTTCCTCTCCCACTCCCCCTGCTTGTGTTCCCTCTCTAGCTGGCTGTCTCTGTCTCTGTCAAATAAATAAATAAAATCTTTAAAAAAAAATACTCATAAAAGTTGTAGGAGAAGATACAGAAGAGTTGTGTAATAATAACGGGATAGGAATGGAATTTGTAAGAATGATAAGATAGAAAAGAGAATGAAAAATAAGGGATAGATTTGGCAGGATAACAATTTTAATATGAGTATAATAAAAACATAAATTACAAAGAAAATAAAAAAACTTGCAATATGTATGATGGACAAAGGATTAGTATGTTTAGTATTTCAAGAACTTTTGAAATTCAATAAAAAGAACACTGAAAATGAGATACCATGAGATATTAGGATAGTAAAATTATACTGAACAGACAAATTTTAGGCTTTTCTGTTTTGATTTGGGAAGATAAATCCATCACTACCATTTCCTAAAAAGACATGTTATCACCAGAAAATACTGAAAGCTAGTAATCTTACCTGGATTGATGGTATTAAAATAGCTGAATCATATAATCTCTGTTGCCTCTTCCAGTCCTGGAATTCTATAATTTGTCAACCTAATGGGCTTGATAATTTTGTGTATTGATTAGGTGTATTATCTAGAAAATGGGTGACTGCTTCATTATGAAGAGAAAATGAGCGGTTTTCTATGACTCTGAAAAACTCATTTTTTTAATCACTTATAAAGACTTTCTCAGGGTAATTGCGAAGATGGCTTGGCCCTATTCTAGAACATGACTCGTCTATTAAGATTTCTCTTCCAATCAAGGGTAAAGGGGCTGAGGAATGTGGAGCGGGGTTGAGCCAGTTGCGATAACGGGTATAAAGTCAGGGTGGATTATGGATTGACTGATAAGTTATTAGACCCCGAACTGAATTCTGAAATGGTTATATAGAAAATCAAAAGTTATTTCTGAAGCTATATGAACCCTTGCCTTTGTTTAGATTGTGGTATTCATGACACCAAAGTAGTATTAGGAGCACGGGCTCTAGAATCAGAATGCTCAGGGCAAACATCAAAAGAGTTTGTGAGGATAAGTAAAATAGATTATTTCATGGAAAATGCTTATTTGGAATGGGCATATGAAAATGCCTACTATAGAACAGCTACTATTATTCCACTTGTGGCTCTCTCACTTACTAGCCATGTGGCCTTGGGCAAGTAACTTACTCCGCTTTCTCAGATATAAGATGGGAAATAATAAAAGTCTATTTCATCAGGTTGTCGTGGGGTGGAGTTACATAACACATGGAAAGTGATTCATTCAGTGCCTGCTATGTTTAATAAATTTCAACTATTATTATTATTTTTACAGTCATGGGTTCAATCCTCATTTATATTTATATTTAGTATTTACTTTTAATTTATATTTTAAATTTATATTTATACTAACTTTATATTTAGTTGTCTCCATCCTCTTCTCATTCCACAGATACCCTTCTGCCTTCAACAAAAACGAGTTGTAAATAAGTGACACTGGACTCAACACAAACCAACCAAGAAATGAGAAGAATTTGGGCCCAGGTCTTATGAAGGATTTCACAATATTTATTATTAAACCCTATGTATACCCTGATGGTAGTAGCTCAGCAGGAATTTTATGCATTCTATCGGGTAACAGGGAAACAAGCAAACTCCTTTTTTTTTCTCCTCCCTATTCTCACCGCAGTGTTTCAGGCTGACTTTATAAACAGAGCTGAAGCTTACTTAGGCTCACGGTGAGAAGATACACAGCTCTCTAGCACATCTCGGCTCCCGCTCACCTCCCTCCCATCTCTCGCTGATCACGACTGAGTGCTGCTCGCTGCCAGATCAGTTGAACCAGAGAAGCCCCGTGGCGGCTGGAATTGCCTCTATTTCTCCCATATCTGTATATCTGCACCATCAGTTACTGTGAGACAAGGCCATCACAACGGGCTGCTCTGGAAAGCATGGTTAGCACTGCTGTCAGTTGGTTGGGTCTTACACATTATGGAGACACCAAGGCAAAAATAAAGCCAGTTACAGGTGTCATAACAAAACAGCAATAGTGAGTCACTCATTTCTACTCTTCTATGTGGCGTTGATACACGACTAGTTGCATCAATTATATCCTCGCTCAGCTTTAAAATTAGCTTAACATTTAAAAAGCTACTCAGTTAACAATACATAAGATCAAAGGGCATAAGAGTGAGAAGAACAGTTAAATATATCACAGTCCAATTTCCTCTCATTTTCAGAACTGTGAAAAGTGAGGTCAGCAAGCCTGTGATGTGTCCAACCTCGTGTCAAAACTCAACGAACCAGGTGATTGATAGGACATCTCCATTCCTGTTCTGCTTTGGTAGGCTTTTCCCCCCAAAACACACGCGCGCGCGCACACGCACACACACACACACACACACACATGCACACCCCATACCCCAAGGAGAGCCTTGAATTATACATGTTTCAACGTCCATTACTGCATTCGTTCATTCAACAAATATTTACATTTCTGCAGCATCCACTATGTCTCAAGTAATTTGGAGCTGGAATAAAGCTATGAAGAAAACAGATCAAGTCCCTGTTCACACAGAGCACGCGCATCCTGACGGAAGAGTTAACACGTACACATATAAACCAAAAAGGATAATTTGAGCTAGACTGATATGTTTGGACAGATTCATTTTTGAAGAAGAATATGCTGAAATCAAGTAGCACTGGCTATTGCCTCCAATACTACTCAATTAATTGACAAAGCTATATTTGCTCACGTGGGAGGACCACCCACCCTCCCCTAGGCTTGCGGGTCACAATCACCTGTGACCAACAAAAATAACCGGACCCTAAAAAGGAAGTAAGCCATTGAAGGTGTTATCAACAGAGATGTAAAGGATTTAAGTTCCCTGGTTAGCTTTCTATAAAAGACCAACCCTAGAGGCCCTCATTAGCAACCCTATCAGGACGCCTCTCACTCTTGAGAGCTTTTTCTGTATCTTCACTTAATAAACTTCTATTGCTTTACTCACACACACACACACACACACACACTCACACACACACTCACACACACACTCACACACACACACACACATACATGCCATTCACAGTTAATTCAGGTACACGCAATTAGTGTATAAAAGTCTTTCTATAAGTTAAATACTTCGGAAGCTATTAAATTTGTAATGAATGATTAAGAAAACTTGAATTATATTCCAGAAATGAAAATTTTAAAGGAATTGGCAATTGTGAACATATTTTACACCTTACATGTCTCTTTTGGTCACTAATGTATCTTGAGCACCTAAACAGTAGCTGGGAGATAATAGATAATAAATGTAAGTAGACTGAATAAATGAAAGGATAAATGATTATTTGTCAAAGAGAGATGTCTAGTCCAATCTTTGTCATGATATAGGATATCCACGTTTGTCTGAAACAAACTGAATTCTTTGGAGTCTGTGTAAATAAAAGCTTTGAACTTTTTCTAGTATAATATTGAGTATTGCTTAAAATAAGGAAGTACATCTAGATTTTCAAAAGAACGTCTAAGTATTTCTATAATTTTATATATTAGTGAATATCTAATTAATCGTGACTGCTATTGTTTTGGTCAACTTTCATTTTTCTGGTATCAAATTTTTTTAAAAAAATGCATACAATAATTTGTTAGATTTAACTACATACGAAGTACCAGATAGTAGAATTGTAAGGCAAAAATTTTTTTATAGTTAAAAAAGAAAGCCATGTTTATAGGAAGGGATAACTATTGATTTCAGAAGGGCATTTTCTCTAGACTCTTCTTACATTAGTATTATTTTAATAAAAATCTAACTGTGCAATTCAATCCAACCTGGATTTATTGAGACCTTGCTATGTGCAAGGCATCGTCCTAAGTGTTGAGGGGTTACTGTAGGTGAAAAGGAAGCCAGACCCTATGTTCAATGAGTTTCAGTCAAGTGGGAGCTATAAAAACATTTAAACAGCACAAGGCGTATGGCAAGTGCCAAAAATGAAATGGTAAAGTGGAAAAATGAAACGTTAGAGAAATAGCAAGGAGGTAACAACTCCCTTCTGGTGAATGGGGAATGGTGCTCCGTAGATTTAGCATTCGATCTTGGGTTTGAGTAGGAGCAGTATTCCATGACCTGAGGAGGAGTATTTGTATGTGTGGTGGTGACAGGGGGGTGGTCAAGCCGCAGAGCACATGCCCCAGGACAGTGAGGATGTGCGGCAGCCAGAACGCAGAGCGCTAGTGTGGGAGAGGCCGGAGGCTGAGGAATGAGGTTGGGGAGGGCATGACTGTTGAGAAACACAGATGTCTTCAATGCATTCGAATGCCAAGTGTCCAAAAAGCAAAGCGCACTCTTCTGCAACAAAGCCTGGAACTCCTCCAGGGTTTCTGGTCTCATTGACTGCCCCACCATCTAATTAGCTGTGCACACCGGTGCATCTGCCTCTCTCTCACCTCCTATACCCACTCCCTCACCAGCTTGCATGGTTTTCTTCTCCTTAAAATTTGTTGAGTCTCCATTTCTCTCCATCTCCACTGACAAGAGGATGGCCCATTGACCGAGGTTGGGAACAGTAAGAAAGGCACGGAAAAAAAAAAAAACTGGAGGTCATGAAAGCTACAGAAAACATGTAAGAACAGCTTGGAAAAGTTGCCTGGGGCTGCTGACTTGATACACGGGCAAAAAAAGGGGGTGGGGGGCATTTCTTACAACTGAACAATATTCTGCTGTCCTTCTAACTCCTCAACGAAGAGAGTATTTAATCAGACCTCAAATGTCTATTTTTGAGGTAAAACCTCCACTCCTACTCTCTTGATCTTTAAGGCCCCATTATTCTTACTTGGATTGTTACAAATAATGAGAGTGACCTTTTTAATTTTTTTTTTTTTAAAGATTTTATTTATTTATTTGACAGAGATAGAGACAGCCAGCGAGAGAGGGAACACAAGCAGGGGGAGTGGGAGAGGAAGAAGCAGGCTCACAGCGGAAGAGCCTGATGTGGGGCTCAATCCCACAACGCCGGGATCACGCCCTGAGCCGAAGGCAGACGCTTAACCTCTGTGCCACCCAGGCGCCCCTGAGAGTGACCTTTTTAGAACGTAAGTCAGATAGGTCACTCTCCGGTCAGTGCCCTCCAATGGCCCCACGTCACCCAGAGAAAGGTCCCATGTAAACTGACGCAACCCTACCCCGCTGTGTCAGACCTTGTCTCTTAACGCTGTTGCCCTGCTCCCGTTGCGGCAGGGCCTCCAACACCTGGCACACTCTTGCCTCAGAGACCTCCAGACTCTTCCTCCACCTGCAGATCCACTCCCCCCACCCCTGACAGGACTCGCAATCCTCCTTCCCTGCCTCCAGCACACACCACCATCTAACATACTACATCGTTTACTGATTTATTTTATTCTTTGTCTAAGTTTTCCCTTTGATATGTAAGCTCCACAGTAGGTTTTTTTGTTTTGGTTTGGTTTTTTGTTTTTTAATCTGTTGACTGATTTACTCCTTACTCCTAGACCAGATTCTTGCAAATGATAGGTTCTCAAAATATGTTTCTTGCATAAAGGAGTGAATAGTTTGCTTTACTAAATGTTCATCTACTGTGGAGCCAAAGAAATTTTATTATTTTTTCCTCTGGTTATAAACAATTGAAATGATCAAAACATACACACACACACCCACCCACACACACACATATATATATACTTCAAGATAATTTTACACTTCTAACATTTTCCTTTTGCCTTCATTTTATAGACTTGGTAGCCATCCTCCTTACTTTATTAAATATTTTATTTCTGTAACACTTGTAAAAAGCAAAGTCAGAATCCTTCCACAAGATTTTTGTCCTTTTGTGAAAGGCACAGCTTGTTAAGCAGATTATATTTTTCATTTACTCTGTCGTACTGGAGAGACATAGTTTCAGACTATAAATATTTTCTCTCTGTTGTCAAAGGTCACAAATACCCTTAGGGTGCTTATTATAGCTTCACTTGCATTTCAGTTCTACACACGGAAAAAAGAAACAACTATTGCTGCCTGATGTTAAATTTGTATCCTTACTCTTCAGTTGTACTGTTGTAATGCAACAGCTTTATTTGCTTTCACTTTGGTAAAATACACTCTTGTAAATATCAAGCCCTATCTTCTAAGGTGATTCAGGAGCCCCTGGGGGTAGTACAGAAATCCTTCGTCAAACATAAATCTAATCAATGGTTTTGTTTTAGTTTCCTTAGCCACCTTTAAATGCCAGTACCTAAGTCACAACTGGTGGTGCCAATGGGAATACAGGCTCTCACTGGTATGCCCTGGAAAACCGGTTTCTATTTACATGCATTTGTGCCCCTTTGGCCAAGTATGTAATTCTGAAACGATGGTGGGGAGGGGAGCACACACCAGGCCAGCCAGACCTGCACGCCAACTCTGGCCATGACTGGAGTGACAGATGTCAGAGTTACCAAGCCCCCACGACATTTCTAATTGCCCTTTTCATTTACAGAGCTCTTTCTCTCTCACATACAATTTTGTAAAGATGTGCTTCCATCTGGACTGTACAGACATACAACTGTTCACCAAATCTGTGGCAATGCTAGAAGGAAGGATGAAGTTGGAAAAGTGATATATGAAAGCAGATGAAAATCTCTACCGATGTTAGCGTCTTCCTTAATTTATTCTAAATCTCTGCACTAAATCTCCCTACTATTTTCTTCCTACTGTTCTAAATCTCTCTACTACTTTCTCTGCGTGGGGACTAAAGCATATGAAATAAATGAACACCCAAGGATTTTGTGTATAATTTGCATGTTGCAATACGATGCTCTGTACTACTATAATTTCATTATTGACACCTTTAAAATCACTTCTTGATTGTTCTTTTCTCTAGTGCTATTTGCCCATTCATTACCATGACCAAGAGTCCATATGCTAGAATAGGGATTGGCAAGTTTTCTCTGTAAAAAACAAAACAAAACAGATAAATAAATATTTTCAGCTTTGAAGGCCATCTGACCTGCGTCACAACTACTCAACCTTATTACAGTGTGAAAGCAGCCATAGGAATAATACATGAACAAATAGGCATGACTGTGGTCTAATAAAATTTCATTTACAAACTAGGAGGCAGGCCAGATTTGGCCTGTAAGCCACAGCTTGCTGACCCTCTGTTAGGCAAGAGATCTGGGGCAAAAAGAAGGGTCTAGCAGAGAGGGACAGCAGATATTACCAATGATCAGTGGGTCAAAAGGTAGACAGTCTTTTTAAAAAAATAAATATATTAAAGATTAATGTATGCTTGATGACTGAGAGAGTGAAACTATTTAAAAAAAAACCCATGCAGTGCTTAATATTACATTAAAACTCTCAAGCTAGTTGCAGAACATGTGAGGCATATCATTTAATATAATGCGCCCATGAAAGAGGTATGGGGATCAGGTTTTAGAAAGTGAATCTTTTCTCCCATCACTCACACTTTAATTTCAGAAAGATATTAAATTCCCCCTGACTACGCTTTTTCAGTGGCTTCTAACATTATAGGCATCCTTGATATTTTAAATGATAAAGAATGTTAAAATGATGTTTAAGAGCCTTGTTAAATTTTCCATTAATGCTGTAGTTATTTACTTATATATAAACAGATCTCCAGAAATACACACAAAACACCAGACATATTGGTTGCCTTTGGGAAGGGACATAAGTGAGGAGACTATTTTTCACTGACTACTCTTTTGCACTATTTCAATACGCATGCATTACCTAGTCAAAAACAGAATAAAAGAAAACATAGGTTATGTTCCAGTATAGATTTTGATCTGTAACTACGAAGCAACTGCATCAAGAAAAATATATGGGGTGCCTGGGTGGCTCAGTCGGTTAAGCATCTGCCTTTGGCTCAGGTCGTGATCTCAGGGTCCTAGGATCAAGTCCTGCATCGGGCTCCTTGCTCAGCAGGGAGTCTGCTTCCCCTCTCCCTCTGCCCCTCCCCCCTGCTAGTGCGCTGTCTCTCTCTCAAATAAATAAATAAAATCTTTTAAAAGAAAGAAAAAGAAAAAATATATGATCCTTTATGAGTTGGACAACAGGCACAATCTCACCTAATTTTATTAAGGCTATTAGCAAATTCTAAGTAACACATACCACCTGGTAATTCCTGTTAGGTGGTTCTGGGCAGGGTGAAATGGAGCCTGTGTGCTCTTAAGAAGGAACCAGGTATCTGGAGACTGATGAAAAATGTTCCTAGTGGGACATCTTGTCTAATTCTGCTGTGAATGTGACTTCTCCCTGCTGTCTGTTATTTTAGATAGAGTGACCTGTTTTTAGATGTTGAAATAAGACTGACATCTGAGTTTGCAAGAATATTTTATGGCTATATTACCTCTTTTTTCTCCTCACTCTTCGCTTATAAACAAGAGAGTAGAGAAGAACCAGTTTCTGTAAGTAGACTTTTGTGGCAAAGATAGAGAGGCATGGTTCCTTCCATAGGCAGGGTTACCAATGGCACAGTAAGAATGCATGGGGCAAACACCATTACAGAAAATTCATCTGGTTACGAACAAACATGGCTAGGGAGTTTTGTGTAGTTTGCCTGGTCGAAGAATGATGGCGTGAAGGGTCACTAGAAAGTGTGTGATGATCTTTATTACATTCATTTTTTCCCAAGTATAAAAATAAACTACATTCTGGGGCGTCTGGGTAGCGCAGTCGTTAAGCGTCTGCCTTCGGCTCGATGTGATCCCGGCATTCTGGGATCGAGCCCCATATCAGGCTCCTCCGCTGGGAGCCTGCTTCTTCCTCTCCCACTCCCATGCTGTGTTCCCTCTCTCGCTGGCTGTCTCTCTGTCACATAAATAAATAAAATCTTAAAAATAAATAAACTACATTCTTTGCTTTAAAAAATTGAAAAATGTCAAAAGGTATAAGAAAAAAAAATCACCTATAGCTCCATCACCAAGAGATAACCAACGTTAACATTTTGGTGTTTCTTTTTAGTCTTTTTCTAAATATCTATACTTCAAACAAGTTAACTTTTTCTCTCAGCCTCCTCTCTGGTTGGAATGGATTAAGGTGTCTCTGCTCTGAGCAAAGGCCAGCTCATCCACTCTCCCCTCCCATCTGCATTGTCAACCTCTCCCCTTCAGCCTGTCAATATGCTCTACCAGCTCCCAGCTTTAAACACCTCTCCTTTGAAGCGCCATGCCTCCCAGCAGTGGCGCCATATCTCCTTTCACAGGTGAGCTTCCTGAAAGAGCAGTCCCTATGACCTAGCTCTTCTTCCTCACAACACCTCTCTCCTTAACCTCTCCCAGCCCCGATCTGTCCATCCACTCTGCTGAGATGGCCCTTGTCAAGGTCACTGAAGAGCTTCCTATGTCCAAACTCAGTGTCACTGTATTTTTCTTGAATTTTCAGCACTATTTGGCAGAGTGGACCATCCTCTCCTTGAAACACTTGGTTCATGCGGCTTACAGCAGACCACACTCCCTTAATCTCCTGTCTCTCTGCTGGGTTCCTAAATGTTGGTGTCTCCCAGAGCTCTGGCCTAGGTCCCCTTCACTTCTCTTTCTAAACACTCACATTGAGGGACCTCACTCAGTGCCATGGCATTTAGACATAAAAACCACATCTAACATGGACTTCCTCCCTGAAGTCCAGACTCCTCTATCCAGCTACTCACTTAGTAGCTTGACTTTTATGTTTCATTGGCAAATTTAACATCCCCCAAACAGAATTCATGACCATCCTCCACCTATCTAAATAAACATAAGGGAATTACGCTATCATCCACGGACCATGAACAATACCCACATTTTAGGCCAGGCTGCCCAGGTAATGTTCAGGTAGATAGATAGGTATAGATATAGATAATTATTTTTGAGGAACTTGTGTACAGTAATATCCATATAGAATCAACCATAACATAACAGTATTCCATTTCAATTTCTACTCCCAAGACTGGAATTGTCATAGTTAAGTATTATTTATTTCCCTTTCTTTCTTCTTTTTGAAAAACCCTGAGCAATCTGACTTCAGATTTTTCCCTAAAAAAACAAAAACAAAAAACCCCCAGCTGTATTTACATAAATGTATAAAAATCTAACTTCAAAGCGAATCATGATCTTTCAAAACTAAAAGCTGTTAAATACAGCCTTTTTTTTTTTTTTTTTTTTGGTGCAGAGATTACAAAACTAAATGGGGAAGCAAACAAGATTAGGGCAGCGGAACAGCCAGAGATAAAGCTTTACGTGCTTGGCAGTAAGGAATAAGGGGCATGTCACTTTAAATTCTATTCAAAGACTAAAATATTGTGCTCTAAACCTTGACTTCTATCCTTAAAAAACATTTCTCTCCTCTTTCCCAGCAAAAAGACGGTTAAAAGTTTTAGCTCATTTAAAGCACAAAATTTTCTGGTAAGTTATGCTCAATCGTTTTATTACTGCCTTTGACATGGTGGCAAAAATATACTTAGAGGACTAAAAATGTGAAGACACTCAGGGAAAATGTTAGGCCTGCCTTCAACTCACCCTATGCATCTTGCTCTGCTGCAAAAAATTTGGGTATCATCCACACCGGGTGTCCTGCCTCCTATGAGACAGTGAATGTAATTCTACGCAAATGCCTGTTTTCTTATGGCAGCACCACCAAAAATGGATGCATTCAAATCCTAGGCCGTTGCTAATTGGAAAGAAAAAAACCAAACAGATAATACTGCAGTATTCCTTGCAATCTTTAAAATGTAGGTCAAGGCTCTTGACAATCCCTTAGGTTATTTTTTTCCCCTCTTGAATAAAAATTGTTTAAAGGCTAATGCTTTTGAACGAAAGACCAAAAGATGTCCATGCAGAATTTTTCAGGGAATTTTGTTCTTTTTTGAAAAATGTGTTATATTTTGCTTTATTGAAGTCCATGCACTTGTTGGGTTCATAGCATTTCACCCCGTGAAATCAAATGTGGTCATTTTCAGGAAACTCTTTTAATAAAATAATTATAAAATTATAAGAAAAAGTATACATATTTTTAAAACAAGAGTTTGAATCAGTTTAATATATCTAAAAATAGATAATGCTATCATTAAAATAATGATTTCTAGAATATCACTGCCAAATTAACATTACAGGAATTTGGGAATCTGATACAAGCTTTCAGAATTTGTAAAGTGGTCCTAATATCTGATAAAATTTAAATTTCCCTATAAATTACGTATATACTATAATTAGCATATTTGAAGACTAAAGGCTAATGAAAAATGATCTTCCATTAACTGATGCTGAAGATATCAAGGAAATGACATAAATTAATTCACCTGAACTTCAAGGAAATATCAGAGGATTTCATCCTTGTATGTGCTGAAAACATTTTTCTGTGAAAGCAACTTTATGTGAAAGTGTTGAGGGGGACAACATTTTTCAGGCTAAATCAGGACCCTGATAATAAGCAATGAACCAGGGAGAGCTTTTTACTCTATCCAATTCTGGATCATGTTGACATCATGTGTACACAGGTAATATCACTGATATGTTGGGTTGCAAAACAAATGTGCTCAGAATTTTCCCAGGCTCCTGATCCACAGTTCACATCGCACAACTCTAGAGGGCACCAAGAATGTTGTATCTTGGGGCTCTAGGGTGAAAGCATTCATGTAAACTATGAAATGAATGGTGCCTCCTGGATTTGTCCAGCATGGGCCACCCCACATCATTTAGGGGTACACCAGGGGTCACAGCACAAGCAATCCTATTTTGCTGGTGTGTTGCCATCACATGCTAATGGAGGACTCTTGTTGTCTTAGAAAGACCCCATAAGCATGTCTCATATTTGCTCATCTGCTTCAGCTAGACATCCCTGTTACTCAGTTCTTGTTTGGCTGAGCATCAGTCTCCTTCCCACTTTGCCAGGCAGACAGTGGCTGGCACTGTGTTGGTCCCTCAGAGCTCTTGCTGCTCCTCAGCACATGGAGTCCTTGCCAGGGAGGCAGGGCGTTGCTCAGCATCGCTCAGCAGGCAAAGCAGCGTCTCCAGGTGTTCCGCCAGGTGGTTCACTCCTCTGCTGATGATCCTCTGGTGGATACCTCTACTGGTGTGTGTCTACTCAGCCCATCAGCATGGCAACCACACTTCTGCTGTCCTGGTCACCCAAGAGTCCTTTGGGAAGTGGAAATGATGGGTCTTTTCCCTTTGTGTTACATGTTGACTGAGACTGGGCATGTTGTTGCTTGTACCCCATTTATAGGTTGAGTGAAACACCTCTTTCAGTTTCCACTTATAACCTCGCCCTTCCTTAGGTCACAGATATACCCCCATGGGGCTGGGCTGGCCTTGGGATGGCTTTTGTTAATAGCCAATACTTGTATTCAGAGTTGTGACTCCTTCTAATCACTAGGGCTTTGTTATTGGGTCAAACTTATGCTCTTTCTCTTAGTATCTATCATCTTGCAGAAGATTCTATGGCCGTTGGCAGAAAGACTCCTGCTGGGCCAACCCACTACCTACTAGAAATGCCTGGCTTACTGAAGTGGGCACAGTTTCAGTTCCTTTCCCAGAAGGCCTGGGTGCCCTCCACCTACGTGAATCGACTCCCCCTACTGGTTGCCCAGACATGTCTGAATCTCCCTTACACTCAAGGTGGGACTTCTTACATAAGCCACCTAACGGTTTTAAGCCGCATCAATACTACGAATATTGATTTCAATAAGATTCATATCCTCTTGTTCTGGTTTCATTGTTGTGTAACAAATTATCCCCAAACTTTGTAGCTTCAAACATCCATTTTATTTTAACTCATGATTTCGTGGATCAGGGATTCATGCAAGATTCACAGGTAGGAAATTCTTCCACTCCATGTGGTGTCAATTGAGGTCATTCAGTTGTATTCACCTGGTGGGTAGGCTGGTCCTGAGGAGCCAATAGAGCATCACTCATATAGATGGCATTGGGAGGCTGGCTCAACCAGGATTGTTGATCAGAGTGGCTGACATGTGTCTTTCTCCAGCATGGTGACCATGGTTAGTCACACTTCCTTCATGGCAGTTCTGGGCTCTCAGAGAGTGTTCCAAGAGATGTGAAGCAGACACTGCCATTTTTCTAAGGTCTGGGCTTAAAAGTGTCATAGCCTGACTTCTGCTATCTTCTATTAACTGAGGAAGTCACAGAAAATGCTGGGGCTCAAGGGTGGACAACATGGACTCCCCAACAAGAAGCATCCAAAAACTGTGAGAACCTATAATCCACGCCCTGTCCTACTTTATCAAGAAGCTGGGCAAGAGTCTCTTTAAGTTAGAGATCACAGAGTAAAGTAACTGCTCCCTTCCCTGACAACTCACTAAACAACAAGAAGGATGAAGACTTGAAAAATGTCTTTCTTTAAGGAAAAACAGAAATGGTCATAGTCCCAAACCACAGTCATAACTGTCAAATGCTGCGAAATCTGTATTAAAATGAGAAAGGAAGCTGAGAACCAACACATAACTCCTTAGACCTCCCCTTTTCTGAGTTCTGTATTTTAGTTATTCTCTTGGGTAGCTAAATTGTGTCATCACATGATTATTTCCAGAAAAGAGACTTTTCTGAAAGAAAGTGCACTGCCCTGAGAGGTGGATTCAATGAGCCTTTGGTTGGAGCTGTCAGTTCCAGGGGCATGAGTGGTTCATACTGGGAAATGGGAAAAAGTCCTGATGAGACCTGGTTCATATTCAGGAAAGCAAGGGGTGGGAGAAGACCAGGAGAGAGTGACCTGTAAAGGAGTGGCCAGTGGCCCGGGGAAGGCTGCATGAAGGGAGAGCGGAAGCAGCAGCAGTTGAAATGCTAGACACGTCATGACACAGAAAGACTGTCATCATAGAGAACACCGTATGAATGGTGCTCCCTGGGCTTGTACCGGCCAGTGGCCTTGTACAGTGATTTCTTAATGGGTCAAAACTGAGAGGAGAAGACAAAGAAAACACAGATTTGGTAGGAGAGTGTTCAAGAGACTCAACCTAATTGAATCTGAAGACTTCTCAAATCATCCTTCCTCCATTCCCACTTATTTTTTGGGCTAGCACCCAGCTATTTCCAGTCCCACTTGAGAAGACACTTATCACTGTACATACTTCTAACCAAAGGTGGGGGGGGAAGAAGAGGAAAAGGAGTAGTTAAGGACTGATTATAAGCAAAAGGCATATGAAGAACATATACCACAGGAAAGAATTGCAGAAAAAGTTTAGATAAAAGTTCTCCATCCTTCAAAGATGTTTCTTATATGATATTCTCATTAAGAAGGAAAAATCTGAAGATTTTTTTTTCTCTTGAAAGAGATGGTATGAAGCTTTAATAAACACATTATAAGAAAACAGAAAGAGATAAAAACTGAGTTGGCTGTGATCAGAAAAGGATGGGGGAAAAATCATGACAGAAGAAACGATGTAGAATAGACATGACTGAATTCACAGACAGGGAAATGTACAAGGGTTAAGTACACAAAAGGAAAGAGAAAAGAACAAAGATTCAATTGGCTCTCGTGAGGCAGCATGAACGGGTTCCCGCACATCGCAGAGTGTAAGTGAGATGGATCTGGAAGGATCCTAAGACACAGCTTGGCAGACCCCCAACAGACATCCTCCGAAAGAATCAGCCATGAACAAAGGGAGGAGGCTCATTGTCTTGGCTCTCTCAACAGCAGTACACACTGCCCAAGACAGAGTGGAACAGTGTTTACAATGTTTTGAGGAAAAGAAAATGCTAACTGAAGTCTATTTTACCTAACTAAACTGAGATTCAAGCTCAAGAAAGCAAGAACTTAGGGTCTGAGGCTTTCTGGAAATAACTATGAGATGACACAATTCAGCTACCCAGGAGAATAATTAAAATAAGGCACTCAGAAAAGGGAGGGTATAGTAAAAAAGACTTGAGGTGAACACTGAATCAACTTATATACAGAAAAAAGATTAAACAGCCCTAGAAATTAGGCTTATAGACAGACTACGAATGTAAAGCATTGATTACATAAAAGAAGAGTGTAACAAGTCCAGGATGTGGAAATCAAGGAGATGGGAGGAAATGTAACTATGCTAAGTTCATTCTTCAGAGCAAGGAGGTAATACATACTGTCTAGAATTGAATCAAAATGAATCTAACCTTTTACCTTTAGCAAAAGCCAAAAAGTCTTGTGAAGAAAGATAAACATTTAT
Organism: Ursus americanus; assembly: GCF_024610735.1. Taxonomy (NCBI): domain Eukaryota; kingdom Metazoa; phylum Chordata; class Mammalia; order Carnivora; family Ursidae; genus Ursus; species Ursus americanus. The sequence goes on along the minus strand of NC_142157.1, from coordinate 13,215,007 downwards.
CTGACTTTCAACAATTTCTTCCTTTTTGCCCTAAATTTCTCTTTCTTCTGTTAAATTTGAGTAAAATACTTAAAACAGTATTTATATAGTTTTGTGAAATGTAACCATGGAGGGAAATTGGGTAGATGGAAATGGGTCTCTCTGTATTATTTCCTACAAATGCATGTAAGTTTATAATATATCAATAAAAATTTTAATAAAAATAGTATTTATAGAAGAATTCCATATTTGTAAAAACTTCCTATCTCTCTTGCTACACACACACACACACAGAAAGAAATCTGGAATTGTATTCATCCAATGTTTATGCTGGGTCTTTTTTTTTTTTCCTCCTCTTTGTGCTGTGGTTCAAGGGATTTCCTAAAACTTTATATTTTTATGTATTAATTGGGTTTTTAAATAATAAGCAAGGGTCACTTTTATAAATAAACTAATATTCATATTCATTATTCCTTCAAAAGAATTAAGAAACAGAGACAATCAAAACATGTTTCAAAGCAAAAGGTTCCAATGGCTCCCATCTGAGAAAAGTAATGGAGTGAGGCAGGCAAAGATTAAGTGGGAACATGTGAGTAACTGTGTTGGTGAAACTGGTAAAACCAAGTGATAATGAGAGCTTGAGCCTTTTAAATTGTGGCTTCAAACAGAAAATGCAATATTTTCTTGCAAGAGCCAGCATCAACATTATAGAACCTCGTGTGTTGGTTATAAGACACTGACATGCCCAAATCCATTCAATCCATAACTTCCACTATCAAAACACCTCTAAAACACATGATTTACCCTCGGGGTATTGGTTAGATCCTCCTGATGAATGAATAACTGAATTTCAAGAAACAACAGAGATGAAAGTGAGAACTTCCAGTCCTAGCTCTGCAAGAGCTCGCTGTGCCTCAATGGCGTTATCCTGAAAGAAGGACCATTACCCACAGCACACAACTTCATAGAGATGATTTTTAGAAACAAATGAGATGTTCATGTAAATTTTATTATTTTTTCCCAAGTCCCCTTTTTGTTTCTGCCCCTAACCCTGCAAGAGAACTATAAAAAGAAGTTTTCTCTAGAAAAAAATTAAAAACCCTTCTCTCAAGAAAGTTCTTTCATGTTGGTTCTCCATTTTTTTTTTACAGTTAATAAATAAATGCACTATTAATTGTGTCTATTAAATATATAAAGTCAGATGAGGGCTTTCTATTCCAGATCTCAACCCAAACTCTTCAAGTCAAGATTATATACAGTTGGGATGCCTGGGTGGCTCAGTCAATTAAGCATCTGCCTTGGGCTTAGGTCATGATCCCAGGGTCCTGGGATGGAGTCCTGAATTGGGCTCCTTGCTTAGGAGGGAGTCTGCTTCTGAACCCTCTGCCTGCCACTCCTTCTGCTTGCATGGCTCTCTCTCTCTCCCTCTTTGACAAATAAATAAATAAAATTTTGAATAAAAAAAGATTATATACAGTTGATCCTTGAACAACATGAGTTTGAACTGCATGGGTCCTCTTGCATGTGAATTTTTTTCAAGAAATACAGTACAGTACTGCAAATGTATTTTCTTTTCCTTATGATTTTCTTAATAATATTTTCTTCTTCCTAGATTATTTTTTTGCAAAAGTACAGTATATGATACATCTAATATGCAAAATGTGTTAATTGACTGTTAGGTTCTCAGTAAGCCTTCTGGTCAATGGTGGGTTATTAGTAGTTCAGTTTTTGGGGAGTCAAAAGTTATACTTGGGGGGCGCCTGGGTGGCACAGCGGTTGGGCGTCTGCCTTTGGCTCAGGGCGTGATCCCGGCATTATGGGATCGAGCCCCACATCAGGCTCCTCCGCTACGAGCCTACTTCTTCCTCTCCCACTCCCCCTGCTTGTGTTCCCTCTCTCGCTGGCTGTCTCTATCTGTGTTAAATAAATAAATAAAATCTTTAAAAAAAAAAAAAGTTATACTTGGATTTTCAACTGCACAAGAGGTTGCCCCCCTTTACCTCATGCTCCTCAAGGGTAAACTGTATATTTATTGAGCATTCACTACGTGCAAAGTCCTGGACCCAGCACTGGAAACACAAACATGATTAAGATTCAAAAAATATATTGTATATAAGTACTATTAAGTGATGGCGATAAATTACACTGCTCATGCTTTTTAGGCATTATTACATTTATTCTCATAGCTTTATGGGGTAGGTATCATTTGCAATCCCATTTCAAAAACAAGGATTAACTGGGTCTAAGAGAGGTTCAGTAATTTGCTCAGAGACACAGAACTAGTACACGGCAGGACTAGTACACCAAAGGATGAGGACTTGAATCTAGGGCTGTCTGACTTTGAAGCAGGAACAAAGGGCTACATGATCAGAGAGGACAGAAAATGTAAATACACGCTTGGGGCTTTGGGGAAAGGCACCTCAAAAGTGCTGAACTGACTTGTGGAGATGTGGTTTTGAAGTATATTCTCAAAGACAGAATGAAGAGGGGAGATTTCAAGGAGAGAACATTGCATGAGCCCAAATAGAGAGGAATGAAAATGCATAGCAAGTGGCCTCATGGCCAGGGTGAGAGTATGGGGGGGGGGGGGGGATGCTGTCATCAGTGCCATGCTGGGAGCCGCTGAGAACTTGTGAACTTGTCCTTTCAGAATTCAATAAAACTAAACACTGAAAAATAGCACGCTAGAAGAAATCTTAGAGTGTGGTACGACTTCAAGTAGTAATTACCAGAGAAATGGGATGAAGTTTATTATAAATTAATGCAATTTTGATGGCCCTTGCTGATAACTTAACCTACTAATAACAAATGCAAATCCTTAAACTCATCACAGAGATAAGGGCCTCTCTCCAAGAGAAATGAAAAGATCACGATGTTGATAATCATCAACTCTTGTCAAGCAGTCACTAAAACCAAGTTAGTACATGACTATATCCCAAATATTTCAAAGATGCTGTAAATCAGACTGCCATTTTAGACCTAGTTATTTCTATACACTACCCTCTTAATTAAAACAAAGAAGTCTAGGGAAACGTGAGCAAAGATTCCTTGACCCTTGAACACGCTACTCCGTATACTCCAACTGCAGGATCTCAAAGAAATTGGTGGAAGCAAAAATGCCCATTATGAGTAAATCATACAAAGCAGCCCAAATAAGTCCAACAAAAACTCTGTATCACCAGCTTTGTGAATGCCAGTTTCTACTTCTGGTGAGGTATAGAGAAACTAGTAAGAGTGATGGTCTGAAAATCACAGGATTTGATCTATAGCCCTGTGCTGGCCACGAACGGGCTATTGAATTGGCAGGACTGGATTTCTCTGGGCTTCAGTTTTCTGGTCTCTCAGATAAGGAACTGGAAGAGAAGTTCCCTTCCTCTATTAACAGTCTATTTCGGTATGATTATTCTCTGGAGGAAAAAGAAAAAAAAGGGCAGCATGATACAGACAGGAACGGAACAAGGTGTTAGGACAAATAGGTTCTGGCCCCAGCTCTTCTGCATGACAGGATATAAAATGACCATGAGCAAGTCTTTTTTTTCCCCGTGTTTGATGGTTCTTTCCCTTTCCTTGGTGGTTTTTTACTCTGTTTGTAAAGCATTTTATTCTGAAGCATTAGTGTAACTTAGTACTAGGAATTATTTACAGCTTATTAGGATATTTTAACAACTTCTTCTTCCTGTTTATTTGAATTCCTTTATTTATTGTGACTTAAAAGCAGAGATACTCATAATGGTCTTCCCCATGGGATGCTTATTCAATAGACTGTTCTTACAAAATTCCTTCCAGGGACCTTGTTTAAAAGCTATTTAGCTCTTATTTGGGAGCTTTTCTGGAAGAAGAAATAGTAAAGAAAGGCATAAGGAAATATTTTGGGGGTAGGGGAAGGATAAGTTATCATTTCTTTTTTAAATTTCCTGGCCCTAGATGGGCCCTTACTATATTCCCCCAGCTCTACCTGTCATTTTTCTCAGTTTCCTATCTTGGACAGGCACTGTCAGCAGCTCGTGCCTTAATGAGAACTTTTCTCTTAGATCTCATATGGACAATTTCTTTACCCCTTATTTTGACCAAGATAAAACTGGAATTTTCCAAAATAAAATTTACTTAGAATGTAAGTGTGCACACACAGACATACACACTAAACAATTAAAGCATCCCACAAATACATAGAAATAAATATATCAATAGATTTGTCATCTCCAAATAGCCAAACACTAGCCACTAATGTCTTGATCATTAAACATGATGGAGACCAACTTCTTTCACTTAAAAAAAATATATATATATAAAAGCTTTAAATTAGGAAGAAATACTGGGGACAAGCAAAATGCATCCAAAAGTACTGCTATAGTCTGTCTTGTTGCATCTATAGTTTACCTTTTCGGACCAATGAAAGGATGGTGCACAGCAGGAAACGGGTGCCCCAGGGGCATCCCCAGTGTGGGCTGTCAAGAATACTGGTCGGACCTCTTGTCTGACTCTCAGTGCTCTCCCTGTGGTCGGCTCTCTGTGGATATCTCCAACCATATTTCTGAGTTTTCCCCTTACAACTTTGATTAAATGGTTGTCTTTCTGTGAGCACTGTCTTTCCTCTTGCTTTCATGATTTTTCTCAGGCTATTTTTTCTAGAAATAACATTCAGCGGGTGGCAACTCTATTTTCATACATGATTAAGTCCTGTTTATCCCAATGCTGATTCAAAGGCACCTCCTAGATAAACCTTCCTGTTCCTTTTACCATAAACATTCTCTGCTTCTTTTAACCCTCATAGGACACTGTATTCCTTTCATGGGATTGGAACGTCTTACTTTGTATAATGATTATTTACACGCTTGCCTTATCCCTTTTACTAAAAAGTAAGCCCCCAGGTGAACAGACTATATATGCTTTAGCCATCAGACCCTTTTGGTAGCACGTGATCCAGGTCTTTACACAATGGCCTCAATAAATATTGAGACATCGGGATTATCTCAATCCATGATTTCCATGGTGGCAAGGATTATATCACCATTGGTGTTGGGTTGAACAGGGACATAAGAAATTTAGTTGTGCTATGGACTAAAAACAGAAAGTAGGAAAGAAGAATATGTCAAGATAATCCCTAGATTTCTGATTGGCATAAGGAATTGAGTGGTGGTACCATTAATAAGAAAGGGACCAAGAACTAATTTTGGGTGGGACAGCATAAATTCAATTTTGGACATGTTCAGTTTTAAATGTCTTTGAAATATTCTTGTAGAGGTGGGAATCAAAAGAATGGTTATTATAAGAGCAGCCAGGATAAGCATTTTAAAATTCCCACATATTAAGGGAAATGAGTAAACGTTCCAAAGGATGAATAATTCTCACAAAGACACAGTTACAGCCATTAGAGAAAAATTATCATGCCCAGAAAATAGAGAATAAAATAGAATCATGCATTGTATCACACTGAAAAAACCCTATTATTACCTCCTACTGATTTTTCTGTTTTTTTCTTTTCTTTTTTTTATAAAATCAAAATCCCATTCAACTGAATTTACATGACATAAAGTCTTATACCTAAATAAAGAATTGACAGCTTGAACCAGGCTTTCAGTACTGAATGGTTGGATAATTTACTTTGTCTTTCATTTGTTAATCCTTCCAGATATGTCTCAAAGTTGCCTTATATCCTGGTTTGAAAACCATATATGCTGGGACAAGTGGGGTGATTGTAAGACTACCACAAAATACAGCCAGTATTTTTAGCCTAAGAAATAACTATGCTTGAGTTACTAAATTCTTACAAATATTCCTTTTTGCTTCTGTAAAATTATATGCAAAACAGAATTTACACACATCAAAATTAATCACCACTAGCATATGGAGGGTATCAAGTAAAATATTTAAGTTATTTTGCTTTGTATATAAAGCAAAAGAAAATTTTAAAGTTAAGTAACATGTTAATAATATAAGCACCACAAAATGTAATTTTTAATAAGATTTGTTTGTTTATTGATTTATTTATAGCTAGCTGTGGAGCCTGATGTGGGGCTTGATCTCATGACCCATGAGATCACAACCCATGAGATCATGACCTGAGCCAGAATGAACAGTTGGAAGCTCAACCGACTGAGCCACCCAGGCACCCCACAAAATGAAATCCTAATTTGGAATTTATCGTTCAAGTAGGTACTTGGCTAGGTTTTTCCTTTACTTACAAGGAATGCAAATCATACCTTAAATAACACTTTTAGGTAAATGTTCAAGATACAGAAAAGAAAGAATTTCAGGAACCTGTTTCCATATTCTACATAATTCATTGCTTTAGTATCTCAAAATGTCCTTCCTTTGTGGGAAGAAATTCCAAGATGGTTGCAAGAAAGGATTCTGCCTCACAGTTACTGGATGTAAGGGAGAAGCAAGTGTTTCTCACCACTTTTTTCACCTATAACATGGACCTGTGATCTAAGCATGGGGAACCAGATGGTCTTGTATGGAACAGTCTTGAGGGAGTGACAAAGCTCAAGGTCAGTTTAGAAATATTTTGGGATGGTTGTGGCATTCCAGAAACCAGTGTTGCTGCAGGACTTGGAGCGCAGAGTGTGGGTGTCAGTGGTGGCTTCTTAGCAGGTAGCTCTTGGGGAAGGCTATTTATTTAAGGCTTCCTTTGCTTCAGGCCTAAGCCTGGCTCACTGCCTTCCTCTCCACTCTCTGAGCCTTCTGGTATTTTTCACTCAATTGCTTTTCTTCTTATATTGGCTTGTGTTGTTTTAGTCAAGAACGCTGGATAGTATATTTCAATTACAAATGACTCTTACCTATTTCCATTCAATCAGGCAATTGAATACTTTAAAATACTGGATTCAAGAGCCAAACGTCTCTCTCTCTCTCTCTCTCTCTCTTTTTTTTTTAAGATTTTTATTTATTTGACAGAGAGAGAGAAAGCCAGTGAGAAAAGGAACACAAGCAGTTGGAGCGGGAGAGGGAGAAGCAGGCTTCCCACCAAGCAGGGAGCCCAATGTGGGGCTTGATCCCAGGACCCTGGGATCGTGACCTGAGCTGAAGGCAGACGGTTAACAACTGAGCCACCCAGGTGCCCCAAACTTCTCTTTTAAAATATTTTGTAATTTAAAGTTCTTACTGATTCAGCCAGCGCTTTAACATTGTCAATTTAACTCCTGTGAAAAATGCATTTCCGTGGTTTGAGAGGCCATCATAGAAGCAGTTGCAGCATGCATATGCGTCTTGATTCCTCAGAGTAGCTGAGCAAATTATGAGAGTAACTTGTTATATTCACGCCTTTGAAGAGGAAAATCACTCAGAACAAGCCCAGGCTGGGAGGCCCCAGAAGGTGGAAAGTTACTAACAATAAGCTAGAGATAACCAGAAGACCTACTGGGAGCAAGAGATAACCAGCCTTTTCTGCTTCTGTAAACAGGCTTCCCACCACAGGCTCCCTGCACTACTGTTCCTGCCTAAAGCAGCCCCCACTTGCCCAGTTTAAACCCACCTACCAGCAGTCAGCATAGCCCCTGGAACCTGACTGCCAGCAGTCCCCTATAAAAGCCCCATAACCCCGTTGCCCGGGGCCCAGAATTTTGAGCTCGAGCTCATCTGGGTCCCCCAGCATAAAATAAATCTGAGTTCTACTACTTCTCCAAGTGTCACTTGGTCTCTCGCCGGTCTGATTCTTATTTTTCCACAACTTGACTTAAAAAAGAAAGTTCTTGTATCCATCCCACAGTGCCTTCTAACATTGTCCCCTTGCTATTGTCAGGAAATTTAAAGTACTCGTTTGTATTCAATTTATTGTACGACAATCTTCTTTAAAACTGAATTATGATTTTTAAAAAATTATACAGCCAAATACATACATCAATCCAATTTCAAAGGCTAATATCACATACAAAAAAATGTCAGCTTTGAGTTAACTATGTTGATTTAGTACAGTCAGATTTTGGATCAACTTTACCAGTGTGGAGAACTGTACCAAATCAAGTCATTCCGCCTGATCTTGAAGACTACTTCCCAAGGTGTTGCCAGGGGCACCCCGCAGCATCTTTTCTTTTGCCTGAATGTTTCCCACTTCAGAACTAGTATAAAAGTGCTGAGATCAGGAAAATATTTCCTCCTCCTATGACAGGAGACTAAGATCTGTGGTCAAAGGGTGTTGTGCATTAATGATTCAAATTCTACTCCCACCCCCTCCAAATATACACTTATGGAAGATAAAATATTTTTCAAAATATTTTTAAGTCAATTAAAAAGACAAAGAAATTTGTCTTTAACTTAAGTCAAATTAAAAAGACATTCTCCAAAACAAGATGAGCATGATAGTGGACCTAACAGGTCAAATACACCCTGGGTAAGAGCATAGAAACCATAGGCTGACACAAAGTCCAGGACTAGAAAAAGGCAGAAGAGGCCTAGATGGTAAAGGAAATGAAATGCCCCACTTACACGGAAGGCCCTGACCAAAGCTGGGTAGAGAGAATGCAGCTGAGTGTGGGGAGCAGTGTCTCCTACCTGGAAGAGAACGTTGAAAAAATTCTGCATCTTCTTCCTTTTATGGAGTCAAGTGCCTGCAATGGCAAGACCAAGCACAGACATGGGGTCTACTTCCTACTGGCTCCATGACCAGATCGGCAATATCCTCAATTCCCTGTTGGGCCAAAAGTCTCCTGAAGCCAGATTATGGCAAAGGCAAAACTTCCAAAATAGGAGAAGAGAATGCAGAAGAAAAGAAAAAGCAGAGCAGAACCCCTCCCATGCCGGGTGGGAGAGCAAACCAAAATTCTAAACCCCAGAAGAAAACCAAATATTTTTTTTTTTAAGATTTTATTTATTTATTTATTCAACAGAGATAGAGACAGCTAGCGAGAGAGGGAACACAGCAGGGGGAGTGGGAGAGGAAGAAGCAGGCTCATAGCGGAGAAGCCTGATGTGGGGCTCGATCCCGTAATGCCGGGATCACGCCCTGAGCCGAAGGCAGACGCTTAACCGCTGTGCCACCCAGGCGCCCCAAGAAAACCAAATATTAAGGCAACAAATAAACTCAATAATCAGGACAATTCACCCTGGTTGAAATGCAAATCAAAAAATGACTGTTGAAAAGTCTACAGAGAAAAAGAAAAGAATTACATTCACCAAAAAAAAAGAAAAAAATAAATTAGCCAGATATGAACAGCCAGATATAAAGTCAGATATGAATAAAGAATGTTTACAAAAAGTAAGAAATTGTAGAAATGAAAAATACAGCTGTTGACAGAAATATCAGCATGAAAAGTAAGTATACAGGGTAACTCTAGACTAGTCCTATTCCAAGAATTAGTGGATTGAGAAAAAAGTTTTAAGAAATCACCTAAAATATAGCAGAGATTGATAAAGGAATGACAAACATAAAAGAGAAAGTATAAGACACATAATGTATATTGGGACGTTGCAGTATTTATCTCTTAGAAGTAGAAAATAAAAAGAGCAAGAGATCAATATTTAACAGACTGATGACTGAAAATTTTCCACAACTGAGTGAAACAGAAGTTCTCATATTGAAAACATATTCTGAATCCTTAATAAGATAAACAAGAATCAATTTTGTGACTCAGAAACACAAGGGTTGAGACTAACGCAGTGCCCAATATAGAGTTGTTTTCAATAATTTTTTTCTTTATTTTGATCTCTGGAACTTAGAGCAAAAGGCTTAGAATCTAAATATTGTGTAATTCAACCATTCTTACGATGCTTGAATGTTGGGAGAAAATTATCCATGGGTCTCTCCCATTTCTGTATGTCTTATGTTAGCTTTTTTCCAGACTATATTTTCAAAGATGCTTATATAGCAAATGGTCTTGGAAGTTAGAGATAACGTCTCTCTCCAGATGAAAGTTTTGTTGTTTGCTGAACAGGATAGTAAAGATAATGTCTGCTCTAGGACAAAGTTGGGGCAGGTTCATTAGCCCTTTGCTTTTCAAAGACCACAGTTTCCCAAGCTCAAGGTTCCTACGCTATGTGGCAAACCCACTGTGTATACCCATCCATCTAGGCCATTCCATATCAGCACTAGGACTTGTGGGGCAAGAACCACCAACATGCTTGCAAATAAGGTAAAATCTCAAATTCCCCATAGTTGTTGACATAGTTCTTGAGCACCTGACACAATGCTGATACACTTCAATTTCTGTTTTGTTTGTCTGCTTGCTGTTTGTCCACCTGCTCTGGGAAGAATGGGATTGTGGCTGACTATGGAACTGTAGACACACAAACAAGGAAGGAAGGACATGTATGAGCCCACGGCCACCTCCTCACTGTAAACTACATGCCTCCTTCCTTCTTCTCTGTAACTCATTCCACTCACAACGTAATGTTTCCTCACTATAGGTATGAGTTTTGTCTCTCCAGCAAGGCTGTAAACTCATATAGGCAAGCCCTATTACCTCCAGAGATGTCTACCGTCATTACTCTGTCTACTCATGTGAATAAGGCCTGGGCTTAGGGATCAGGATTTGAATTCCTGCTACGTCATTCATTACCTGTGCAGCCTTGTATAAGTTAATTAGTTAATCTGCAAACTTTGGTTCTTCTCAGTTGTAAAAATGGAGTGTACTAGAACACCTCGCTCAGGGATGTTGTAGAATCACATGAGATAATATAAAGTCTTAACAATGTCTGGCACACAGTGAGGCATTAAACAAATAGGAATGAAACATGTAACCCCTGACAGGAATTCAAATAGAATCACCTTTTAAGTCATGCACTATTTTCTACTCACTTCTCCTAACTTAGCCCTTAAATGTGATATGCTCCTTAAATGAAACTAATAGAATTCTCAAGAATAACCTGAAACTACAAAAGACTACTCTTTGACTTGGCACTGTCTCTAGGAATTCATCTTAAGTAGATAAGAGATTCATGTGCAGCTCTGTTCATTATAATGTTACTTATTAGAGATAGAAACAATTAGTAACAACCTAAATATCTAATAGGAGATTATTTAAATTAATCACTGAATAGTCAAGCAAGGTAATGCTTGCAGCAATTAAAAAAATCTCTCGTAGAATGATATGAATGACGTGCATTTAATGACATGGATATTCACTGTTTAGTGGAAAAAAGCAGGTTCCAACACATAGATCAATGGAAGAGGATAGAGAGCCCAGAAAAAAAAACCCTATTCTTCTATGAACAATTAATCTATGAAAAAGGAGGCAAGAATATATAATGGGGTAAAGACAGTTTCTTCAGTGGTGTTGGGAAGGCTGGGCAGCTACATTTAAAGAATGAAACTGGAGCACTTTCTTACACAAAAATAAACTCAAGATGGATTAAGACCTAAATGTGAGACCTGAAACCATAAAACTAAAAGACAACACAAGCAGTAGTCTCTTGAACATTGGCCCTAGCAACATTATTTATGGATATGCTTCTTCAGGCGAGGAAAACAAAAGCAGAAATAAACTATCGGGATTACATCAAAATAAAAAGCTTTTGCAAAACAAAGGAGGCCATCAACAAAATGAAAACGCAACCTACTGAATGGGAAAAGATATGTGCAAATGATATATCCAATAAGGGATTTAATATCCAAAATAAATAAAGAACTTATACCACCCAACGCTAACAAATAATCTGATTAAAAATGGGAAGACTTGAATAGACATTTTTCCAAAGATATACAGATGGCCAACAGACACATGAAAAGATGTTCAAGATCCCTAATCAACAGGGAAATGCAAATCAAAACCACAATGAGATATCACCTCACACCTGTCAGAAAGGCTAGTGGCAAAAAGACAAGAAATAATAAATGTTGGCAAGGATGTAGAAAAAAGGGACAGCTCACACACTGTTGGTGGGAATGTAAGCTGGTGCAGCTACTGTGCAAAACAGTATGGAGATTTCTCAAAAAATATAAAATAGCAATACCATACAATCCAGTAATTCCACTAGCAGCTATTTACCCAAAGAAAAGGAAAACACTAATTTGAAAAGATATATGCACCCCTGTGTTCACTGTGGCAGCATTTATAATAGTCAAGATACGGACACAACCCAAGTGTCTATGGAAAGGTGAATGGGTAAAGAAGATGTGATATATTGTGATACACACACACACACACACACACACACACACACAATAGAATATTACTCAGCTATAAAAAGAATGAGATCTTGCCGTTTGAACAACACGGATGGACCTAGAGGATATTATGCTAGGTAAAACAAACCCAACAGAGAGAGACAAATATTCTATCATTTCACTTATATGTGGAATCTAAAAAACAAAACAAATAAACAAACAAAAAAAACCCCAAAACAGACTCATAAATACAGAGAACAAACTGGTGGTTGCCAGAGGGGAGAGGGCACGGGGGGATGGGTGAAATAGGTGATGGGGATTACAATGAAAAAAAAAAGCAGGCTCCAGAACACATATAAATATTATTCTAATTTTTTAAAAATATATATCCATTCATAAGATACTTAAAGGTTACAGATTAAAATGTTATATGTGATTGATTTTATTATATACTTCTCTATATCTTCTAAATCCCCCGAAATAAACATACATACTATCTATAATAAGTAAAAAGCATATTCAATATTACATAAACTATACATAGTAGATTATGAGAAACCCAAATAGGAAGTAGGAGTAATGATATTTAAAATGATTTCTGAATACAGTTCAGCCAGAAGAAATGATACCAAGAAATAACACTTATCAGGGAGTCTTTCAAGGTTTATGTTTTTTTAAATCTCAAATGTAAGATACCTTAACTTTACAGAAGAGCAGAAAACACAAGAAAATACATGCCAATACTAATCATCTACTGAAGTTTACATTCTTTAGTCTGATGAAGCTGTTTAGAAAATGCTGCAAGCAATGCTACCAGTATTGGGATGCAACTCAACATGTGAATTCACTTTTCATGCAAGTATCCCCTTATCTCGGAACCACAGTGAACTATCTTAAACGAGTTCTTTTCTTACCTTCACAACTACTGCATTATAAAACTGTTCAGCATTGTTAAATGAAGTTTGGACTTTGCGAATGAAGATATTATTTGATTACCTGGCCTTTTCTGTGCCTCCCATGCCTTGATGAATGTCGATGAATTCCATGAGTTGTTTTTGCAACATCACATCTTTGCCCTCAATTTGAGTAATGAATTTATGCTGTAAAAGATCTGACACTGTTGGACGCTTTTCATAATCTTTAGTCAAGCACCTGCACCGGCAAATAAAAAAGAGAGAGTCAGAGACAGAGACAGAGACAGAGAGAAAGAAAGAAAGAGCAAACATGTAATTACTAGATAAGTTCGAGGTTTGACATTATTATTCATATTCCTAAAAACTACTGAAACACAAGAGAGCAATGCTTCTCACAAATGTTCGTCCTGGGAAGCATATCTCAAGAATGTTGGCCTGCGATATGATGAAATGCATGTCTGTGAAAGTGGGCACATCTGTGAGCAATGCCATGTAGCCTCAGCAACTCCCGACCAAGCAGGACTGCCTAGGGCCCCAGCAAGCATGCTGGCGTAGTGGTGATTAAATGCGGTCTGCCTGCTGTCTCCTTTACAAGCCAGCAGCTAAAGAATGAAGCATCGTAGTCATTACAGTTTGAAAGCTTATCTAAAATTAAAAGCGACTTTTCCGTTGCCCTCCCCTAATGCTTTTAAAGGCTTCTCCATTGGTCTCTTTCTTGCTGCGTGATAAAACTGTTAAACTAACGCGCTGGGGATGTTTAAATTCCCCATCACTGGACAGTTCTGGAGGTCTATACGTAGAGCAGATGTACTAAAGCACGCTACACCTCTTGGTAGGTTCAACGAGATCGTAGCATGAAAAAGGATAAAGTTAGTGAGGACACTTCAAACAGCTTCACAGGGCGGACATTTGAACAATCGGGACATTGAATCAGTCATGAGAGCTGTCTTCAAATATTCGGAAGAGGGATTAGACCGGTTTTCACTGGTCACAAGAGACAAAGAACCCAGGATCAATTCGTGGAATTAAGAGAGAAAGAGACTTCAGGGCAGCCTAAGAAAGAACTTTTCAACAGTGAGGCTTATCAGAGTTAGAATGGGCTGTACTGGGTAGGATCACCTTTATTAGGGATGAGGACATCCTGATGGGATGGCCACTCTTACGCTCTGGATATAGTTTGGGCTGTATCCATTTCCAGGACCCTTCCCATCCTGAGATTCAGAGGATCTGTGCTTGTGAGACAACTGCTCAGAGGTGGGCTGACACTTGGCGACACAGAAAAAAAAGAAAAAAAAAAAAAAAAAAGAGGAAGAAGCAGCCCATGCCTTGACTTGGGCAGTGGCATTTCTTTCTTTTTTTTTTTTTTTTTAAGATTTTATTTATTTATTCAACAGAGATAGACAGCCAGCGAGAGAGAGAACACAAGCAGGGGGAGTGGGAGAGGAAGAAGTAGGCTCACAGCGGAAGAGCCCGATGTGGGGCTCGATCCCACAACGCCGGGATCACGCCCTGAGCCGAAGGCAGACGCTTAACCACTGTGCCACCCAGGCGCCCCGGCAGTGGCATTTCTAATCTGTACTGTTATTCCTCCTGGGATGATTTGGCAATTTATTTTCCCGGGCTTAACCAGTAACGGATTTCCCAAGGATGGTAAAATAAGCTAAGGAGTCAGGATGATGATACCTGAACGTAAGAACGAGTACTCTTCCTGATCATTTAGTTCAACAGAATGCATCCATTTCTGACATCTGTAGCACCTGCTCAATGGATTGAGTGCAGTCACATATGAAATTCTTTGATCCCACTAACACTGTATCAAATAGCTGGTATGAACCTGGCACGCTGCTGGACAGCGGCATTACAGGGACAAGGGAGGCATGTCAGGTGCTCCGCAGTTACTGTCTCACTGGGAAGAGAGGCATCTAAATGGGTGTTCCCAGCAGAAGAGGAACCAAAAGCAGCAACAGCACACAGGGCAGAAGGCTATCAGGAAAGGCTTTTCGGAGGTGAAAACGTGTGAAATGTGTCAAAGTCACCAAGTTCCACTGAGGATCTGTGTGGAAAGACCACAGACGTGGGGCACAACTACAAATTATGGGAAGCCCTTTGCAGTTACCAGTGATTCTCCCAGGAGATGTGTGACGTTTGACTGCCCTTTATCAAATATTCCATAGAGCACAGTCCATACTCAGTAACAGATGCTCGTGTGAAATCTAGGGAACAAAATGGACTATCAATCCTTGGGTTTTCACACCCCTCAAATCTAAGCCTCTTGTCTTCATAGGAATAAAGGAATAAGGAGATATTCTTGGTAGAAAAACCAATAATTGTGGTATATGTATGACTGATTCCTCCACTTTCTTTGCCCTTTCTACATTTTCTGAGTGGTGTCTAACATACATTATCTTTTTTTTTTAAGATTTTATTTATTTAAGAGAGAGAGAGTGAGCATGAGCAGGGGGAGCAGCAGAAGCAGAGCGAGAAGCAGGCTCCCCGCTGAGCAAGGAACCTGACTTGGGACTCAATCTCAGGACCCTGGGATCATGACCTGAGCCGAGAGCAGAGGCTTAACCAACTGAGCCACCCAGGCACCCCTGACATATGTATTCTTAATGTCCCCTGTCTCCCATTTACAACCTGCGGTCATCCCTTACCTTATTTATTATTATTATTATTATTATTATTATTATTATTATTATTATTATTGTTTATGGTGAGGACATAGTAAGATTGTGAAAACAGGTTTGTGGGGCAGATACTCAGAAACTGCTGACTCATATCTTCCAGTCGATTGTCTAGAGCTGCTGCACTTGTGCTAAATATTTGTCAAATTAAAAATATTCACTGAATTTCAAATACATAAGCATTTTATCGATACAATTATGTGATTCACCGACTGCAATGAAAATTGCCTGACTGCAACAGAAATGAGTGATACAGACAGACGAAGGGTTAAAAATAGCACACTGAACCCATGGTGGGTGAGGAGGTGGGAGATGGGAGGGCGTAGCTTACAAAAGGCAGGTGGATGGAAGGATGTGTTCATGGGCCATGAAGCAATCTTAGAAGCATAGCTCTCTTTAAGCGAATGAACATGACCCTAAGATCGTTATTTGAGCAATAATGGATTCACTGAACATTCAGAAGATAGTAAAAATGCTGGTTTTGAAGACAATCACAGAAACCCTCTGGGGCTGTTTAATAGATAAGAAATAAGGAGGAGATTCAGAAGTGTTACAAAAGGCACATTTCAAAGTTCTAGCAGGATGGTATCTTTTTTTAAAAGACTCTACCGTTACTCACTTGCTGATGAAGTCATTGAATTCTGCTGACCATATCTCAGGCTGCCTTAGTTTGGGGGGTGGGTTCCTGGAAAAAGAAGAATCAAGGTTGGATTGTGCACATTGGTCAGTCAGTGCAAAATCAGAGCTGGACAGACAACAGCACAAGTGTGATCAGAGGTTCTGCCAGCCATAATCAAGCATGACCACAATTTCCCGATTCAAAGACAGATAATTAGTTATTAATCATTCTTCATATAAAATGACAGCTTCCTTGTTTCTCAGAAAGCACTTAATATAGGACCCAATTTTTCTGATAATTTTTTTTCTTTTAGGGAATCTTTTTGCTTTTACTTGAGTGCCCCAGGGGGAAACATCAATACTTGGCAAAACAGAAACAGCAAAAACTGGGGAATGAATGAATGAATGAACGAATGAACGTATGTATGTATGTATTTATTTATTTTACTTTGAATCCTGCAGAAGCCTCTGAGGAATATCCAGGGTACAGAGGTGATCTGAAAGGTGTGTCATTCAGAATACGAGGGAAACTAGCAGCAGGGGCCCAGCCGAATGCTGTCAGGCATCGTTCTGTTGTTGCTGGAAACAAGGTTATGAAAGTAAGGAACTGGAAAATATGATTAGCTGGAAAGCTCTGAATGCCACTTAAAAGATTGTGTTATTAGTTGCCCTTATTTTTAGGCCAAACAAATCTTGTTCTTCTTTGGCATGTTCATGAATACAAAGGCACATCCCTTGGAAATGAAGCTGATCTAAGTCTGTAATCAAGCAGCATTGATCAACCATGATGGCTGAATTTGCTGAAATACTGCTTTCCACTAATCCTAACAGCTCTTTGTTTTCATTAGTGGGATGGAAACACTTTGTCTTCCGTTCTGCATTACTCCTTAAATAGCTTATAATGAAATTAGTGTACAGTTTGTAAAGGCTCATTAAAGAAAAGTGCAGCCACTCATCTACCCTCGATCACGCCTAGAGCTCATTGTACAATTCTTAGGACTATTTGAAGGTTGCTGATTTGCACATTAAAAGAAGTAATTCTCTTCCCCAGTAGTCTTGCTTTGTTTCTCGTCCTCCTGAAAATTTCCTTTCTAAGAGATTTATTGGCTTGCTTTGAGTATAACAAAGTTTTGATGATTTTAGAACACTCAGAACAGGGTAGCTTTTCAAATCCCTTTTTTTTTTTTCTAATTATTTCTACAGTTAGTGTTCTAAGACCTTAATGCTAGAGATATACTGGTGGCAGAAGTAAGAAGAAATAAGCAAGAGGATTCAGTTTCCAGAAGCACCTTGCTCACAGGTCCAAGAAACATCAATGGGGTCATTCCTTGTCCATTTGGCATCATCACCAAGAAAAACAACATCCCGCTAACTCTGGTATTTTAAGCCATAATTAAAATGGCTCAGGGAGTACATTCAGCTTACAGACTGAGTGACAGTAGGAATTAGGAAACGTAGATTTTTTTCTGTTTTCCTCAAATTTAATGCAATGTCTTAGACCTGATATAGGGCAGGTTTTCTGTTCTTTTCTGTAATCATATTTCCCCACTTATCAAATTAACAGCATATTTTACAAATAACTAGACCTGAGACAGACATCGAAATTGTTATGTAAAGGATGATAAAAGCATAATTCAGAACATATATATCAGACAGGAAGTTCAAAGATAAGATGAAAAATACATTCAAATTCTTTGGTCTTCTAACTAATTTAAATACATGCTAAATATTCCAAATGGATCCATTTAGACATGAATATAATATATTGGCATTATTTCTTTAGGACTGGAGAACTGTCCCCCAGGGCTTTGTTTATGATTCTATGTACTATAGGCACTAGGATGACAAAATTTGTTTAATAAAACTATATAACTTACCACCCTACCACTGCCCTGGACCCCGTCACCCCAGGCCCTGGGGGTGCATTCCACTGGGACTATGGTCCCAGGCACGATCCTTTAGACAGTCCTCAGAAGAGAGCACATGAATCATAAAAATAGGCAGTCTTTTCACATCAGTTTTCTGAAATATTCAGGAACTAACCAAAACATCTATAAATTAGTATTTAATTAGTAACAGGATAGACAGGGGAAAGTTTGTCAATATACACACTGAAGGGGAAGGGTCTACACAGATAGGAAACTGCTTTCATGGCTCCAAAGAGATTATTCTAAGTTTACTGTTTTATATGAATATGTTCAAATACTAACATATTTAAAGCCATTGCTATTGTATCGGTAAATTTTGTGTGTAATTTTCTTAATAATATCATTTTAAACGTCCAAAGAGAAGTCTTAGCAAGTAGTAAAAAAAAATCATGGGCTTGATAGAGTGAAGCAAAGTCAATCACGGAGGCACCGACTGTGGACCAGGGCCTTACTGACAAATTTGAGAGTGGATAAAGAGTGGGAGGAACTGCTGCTCTTAGAGCTCAAATCCTTGCAAAAGGAAGACACACTGAGCATCAAGAGAAAGCTGTTACTTAAACCAGGGAAATGAAGCCGCTGAATAAATATAGTGTCTCAGAAGAGGCAGAAAGATATTCCAGGCCACTGTGCTGACATATATTGAATATTTCCCTGATGAGCGCCCACTGGCTGGAAGAAGAAAGACAAATACTCCGTATTAGTCCTCTGACCTTGGTATTTTGAAGAGCGCTCTCATGGGATGCAGGTCAGCTAGTGGAGGATCTCCGTCCCCTAGCTCAATGGCTGTGATCCCCAGGGACCATGTGTCACACCTGGCATCATAAGTGGTATCCAATTGCTGTTCACATGCAATCACCTAGCAGAAAATGAAAAAAAAAAAAGGAGGTGAAGTTTGTGACTTTAGCAAGCATTGTAGCCAAAGCAAGCATAAAAGTCCCAAGTTTTGTATTAAACATTCATGTGACAAATATTCACAGAAGTTTTAGTCATAATAGCCCCAACGTGGACCCAAGGTGGAAACAACCCAAATGTCCATCAACTTGGTGATGGATGAACAAAAATTGTGTAAACATAAAATGGAATATTATTCAGCCATCAAAAGGAACAGACTATTGATATAAGTTACAACATGCATAAACACGAAGAGAAAGAAGCCAGACACAAAGGCCACATATTGTATGATTCCATATACATGAAATGCCCAGAATAGGCAATTCCATAGACAAAAAGCTGATTAGAGTTTGCCTAGTGTAGGAAACTCGGAAAGAGATGGGGAGTGACTATTAACGAGTAAGGGGTTTATTTTAGGGGGAAAGAAAATGCTCTAAAATTAGACCGTGATGATGGATGCACAACCCCGTGAACATACATCTAAAAATCATTAAATTGTACATATCAAATGAGTTAATTCTTTGATATATGAATTATATCTCCATAAAGCTGTTAAAAATTAAAAAACACATTCATAATAAATTTTCTGTTCTGTTTTGTCTCTTTGTCTTCCTTAGTATAAAAATATATTTTGCCCCACCAATTTTTTTCATTACTTTATGACTTCATACATGTGGTCTAGAAATATCTTGCCAAAGGCTGGGTGAATTTATGCTCCAATTTGCCTAAGACATCCTTAGTTTATGCTTTCCTGGAGTTATTATAAACACCATCCCCTTTTTCTCTGCAAAGTGTCATGGTTTGTAAAACTGATATGGTCACCTACCACGGTCACTATTTCCCTTGTCCCTTTCATCCTGACACATGCAGACTCTAGTCTGGGAAGGACAATTTTATGTAACCAACAAATGCTACCTCTGAACTAGAATTTAAATTAAAAATGTCAAATAGAGAATTTCACTGTTCATCTGATAATTGAACAATCTTGCCTCTAAGGCCCTAAAAACACTGAAATAATTCTATACCATTAGTTATGGAGAATACATTAAATTTTATTTACCTTGCTGCTTTCTAAATCTAAGAAATTTGTCATTAATAACATAGAGCTGGTACATATGCCATGCCTTCACGAGCTAGAGAGCTGGTTATTCAAAATATATATACTTCAACAATTCTAGATAAGCGGAAATTTATTGAAATACTGCCAATCATTAGTAAGTTGGCAAATGTTTATTGCAGAAAAATAAGTATAATATGCACAAAATCTGGAACATACACATATTTACACGACAGCTTGAAAAGACCACAGTGAACCTTTCTTCTTTAGGTAACATCCACTGGTTTGTTAAGCAGAAAAGTACTTTCAAACCCAGTTTGTGCTATTAGAGGCTTACTAATAAATAATGACTTTCAGTAAAATGACAGTCTGGTAATTGCATATTAAGGAGTGTCAATTTTAATTATTAACTCATTTAATACTATGGTAATTAAATTTTAGGTAGATAAAAATATTTTCTTTTACTCAGAGACTGGTTCCAAGATCTAATCAAAATTGCTTTTTTAATAAAAGCAAACTTAAACACATAACAATGGCTTTGTTACTCTAACACAGAAAATATAAAGCTAGGCTATTAATTATTTAATATTAATCAAGTAATAACACAATTATTACATATTATAGTACTTATATTATTAATATACATAAATAAGCTGCACTGTTTAATATTATCCCTGTATTTTATTAATTTCTCACATTTAAATTTTTTCCATAAGCTTTTAAAACACTAGTAATATATCAGAACAAACTGAAGAAACTCTCGCTTGAGATTCTCTTATTCAATTTTGGTTTTGTTTATATGACTATACTTCCTATTTTTGTTCCAAGAGTACACCCTGTTTAAAAGTTTTTGTATCCGGGGCACCTGGCTGGCTCAGTTGGTTAAGCATCTGCCTTCGTTCGGCTCAGATCATGATCCCAGGGTCCTGGGATCCAGCCCCACGTAGGGCTCCCTGCTCAGAGGGGAGTCTGCTTCTCCCGCTGCCTCTGCCTGCTGTTCCCATTTGTTCTCTCTCTAATAAATAAATGAAATCTTTAAAAAAAGTTTTTGAATCCATTGGAGTTTTTAAAAGATTCTTAAGATAATGTATCCTTTCTCTATGTTATGTTTTATAATCCATTTACATTTCACTTTTTGCAAGTGCTAATTAAATTAGTATTAAAATAGAAGCAGCACACAAGGGTTGAATCCCCAAACACATTTCATTCTAAGATTTTGCAATATTAGTATAGTATTTGAACCACTTCCCTCCTTTCTCTCCCTGGAAAATGGTAAATAAATAGCAGAACCTTTCCCAGGGGTTGAAGAGAGATTTTCGAACATAAGTGTTCTTTACTGATAAACATAATTAAAAAGATTAAAGGCATTAACAGTGGCTGTGGAGAGAAGATGGGATTCTAGAAAACTTTTTCCCTCAGCAATTTTGGCAGTTTATCCACAACTTCCCAAAGGTAATGGTTTGAAAAGGGTCTGCCCAAGCTGAGCATTGCCCCCAAGCAGGACTGACTCAATGTAGGAACCTGTGATACAGGTTAATCAGCGAAAATCTGATCTTAAACAGAGGCTAGGGATTTCATAATATTTCTACTATAATGTAAAACCAGAATCTAAATATCAATAATATAGATACATGCTGGGACTAAAAGCAAATTTACTAGAAAATTAAGGCTGCAAGCTGTGTCTCTTTACCTCATCTGATTCATTCATTCAAGCCTTCATTTATTCATATGCTCATTCACCGTCCATGTATTGAGCACCTCCCACGTTCCTTCTCACACATACAAAAATTTTGCATAAAAACAACACAACTGACATTTTCTTCTAGTACCTTCCAAAACATATGGAGATAGAGTATGTATGAAAAGGAAAGCCAGGAAAGATCAAATATTACATTTGCCCCTCTCAAAACTATCTGACCTCAGGAGCCATCCAAAATGGCGTTCCTACGGATGTATTCCGACGGTACCGAGTACTGGTGAGCTGTGCAGACACACCTGAAAGAAAGACACAAGACTTCAATTCTTGTATTAATTACTCATGCAAAGAGACTACAATCGCAGCAAATTTGCTTACAAACTATTAAAATTCTGTTCCCTTAATGCTGCCATGGGACTTGAACTTCACATTAAAATATCCTAAGTCAGGATTTCATCATAGCCAAAATATAGAATGGTCCTCTAATTTTCTGTTTCTCATAACCAAACGTCTCCATCTTAAATGCACCATTTCAAATTTTATTCCCCTATGCTGACAGTTAATCTGCTCCTGATCATACTAATCTCTATTTTTTGAGCTTCTACATTTTTAACTGTCTGTATTACATACTTTGGCATATAATTGTTACTTGAATGATATGCCTCCTCCCCTCCCTCTTCCTTCCTCTGCCCACTACCAAAGTCTGGTGAATTTGAGAATATTTCTATGGTGGTATGCACATAGTAGGTTATTTGTGAATATGAATAATATTATTTTCCATCACATGGAAACTTTGGACAAATCCCATCTGTCTAGAAGTTTCAAATTAACAGCACTTATTTAATACAACAATACAAATACAATCAGTTCTTTCCTTTAGAGAGATTAAAGAAGGAAGGACTACAATGAAGAGGTGTAACCAAATATTTCAATCATGTCATCCCATAAATTACACCTGGTTAGTAACATATAATCATAATTGACCCTTACAAAAATTAGGAGTAAAGTCTGTCCTCGCATTTCACGTTTCTGTTCCTCATGTAGGCAGACCTGGGTACCTCTAGCTGTCCAGTGCTCTTCCCTTGACCTGTTCTGAACTTGATGGGTTACACCCAAACCATAGGCTTCCACTCCCTGATATCCGTTTTGAAGATTTTATTTATTTTAGAGAGAGAGAGGGGAGGAGGGAGAGGGGCAGAGGGAGAGAATCTCCAGCAGACTCTGTTTTGAGCACAGAACCCAATGCAGGACTTGATCTTACCACCCTGAGATCATGACCTGAGCTGAAACCAAGAGTCGGACGCTTAACCAACTGAGTGACCCCTGATTGCCCTGTTTCGAAAAGTACCTCCCAGGTGTCACACTTATTTTAGGCTCCACCTATTTATAAGTCAAGTAGGACAAAGGTATTAAGTAAGATTTAAACTTGGATACATTTGATTCTTCCAAGTTGGCATTTGACATTTATTATGAAACTCAATGGCCATATCCAGCCAAAAGGGTATTTTGATGATGGAAATATGCTTAAATATTGGTGGAATGTACTTGGGCAGAGGGATATGTTTCACCTCCATTTAAGTGCATCTCACAAAGACCTAACCTATTCCACCAATGTATAAATCCTGTCCTAAACAGAATCTTCATCTACGGCTTTCAAGTTTTGCCTTTGAAAAAGTTAATTATTTGACAGAAAAAAAATATCCTCACTAAATAATTTTTTCAAATTCAAGGAAGATTTTCTAATTTGTGCTTGAAGATTATCCCTTAAATATTTTCTAACAGTAAATCTGAAGAAAGAGCATCATCACTTAACAGCACATTTCTCCAGAATATACCCTCTACCTCCACCTCTACTCCAGGCATCTTAACCTTCAGAAAAATTAAATTTAAATCTAAATATTTCATATTGTGTTTTTCCAGAAATTAAAAGTAGAAGTGATTAAGCTTAGATTTTATAATAGTATCAGAGTATTGTAATTTATTTATGTAAGTGGGAAAACCAAATGGATTTTTTAAAAAAGATTTTATTTATTTATTTGAGAGAGAGAGTACGTACGTGTGCGAGCATGAGTGGGGGGAAGGGGAGGGGGAGAGGGAGAGGGACAAGCAGACTCCCTGCTGAGCGTGGAGCCAGATACAGCCCAATCCCAGGACCCTGAGATCAGGACCAGAGCTGAAGTCAGAAGCTTAACCAACTGAGCCACCCAGATGACCCACAAATGGATGTTAAAATCAATTCAATTTAAAATTGATTCTAAATTTACTAAGATTTATTCTAAGGGTTTCTATTTATTTATTTAAATTTACATTATACTTGATCCTTGTTGAATGTTTTTGTCTCACTTTCATAAAGATAGTTGAGGAATTCAAATGTCATTTAACTGAAATGTAAAGGGAAAGGGGAAAAAAACCACAACCAAGTAATAAAAAAAATCAAAAGTTTTGCTCTGGGCAGGGAAATGACCTTTTAGAGTAATCATGTGATATTTTTATTCTCTTTTTGAATATGAAGAAAAGATTATGTCACTCGAGTTGACATTTCTTAGCAAGTAGTCATGTCCTGGTGCCTGAATTTATAACCATGGATCGTTGGAAAGGACCTTCCTGCCACACTCCACAGGAAATAAATATGCATGGAAAGATACCGGAAAAAAGTTTTTTAGGGTGTGATATGTGACCCAAGGTAGTCCATTCAGATTCTTTTCCTTGGAAATGTGAATCTTGAGTGGAGTGGACACTTGGGTTGGGGGATGGTAATTAGACCTGAGTCATCCCATGGCAGCGCTCTAAGGATGGGTCCAGGTGATGCTGCTCCTGAGGACCAGGGCTGCCATAGCCCTATTCTTAGGAGGCCAGATGGCCCAGCTTCTTTCTCCCTTGACTTTGTAAGCCTGTCACTGTTGTTTTCAGTATCCTTGCATGAGTTGGTCAGAGTTAGTTTCTGTTGCTTACAACCAAGGAACTCTAACTCTAATATAAGACCCAAATGATTTTACAGATAAAGGAGCAAATAAATAAGGGTAATAGTCAATAATAAGTTTACAAAGTCTAAGAATCATTAGGTTTTATATTAATATAAGATTGTAGTACATTTATATGTTACTATGAGATTAAGAATTTTCTAGGGGCAAACGTTTGGCCTCCGAACTCTTTAATCACACATCCCGAAGAAGAAGAAACTTTTGCGCAAGCATACTCAATAGAGATATAGCTCTAGATATTCTCCATATATTTACTATTATATTAATTAATGCATTCTGAAGCACATAAAGATAATTAAAAAGGATGAGATTAAATAATAACTGTATTATTACTATGTCATAATTAGATACGAAAATTTTTTTCTGCATCCCAATGATGCCTTGCAAGCACCCCGGTACTGATGCTGCCTTCAAAGACCACTGGTCAGAATGTGGGGCTAATGAATTACAATGATCTTGGGGTCTCAAA
This sequence comes from Ursus americanus, assembly GCF_024610735.1. Taxonomy (NCBI): domain Eukaryota; kingdom Metazoa; phylum Chordata; class Mammalia; order Carnivora; family Ursidae; genus Ursus; species Ursus americanus. The sequence continues at coordinate 13,189,750 of NC_142157.1, read as the reverse complement.
TATCATTTAGTGGCTTTTGGGATCCTGCAGAGAAATTGTTTTACACCTGGTTCCCATATGTCAAAAAGACACTGTAAAACTATAAACTGTATGGAAACAAGAAAAATGTAGCCCAGAATATGAAGAAGGAAAAACAAAAAGTCTCAAATAAGTGGAAAAGGAGCAATGCCACTAGGTAAAATAAGAAACCCTTGAGTCAGGGGCCCTGGGTGGCTCTGTCGGGTGAAGCGTCTGCCTTTAGTTCAGGTCATGATCCCAGGGTCCTGGGATAGAGCCCCACAGCAGGCTCTCTGCTCAGCGGGAAGCCTGCTTCTCCCTCTCCCCCAGGACCCCCCCCACTTAAATAAAATCTTTAAAAAAAAAAGAAACCCTTGAGTCTGAAAATCTGGATGATTTTCAGATTAAAAACAAGACACATACCCAACCAAAAAAGAGTGACAGAAGAAGGCATTTGCCAAATTTCATGCATGTGTTGAATGTTTCTCTGCAATTGTCCTTAAACCTCAACATCATTTTACCAACGCAACCAAATAGCTTTGGAGCTAGAAGGCAACTTAATGGTCATAAAGTCTAACGTGTTCATTTTCAGGTTAGTAAACTTCAGCTGGAGAGAAAAGTAAGTTTCCTGAGGACAAATGGCATTTTTATTTGATATGAATTCTCACAAGAAAAGTAGCTAAGGAGGTAGAAAAATGCAAAATTCTATTAAAAACAATTGCCATAAATTACTTTATAAGGCAACAGGAATCCAAATTATGAGTTCAGGAGCCCTAGGAAGTAAAGAAGATTGGGAAAATCATCCTGTCCAGAGAGGAAATAATGGAAAAAGTCACCAAAGTAGACAGTTATGTAAGCATCTCAAGGGAGAAGATGCTAAAAGGTTGGAAAATTCCAGGCAGAAAGTTGGGATAGTGAGAGGCTATTGGAAGGAACAGGAGGCCAGAGGGAGATCAGGGCTGAACAGAAAACAGGCTAGAAGAGAAAACAATAATCCGTTCAAAGTCGAAGCCACGGGAACATTAAGGAGGTGTATGTTAATGACTCTGTAGCCCTTTGCTTTGATTATATTGGAATTCTCATGCTTTTTGAGGTTCTTCCAATAAGGCTTCCTGGGCTGCTTGAAGGTTGTACAGCAACTCTGTTCTCTATTGCTTAAGTCCTGTTTCCAGGGAGAAAACCGTGTCAAGAGGTCTCTGAGGGCCTTAGGGAGTTAGAACAAACATTAAATATGTGGTTTCCTATGTGGTTCCAACAGACCAGACAACTTCAGGAAACTTGATTTGCTATCACCATACCACAAAACCCCTGGCATCTAAAGAGGGCAAAGGGAAGAGCGTGGGATTTTGTTGTTGTTGCTAAGAACAACATACTGCAGGAATGAGAACTGAAATTCTAAAACCACAGATTTTTTTCAACAAGAAGAGGCCATAAAATTTATTATACCATCTAATATCCTCATTTTGTTGATGAAGTTAAGATAGTCTGATGATTAATCTGGACGTGGTACCCAGATATTTGGTCAAACATTATTCTGGATGTTTCTGTGAAGGTGTGTTTTGGACGAAATTAACTGTGAGTGAAGCAGATTATCCTCCATACTGTGAATAAGCCTCAGTCAGTAAGCGAAGGGCCTTAACAGAACAAAGACTGACCTCCACTGGGTAAGAAGGGCTTCTGCCAGCAGACTACCTTTGGACTCAAGCTGCAACTTTTCCCTGGGTCTTCAGCCTGCCAGCATAACATTATATTTTGGAGTCACCAAGCCTCCATAGTCACATGAACCATTTCTTTAAAAGTCTGTCTCCTTCCCAGCCCCCAACCCCACCCACCACATCCTGTTAATTCTGTTTCTCTGGAGAACTCCGGCTGATACAGATTTTGGTACTGAGAATGGTTCTTAGAGGAGCAGAATCTTAAAGATGAGTTTTCTAAATTGGTTCTGGGGTTTCTGGAATTGGCTTTCTAATTTGGTTAGATCAGAGACATTAATGGTTCTATTGCCAGTGGTAAAGAACACTGATAGCCCATGGCATGATGTGGCAACAGAGGTACTCAAAATATCAGCACTGGAAACTTCTACTCAAACACTTACCAGAGACATGGTTCAGGGCAGTATCTTTGGACATTTTGTCAAACTAATGAATACAAGGATAGTGGCTGGTTTCTACTAATGTCGCTGGACTAAGTGAGGGGGAAAAAATGATGAGCTCAGGGATTCAAATTCCCCGCTCCAGTGCTGCACAAATGACCTGAAATCTTCTGTGTCAGCCCTGAAGGAGACTCTTCTCTCCAGTAGATGCAGAGTTGAGATTACTGAGAGCCAAACCTAGAGTCTCTTTATTAAGGGTGTGGGATAATGGTGGGACATAAACTTGGATCAGGCTGAATTTGCTGATATGGACCCACTAAGCAGAGACTTTGCATTTAATATTGCAGCTTAGAAAGTCAGAAAGGGTTGGCTGGTTGGCTCAGACATGGACCAAAAAGTTGCCCTAGTAAATGAACTTGAAATACCAGAATTGTACTGGTTTACTCTAGAGGAAGAGATTCAAAGACTTAGGAACACTGGAATGTTAGGGTAGATTGTTCATTTCAAACCTACTCACCCAACAAGGGAGCCTCCAGAAGACATACTTTTCAACATACCTGTGAGAAACACATTTTTGAGGGGAGCCCCAGCATCCTTGAGAGCTCTATTATCACTCTTCCGTGTAGGCTAGAACTTAAAACAGGAACTGCTGCCACTGAATTAGGAAAGCTAAGTGCAGTGGGAGTAATTGGATCACAGAGTGGCAGGGGCCAACTGGCGGACCTCAATGGCCAAGGGCAAGGTGGGCACGGTTATCATAATGGGCAGCAGAGACAAACCAGTAATCAGAAGTCTCTGAATTGCAAGACCTATGGTGTTGCCTAGTTGATCTTGCTGATATGAAAAGTGAAAGAGATGGGAAGCCTTCTAAATTCTTACTTTAATCTGAATAAACAAAACAGTTCTAAGTTAAATGAACAAAAGTCTAACCTGAATCATCAAAACAGTCATGGCCCCTCCATCAATCCCAAAATTTGAGCTGGTTTACAGACCCAGAACCTCTTGAATGAAGGGGAGGTCACCCCTTGAGAAAGGACCCCAGTATACTGCCAAAAATTTACACTGTTAAACTGCCTCCTAGCCTTCCCCAAAGGGACCAATGGCTTTTTACCAAGGTGACTGTGCACTGGGGAAAAGGAAATAATCAGACTTTTCTGGGATTGTAGAGGCTAGTTCTGAACTGACACTAATTCCAGGAGACCCCGAATGTCACTGTGCTCCACCAGTCAGAGAAGGCACTTAACAGAGGTCAGGTGGGCAATGAAGTTCCTTTCAGACCCATCTCACAGTGGGCCCAGGCTTTTGTTTTGTCATTGTTAGTTTAGGAGACTGGGATAAATCAATGATTCTTCATGATTTTGGGGTCACAAACTCCTTACTGAGTTTTGTGAAAGCTTTAATATTTTCTCATCAGGAAATTCATATTCACATAATGTTTTGCATATAAGGGATATCAAAAATGGTCTCCTGACATTCTCGTATTTAATATACCAAATGACGTTCAAGGTTATCTCCAGCCTTAGCTTTCAGTGAGTCTATAAGATGACACAAGGTAAGTGATTCTGTGCAACCACTACGCCTATCCATACTAATGTGATTCCCTTGGAAATCTGTCCTCTCTCCAGTCTACCTGGCACTAGATCTTTCCCTTTTTTAAATATTCAGCTCATACCTTGTAATGGAGATCGTGTAGTGCTTTCTCTAAAGACATCAAGATCACACTGCTCCCTGCACTCTCCTTGACTTTGAACAGACAAACTATGCACCTCGAGCTGTATGTGTCACTTGATTATGTATGACTTTGTACATGTGCACATACGTATGGGACTGGACCTCAGTTAAAGAGCCGAGTACAGTTGACGCTTGAACAATGTGGGGCCTAGGAGTACCAACCGCCCACACACAGTCAAAAACATGCACAAAACTTTTGGCTCTCCAAAAACTTAACTACTAGGTAGCCTGCTGTTGACTGGAAAACTTACCGATAACATAAACAGTTAATTACCACACATTTTGTATGTTGTATATATTATGTACTGTATTCGTACAACAGAGTAAGCTAGAGAAAAGAGGATGCTATTAAGAAAACCACAAGGGTGCCTGGGTGGCTCAGTTGGTTAAGTGACTGACTCTCGGTCTCTGCTCAGGTCATGATCTCGGGGTCCTAGGACTGAGCCACGTGTCAGCTCTGTGCTAAGCGTGGAGCTTCCTGGGAATTATCTCTCTCCCTCTCCCTCTGCTCTTCCTGCTTATGCTCTCTCTCTCAAATAAACAGATAGAATCTTTTTTTAAAAAAAAGAAAATCATAAAGCAGAGAAAATACACTTACATTACTATGCTGCATTAAAAATAACCCGTGTATAAGTGGATCTGCACAGTTCCAACCTGTGTTGTTCAAGGGCCAACTGGATACAGAATATTCCTCATTTATGGCGCACTATCATCACTGATCTCTTATTTTTTCATTACCTTTTATTCCCAATCACCTCTCCCATTGTTCTGTCTTCTGCTCCCCCACAAAAATCTTCTTTTTGCTTAAAACTTTTCAGGAATTGAAATTTTAGAGCTGCAGACTAAGATCATATCATTTTAGTCCAAAACACTTACTTTATAATAAGAACAACTGGGGGCACCTGTGTGGCTCAGTCAGTTAAGCATCAGACTCTTGATTTCTGTTCAGGTCAAAATTTCAGGGTTGTGAGGTCAAGCCCAGTGTCAGTCTCCATGCCCAGCTTAAGATTCTCCTTCTCCTGCTCCCCTCTCCCTCTCACCAAAAAAAAAAAAGAAAAAAGAAAAAAAAAAAAAGGAAGGAAGGAAGGAAGGAAGGAAGGAAGGAAGGAAGGAAGGAAGGAAGAAAGAAAGAAAGAAAGAAAGAAAGAAAGAAAGAAAGAAAGAAAGAAAGAAAGAAAGAAAGAAAGAAAGAGGAGGAAAGGCAGGCAGGCTGAGGGAGCAAAGAGGTGATTCTTAAAAAATATAAGTCCTCTTTGATTCACCTAAAGTCACCATTCCACGGAGAGGCATACTTGGTACTTTCTTAAGACTTCTACAGCTGCATTGAGGTAATTAGTTTGTTTTGATGTTGGGTAAATCCCTAGATAAAAAGTTTTCTTTTCTCTGTTACCAAATAAAAACTCTTTCAAAACATCTGAAATCCATTCTTGACTTCATAATAGGGTTTTTAGGTATACTTAATGTAATTTAATTTCAACAATTAAAAACTAAAATTTTGATCAACTCTCAGAATATAGAGCAGCATGCGTCAATAAGAAAACATATTATCTAGAATATTTTGAAAAGATCTTTGTCTTTCCTTGTCCATGACCCTCTTTAAAAAAAATCTTTCTTTATTCACAGCTCCTTGCAAAATGGGATGGCTCAGGTAGGCTTGCTTATACCAAGTCAGCTCATTCCCTGGTCCTGGCTAACTGATCAAAGGAGGATATCTGACCCAGCTTGTCCACCTGAGCTCCTTCTCCTACTCCAAATTCCTTTTGCTTTGAGGTGCTAAAAATCCAGGCCAGGTTAGCTATTGGCACCGGACCCACAGATCACATAGGCTGAGAAGGCTGAGACTGCTATTTTGAGTAGCCTTGAGGGGCAACATGAAAACTCCGCAGGCTGGTCTGTGGATAACAGAGAGAACAGAGAGGAGAAATTTGGTTTCTCCAGTGAGAGAGCAGAGGCAGCAAGTGGTTGTGGTTCTTGCCTTCCATGCTTCTGCTGGTTCCAGTCCTCTGCATCCTGTTCTTCCTGTCTAGGAGATTGCCCTTTGTGTTTTACTTTTTTTGAGCTAGTTTGGTTTTCCTGTCCTTACAACTAAAAGACAGTTGACTGAGACATACAACATTACCTGTAATGTTAAATAACTTACTTCAACTTTGGAAAATGTTCAGTTCAGAATATGTAAGCCTATAGGCTCGGCTAGAACCACAAAGCTATAAAAGAAACAGTTCATTTATTCATGGTTCTGCTGTAAATAATGAAGGAATTACAAATGTCTTTTCTATCAAATAAAGGTCACCTCCCCAAAGTACAAAAATAAATTCTAGCTGAGTGAAATATTAGGGTTTTTTTTATAGGTAAGAAAATTCTAAAGCTCTGCCAACGTTTAAAAATGGTTCTTCCTCCTAATTTTTTTCCATTATTTCATTCTATAAAGCACTAACTCAAATTTTCAAGATTCATAACACCTAACCACAAACATACACACATCTATATACATATATATAATATCTTTAGACATGTATAGAAACATCTTTCTACTTCCATGCTAAATCTCCAACTCTAGTCCATAGTTTAAAAAGTTTTTTGATATAATTTCAACCTTAGAGAAAAGTTGGCAAGGGAGGTACAGATAACATTTTTCCTTCACCGTTGAAAAGTAAGTAGGCCACAGGATGCCCCAGACTTTAGTGTGTGATGGCTACAAGCAAGGACATTCCCCTACATACCAACTGTACAACTAACAAGGTCAGAAGATTAACACTGATACATTTCAAACTTCATCAACTATTCCAGATGTGTCTGTCCTTACAACAAAACGATCCAATCCAGGATCATGCGTCTAATTTTGCTGTCATATCTTTTAAGCCTCCTTCTATCTGGAGGAGTTCTTTCATCTTTCCTTCAATTTTATGACCGTGACATTTTGTAGAATGTTCCCGAATTGGGATTTGTCAAATATTCCCTCACAATACATTTTTGATGACAATATCATGGAAGTGATACTGAGGGCATCCCACTGCGTCCTACTGGATGGTGTGTGATTTTCACTTGTCCCATTACTGGTTGTGTTCACTTTGGTCAATTGATTAAGTTTTGTCTGTCAGGCTTCTGTCCTGTAAAGTTTTTTTCTTTCTTTTTCCTTTTTCTTTTCTTTTTTTTCTTTTTTTTAAGATTTTATTTATTTGACAGAAAGAGAGAGAGAGAGCACAAGCAGCGGGAGCAGCAGACATGGGCCTGGATCCCAGGACCCTGGGATCATGACCTGAGCCGAAGACAAACGCTTAACTGACTGAGCCACCCAGGTGCCCCTCTCGTAAAGTTTCTGTTTTTCTTTTGTAATTATGTATTTTATGAAGTATTCTGAACAAATATCCTATCTCTAATAAAAACTTAACACACTAGTTTAGGATCCACTGAAGTTTTGGGATGAATTAATTTTTACTATGATGATTGCTAAATGATAATTTAAAAAATTTCATTATTCCTTCTGTATTTATTAGTTGGCATTCTTCTGCAAAGAAAAGCTTTTGCTTCTTTCCATTCATTTATTTATATATATGTAAGTATGCAAGTATGGATTAATAGATTTCTATCTTGTTCAATGGATTACCATCATTACTATCATTATTATCATTATTTTGATGCTCAAATTTTCCCAGATTTGCTCAGTGAGAATTCCTTTAATTTGGCTTCTGTGTCCTTTTGACACGTCTCCATTATTCTTTTAATATTTCCTTCCTTTTTGGCACATTAAGTTCCAGGTTCATCTTGTAGAGCCAATAAAAATCAGCATTTCTCCAAGAATCTTGGCTTCCTCCTAGTTGAGAATTATATTTAAAAACCAAGAGCTAGGTGCTTGATGAGCTTGCTCTCAGGGCATCAATGTTTGCTAGTCCTCTCAGTGGAAATGGCTAAGTAACATGTACACACACACACACACACACACACACACACACACACACTCTCTCTCTCTCTCTACTTGCGCATTCCATTATATTTATTTTTATATTTGTCTCTATATATTGAAAACCATGAGTTCACACTGATACCTCTGATTCCAAGGTACCAGCCCTGGGGGTTCAGTTTTCTTCCTTTCCATATTTGTAATTCTTTTCTCTAACATTAAGAAAACTGGCTCCCCTTGTTCTCATTATATTCCTGATGACATTAATGCCCCTTTAGGTAACAATCTCTCGTCTCCATCTTGACCCCTACACAGATGTCCTTCTTATCTAGCTCAGACTCTGACAACCTGATGTGGGGTCATCATCATCTCCCTAGACAGATGCTCTCCTTGTCCCACTCGGGGACTCAACATTCCATGCCAAGCACCACTACCACCACCCTCCCAGCATGGATGCCTTTCTCACCCCCTTCAGGCCCAAAACACATGCTGAGCCACACCCCGTACGCCTGTGTCTGCTCCCTGCCCACCCCCCACCCCGCCAAAGGCTTTTATTCTGAATTATTTGGGAAGAAAGGAAGGAATGAAAGGAACTTCACAGTTTTTAAGTTCAGGTACGGCTGCCTCACTTGATGCTAAAAGTGGGTTATTAATAAATAAATCACAACTTCTCTTTGACCTACATTACTCATTGGGGATTTGGTCTAAAATTGGGCATGTGGGTAATAAGAGATTTAAAGCCATAAAATATTCTGTCATAAGAACAATGTCTAAATAAATCACGAAAAGTACATTTTGTACTTTTGTATTGAAATGTTAACTATCCTATTAGAAATGAAGTTCCCCAGAGAGAAATCCATAGAAATGAGAACTGAGAACTGCCCTTCAAATTTAGTCTCTCTTTCATTTTCCAGTTCACATAAGGACTGCTTTTCCAGACATTAGTCGATTTGCCTAAAGGGGTTTACCTCCTGGGAGATCATATTATTTATTGATTAATTATATACCAGTGACTGCTAATGTATTTCATTAATAATGTTTTCAAGCTCCCTTGTCTTTTTACGTTCTGAGGTGTCCAGGGGATTTCTATAAAAACATATGCATTTAACAACAACAACAACAAAAAGGTTTTTTAAAAGGCTGTATTCATAACTAGCATTAGCAAATTGAATCTTATTTTTAGTATAATTAAGTAGCTTGATACTTAAAATAATACCAAATTTATTCTAGCAAAGGGCTACTTTTTTTTTGAAATGGAAAGAACCTATTTGGGGAACTCATATTTTCAGTATTTAGCAACTACTTTAAAAATACTTAGTTACTATTTATCAACTACCTACTATGTGTATAACACTGAGCTAGGGTGAGAATACTATTTCATGGTAATGGTAATAGCTCAAATTTTCTTTTTAAAGATTTTATTTATTTATTTTACAGGGAGAGAGAGAGAGAGAGCACAGCAGGGAGAGCAACAGTGGGAAAGGGAGAAGCAGGCTGCCCACAGAGCAGGGAGCCCGATGTGGGGCTCGATCCCAGGACCCTGGGATCACGACCTGAGCTGAAGGCAGACGCTTAACCGACTGAGCCACCCAGGTGTCCCAATGGCTCAAATTTTTCAAATGATAAAGTGTCAATAATTAGACCAAGTACTTTGCATGTATCATGCCTTTTATTCTTCACAGCAATCAACCACCCGAGGTAGAGACTATTCTTTTCCTACTTGTAGGTGAGCATTTTGATGTCCTATGGAAAATCCTGCCTCTCATTCATTCACTCATTTGGGAGTATTTACTGAGCACTTTCAAGGTGCCGGTACCGTGGTTGGCTCTAGGGACCAAGTGTTAGACTAGACAGAGACCGTGTCACCATGAAGCTTATAGCTTAGCAGGGAAGGTAGTTAAATTAAACATATGATTACAATCAAGTGTGACAACTGATTGGCCAAACACAGCATGTGGGGCTGGGGAGGTACTCAGCCAGGCACACAGAAGGTAGCTGGGTGTAGGGATGAAGAGAAGTTTCTATTCAGGGAAAGCATCATGTCTGTAACTGGTCACAAAATTTAATAACACTACACTAAGATACACCGAGAAACTGTAGTTTCTACCATTTGCCTCTGCTATGGCCTCTCTTTAAGCCCCTACTTGCCGGCGGGGAGGGTAGCAAACCTTAGTCAGATCTAATAAACCCATAAAGTCCTTTCAGATAGAGTCCAGTCTCTCTTGGATACAAGTGCCTGCTCCATCTCTCAGATGGCATCCCTTCTCCTTCCTGCCTCCTGAAGACGGGATTGTGTGTACAGGATGAGGGATGGCTTATATGACCCTACGGCAGGGAGAAGAGGGAGGGTCCTTGGGCGTGGTGGGTCTCTAGCTGCTGGGGCCCAGTGCCCCTGTGTCTGCCCAGCTGCCAGGCACCCTACCGGCCTCCCACGCTGGATGGCAGCGTCAGCGGAGCATGTCGTCCAGTCTCCTCATGCAGGCAGGGCTCCCTGTAGTTCCTCTGGGCAGACTCGGGCTCATGCGGGCTTCAGCTGGAGTTGAGAACACTCTGAAGTCTGCCTGTGACTCCTATTCAGACCCGGCCTGGGTGATCTGCTCTGCCCCTCACTGCCCATCCTGAGCAACCTCTCTAGGAACTTCCCTGATTCTCAGTAACTTTGGGGGCTTCTGGACACTAAGGGAAGGGTTTGGGGGCGCTCGAGTTGAGTGCTTCTACTGAATCACTTTACACGTCCAGGTGTAAACAAGGACATAGCTCACTCCAGTCTGCAGCGATGGCCTCTCTGGAACATGGACGGCAATGGTGGGGAGTGTGTGGGTGAGAGCTTCTTCCTGCCCTCGCTGTCAGCTTCGCTTTTGTAAAGCTCATCTCACTCTCCTGCCTCTTTCTCAGCTGCATCTTTCCATAATCTCCCTAGAATTTGGAAAGGTTTTGCTCTTCTTCCTGTTCTCTCTTGTGTGAAACCCTCTGGTGTATCCCTGGAAATTTCCTCTCTGTATGCTAAAGAGAAGATAAAACAATTTAGACAGACCTTTCTCAAGAGATAGCCTGGGTCTTGAGACCCAGAGAATCATAAGGCAAAGGCTTACACAAGGGCTACTGGAAGCCGTTGACCAGAATACTGAGCAAGACAGTGCCAGGACCAGCTATGCTCTCCGAAAGGGTCCCCCCTAGCTGCAGTGTGGAGAACAGACTGGAAGGAAGGGAGGAAGACTAAATGCAGGGGGTTCAGGGAAGCAGAAGTGCAGGAGGTCAGGTCAGAGATGATGGCCAGGACAAGGGAGAAGCCAGAGAGATGGAGTTTGGGGATTCGTGTAATAGAGAGACTGGAGCTTTGGGACTAGTTGTAGATGTGGGAGGCAAAGACGAAGGCAGACTCGGGACGAGCCTGATTTCTGACTTAAGCAACAAAACAGGACTGTGACTTGCTCCAAGACAAGAAACTCTTCATAGGAAGCAGATTTCTGGGGATGGCTGAGGCAGTGAAATTCCATTTGGACATTTTGAGGAACTGGTAGCCATCGGGGCACAGTCCTTCGGAAGCCAATAATGAGCTTCTATTGATCTTGTGAGGTGAGAAATGCAAATAAAATGTATTCTAAAACACTTCACTCCCAGCTTCAGCCATCCCTGCACATTTGATTTCTATGAGGACGTCGGGTTTCAGTGTAATGCTTCAGGCTGTGGCTATCACATCTGACTCCTTCTGCCCTTGAGGAATTTCACTAGGCAGACACCTCCATCCCCAGGTTTCAGTTCATTTGGAAACCTACAAATCGTTTTAGGCAAACTGAATCCAAGTCCTCTTACCATGGGAAACAGAAATATAAGCATTATCTTATATGGAAATAATAGCATCTTAGTATCAGACACCGTGAACACTCTGAGTAGGTGACTGGCTCTCTTTTCTAATTGTTGCTGAAAACAAAGTCTGTAACTCAAATCATCTAAAACCAAAGCCCTGACTTTGTCAGTTTCCCAACTTACGATTATTTACAAAGGTACCACATAAAAGGCCGCTCTATCAATTATTAGGTATATGTTTTTAATCTAGACTACTTTGGAGGGTATCCCAGGAAGGTGCATTCCTGAAAGCTACTGGTTTACCAGTTTTTCTTTCATGACTGAAGAGAATGACCCTTCCTATGGGGCAATGAGAAGTGTTCTGTTGTTGTTGTTTCCCACTTGACACACAAGCTGTTATTAGCACCCTAACCCAGCCGGATTGTTCAAACACACAGCGCTGAACTCAACCAGAAACACAGACTAGCCGCAGCCCAGTTATTCATCAGAAATTCACTGTCAAGCTCACTGCTGCTCAGCAGTTTTCAAAAGCTCAACTGTGAAAAAAAAGAAAAAGGTACCTGGATGGCTATTTGAAGGATATGCAATTTATCCATTCCTCTCTAGGTGCTCTGAAATTCATTCCTGGGGTAAGCCAGATCACTAGGGAGCTACATGCTTGAATATCAAACTCAATTAATTTCCACCTTCCCTAAGCTTCAGTTTCCAAAATGCAAAATGAAGTAATATTCATTCATTTAACTATTTCTCACTGAACTACTATACCCAAAGCGTTAGGTCTACCAAAAAGAGTTAAGTCAAAATTCCACCTCTGAAAGACCCCGTGTATCTACCTAAGTATTTTTATCAAAGGATAAGTACCAAATAGATAATGAAAATCCTATGTGATAAACACAAAAAGGGAGAAATACAAAGGGTAAAGAAGCACAAGGAGAGACACCTTCCCCAATCGGAGTGAGGGAAAGGTGACTGAAGGACACTAGACATTGAGACCTTCTAGAATAATGTGGCCCACTGTCCCGAGAGCAGTGGCTTCACAGGAATCCAGCGAGAGGAGGTATGGAAGGACACTGTCATACTGGTGAATAACTGCCCAGATGCGGGGGCGGGGGGGGGGGGGGGAATCAGTTACGGTGCCTTTGGCTATGACACAGAAACCCATTTGGCTTAGTAAATAGGGAAATTTATTATCTCACATGACAAAAGGTCCAGAGATAGGGCAGGAGCCAGAATTCATTGATTCAGCGGCTCAATTCTACTATCGAGGTCCGTCTTCTTCCTGCCTCTCAGCTCTGGCTCTCGCAGGGTGGTTCTCATTCGGGATGGAGCGCGTCAGGAGGGAGGAGCAACGTGGCTGCAGCACGTTCACGCGTGGCAATAAGACAGAAGGAAAGAGACCACCTCTCTTCACCTCCTTCTTAAGACGGAAACAATTTTCCCAGAGACCTTTGAAGGTTTCCCCTCACGGCTCAAAATGCTGCATTTGGGCACACGCCCATTTGTAAAGCAACTAATAAGGGCCAGGGGACTACCACAGAGGCTTAGTGTAATCATCTGGGGTACGGTCTATTTTCAAGCATCAACCACACATTCTGCTACAGTGATGTGATGCGTGCAAGCTCAGGGGCTTGAAAAGAGTCATCCTTTCTTCTGGGAATCTCTCACTGACCAAACTTACAAAAAAAAAAATCTCTGCACTTTCTTACCTCAGTGGGATACCAATTTTTCTCCACTTTCAATGCCTAGAAAGTGAGGCTGACAGAAAATGACCAAATTGTTATCATAACTACTCATTTTGCAGCCCAAACTCACGCATTTCAAGCCACACTTACCAAAATCTACGAGTTTGACTCCACCCTCAGTGGTCAACAGAATGTTATTTCCTTTTACATCCCGGTGGATGGTTTTGTTGTTATGCAAATGATGAAGTCCCTAAGGGGTGGGAAATATACATCCACCACTTTTAAAGAAACCATCAAACAAACATAACATTTTTCAGAAGGATGCGTTTGTGCAAAATCGATCAGAAATACCGGTCAAAATTAACATTCAAACATTCTTAAAATGTTTCACATTGAATTAGTCAAATCAAAGTACCTCATTTCCACTTTGGACTTTATAAAAATTAATAAACTAGAGCATCCCCTTCCCTCTTATCAAAAACTTCACTGAAAATGTTGATCTCAGTGAATAAAACATTCCGTATACTTATTTTAAATAATGGCAAATAAAAACCTATTAGTAAATTACACATTATCTGCCTTCATCACAATCACTCTCAGAAATACACGTGGGACATCAGAACTCAGGGTTCTGCTGACACACAAGGAGGTAGGTTTCTAATAAAACAAGGAATTAGTAACACTAAACATTTCCGATTTTGCATATACTCTTGCACCAATCAATACAAATGTAGTGATATTTTTCTAAAATTAGGATCCACATTTTTTATCGAACTAGGACTGCCTCATAATTAATGCATGAACAGTTTAAATTGCCTTACCAATAGTGCTTCACGTAAAATATAGGCAATTATGGGTTCACTCATTCTTTTGCCCTTCTTCAGAAATCCCTTCACAAGATCAGCCACGGATCCTCCATTGCACAGCTATAAAGGAATATTCCAAGATATTAAAATGGATATGACATGTTAAGTACTAGCTCTAAAAGGTTTTCTAAAAACATTTTTTTGAAATTGTTCCAATTTTTTGTTTCAAATGATTACTCCCATCATCTTTATGGCTTCATAAATGAATGAACATGTAAATTGTACTAATGCACAATTAATTACTAGAACACGGTTTTCATAGGGGTTACTTTTTAGAAGAGAATCTGGAGAAGCCTTGGGCTTGATTTTTAAATTCAAAGATAATAATTATGATTCCACAAATTAGTCCCAAATTTTAGGATCTAGGGCTTAAAAAAAAAGTATTCTTGATTTCTGAGTGTTTAATTAATAGTGCAATAAGATTCCATGACCTCAGTACAAGGCTATATACTATTTTATATTTGCATTCATTTAAAAACAAGCCCCCTTTCTCGGAAAATTTCAGAATACATTGAAATAAGGACTACAAATAACATTCCAGAAAACCGTTTTAAATACCATGCTTCTCTGGCTCTTGAACTTCCTCCCTCCCCAATCCCACGAAAGTAGGGGAACCTAAGTGAAAAAACAAAAGGGAAGACCATGGTAGGGGATTTTTCACATGCAAGTTCTCCAAAGTTAGGTAACATTAAATGCCACAGAAAACTTTCAAAGGAGCGGCAGATCTGCAGAACAGAAAAGCGCCAGTATTAACAGCGGAATATGAGAGGGTCGATAATTAGGTAAATGGTCCCAGTGAAGCTTGGACCCCATGAGTACTTGATCTATTAATCCCTGACCCTTCAGCCTCTACCTCTGCCCTGACTCTCCTCTGGGGCTCTGGTCCATGGTCTCCTTGGCCCTTACCCTGACCTTTCAGCCTCCTCTCCCACCTCCTTTGTTACCCACCAGTGTCTAGGAGCTAAAAGCCATAATTTTCCTGACTCTACTAACCTAAATAGAGGCAGAGAAAGTGAGTGAGAGGACGTAAGCTCCTGGCATCCTAGTTTGAAATACCGAACACATTTTCTCCCAAACTTTTTCCTAACATGGTGTTTCGACTGTATTGGATGCCCGACACTTCTGATATGTTATGGATTAGGTAATCATAGCTCAGAGACGTGTTGAGCGCATACTTTGTGCCACAAACATTTCTCATCCATTCACATGAGTTATCTCTATACCTCGCCCTTCCCTTAGTAGGTATTATCATGTACACATTAAAGGTTGGGGAAGTGAGACAAAATCATAAGGTAACTGGTGAAAGATCATGCAGTAGTGACAGAGCTAAGATTGGAACTTGGACGGTCTGATTCTAGAATGGAATCTTCACACTTAACTGATTTGCCTCTGATATCTTTCTACATTCAAAGAAAACTTCTTTCAGCTTATTAAGTAGATGCAGCCCCAGCATCCCCAAACCTGCATTTTCTTCTGCATCAAGAAGGGGAACACCATTTTGCTGGAAAAACAGAAGACTCTTGCTGCCCCCACTGTGGCCTACCATGATTGGTTCAAAAAATTACTCAAAATTGAAAAGAAATTAAAATTTCTTTAAATTGCATGGCACTTATTTCAAAGAGCCAAGTTTTAGGGGGGTGCCTGGGTGGCTTAGTCGGTTAAGTGCCCACTCTTGATTTTGGCTCAGGTCATTATCTTGGAGTTGTGAGATCAAGCCCCGCATCAGGCTCTGTGCTAGGCATGGAACCTGCTTAGGATTCTCTCTCTTCTCATCCTTCTGCCTCTCCCCTGCTCTCATTTTCTCTCTCTCTCTCTCTCAAACAAATAAACAAAAAAACAACAACAAAAACAAAAAAACAAGTTTTAGGGCCAGTTTTAAAATATCTAAAAATCACTGTGGGGAGACCAAATGTCCTTTCCAATTTCTCCAAAGTGTGGCTTCTTTTTGGCTGCATCTTCTGGGGCTGACTGTTACATTAATGTAAGAGGAAATAGCTGGAATGTTACATGGGGAGGATAAAGGAACCCTAGAGAAAGTGCAGGAAATAAAAAATGAAATACAGGAAGAACTAATGCAACCTTGTAATTCACACTAAGCAGTTCAAATTTCACTTTTTGTAGTCAATTTTTATTTTAAACAGTTGTTTTTACCATCTAGTAAAGTTTAGAATACTTTAGGATTTTTTTTGTAATGAATTCTTCACTTTGTTTTTTAAAGTAAGGTTTATTGAGATATCATTTACATAAGATAAAATTAACCCAATTTAGCTGAAATTCTGAGTTTTGACAAGTGCATTCATTGTATAACCACTACCACAATCAAGATACAGAACACATCCAGGACATAAAAATCTTCCTTGCGTTTCTTTGTAGTCAAACCCCTCCCTAGGCCCTGGAAGCCAGTAATCTGTTTTCTGTCCCCATGATATCACCTTTGCAAGACTGTCATAGAAACTGAGTCATAGGTTGTAGCCCACTGAATCTGGCTTCTTTGACTTTACCTAATGAATCTGAAATTCATCTCTGTTGTTGATATTTCTTTTCTAATGTTTTAATGTTGTTTGCTCCTTTTTTTTTAGAGAGAGAGAGAGAACGAGCGTGAGAGAGCATATGCAGGGAGAGGGGCAGAGGGAGAGGGAGAGAGAATCTCAAGCAGACTCCACACTAAGTGCAGAGCCTGATGTGGGCTCAATCTCACGACCCTTAGAGCATGACCTGAGTCAAAATCAAGAGTACGATGTTCAACCAACTGAGCCACCCAGGCACCCCACTGTTCATTCCTTTTTTAATGCTGAGTATTCCATTGAATAGATAAGCCACTGTTTGTTTATTCTTTCAGTAACTGAAAGACATTTGAGGTATTTCCAATTTGGAGCAATTATGAGCAAAACCATTGTAAACATTGCATACAGGTCCTTACATGGATATACTTTTCATTTCTCTTAGGTAAATGCCTTAGACAGGGGATTGTTGAGTCCTATGAGTGGTATGTTTAATCTTCTAAGCATCATCCAAACTGTCTCAAAGTAGCTATCCCAATCTGCATTCCACTAGTGGTGTAAGAGAATTCCAGTCGCCCTCTATCCTTGCCAGCAGATATTATGAAGTTTTTTTAAGCCATTCTGCATAGCAGTGTTATTTCATTATAATTTTAATTTGGATTTTCCTAATGACTAATGATGTTAACCATCTTTTCATGTGCTCATTTTCTGTTCATACGCTTTCTCTGGCAAAGTATTCAATTTTTTTGTTCAATATTTATTGGTTATTTGTTTTCTCATTATTGCATTTTGAGAGTTCTTTATATATTTAGGGTACAAGTCCTTTATCAGGTGTTTTGCAAGTATTTTCTCCCAGTCTGTGGCTTCTCCTTTTAGGAGACTGTTGAAGAACAGAAATTCTAAGTTTATCAGAATACTATGGAATCTACTTTTTGTTTTGTATAAGGGAAATCCTTGCCTAATCCAAGGTCACAAAATTTCTCTCCCATATTTTCTATAGGAAATTTTATAGTTTAGGTTTTACATAGGTAGGTCTATGACACATTTTTATTTAATGTTGATACATGGTGTGAGGTATGGATTATATGAGGATGACCAATTATTACAGTACATTATTCTGTTAGTCAAAAGTATCCAAGAAAGGTATGACTCTGAATTGAGTTTAAAATCTAGTTGCCAACAACAAGAATAGGGGAATCTTAAATGCATATTGTTCAGTTAAAGAAGCCAATCTGGAAAGACCACATACCATATGATTCCAACCATATGACATTCTGGAAAAGGAAACATTCTGGAGACAGTAAAAAGATCAAAGATTAATAGGGGTTGAGGGAAGAGGAGCAGAGATGAGAGAGAGGGAACACAGAGGATTTTTAGGGCAGTGTAGCAACTCTGTATGGTTCTGTAATGGTGGATATAGTTATTATGTATTTGTCAAAATCTGTAAAATGTACAACACCAAGAGTGAACCCCAGTGTAAACTACTGGGTGATAATGATGTGTCAGTGTCGGTTCATTGATTATAAGAAATGTACCAATGCTGGTGGGGAATGTTGATATTGGGGGTGGCTGTGCATGTGTGGGAACAGGGGTTATACAGAAGATCTCTGTACCTTCTTCTCAATTTTTCTGTGAATCTAAAACTGCTCTTAAAAAAATAAAGTCTCTTTAAAAAACCATAAAACACACAACACAAAGAATGAAACTTAATGTAAATTATGGACCTCTGTAAATAATAATGGATCATTATTGACTATCAACTGTAACAAGTGAACCATGCTAACCACAAGATGTCAACATTAGGGAACACTGGGGGCAGGGGGTTTATGGCAACTCTCTGTACCTTCCACCCAGTTTTCCCACAAAACTAAAACTGTTCAAACAAAAATGTGAAGTCCTAAAATAATAATGAAGGAACATAGAAAATGTATCTAGTTATGATAAGCCCCTTACAACAGTGTCTTCTCAGAAACTAAATTAATCTACTCACTATTGAAATTTATATCTAATACATTTTAACATAAATGGGGTACGAACACAGAAAATATTCTTGATATATATGTTTTCCTTATAATAGTATATTTGGTTAAGAAGGGATTTTTAGAAGAATCATTATTTATTCCTTTATATTCAACAAATATTTATTGAACTGTTACTATGTGCAAAGCACTGAGACACTGAAGTAGGTTAGAGATGCCCAGGGCAGCTTTGGCCCCTAATAAGCTTGAAATACTGTCAGACCAGCAGTTTTCAAACAGGGACGATTTTGCTCCAAGGGGGACACTTGGCAATGTTTGGACATATTTTTTATTGTTACGGACTAGGCTTGAAGCTGCTACTAGCATTTAGAGGTCAGGGGTGCCGTTAAATATCTGATATTACACTGAACAATCCACAATCATTTGGGCCAAAACATCAACAGCCCAAGACTGAAAAACTCTGCATTAAAGAGATAGAAAAACAATTACCTAGATTATATGTTAGGTCTTGAATTATAATTATATGGGAAAAATAATAATGAGCAAGTACTGCAGAATGCCACAGACGGATTGATAACATCAAGTTGGAAGGGAAAAAAGGCAAAGATTTAAAGACAAGATAGAATCTGCTCTTGTAGATGTTGACAACAGTTTTCTCCAGTTGTTCTGCTGTATTTACTTTGGTTATAGTGTCTCCTGCAGTTAAGAAGTGTACTTTGGGGGGGATTCAAATTTATCAACTTTTTTCTTAATGTTCACTGTTTTCTCTTATTTGGTCATACTCAGAAGAAAGGCTTTTCCCTAAACTAAGATTGTTACAATGTTTTTCTGTTTTCTTTTTATGATTTTATCACTTTTAACACATTTTGATCTTTAATTCACTTATAGTGTTCTATTTTTTTAATTTATTTTATTTTTTAAAGATTTATTTATCAATTTATTTGAGAGAGACAGAGCGAGTGAGCAGGGGAGGGCCAGAGGAAGAGGAAGAAAAGGAATCTTAAGCAGGCTCCACACCCAACATGGGGCTTGATCTCATGACTCTGAGCCAAAATCAAGAGTCAGACGCTCAACTGACTAAGCCATCTAGGTGGCCCTCACTTACAGTGTTTTAAATGTGTACTATTTAGTTTGTTCCTAATAGACAGTCTGCTACCATATGAGATGTCACGATTGCTATATGCTGGATTCCGGTGAATGCCTAGGTCTTTCTCTTGATTATCTATAGAATTCCCCTTATCTCTCTGTTCTTGTCAAGTATCAACTTGTTTTAAAGCCTGTAGCTTAAGAGTTGGTTTACCAAATAAAAGAAGTCATCTCTTATTATCTTTCCAAAAATTTCTAGGGTCTTCTCACACATTTACTCTTCTAGATGAAATTCAGACTCAGCTTCTCAAAGATAGAGCTATAAATAATGTGAATAACACAATAAATAAATAGGTTCAATAATGTAATTATTTCATAAGATATTTGAAAAAGAGTAACCACTTATTGGTTGAAACTTTTAACAATATGAAGCTAGAATGACCAAAAGTTAAAAAAAAAAAAATGACTAATGACCAATTAATGACTCAAAGTTAAGGAAAGAAACCAAAAACCAAAACACAAAAACAAAGAAAACTTCCAAAGTGAGGACGATTTAAAAAGCCCACTAAAATCCTCAAACTATGGATCAAAAAGAAAAATAAAACTCCAGTTTCTTAATATTTAGGAAATATTAGAAGAATATTTTCTACTTAATATAAAAACTTCATTTATAAATGTGATGTTAGCAAAAATGTGTTCATCAAAAAAAAAAAAACTCTACAGAGCTCAACAGGAAGTGTTCATACAGTAACAAGCAGCCCACTCTATACTTGAAAAGGGATATAAATTTCCATCCAATGAATAAATGAATGAGCAAATAAATGAATTTATGAAAGTTGGCAAGTAATTGGAGGAAGAGCTCTGTAAGAAAAAATCTGATTCATGGAGAGATTTACAGATTAAGCAGCCCATGGGTTGGCTGGCATGCTAGTGTGTTACAAGACTTTCTTTCTTTCTTACCTGGGCATCCAGCCTTCAATAATGGTTCATGAAGAATGCTAAAGTCACTTTAAGTAGAGAAGCAACCAGGCTGAATAAGGTAATTAGAACAGATTGTGTTGAAAATAAAGTTTGACTTAGTTTTTAAAGAAAATGGGACAGACTGCCAAAGGCAAATATAGCCTGTTATCAGAATCAGACTCAAAACAAATACACAAGATACAATTTCCTTTTATACAGATAGCCTTTACAAAAAGGAGAGTTTTGAGGAATCAAGAAAGTACATACAGCCTTAGCTCTTAATGCTGGAATGCAACCCTCCAATCTGAAACTCTACTCTTGGGGTGAGAGTTGTAACTATGATGTAAGGAAGAATATTGATGAGACTCACAAGATAGTAATTAAGTCATTTCCCTTCTATGACTTTACTTAAGTTCATTGGATTTTTTAAAACAAATATGTATATAAGAATCAAAGCAGGAAAAAACTTAAAAGTTTAAAAAAGAAAGAATGTCATTCACTCTAACAACTGGGATCACTGTGCTCTAATTCTGCAGGGTTACTGAGCTGGACTGTAGTGCCAGACACAGAATCTCACAACTGACTGCACTAAAATGCAGTTTTTTCACGATGCTACAATGTGAGTTGCTCTCTTTAAAAAGAAAGAACAAATAAAAGTCACACTAGAATATGAGATGAAAGACATGAACATCAGTGTTCTAAAGACGTTTACAGAAAGTCAGTGGTGACAGCAAAAGAAATGATTTAAATGGACTACAGGTATGAAATATCAATAAGCCACGAAAAAATTTGTGGTTGAAATCTTGCTAAAGGTGCTCAACGTAAGACCACACCATGACCTTCCTAAAGCCTCATTTAGAATTAGTGAAATTTCAAATATGCTCTTGGATGAAATTTACTTTTTTCAACTAGCATAAAATGCCTTTCCTGACTAATCAGGTATTTTATAGGTCTAGGTAAACAATATGGAAAAAAAGTTAGTCAAGCATTTCGAGACAACAAAGTAGTAAACAAGAGGCCATGATAACAGTCTACACACATCAAATATACTAACTACCATTACCACTAGCAATAATGGTGTCTTATCAAAGGCTAGACATCCAAGTCTATCTGAAAATACAAATACAGAAATCTAAAGCAAATAAATAACGTCTCACCATCAAGTTTAAATTTTGTTATTTGAATTTCACCTGATAATTCCCTAAAAAGCTATTAGATAATTTGAACATTTCAGTTAAGACATTGATTTCCTACATACAGTCTATAATTAGTTTATATTTTATTTTACATTGGCTAAATAATTTTTTTACAAATATTTCTATTTCTAACAAACACTTACTTTTTCAAGAAAAAAAAGGCCCTTTAAGAAAAACAAATAGAAACTCTGAAATATTATTTGAGTTTAATATATGGAAGGACTAGAATAAATTAAATAGAACAAATAAATTATGAAAATCAGATATTCACATTTTACTTCCAGATAATGCATATCTGAAATAGTGGAAGACTTATTTCCTTTTATCCTCATATTATTCTGTTTGCTATATATTGTGATTGTTAATAATATATGTGCAACTTGTTTTCAGAAGTGTTATTTAAACTAAATATCCAAATACTTGCGGCTTTTAAAATGTCTGATTTCTGACACTTACGTTTCATTAAAAATCCATGCCCAACATGACCATTTGCATATCATCGTTGATTTTCCAGGGTTTCATTAAATAATTAGTGCCTGGTTAGAGAGTGCACTCGAACTAAAAATATTTGGTGCCTATTACATGTGCACCCCTATGACAGCTATTGATGATCTACCTCGAGTTGAGTCTTGAAGTCTTTTTGATGAGGGACAGGACTCTTCCTTACCTCTGCCCGGCATGGGCCTCCCATCAGCACCCTTCCTCAGGAGCATCTAGTCTGTTTTCAATTTCATCTGGGGCTCACCTTCCCAACATCCTAATCACTACCCTCACAGGGAAAGAGGGACTAAAGTACAAAGACCAAAATAACTCCTGTTTAGAAACCAGGAAAAAAAGAAACAACAAAGCAACATAAAATTGCACAGGGATGGAGAGCAACAATGAAATCAGAGACAGAACTTCCCCAAAATACAGAGACTTGGCTGTGTGCCATTTTTAGCAAGAGGTCTCATTCTCTATCTAGAGTAGTGTTAAGGTGGGAAACAAAGAGAAAGGGGAAAATGCCTTTTTCTTTTGTGCACCTACTTTGTAAAGAATATGTACCTAAGATTTTTTATCTTCTAGTATTTATAGCTCCAAAAGTTAGAGTCTGTGTAAATCTAGATGCTTGCCCTCTGAAGTCATAAAATTCCCATTTTATATATAAGCTTGAGACATATACATTTTATCCACTTATTTGTTGATTCATTTTATTTTTTTGATTACTTACACTGAAGAAAAAAAATTGCGTCCAAATATTTTAGTTTTTGAAGAGGTTAATGACAGGGAAAATCACAAATGATGAAATATTCTTAAATCGAAAATCCTCCCCCTCATTGAATGTATGCTGGTTGCTTTGCTTGACTATGGCTGTGTCTGTTCTTAGGGGAAATTACTGGGTGAGGCGTCCTGTGGACCTTGACCAGGAGGAAATGAAGATGTGAACAATCCCCTCCTCTCGGACCCTGCCCAATGCCTCCTACACACGTTCCATACAGAGAATAGCCAAGTTTGTTTCTCTAGCTGCTGTCTGAAGCAGGAACAGTGGTTTAGTTTCTAGGATAGAAAAAGTCTTCTGAATGATCTGAAGAAATTAGGTTGAAATGAAAGCCCAATGGGGGAAGAGGGCAAATATAACAAACATGGAAATTATGAAGCAGATTGTAGGTGCCAAATGTCAATCGGCCACAAATTAATTGGTTGAACTATTCCTAAAGATGCTCGAAATGAAATAGCACCATGAATTCTCAAAACCCTCATTTAGAATTAGTCAAATTTCAAATATGTTCTTGAATGAAATATGCTTTTGGTCAACTAGCATAAAAAGCCTTTCTTTCACATAAAGAAAAGTAAAAACAATGAATTTTAAACAGAAGTGTATTTGTTTTTAAATGATCGTGAAGGATTAAAATATATAAAATGAAATGCGGATGTTTCTGAATTAGGCAATAGATCATTAAAAATGAAATTGACCTTAGGGTTCCCTTTAAAAAGAGTTGCATCCAGATGAATGAATTATGTCATATTTAGCCTATGCAATTCTTAAATTGCCAACATAAATTAAATGGGGATTTGTAATGGGGGACTGAAAAACCCTAAGGATAGTTTTGCAACACAATGCTATTAGAAGCTGCTAGTGTTCTTTAATCGAACAAAACTGAAGTATAATTTTCTTAAATCAGAGTTATGCTAATAACAAAGCAGCACTAAAAATGAATTCTCTAATCAGGCTATAGTCAAACATTTTAAAAAACAATCTAAATCAAAAGGGATGAGATTCTATAAACAGACCATTAACTAACTTCCAAAGACAGCCTTTGTAAGTTTTCTAAATGTATTCTGCCTACACTGTGTTTGGAGAGCATATATTTTTACTTAAATTTCTGAAAGAAGACTACTAATTTCTATAATTGACATTTCTGACTTTTATTTTTCAATTCCTTTTTTCATTATGGATCTGTTTCTGGATTCTTTATTCATTGCATTCATCTATTTGGCTTTTCCTGCAACAATATCCACCATATTAATAACTATAGCTTTTTAACAAGAATTATATTTTGTCAGGGAAGTCTTTGTGACTTCAATTGTTTTTCATTTATCCTGGAAATGCTTTAAGGTCATACAGTCTTAAGACCATATTCTGTGGGAGGCCACAAAAGCAGAAACTTGTATTTTCTAAAACTCATTCTAGTTTTTATTTGGCTCATCAACATTCATGTTTGAATCCTTTTGTAGAAACCAGTCTTAGTGAATGCCTACAGATGAAAGTTGGATCATATGGTAAGTTTATGTGTAATGGTAGGAGACACTGTTGTACTGTTTGCAAAGTAGCTGCACCATTTCACGCTGCTGGGGCAACACGCAAGAGCTCAATGTGCACCCACAATCTCACCAATATTTGGTTTTATTAGTCTGTAATTTCAGTCACTTTAGTGGTGCATACTATAGTGTGACTGTGGTTTTAATTTAAATTTTACCAAAGACATTGAACATATTTTATATATATGCTTTTGCGAAGACTCCAAGCTATTTGCTTATTTTTTAAAAAATTTGGGTAGATGCACTTTGTTAGGTGAAGTTTCCATCTATTCCTAGAGTGTTGAGAGTATTTTATCACAAAGGGGTAATCAATCTTGGCATGTATTTTTCATGATTTTTTTTCTTTGATTCTCTTAATGCAGTGAATTGTGATGCAGAGAATTTCAATTTTTTAAAATGTTTTAGTAAACTTGCATGCCAGGAACAAATCTCATTCAGTCATGATATATTAACATCTTTATATATGTTACTGAATTTGTTAATATTTTGTGAAGGATGTTTACATATATGTTTATGTGGAATGTTAGAATATAGTTTTCTTTTCTTGTAATACCTTCACCTTCTTTTGTCAGTATAATGCTGGCCTCATAGATGAGTCAACAAGACTGTTTCTTTCTTAAAGATTTCACAGGATTGTTTTTTTCCCCAGGATGGAGGTGTGAAGAACTCTGTGGACCTACTCCCCCATGAAAAAACTGTAATTGGTAAAAATTATAAAAATAAACAACCATTTATTATCTTCAGAAATTGTTATAAGGACATATAGCAAATGAAGAAACATTTGAGAACATAACTAAATCTTGGTGAGAACACCAAGATTCTGTGGCATTTGAGCCACCCTGTTGCCCTCACCCCCAACCAGGGCAAAGTGACAAAAGCCCTACTCTGGGTGAGTGTTACCAAGAAGATAGGGTTCCCCTCCCACCAGCTCCCACTCAAGGTCTACAGTCTCTTTTTTGGGTGGGGCAAACCACCAACATTTCTTACCCCTTATCCAATTCTGTGCTGCAAAGCTGGCTGAGAAGACCAGAGTCCACCTTTCTGGTCCACAGTGCTGCTTATAAAACAGGATGATGTGGGCCACTGTCCAAGACATGCTGCCAGCTCCACAAGAGTGGCTCAGATATTTCGCCCAGGGAGAGAGGCAGGCCACAAAAAGAGAGAGCTCCAAGGCTGCATCTGACATTTGAGAGAGAGTGGGGAAGACTGAGCCTAAGGATATTCTTGAAAACAGTGGAGCCTTTGGTAATTACAAGGAGGCAGGTAACTCCATGAGAACAAGAATGTAACCACAGACCAGCTGGCTTCTCAGGGAGACTCAAGGAAAGAAAGAGCTAAGGATAACTCTCTTGGAGTCAGAAAAATCTCAAAGGACTAGCCTCAAAAAGCACCCATGCATAGAGGCCTGAATTAATTAGATAAGCCCAGGAGCAATTTTTGCCCTAGGACATTGTTGAAAACAATAGAGGAATCAGCTGGCAATTAGTGGAACCTAACAACTGAGTGTTCACCATAGAGATAGAAAGCTTAGTAGAAAGATCAGGGAAGGGGGTGCCTGGGTGGCACAGCGGTTAAGCGTCTGCCTTCGGCTCAGGGCGTGATCCTGGCGTTATGGGATCGAGCCCCACATCAGGCTCCTCTGCTGCGAGCCTGCTTCTTCCTCTCCCACTCCCCCTGCTTGTGTTCCCTCTCTCGCTGGCTGTCTCTATCTCTGTCAAATAAATAAATAAAATCTTTAAAAAAAAAAAAGAAAGATCAGGGAAGGAAGGGAGGAAAGCACCGTTAAAACCACTGCCTTCTGAGGGTGACTACACATGCTCAAGGCTATGCCCTCTGAGGGGCAACATCAGAGGCTTCATACCATGGGGGATAAGCCAAGTTACTAAACAAACAAGCAAACAAACAAAAAAAGCTCCCCCTTATCAATATCTAGAATTCCTATAATACATTAAATATATGACATAGAATGTCCAGTATTCAACAACAACAATGAAAAAGAATTATGATATGCAAAGAAACAGAAAAGTGTCACTCATACACCCGAAGAAGATCAGGCAACAGAAACGTCCCATGAGAGAGTCCAGATGATGAACTTAGCAGACAAGGACTTCAAAGCAGGAATTATAAATATGTTCAGAGAATTAAAGGAAATCATGCTTTAAGAAGTGAGGAATGGTATGATGGTAATGTCTCATCAATAAAAAATATCAATAAGGGGGTAGAATTCATAAAAAAAGAACCAAATGAAAATCCTAGAGTAGAAACTTATATTACAGTAACATATATGAAAAATTTAACAGAGGGGCTCACCAGTAGATTTGAACTGGCAGAAGAAAGCACCTACAAACTTGAAGATAGGTTGATAGAGATTATGAAATATGAGAGAAGAAAGAATGAAGATAAATCTACAGTTTCAGGGAAATGTATGCATACTGATATAAATGTATGGGCATACCAGGAGAAAGGAGAGAATAAGGAGTAGGAAAAAAAATCTTGGAAGAAAAAATAGCTGAAACTTCCCAAACTTGATAAAAAAAATATTAATCTATACATCCAAGAAGCTCAATGAACTCAAGTAGAATAAACACAAACAGATCCATAGTCCTATAAAATTAAAATGTTGAAAGCCTAAGATAAAAAGAAAATCTTGAAAATAGCAGGAGAAAATGAATTGTTATGGGAAAAAGAACCTAATAAGATTAACTGCTGACTTCTCATTAGGAACTACTGAGGCCCGAAGGAAGAAGGATAATATACTCAAGGTGCTCAATAAAAAACCTGTCCACCAAGAGTCTTATATCCAGCAAGACTATCTTCAAAAGTAAAGAGGAAATTAATATATCGCTAGGTAAACAAAACTGAGACAATTTGTTGCTAGCAGATCCAACTTAAAAGAAATACTAAAGAAAGTTCTTTAGGATTAAAGCAAATAATCACAGACAGTTATTTGAAACCACATGAGAAAATAAAGAGCATTAGTAAAGGTAATTATTTTATTATAAAAGACAGTATACATGCATAGTTCTTTTTTTCTTAACTGATTAAAAAAGCAATTCTATAAAACAATACATACATAATTGTATTGTTGTGTCTATAGTATGTAGAAATGCAGTGTACTTGACAATGACAGCACATAAGAGGTGGGTTGGAAGAAGTACTGACAAGATGACACCAGATGGTAACTAGAATTCACAGAAAGAAATGAAGAGAACTGGAAATGTTAAATAAGAAAGTTAATATAGAAAATTCTATGATTATATACTTGCTGTCCTTTCCTCTCTCAACTTTGTCAAAATACAAAGAATTATATAGTTATAAAAATTATTGTACCATTTATTTATGTGAAATGTATAACAACAATAGTGCAAAAGGGAGGAAGATGGAATAGAATTATACAAGAATAACAATTTCTATGTCTCTCTGGAATTAAGTTGGTATAAATATTTGATAGAATTTACCAGTGAAGACACTGGGCCTGATATTCTCTTTATGGGAAGTGTTTTAATTTTGAACTAAGTTTCTTTTATTAATATAAAGCTATTTATGTTTTCTACTTTTTCTCCAGTCAGTTTTATAGTTTCTATCTTTCAAGGTCAACATCAGATAATAAGTTGCCAAATTTATTACTATAAAGTTGTTCATGGGGCACCTGGGTGGCTCAGTTGGTTAAGCGTCTGGCTTTTGGTTTCAGCTCAGGTCGTGATCTCATGGTCATGACATGGAGCCCTATGTCAGGCTCTGTGCTCAGTGTGGAGTCTGTTTCAGATTCTCTCTCTCTCTCCTTCCTTCTCTCCCCATTCAGTGCTTGCACACACTCTCTCTCTCAAATGAATAAAAAATCTTTAAAAATATAAAGTTGTTCATTATATTTCATTACTATCATGCTATAGATTTAATAGTGATTTCCCTATTTGATCCCTAATGGCAATCTGTATGTTATCATTTTTTCTGGATCTATCTAGAGAGATTTATCATGTTTATTAATGCCTTTCAAAGAGCCAACTTTTGCTTTCATTTTCTCCATTGTTTTTGTTCATTTTCTATTTAATTGATTCCTACTATTATGTTCATTATTTATTTTCTTCAACTTACATTGGATTTAATTTGCTTTGATTTTATTAGCATCTTAAGGCAAAAATCTTATATAATTGGTATTGAACCTTTCTTCTTTTCTAAAATAAGCATTGAAAGGAAGTAAAATGTCCGTCTAGGCACTGCCTAACTGCATCTCCGAATTTTGATAGGTCATGTTTCCATTACATGTCAAACTATTTTCTCATTTTCCTTAAAATTTCCTCTCCAAGCTAAGAGTTACTTTTGAAGTACATGATCTAATTTCCAAATATTTGGGAGTTATTTTGATATCCTTATTTTTAATTTAATTCTCTTATGGTCAGGTAATATACCTGTCATGATTTCACTATTTTTAAATTTGTTGAGATTTGTTTCAATAGTCCAGAATATTCAAAGTGTTCTATGTTCATACTGATTTTCTCCTTATTCTTTAAATCACTGGGGAAAGAATGTTGAATTTTCCATTTAACATTGTGAATATACCAGGCTCCCTGCTCAGTGCGGAGTCTGCTTCTTCCTCTCCCTCTCCCCGTGTGCTCTCGCTCTCTCTCAAATAAATTAATTAATTAATCTTAACGTTCTGAATATGTCTATTTCTTTTTTCAATTCTACTAGTTTCTGCTTCATGTATTTTAAAGTTTTGTTATTAAGTACATATTAAAGCTTAAGTACATTTCACCTTCTTTTTGTTTTTAACTTATCTATCAGCCCTCTCTATCTCTGTATCTCTATATACTTAAAGTGTGTTTGTATTTGGTCTTGCTTTTCATCCAGTTTGACCATTTCTGCATTTGAAATGTAGAGTTTAGACTTATTTCATCTAATGTAATTATAAGTAAGGTTAGGCTTAATTCTACCATCTTGCTATTTATTTCCTATTTTTTTTGTTTTTTTAAATCTTCTTTTCCTATTTTCCTACTTCCTCTGTTTGAATACTTGTAGTATTCCATTTTATCCTCTATTGGCTTATTAGCCACACTTATTCTTTTTTTTTTTTTTTTTAGTGGTTGCTTTAGTGTTTCTAATATGCATCTTTAACTTACCACAATCTACCTTAAAATAATATTACATCACTTCACACAAAATGTAAAACTCTTAAAACTGTGTATTTCCATTTTTGCTCTCCTGTCTCTCTGCTTTTTTTGTCATACATTTTAGTTTTACATGCTAAAACCCCCAAAACACACAGCTATAACTGTGGCTTTAAGTAATGATTTCTCTTTTAATAATATTAAAATATTTTTTAAAAAATATAAAATTTCTTAGTTATCCTTATATTTACCACTAATAGTATTTTTCTTTTCTTTTTGTAGGTCTGAGTTTCCATCTTTTTTAAAAGATTTTATTTATTTGAGATAGAGCGTGTGCGTGCACAATTGGGGGTGGGGTGGGGGAGAGGGAGAGGGAGAAGAAGGCTCCCCGCTGAGCAGGGAGCCGGAAGCAGGGCTTGATCCCAGCACCCGGGGATCATGACCTGAGCCCACGGCAGACACTTAACCAACTGAGCCATGCAGGTACCCCTCTGAGTTTCCATCTGAAATCATTTTCCTTCACCTGAAAGTTTTTCTTTGACATTTTCCATAGAACATGTCTCTAGTGGTAAATTCTTTTCCTTTGATGAAAATGCCTGTCGTTATTTTGCCTTATTTATGAATAACATTTTCACTGTACTCAGAAATGTTGAGGGGCGCCTGGGTGGCACAGCGGTTAAGCGTCTGCCTTCGGCTCAGGGTGTGATCCCGGCATTATGGGATCGAGCCCCACATCAGGCTCCTCCGCTATGAGCCTGCTTCTTCCTCTCCCACTCCCCCTGCTTGTGTTCCCTCTCTCGCTGGCTGTCTCTATCTCTGTCGAATAAATAAATAAAATCTTAAAAAAAAAAAAGAAAGAAAGAAATGTTGAGAGCACATTTTTTCCCCACTGCTTTAAAGATATCATTCCATTGCATTGGTTGTCAGCGGCCATTCTTATCTTTGACTGCTAAATGTAATGTGTCTTTTTTCCTCTTGGTGCTTTTATATATTTTTTTTCATTTTGAGTGTTTGACATCTTGATTATGGTATATCTTCATGTGGTTGTCTTTGTTTATCCTACAAGGGAGATTTTGGCTTCTTAAATCTAAGCTTTTCAGTGTTCACAAAATTCGGAAAGATTTCAGCCATTACCTCCCCCAACCCTCACCCCTGTTTTCAGACTGCAATTACACATAGGTTAGAATATTAGGTAATGTCCCATAGGTCTCAGGGGCTTTTTATCTCCCCCTTTCTTTTTTTCTATCTGCTCAATCTGGACAGCTTTTATTTTCCTATCTTCAAGTTCACTGATCTTCACTTCTGCATCTCTCAACCCTACACAAACTCTGGTAGCTGTTCAGATTACAACTTTTCAGCAGTTTTTCCCCTGGTTCTTTGCCCCACTACCTGAAATCTTGCTCCATTATATGTCCAGCTTGGTTTTCAGTCAAATACCCCTATGCAGATTTCTGAAGCTTTCTTTCTGCTTAGCATCTCTTCTCTGCAAATCTCAGCCACATCTGCTTTTCCAGTCTTTTCAGTTCAGCGAGATTGCAGTGCCCTCCATGGGAATGTCCTCCTTGTGCCTGTGGTCTGGAAATTGCCTCCAGGGGTAAAGCTGAGGTGATTGTAGAGCTCCCCTTATTTATTTCCTTTACCAATGTCACAGTCCTAAGCTCTTTTCCAATGTTTGAAAAGTGTTTTGTATATAAAAATGTATTTTATTCAGTTTTCTAGTTATTTGTAGTATAAAAACATGATGACAGAAATTACTATCATGGCCAGAAGCAGAAATCCAGGATTATTTTTATGTACACTGAAATTTGAGAACCTCCAACAGTGTTTTCCAAACTTTCTTTTGATAAGAATCACTTTAGTACTTGTTATAAAAAACAGTTTCCAAGACCTCATTCTCAGAGGTTTTGCTTTGAGTTGAAGGTGATTCTTATCATCAGAGTATTGGAGGAAATGTTAAAAAATAAAAGTACCCAAACTATCCTTTTTTTCTCAGGTGGCAGATTAAAATGTTACCCACTCAAAGAGTCTTTCTTTGACTTCTCTCTCCATAAGAGGTCTTCTCTTTCATTATTACCATATCATTTATGTTCTT
Source organism: Ursus americanus (assembly GCF_024610735.1). Taxonomy (NCBI): domain Eukaryota; kingdom Metazoa; phylum Chordata; class Mammalia; order Carnivora; family Ursidae; genus Ursus; species Ursus americanus. The sequence goes on along the minus strand of NC_142157.1, from coordinate 13,157,959 downwards.
CATAGCACTAACAAAAACGTATAATTATTTAATTTGTTTATTTAGCTCTATGTTGTCTTTCTCCCACATTAGACTATAAGCACCATGATGATAGTTTTTCTGGTTCTCCATTGAATACCCCAAACTTACCAAAAGAGAAAGGGGCGGTAATAGGTATAGACCATCCTAACTTGGGCCTGGCCCAAAGTAACATAGTATCTATGGAATTAACAAATGACTGGATGAAAAAACTTAAGTTCTGTACACTTACACACACATGTACACACATACAAAGTGACAGAAGGCCATCTTTTCACATGGTATGGAAAGTACCTCTTCCAAGTGTGGATGTCTGATTCATTTCAATAAAATAATGTGTCAAATTCTGCATTTCAATAAAATACTGATTGAACATTAATGAGAATGGCACTATCACTAATAGATGTTTTCCTAATGGGTAGTTTCTCACATGAATTTTCACGTCACTTTTCTAATGTGTAAGCTAGAAGAAGTATTTTTCAAGGTATTATTGACACATGATATAATTGACTCATTTAAGTATGCAGTTTGATGGTGTTTGGTAATTTGTATACAATCATGTAACCACTAAATCAAGATATAAAACAATTCCCTCACTCTAAAATGTTTCAAAATTCTTGGAAAATGCCATAAAACATTGGTAATGTTAGAAACAAGAAATCTATGATAAAAAATATCAAAAGAAAAGAACTTAGCAGAAGTATTTTAATGTGGCTGGTAAAAATATACCGATTTACCAAATGGCAAAATATCTCTGGTGACCTCATATTTTTCCGGAAACAATACTATAAATTTCAATCCTACTCAGAGAGCAGATGCTTTTGCAATCACTGAAGTACTGTTAAGGAAGAAAGATAAAAGCGTGATATTTATATTTATATATATTCTGCATTAGAAGAGTATGAAGAAGTACATTTAGACTGCTTTTTCCATCTTGCCCTTTAAATAAAAAAATATAATGGAACGACTCTAGGTAATTTGCTGTCTGTTCTGTTGCAAGTACACCAAATAACAGCCTTTTATAGGAGAGCCGGAAGGGTTGTTCCAGCCCTAAGAACATGAAAGGAACCATCCTGTCAGCCGGCTACTCCACTGCAATTGTGCACAGCTAGAGGAAGGAAGGAACAACGCTGTGCTCTTAGGGCAACTCAGCCTGGCTTCCCACTCCTGCCCTGCTTCTCCTGACCCCTCCCACACATACAAGCCTGCGTGGCTTCGTGGCCCTGTCTGCGTACATGTTATCTTCAGCACAGTAACATTAAAGGATTCACTGAGCAAATAAAAACCACTTGTTCATGGTGACTCATGTTCTTTCTATCATCCTATGCTTCCTTTCCTCATCACAGGTTTTATCTTACTTACTAGATGTAAGTATAAAAAGAGAATAACCAATAATGCATGAGAATCAAAGTAGTATTTATTACCTATGAAAACCACTTCATTTACCTGAAATGTGCCTTTATGACTATTTACTGAATTTTTGTGGAAAATACTACCTGTAATTTCTAGTCTTTGATCTCTTGACCGGGATATAATTTTAAACAGAAAAACTGCTATAATTGGAAAGCAACGAGAGAAAGCAATGTCACTATTAAGAATGAACAAATCAGGACCAATATGGATAAGTCACAGAATGCAATCTGTAGCACCACCCTGAAAGGAGAAATTGTAGCTAAATTTGGATTATGAGGGAAGGGCTCTCTTAATAGAAAGATGTCCGAACTCTGAATTTCGACTCCATTATGGCGGAGGGCACACCAAGGGACAGAAGCCTAGATTCCTTACACCCTTAAAATGTGGCTGCTCATACAAGAAGGGGAAAATGATCGTTAAATCTCAGTTTTTCCCTTCGTGTTCATCAGTAGCAAATGCTTAATACCAGACTGATTAAACTCAATTTTGACTCTTCTCATTTTTAGTCTCCTGGGTCAGTGCTAAACATATGCAGAAATCTGACCAACCCACACCTCCCAGCCCCCCTCCATCCTTGCTATTGACCCTCAAAAACAGACACTAGCAATTAAAGGAAGCACAAAGGCAAAAGAGGTATCTACATTTTACTAAGCAGGCCAGTCAAGTAATACGGTAACAAGAAGTAGAAATGAATATATGTATGACATAAAATGGGGCATAAGTAAAAATATATATATATTTGGTTCTCCCTTTATGCCTACATCATTAGAAAAGCCTAAAATACTAAGTGACAATAAAAATCCCTATAGACATTCTATCGGTTCCCACAGCAGAAAACTTTCTACCCCATCTGTTATTAGACAGTTTCATCACAAATATGCAACTGGAATTTCAGACAGCTAGCAACTAGTGATCTTTTCCTAAATCTGGGCAACAATTAGTGTCTGAAAATGAACATACAGAATTGAGAAGGAAATAATTCCCGAATGGGGCTCTGTGTATTATTCATGCTCAAAAACTTAAAATAAAATGAAAGGGAAATATAAAAGAAAAATACAGGAGAGAGAAAAATTTTATCAAACTGAAAGAAATGATTCAAGAAACACAATGAAATAATGGAGAAAAGAGGCCCATAAGATCGGAGTAAATCTTATTTTTCTTAGGGTTTGAATCCTGGGTTGAAGTATAAATAAAATGATTTTTCATGGTGAAATGTCACTGAGCAGGAGTTTGTCCAAGCTGGGGCACCCTCCCCACATGCCAGGCTGACAATGACGGGTGTCACTGATTGCTCAACCCCCACAAGACACACACACCTTCTCTAAGCAGATTCACACCAGAAGCCCAGAGCTGTTAGCATGACTCTGGGGAATATCACAGCCTCTCTCTGGCTGCTCTTTGGCTATCCTCATGCAAAATAATTTATTTGGGCTTTCTTACAATAAGAGGTATAATTAGCAGTCATTTTGTAGAATGAAAGTATTGATGCCACAAGCCAATTTTCTGAAAGTGCCTCTACAGCAGCACCTGTACCATTCATGTTTATAAATCAGGTAACTGTACATTGAGCCACTGCATTGCGTATGTAATTAGCCTAATTTACATATGTAAATCAATTGTCTTATATACAGTTTGCCAACTTCTTGCTTTCCTTTATTTTTCCCCCACATTGTAGGTACAGATAGATCAGATTTCCGAAATACCATTTTAATAAACTACCAGTTTTTTGGGTTTTTTTTTTCCTCAAGCCATTTAGGGATATTTCCAATTCCTCCATCTGATAATAAAACACAAGGACAAAGTTCAAAGAAGCTGTTAAGTCCCTACTGATTCATTATATCAGGAAGCTGCTTTACTTGCACTGGATGTCACAAATGCTCTTAATCAATCTTTTCTGCTCTCACAAAAGAACATTTCACTATGCTCAGGTGTCTCCAACTCTCACGTAATTCCAAGTGACAATACTGAGAAATGACAATATAATTAGAATACAGATTTGATAGGCATAAAAGACAATGACTGATCTCATTCAATTTTTTTTAAACTCTGGGCAAAGATCTTTACCTTATAACCTTGCCCATTTAGCTCTACCTGAATCTCCACTCAAATGCTAATCTACCAATGATTCCAGATGGAAAAGAAAATTAAAGATGCATTATTGAAAATGTTTCAAAGGATATAAAGATACAGAATTTTATTCAAGACTACATTAAGGATCAGCACAGCATTAGATCTCAAATATACATACACAAACATGAAGTAAACCTTGAAAATTCTCCATTTATTTAAGGCGAAATGTTTTAAGTTCATAATGTATATTCTGTTACTTAGGTAAAGTTTAGATGACTAAAAGTTTTGCTTTGCTTTAACATGTGATTTAACTAAAATATAAAGCAATCTTAACAGAGAAAAACAAAGTAATTCTCAAATCATAATATGCTGCCTATTTTTAAAGAACACAAATGGTTATTTAAAAAATTTTTAAACTTCTATAAAATAATGTAATACACAGTTTAGATTTTGAAAGGGTTCTTGAAAATACTATTTCACAATTCTGTAAGGCTCTATGGTTCAATTAAATGTGGCCAATTAAACATATAAATGTATTTCCTTCCACTCAGGAATCTCCACTAAAACGCTAGAAAGGGAATCAAATACTATAAACCACAAGAAAAAAGAGAACAGAGAAAGGGAGAGCAGCAGACAAGAGATTTCAACAAAAGTTTTCAATATGGAAAGGTGATGACTGATCTGGTAATGCAGAGGAAGCCACAAAATAAAGCGCTATGTGAGAACTATTCTGTGGTTACCCCAGCACATCAACCCAGGAGCTAGGAGGGGAGGGACAGAAAACAAGGGACACTTTGGAAGTCTCTAATCAAAAGACTTGATACCCTCTTATCCCACATACAAAATATCAACATCCATGAGCCTATCTAAGCACTACACACACACACACACACACACACACACACACACACACACACACAGGCAAGAGACTGGAGGTTTTATTCCCTAGGGAAACTGAAGGGACTCGAGATTTGGTGACATCAGTGCAGTGGATAATGAGAAGAAGGCACATACTACCACATGATGTGTAAAACACGGGAGTGAGCTTAGAAAGGGGGAGTCAAGGGATTCAGGAACAGTGGGGTCCACGTAAGTGAGCAGCACAGATCTCAGAGAGGTCAGTCTGATGCATGGCAGACCTCCACTGTGGAGCAGGAAGACGAAGGGTTCCAAAAGCACGATTAGCAGCCTTGCCAAAATTCAGAATGCAGATTAGAAAATGAAGGAGTAGAGAAACTCAGCCTTACATTTCCTGGTACGCGTCAAAAGCACAGATCTGCTCGGGGGAAGCCGGCGCAGCTAAATGGGATCGACACTACTACTGCTTCGTATCGTAAGCCTTTTGGTTCCACTTGCTTTTTGTTAACCAGGGGCATGTATTTATTTTGCAAAAGGTGAAAATGATTAAGTCTCTCTGAGATTATATTGAGTGAAAAATAGGATAACTTCATAAATAATACTGCCAATCATTTTAAACATACAAAAAAAAAAGGTGAAGGAAGTATGTTAAATGTTGAGGGTGGTTCTTTTTATAGTTTCAGGTATTTTCCACAATGATCAGCCATTTAAAAATCATTTAAAAACCATAAGAGAAAAATATAAAGTACTTAAACAATACAATTTATATTTGTCACTGCAGAAAAACCAACAGAACATTCTGAAAGAAATACAATAATCAAATGCTAATAAAATCATAATGAACACAATAAATGTGATTACAGTGAACCAATGAAGGTTTTACTAGTCCTGAGTCTAATAAAAGCAACTGTTAAAAACACTTGTGAATTTCATCAGAATTAATGATTACCTCACTTGAATAATATTCAATGAAAATTAGAAAAACTACCTTCTTCTAGGACTGGCAGTTACCTTAACAGGGCACCTTCCCAGATGTATTCCTGCATCGGAAAGAACTGTCCAAACCTACTCTCAGGAGACTCTACAGTTTCCCTTTGGTGACTTGCTTGGTATTCAACACCATTTCTGATATGGTTTTTTTCCCCATAAATGTAAATACCTGGTTCTGTGGTTTATGACATTAGTATTCAATGAGGACAGAAAAAAAAAATCACAGCTTACCATTTTTGTCTAATGAAGCCTCACTTACATTAATTTTCTCTCATACCCTAGCACCGGACACAAAGCCTCTGTCACGTGTTAGCTCACCAAAATACGGATGAATAAATCAATTTTATAATGAAATCTCTTTTACGCTTGTTCTTCTGCAAGGCAAAGAATCCCTGTCTTTTATGGTGGAGATGTTTCCTCTTAGTCATTAATAGCCTTCGTGGCTTTCCTTTAATTTCCTAATGTGTCTTAAAAGGACGAGGCCAGAACGGGGCACAATGTTCTGCTAAGGCTGTGACCAGTCAGGAACATACTAAAGGAAGGGTTTCCTGGTGTCGATGATACGTAAACATGCAGTCATTCCGAGACCACACTGTGAATTTCCACACGTAGAATAATGTTGAATCACTTACCTCAAGAACCAACCACAGCTTGTCTCCATTTATTTTATCCTTCTTAAAGTACATGCCATAGAATCTCACCACATTGGGGTGGTCGGAAAGCGTCTTTAAGATGTTATACTCTGCTTCAATCTCTTCATCGATATCCTAGTTTTGAAAAGTCATAGGAAGAAAACCATGAGAAAAATTTGAATTATGCCAAAGAGACATATTAGAGCCCACCAAGTAGAGCATTTAATTTTGTCAAAACAAGGTTATAATAATGGCTTTTATTGTGCTCAATTGTACGTATTGAAATTTCTCATGCCATTATGTAAGGGAAGAGATTGTGATTTTCCCGCTAATCAAATACATCTCTAATTATGCTCACTTCACTGAGTTAAAAAGGGACAAATGAAAGACTATTTTTGTATGCAGTTAGAAAGAAACATACATGAAAAAGGACTCCAGAAGATATTCCTTTCTTTGCAGTGTTAACTTTGTTTCAGTGGCAAAGCCATTGATTTGAAATAAAAACTTTTAGCTGGTTCATTTTGTTCCCTTGAAATACAGGATATATAGAAGCCTTCAAAAACTAGTCGTATAAGGAATAAATTCCTACTTTTCCAAAAAAGTAAAATAAAGTTAGACATAAGATGGCATCCAACCCATTTGCCAGAAGTAGAACAGGTTGCTACCCTTGCCAACAGAAATGCAAGATAACAACCACTGAGTCGTGTTTTTAGAAAACCACAATACATGAAACGGCTCAGAGTAATAATAAGAGAAAACCTTCGAATGCTGTTCTTACAGTAACATTTAGTGTCCACTTTGTTTTATAACAAAATCATGTAATCACAGAGCCGGATTTAGACCAGAGCTCTAATTTGAGAAAAAGAAGCTAAAGCTCAGATAGGCTGGTGATAGAGCTGGTTAGGGTAACACGCAGGACTGGCCGGCAAGTCCATTGCCTCCTCCCTTCCCATTCATTTTATCCCTTTCTCAGATAGAAACATACTATATCAAAATTCATAATAGTAAGGCTCTTTTAATAAAAAAAAGCCACTGGGTAAAATGCTTGGGATGCATTTAAATTTATTTTATTAAGATTATAATCTCTTGGTTATAAATCTTTTTTATTTGGCTTGTGACATGATGAATAAAGAGGAAATCAATAATTCTGAGAAAAACATATATGTACCATGACAAGAATAAAGGCAGCAAAAGAACCAATTTCATACCATGGTTATGAAACCGATATATTTCATTAAAGCAATAGAACAAAACATGATTTTTTAAGGTTCATAGGATATGAAACAGGAGTAAATTATAAAAGAATAATGGCCATATGTACTCATAATCCATTTGTCCTTCCACATTAAGAAGTAGAGGAATGGGAGAGACACGCTGGTTATGGGGCCAGACACGGGATCCAGCTGGAGCCCTTCCTCTTGCCACCATGAACCCTAACCCATACTTGCAAAGACCAGAGGAGAGAGGTACAGTCACTGTGGTATGGCTTAATTTGTGTCTCTCTTCCTTCAGATTAAATGGTAAGAACTGGGGCACCTGGGTGGCTCAATTGGTTAAGCATCTGCCTTTGGCTCAGGTCATGATCTCAGGGTCCTGGGTTGGAGCCCCACGTCAGGCTCCCTGCTCCGCGGGGTGTCTCCTTCTCCCTCTGCCCCTCCCCCCACCCCCAATCCCCACTCACACTCTCTCTCTCAAATAAACAAATAAAATATTTTTTTAAAAATGGTAAAAACTGGGGCGCCTGGGTGGCACAGCGGTTGAGCGTCTGCCTTCGGCTCAGGGCGTGATCCCGGCGTTATGGAATCGAGCCCCACATCAGGCTCCTCCGCTATGAGCCTGCTTCTTCCTCTCCCACTCCCCCTGCTTGTGTTCCCTCTCTCGCTGGCTGTCTCTATCTCTGTCTAATAAATAAATAAAATCTTTTAAAAAATGGTAAAAACTTTCCAATAGGGAAATATGAAAACATTCAGCATCAGTTAAGCCTGGACATAGTTGTCTCTCTCTCTTTTTTTTCTTCCAGTGTATCTAATTTATGGCTTGAAAATTCATTGCTCTCCTCTGCTCAAAATAATATGAAATGCTGTAGTTATAACGGGTTTAGTAGAAATAAGCAATCAAAAAAGAAAGCACAACCTAAGATGCACAGAGACCTGGAGACTTTTTGCAGAGTCCTACAGTTTTTTAGTGTAAGAGCTGTGACAAGGACCAGGAGTCTCACGTCCTTCCCAAACATATCACGTCACCTCTGTCATGTCACACCCCACCATGTGTGCAAGAGTCAAGTAACTGGAGAAACTGCTCTCAATAGAACTTTGGCTATAATGTGATCACTGAGGTCAATCTGGCTCAGCCACGTGCTGTGGGAGAGCTACATATGTCCCAGGAGATGAGAATGTTCCAAAACGGCCAGTTATCCTTCCCAGGAAAACAAAAACAGGGTGGGTGACCTCATCAACCTCTTTACGCTCTTCAAGGCCAAAAAAAAAAAAAAAAAAAAAAAAAAAAAGGCCTAGAATGTTCCTTATCACACAAGTGCTATTCCAAGAAAAAGCAAAAGAGGATCCCCACTGGGGCATCACTTGAAGAGGCCATATGCACATGCAATTTCCGTTCTTCATAAGGAAACTCACTCTGATTATAAGTGAACACCATTTCTGCTTTGGAAACATTTCAGCAAACCTGAAAATTAATTTCCCAACTCCGAAAGAAATATCATCTAAAATAAAACATTTCTGGGTTTGCTTAAGAAACATTCTGCCTGAAGCCTAAATAAATGCAGGAGGAAAAAGAGATCTGGCCAAGATGACATTTTAGAATTACTTCTAGACCCTTGAGTCTGTGTTCTTACAATTTTTTGAAATCTAAAATAACATTAGATCAACCATTGAGCTATGGAGAGCTGCACTTATTTATTTACTTACTTGTATTATATATTTGTTCAATTATTAAATATTTATTGGTCCCTATTGTATACATTAAGTATATAACAAGAAAAATCTAACAAATAGACTTTTTTTTTTTACATTTTCAACTGTAGTTGACATTATGATAAATAAATCAAGTTACCTACAGACTTTTTAACCGTTTAGTACAAATAAAAACGAAGTTAATAAAAAAAAAAAACATGACATACATGAATTGGGTCCAGAATTTTCACTGCTGCTTTTTGGCCATTTTTTTTATTCAACACTTTAAAAACTTTCCCGTAAGTTCCTTTGCCAATCGTTTCGGTGATTTCCCATGTATCAGAAGGATCAGGAAAGTTATCAAAGATGATTGTTTTTCCAGTTAATGGAAGCATCTCACAAGCTTAAATCACTGCAGAGAAAAACACAGTTTCAGCTACAGTTGATTGGGGATATTAAATGGTACACATAAACTCATGGGAAATTATCTCACATTTCACTGATATGATGGAAAATATACAGCAGTAACCAAATGTACTCAGAATTATAGAAAATTTTAATTTCAATTCTTTTTGCAAACAGATTAATATGAGTTTAATAATGCTTTGTAAATAGGGCTTTATTTCTATGTTTAATATAGTCCCATATTAATTGCTCTTCATTCTTTTCATATTAAAATAAGAGGCACATATTTAAATCACTTTGATATGCTGCTTTATACTCAGATATTAACACAATGAATCAAATAATTTAAAATTAACCTTAAAGACGATAAAATTCAATGTAGTCAAGGCAAATCCCACACTTTGAGGTGATTCTGTCTTATATCACTCCTCTATGTAAAACCCAATAATGGGTCCCCTCGTATTGCTTTTAGGATGAAATTTAACACAACCTACCAGGTCCTTTAAAGTATGGCCCTTGCTTAATGTCCTAGCCTCATGTCTCAACTCTTCTTCTCCCAGACACTACAAACCAGTCACCAGGATCCTTTAAAGTCGTTTATTTCTTGCTTAAGGATCTTAGTAGACATGAATCCCTCCCATTTTCTGCCTGTGGTTTCGTTATTAAATTCCAACACCTTCTTATCTTTCAGATCTTGGCTTAGATGTCATTTCCTCTGAATGTGACCACTCTCCATCCCACTTGGGTTGCATGCCCCACCCCTGTACTTGCATAGCACTCTTACCCACGTTTATCGGATCTTATGATATGCCCAACACCTGGCACAGTGTTGAAATAATAAGAGAATACAGCCAATGAGGTCACATGACTTTTAAAAGGCGGTGTTATATGTAACCTGAAATAAGATCCCAGGTTTCTTGACTTCCCAGTAGTGTTTTTAACTTTCTATATTCTCCCTCTATTACATTCAACCATTTGTATATAACCACAAAAAAACCACGCATACACACAGACACACACACAAAAACCACACACACAAAGAAAGTAAAAGAAAGAGCTCCCAGAACTTCTGGTGGCCCTTATATTTTTCTCAATTACCTGTGCAAAACCTCATAATCTTCAATGTTAAAAAGTTGCATGCAGTTGTGCATGCATACACACAGAACACATGTATTAATAAATAGGTATTAATACTACAATAATAATATTAGTCCATGAAATTCATTGGTCTAACCACAATTTTCAATCTCAGCCACACCACTGATCCACTGAGTCCTCACTTTCTTTATAGCCATCAAGCATGTTCAGTCATCATTCCTTCTCCATTTGCTTCTTCCTCAGCATAAATTCTACAGCTTGAGTTATGACTTCCTAGCAAACACCCTCAACATACTCTTGTTCCTCTTTCTCCACCATCAGTCTCCCAGGATTAAAAAAACCAAGTCTGTGAAACCCTACATGTCTTCACACCTGTGCCTGTAGCTAGAGAAAAACCATACAACCATACTGACTGGTTTCACTTCAAATTCAGAATAACAAACCTACAAGCAGACCCTCGACACTGCCTAGAAGCCCTACTGTGCTTCCCTGGTTTGTCTATTCCTTTCTCATTATTTCACAGTGATCCCTCTCCTCACATTTTTCTGTTCTCAATTGTTCTTCTTTGCTTTCTATCCCCGCCCACAAAATTTCCCAACTGATGCCCTTACTTAATAATTAATTGAAAAGATAAAAGCAACAGTAAACACCTTAAAACTACAGACTTCTCATCCTGAAAACTACAAACCAATATGCATCAAACATGAGTTCATTCTCATTATCCATCATCGATTTTTGCTGTTTGGCCTCAATTAGTCTGTTTCTTCAGTTCCTTCTCAGCCTTCAGAGTTTGGCTCAAACATTACTTTCTCAGAAAGGACTTTCTTGACTAACCTTCGTAAAGTTAGCTATCCCCACATATTTTATTTCTCCTTTAGAATGTAAGCTACAGGGGCGCCTGGGTAGCGCAGTCGTTAAAGCGTCTGCCTTCGGCTCAGGGCGTGATCCTGGTGTACCGGGATCGAGTCCCACATCAGGCTCCTCTGCTGTGAGCCTGCTTCTTCCTCTCCCACTCCCCCTGCTGTGTTCCCTCTCTCGCTGGCTGTCTCTCTCTGTCAAATAAATAAATAAAATCTTTAAAAAAAAAAAAAAGAATGTAAGCTACAAAAGAGTATAGACTTTATTTTTACTACTGTATCTGCAATTCCCAGAACAATGCCTAGCACATGGTAGGCAATTAGTAAATCTGGCAAAATGGGCAAATGTTTACCTGTTAATTCTGACAACACAGACCTTAGCTATCTTGTTCACATTCAAATCTAATAATGCCTAACTCTGTGCCTGGCATATAGTAGATGTTAAATATACAGCTGTTGAATAAATTAATCAATATGGTTCTTCAAAAGAAGTTTTTAAAGGAGGGAGAAAAAAAGGATTAGGGAGAGCTGGAAAGAATTTGAAAATCTAAACAAAATAAGGATCATGTTCTGATTCATTGTACTTAAGGGCACATCATCTCATAAATGGCTATGAATGCCTGCTAAAAATCACAGCGCTGCATAAAAACACATTTATGAATAGGCCTTAGAACACTTAATCTTTATGAAATTTGTGCCTTTGATCCAAAATGCAATGGAATAAGTAGGAGGTAATCAGTAATAATCATCCACTTTAGTGATTGCACAATCAGTGACAAGATAACTACTTCTTACATCTATGTACTTGAGTCATGCAAATGAGCATTTATACCAACCATATAATGTAAAAGTTAGACCAAAAGACCAAATTAAATCTCATTAAATGCCTGCAATAAGCGTTTTTAACCACAAGAAACATTCATTATATGAAATACTGCTTTTCAAGTGGTAATGTTAGTGAATACAATTTTAATTTCTGCTACATTAATTATTAGGAAGTAACTATTGGTATTTAAATATACAGGCATAAGAATGAACACCTAATGTGTGCAGAGTATTTTAGAGTCTTGGGGATACAAAGATAGGCAACTCATGGATAGATATATGTAAGTAATATTATGAAAAGTGGCAGATAATAGAAACAAGCCTAAAGTGCTATAGCAGCCCAGGTGAAGAAGCAATTAATTCTGAAGTGATCATGAAAAGATACAGAAAATAAGCAGTGTTGGAACTGGACATTGAACATGAACAGAAGTTTGTCCAAAACATAATTTCCTCTTCAACAATTCTCAGATAAATATTTAAAGCAGTGCATTGTTATATTATAAAAAATTATAAAACAATAATCACAGAATAACAAAAGCACAGGTGTTTTGGAAACAGAGAACACCTAGTCAAATCTCATTTAAAACAAACAAAACTCCCAACAAGTAGGTAAAATGAAGTCTGAAATGACTTTCTCAAAATTAAACATTAAAGAAGTCAAAACCTTCAAATAGAAGCAAGTCTTCTGAATCTTAAGCTATACTTTTTCCAGTACTGATAGATTATTATTTAAGAATAAAACAAAATATCAGTTAATAAACAACTAATTATTTAATAATTATAGTAGTTTGTATTCTACATGGCAATGAATGTTCATATTTTTTTCTAGTCCTTTAGCACTCACAGAATAAAAAAATAATTCTCTAGTTTATGAAATGAAAACTAACTTTTAATTATATGATCATATGGGCTAAATAATGTTTTGGTATATATACTTAATATATTTTGACATATGTATTTACCATAATTCCAAAAAGGTACTTCCATTTTAAAAGCTACATTTTAAAAATGAAGAATCAGCTTTTTGAATTGATTTATTATACATTGAACCGCTGAGGGTTTTTTTTGGTCACAATAGAAAAAAGACCATATTACAATGAAAAAAGTATCTTACTTCAGGATCTTATCATTCATCTCAACACTTATTTTGACTGCTTTTGTAAACCTTACCTTCATTCTTCTTTACTAAAGTAACCAAACTGCCCTCATGCTCATTCTAAAACACAGCAGGACTGATCTCCCATGGGGCTGTGTCTTCCCTCTGCCTGGAATGCTCTTTCTCCAGATATCCGTATTGCTTACTTCCTCACTTCCTTTAATTCTTGCATCAGTCATCACCTCCTCGATAAGTCCTATCCTAAGCATCCTGTTTAAAATGCCACCTTGCCCTCCTCCATTCTACCCTACCTCCAAACTCTTGGTCCCCCTTTCCCTGCTCTATTTTCATAACAGTTTTTACCTCCTTTCATGCTATATCACTTCCTGTTTATTATGTTTTACTTATTGTTTTTCTATACTACTAGAATGTAAGCCCATGAGCATTTAAATTTTATCCAGGTTGTTCACTGATCTATCCCAAAGACTCTAAACCCATGACTGGCAGAGGAAGTATTTGTTGAATACTGGATAGAGATGAATAAACACAGTAGCTAGAAAAATTTCAGATGATTTTACCAATGAATTCAATCAAAAATTAAGAAAGAGGGGCGCCTGGGTGGCACAGCGGTTAAGCGTCTGCCTTCGGCTCAGGGCGTGATCCCGGCGTTGTGGGATCGAGCCCCACATCAGGCTCTTCCACTGTGAGCCTGCTTCTTCCTCTCCCACTCCCCCTGCTTGTGTTCCCTCTCTCGCTGGCTGTCTCTATCTCTGTCAAATAAATAAATAAAATCTTTAAAAAAAAAAATTAAGAAAGAAAGAATGTCATCTTATGCAATCTTTTTTCAGGGACTAGAGATAGAGGGAACACCTGAAAGTACCTACAAAGAGATAGAAATTATTTAAAAAAAAAAAAAAGCACCAAACAGAAATCCCAGATATGAAAATTAAATACTTGAATTGAAAAAAATTCCCTAAAGGAGTTTAATAACAGACTTGAACAGTCAGAAGAAAACCAGCAAACTTAAAGCCAAGTCATTTGAAATTTCAAGTCTGAGGAGCAAAAAGAATAAAGAATGTAGAAAAATGAGCCTAAGGGACTTCTGAGATACCATCAAGAGGACCCATATAAGCAAAGAAGGAGAAGAAAAGGGAGAGGGAGGGGGAGAGGGAGGAAGAGGAAGAAGAAAAAGGAGAAAGAGAATGAGGCAGGGAGATTATTTGAAGAAATAATGACTAAAAACATCATAAATTTAAGGAAAAAGACAGGGATGTACAAATCCATGGAGATGGATCTACAAATCCAAGAGGCCCAACAAACTGCAAGGATAAATCCAAAGAAACCCACACTGAGACACATTATTATGAAGTTATCGAAAGACAAAGACAAAGAAGGAATCTTAAAGGCAACAATAGAAAAGCAACTCATCATTTACAAGATTTCCCAGCAGAAACCTTGTAAGTCAGAAGGCAGTGGGAAAATATAGTTAATGTGCTGAAAGAAAAACTTGTCAACTGAGAATTTTATATGCGGCAAAACTGTCCTTCGAATATGAGAAAGAAATTAACATTTCCCCAAATAAATAAAAGCTGAGGGAGTTCATTACCACTAGATCTGTCCTATAAGAACTGCTAAAGAGAGTCCTTCAGGTTGAAATAAAGGATGCTAGACATTATATAATGATTAAAGGATTAACTCACCAAGAAGATACAGCAATTATAAATATATCAAAGCTCCAAATATATAAAATAAACACTGATGTAATTGAAGAAGAAATAAATAGCTCTACAATAATAGCAGAAAACTTCAATAGCCTGCCTACTGCAACAGATAAACAATGAAACAGAGATCAGTAAGGAAATATAGGACCTGAACAACACTGTAGACCAATCTGATCTAACAGACACATACAGAATGCTCTATCTAACAATAGCAGAATACACATTTTTCTCAAGTGTAAATGGAACATTCTTCAAGATAAACCATATGTTAGGCCACAAAACAAGTCTTAATAAAATTTAAAAGACTGAAAGCATACAAAATACCTTTTTCAATCAGAACATAATGGAACTAGAAATCAACAGCCGAAAGAAAATGGAAAATCCACATATATGTGGAAATTAAACAACATACTATTAAACAATTAATGAGTCCTACAAGAAATCACAAGGAAAATTAGAAAATATCTTGAAGCAAATGAGACCACAATACAGCGAAACTTAAGGGATACAACAAAAGCAGTGCTAAGAGGCAAATTTATACGTATAAAAGTTTATGTTAAAAAAGAAGAAAAATCTCAAATCCTAATTATACCTTAAAACTAGAATTAGAGGAAGAGGAACAAATTAAACCCAAAAGTAATAAAAAGAAATAATAAATATTAGAGCAGTGATAAATAAAATAGAAAAGAGAAAAACAATAGAAAAAAATCAACAAAACCAAGAGTTTGTTCTTCAAGAGATAAACAAAACTGACAAACCTTTAGTTAGACTAAAAAAAAAAAAAAAGAAGACAACACAAATAAAACCAGAAATGAAAGAGGGGGCATTACTACTGATTTCATAAAAATAGAAAGGATTGAACAATTACATGCCCACACAAATTTGTCCATTTCATCTAGT
This sequence comes from Ursus americanus, assembly GCF_024610735.1. Taxonomy (NCBI): domain Eukaryota; kingdom Metazoa; phylum Chordata; class Mammalia; order Carnivora; family Ursidae; genus Ursus; species Ursus americanus. Next base: position 13,142,170 of record NC_142157.1, on the reverse strand, counting down.
TTATCCAAACTAGATGAAATGGACAAATTCCTAAAAACATACAAGCTACCAAGACCGAATCATGAAAAAATTTTAAATCTGAATAGCCCTATAATTAGTGAGGAAATTGAATCAGTAATCAAAAACCTCTCAATAACAAAAGAAGCCTAGGACCACATAGATTTACTGGTTAATTCTACTAAACATTAAAGGAAAATTAACACCTTAAACAAAAATTAACATCTTAAACTCTTAACAAGCAAGGACTAAGAATCCTTAAGCTCTTCCAAAAAATATAAGAGGAGTGACCAGTGCCTAACTCATTCTATGAGTCCAGCTTTACCCTGATACGAAAGCCAGGCAAAGACACTACAAGAAAAGAAAACTGCAGACCAATATCCCAATAAACACTGATACAAAATCTTCAAGTAAAATACCACCACTCTGAATTCAATAGCATATTTAGAGGGTCCCAATAGCATATTCAAAGGATCATACACAATAACCAACTGGGATTTATTCCTGGAATGCAAATCAATCAATGAAAATCAACAAATGAATACATGTCATTAACAAATGAAGAGTAAAGAAATGATCATTTAGTAAAGAAATGATGCAGAAATGCATTTGATAAAATTTAACACTCGTTTAAGATTTAAAAAAAATATTCAAACTAAGAATAGAAGAAAACTCCCTGGACATAATAAAGGCCATCTATGAAAAACCCATCACTAACATCACACTCATTGGTGAAAGACTAAAAGCCTTTCCTCCAAGAACAGGAACAGGCAAGGAGGCCTACTTTTGCCTTTTCTATTCAATACAGTACCAGAAGTCCTCGCCAGAGCAAGCAGTCAAGAAAAAGAAAAAACATCCATGGATAAAGAAGATGTCGTATATATATATAATGGAATATTAGTCGGCCATCAAAAAAAAACCGGAATCTTGCCATTTGCAAAAATGTGGATGGAACTAGAAGGTATCAGGCTAAGCAAAATAAGTCAATCAGAGAAAGACAACCATCACATGTTTTCACTCATATGTGGAATTTAATAAACAAAACAGAGGAGCATAGAGGAGGGGAGGGCAAAATAAAACAAGATGAAATCAGAGAGAGAGACAAACGAAAAGAGACGCGTAACTATAGGAAACAAACTGAAGGTTGCTGCAGGGGAGAGCAGTGGGGGGACAGGGTAACTGGGTGATGGGCATTAAGAAGGGCATGTGATTTAATGAGCACTGGGTGTTATAAAAGACAGATGAATTACTGAACTCTAACTCTGAAACTAATATACCCTATATGTTAATTAATTGAATGTAAATAAAATTAAACTAAAAAAAAGAATAAAGCCTTCCCATATCAAAAGTGGAAAAAAAAAGACATCCAAATTGGAAGAGAAGATTAAAATTATCTCTATTTCTCTATTCACAGATGACTTGATCTTATATGTAAAGAACCCTAAAGAAGCCACAAAAAGACTGTTAGAACTAATCAATGAATTCAGAAAAGTTTCAGGGTGCAAAATCAGTTTCATGTCTATACACTAACAATGAATCTGAGAACGAAATTCAGAAAACAATTCTATTTACAATAGCACCAAAAAGAATAAAATACTTAGGAATAAATTTAAGCAAGGCAGCAAGAGACTTGTACAGTGAAAACTATAAAAACACTGTTGAAAGATATTAAACAAGACACAAAGAAAGGTAGAGACATCCTGTGTTCACATATTGGAAGACCTGATATTGTTAAGATGTCAATACTACCCCAAACAATTTACACATGCATTCCCTATCAAAATCCCAAAAAGAAATAAAAAAAAAATCCATTCTAAAATTCACACAGAATCTCAAAGAATCTTAACCCAAACAATACTAAAAAGAAGGATAAAGTTGGAGGTCTCACACTTCCTGATTTCAAAACTTACTTCAAAGTTACAATAATCAAAACAATGTGATACTGGCATAAAGACAGACATACAGAACAAAAGAATAAATTAGAGAGCCCAAAAATAAAACTTCACATATACGATGTTCAAATGATTTTCAATGATTTTCAACAAGACTGCCAAGACCATTAAATTGGCAAAGAACAATCTTTTCAACAACTGGTGCTGAGAAAACTGGATAACCATGTGTAAAAGAATGAAGTTGAATCCTTATGTTACACCATATACAAAAAATTAACCCCCTGCGTCAGGCTCCCAGATCAGAGGGGAGTCTGCTTGGGACTCTCTCTCTTTCCGTCTGCCCTTCCCCCCCATGATCGCTCTCTCTCTCTCTCTTTCTCTCTCTCTCAAAAAAATAAATAAGCCTTTAAAAAAAAAAGATTGAAAAAATTAACCCCAAATGTATCAAAGACTTAAACATAAGAGCTAAAACTACAGAACTTAGAAGAAAAAATAGAGAAAAGCTTCATAACGGTGGATTTGGCAATGACTTCCTGGATATGACACTAAAACACAGGCAACAGAAAAAAATAGAGAAATTGGATTTCATAAAAACTCTTGTGCATCAAAGGACACTATCAACGGACTGAAAAGACAACCTGCAGAATAGAAGAAAATATTTGCAAATCATGTATCTTATAAAGGGTTAACCGGAATGTAAAAAGAACTCCTACAGGACAACAACAAAATAACCCCATTTAAAATATGGGCAAAGGACTTGACTAGATACTTGTCCAAAAAGATATACAAATGGCCAATAAGCAAATGAAATGATGCTCATCACCACTAATCATTAGGAAAATGCAAACCAAAACCATAATGAGATACTACTTCACACCCATTAGGATGGCTATTATCAAAAACACAGAAAACAAGTGTCGTTGAGGTTGGGAGAAATTGGAACTCTTGTGCCTTGCTGGCGGGAATGTAAATTAGCGTAGCTGCTGCAGAAAATGGGATAGTGGCTCCTCAGAAAAACACAGAATTAACAATTCTACTTTTGGGTATATATTCAACAGAACTGAAAGCAGGTTCTCAAAGAGATATATGTATATCCGTGTTTGTAGCCGTATTATTCACAGTGGCAAAAGGGTGGGAGCAACGTGCATGTCCGTCAATGGATGACATGCACTGATACAACGTTGTATAGACATACAATGGAATATTATTCTGTCTTAGAAGGGAAAGGACATTCTGACACATGCTAAAACATGGATTAGCCTAGGAGACATTATGCTTACCAAAAAAGGGCAGCCACAAAAGGGCAACTATTGCACGGTTCCATTTACATAGAGTACCTAGAACAGTCAAACTCAGAGATGCAAAGTCGAGTTGTGCTTACTAGAGATTTGGGGGAAGGAGAATGAATGGAAATTGTTGTTCAATGGGTAGAGTTTCAGTTTAAGAAGATAAAAAAGTTCTGGAGATGGATGGTGGTGATAATAGTTCAACAATAGGAAGGGACTTAATCTCACCAAACTGCACATTTAAAAATGATTAAAAGGATAAATTGTATGTAACGCGCATTTTGACACAATAAAAATGTTACTCGGGAGGTAGTAGAGGGAAACAAAGTAATGAAAAAGAGGAAAGCCTAACTGAAAGATATGGAAAGGAGAATGGAACGGTCCACTTGCCCTCAGACTCACGCATAACCTTCCATGTCCTGAGTCTGGAGAGCTGATACCTCAAAACCGTATTTCCCACCCTACTTGTTTCCTTGGCTTCCTCCTCCGCTAAATTCTGTCCGTGAGAGTCTCAGGCAGGAGACTGGATGGGAGGAGGAGGGGATATCAGGATATTTCTCCTCTGCTGTGTCTGGGTTTTATGATGTCTCCATCAGTGGCTATGTCTCTATGGTCCCTGTTTCTGTAAGGCAGAACCTGCTACAGCTCGAGGGGACCTCAGCTTCTGGGATCTGGTAAGACTGTCTCCTTATTGCAAGCCTACAGCCCAAGCAGTGACAAGAGTTTTTTGCTATTGCTAAACATAAACGGCCTCACTATGCCCTCTTTGGCATTCAGATGTCCCAAAACATTTCTAACTAGTTTTTTACATGTCTTAGTCTATTCAGGCTGCAATAACAAAAACACCATAAGCTCGGTGGCTTTTAAACAACAAATACTTATGTCTCCCAGTTCTAGAGCTGGGACGTCCAATGTCATGTGCTGGCAAATCCAATGTCTGGTGAGGACCCACTTTCTAGACAGCTGTGTTTTCGCAATAACCTCACGTGGCGGAGAAGCTGAGCTAGATTTCTGGGGTCTCTTTTATAAGGACATTAATCTTACTCGTGAGGCTCCTCATAACCTAATCACCTCCAAAGACCCTACCTCCCAACACCCTGGTGGTCAGGATTTCAACATAGGAATTTTGGAAGGACACAAACATTCAGACCAGAGCACCATCTGAAATTCCCTGTTGAAGCATCCAGTATTAACTGTTTTCTAGACTGACTCAGTCCAACACACATCCAATTCACTTGAGAAGAAGAAAATAGAGAGAATGGAGAAAAAGCAACAGGTAATGGCCGAGAGTTTTCCCAAAAAGGTGAAAGGTGTCAACACTCAAGTTTAGGAAGCTCAAGTAGGGTAGATAAAAAGAAATCCACAGTTAGATACACACCACAGTAAAACCATGGAACCCCAAAGACAAAGAAAAGCTCTTAAAACCAATCAACTAGAAAATATATATTACATGTAGAGGAAAACAATTAGAATGATTGCTGATACTTCTTTTTGTTAAGATTTATCTTTTAGAGAGAGAGAGGGAGAGCCGGGGGAGGGGCAGAGGGAAAGGGGAGAAGCAGACTCCCTGCTGAGTGGGGAGCGCCACGTGGGGCTCCATCCCAGGACCCTGAGATCATGACCTGGGCAGAAATCAAGAGTCAGACACTCAACCAACTGAGCCACCCAGGTGTCCCTTGACTGCTGATATTTCAATAGAAAGCAGTAGTACGTTATATTAAAAAAAATATATATATATATATATATATTCAAATGAAAGACCATAATTGTTAATCTAAACAAAAGTATCCACAAAAGTATCTTTCAAGATCAAAGGCAAGATAAAGACAAATACATATATATTCAAATGAAAGAAAATAATTGTTAATCTAAACAAAAGTATCCACAAAAATATCTTTCAAGATCAAAGGCAAGATAAAGACATTTTTCACCAAAAAAGAATGTGTGTTTAACAATAATGACCCCTGAGAAAGAGCACATTTATAGGATACCTTTCAAGAACAGTAATGATTCACAAGAAAGGTCTAAATTGCCAAAAACAGCAAAGCAACTGTTATGCACGTGTATAAATCTAAACCAGCACTGACTGCAAGACACAAGAATAGATAATAATGAATGATAATAATAATGAAATGAATAATAATGAATAAAATGAATAATAATGAAAAGTGCAGTAATAGGATTTCAGTGTTCCTAAATTCCTTATATGGTTAAAGAGGCAGTTAGAAATAATAACTTCAGACTTTTAAGATAAATATACATGTTAAAATATATTAAACACGAGAACCTCAAAGTACCATTATATACAGAAAGTAGCAGGTGGCTTTCCTCAAAGCCAAGCAATATTGTAATACCCCAATTCTTACTTTTAAAAACATTCATCATATATTTTTGCAGAACATATTGGAGGATCCTTCCCTCAACGCGCCCACCTCTGCTAAGCTGTTTCAACTTCGCCACGAAAAGTTTAAGTTAGATTCAAAAGGAGTTCCTGCCTACAACGGAAGAGACATACTGGAAGGTCAACAGGTCGGCTACCTAAGTTATCCCTCTCCACCCGGCAGCCAGAATGATCGCAACACAGAAAATCAGATCACATTAGTTTCCTGCTAACGAGCCTTCAAAATCCATATTCTTACTGCGTGCTCCAGACCCTGAACGATCTGGCTCTTTCTGACACCCCTAACTAAACTCGCCCGAAGTTTTTCGTCACCACTCCCTGTGTCTTCAGCCTCCACTGACTCCTGACAGGTGTTGGAACACCATAGACTCTTGTCTGCTGCAGGATGCCCTGTTGTCTTGGCCCAGCTGCCTCCCCAAACCCTCTGCATGGCTGGCTTGACCTTCTCTCTCACACACACCATGAGGATCTCATACAATTACTACACCCACAAATGAACTAACCCTGCTCTTATCTTATTGTATAGATTATCCTCTTGGCATGACTGTGAAAGTAATAAAGGCTCCCTGTTAAAAGAAGCCCACTAAAAAGTGTGTTTGCCATAGAAAAAACTTCCCAGAGACACCAGGTGAATCCCCACACAAGTTTTGGGTATCTCCTTTCTCACAGAAATTTAAAACACACTCATAGAAATCTCTGGTCTAGCTTAACTGCAGACCAGATGAACTGGACACATATCCCTTTTCAGCTTTCCAATAACATAGGTAATAAAGTATGGCCTAAAAAAGACCTTGTCTAGTTATATGTATGGTCTGTTTTGAACGAGCCATAATCAATGTTTTGTTCCCTTCAATTTGCTTAAAGATGCTCTGTAGAGAAGGAGAACAAGGACTACCGATGTACTTCCATACATGTATTCTTCCTACCACTCATTTTCTTAGTTTGTAATTATGGGGATAAAAGTACTCGCTTAAAATAAATGCTGAAACCGAAAGAAAGGCTATCATTTCCTAGCAAATTTCTCCATAGTTAAAAAGTGGCATTAGTAGGATGCCTGGGTGGCTCGGTTGGTTAAGTGTTTGCCTTCAGGTCAGGTCATGATCCCAGGGTCCTGGGATCAAGTCCTGCGTTGGGATCCTTGCTCAGCAGGGAGCCTGCTTCTCCCTCTGCCTGCTGTTCCCCCTGCTTGTGCCTTCTCTCTCTCTCTCTGACAAATAAATAGATAAGATCTAATAAAAGATAAAAAAATAAAATAAAAAGTGGCATTAGTGAGAACCCAAAACAACTTTAAGTCATCAGAACACTACTTTAAGCTTTAGTACAAATCTGTAAGCTTCAATGTCCACAGCTATAAAATGGAATGATAACGCATGTCTGAACTAATTCTGAGTTGATTTAAGTATCAAATAAGGAAAATGTTTCATAAATTGTAATACAAGATTACTCTACTCCTTTTTAAAGGATAAAAGTTGGGTTACGGTTTTGGCCACACAATCACCCGTACAAATTAGTAAGGTTTATTTTCTGAGTCAGAAATCACAACCTGCAACGTCTGCAGGGCAAGGGAGGTGAAATACATGAGTGAAGCAGGTGGGAAGAAGCACAAGCAGGGAGTGGAGGCCTTGTGGAAATTGGAGCGTATGCAGACTCTGTCCAAAGTGGGCAAGCTCCGTCTTGCAACTGTTTTTCAGGAAAAGCTAGGACTCTGGGAATTTATATAACATGTACTAATTTTAAAATATTGGTAAACGGGGTGGGGGGCGCTTGAGTGGCTTGGTCAGTTAAGTGTCTGCTTTCGGTTCAGGTCATGATCCCATGATCTCTGGGGTAGAGCCCCATATGGCATCCAGATCCCTGCTCAGTGGGGAGTCTGCTTCTCCATCTCTCTCTGCCCCTCCCCAGCTTATGTTCTCTCTTTCTCTCTTGCTCTCCTCCAATAAATAAATAAAATCTTAAAAAAATTAAAATATTGGTAAATGATTTTAAAGTATTTAATTATTTTAAAGTGATGAGCTCACCCAAATCAACATGTCTAAAGACCAAATTCAGCTTTTATGCTATCACCTTATGACTTCTACGTGAGGTTTTGTGTTCTTTGTCAAGAAATGGACAACAGACATAAACCTAACCACATGGTATAATCATCCTCAGAGCTCAGGAAAAATGGACACTAACAGCGGCTAGCCTTTCTCCGACTGACTACCATATGCCAGGTGCCTACTGTACTTATAGTTTTATATGCATTATGTCATTTAAGACTCATAAGAAACATTCCAGAAAGGCATTACTGTAACCCGTATTTTCAGAAAAGAAGACTGGGATTAAAGAGTTTTTAAGGTCATAATGCTGGTGAATGGTAGAGTCAAGAAAAAGAGCAGGTCAAAGGCCATGGTAGAAAGTTGGTGTTCAATGATAGATGATTTCAGTTCAGAAGGGTAATGCTCCCCAACTTGAGGTTCCTGACTCCCTATGTGTCCCCAAAGTGCTAAGAGGTCTTCTGTGAATTATTTTGAAAGTCTAATGGAAATGTTCTATTAACCCTCTAATGGATAACTGAATTTGTTTCCTGTTACCAGGGAAAGGGAGTTTGCTAGACAAATCTTTCAAATTATAGGTCCAGGGGAAAGATTAATGAAGGGATCTTTGTTTAAAAAAAAAAAGTTGGAAATGAAAAGTTTAGAGCACTGACATCGTAGAAATTATTAAAATGATAAAACATTTCACATCACAACTTTATATAATCTACATTCATATACTCTAAAGTAGATTTGCACTTACAAATATTTGTTCGTTCACCAAACTCTTAGTAGCAACTAACGGACCTTCAAATATTTTGGATTTGGCAGATAAAAGTTATTTTTCAAACACTTGCACAACAAATTTAGGCCGTAAAGATACAGTTGAAAAAGAAAGAGCAAGACAATGTTACCCCCTTTTATGATGTGACCATAATCTCTTGCAAATAGATAAACCAAGCTGGTATTAAAGACCATCAAGTTGAATCTTTCACTTTGCACTTTTCTCCCTCACCAATAATAATAAAAAGAAGGACTAAGACAAATGAGAGTAATTTTTCACAGGAGCCAGACATCACATCAATATACTCATAAAAAACAAGTTATCATTGAAATCATATACATCTCTAATTCTCCCATTTGAAAACAATTACCTTTTATAATGTCATAAAAATCAATATGGCATGGATAACACGGACCCTCATTTATTTGTCAAAACTTGGAACTTAGGCTCCAGCAAATCCAGAGGACTTGTCAAGTTGATCACCTACCTTTAGAAAAGTCTGAAAGTCATGCATAATAATGCTCAGATGAAAGACATAAAGCATCCAGGCTGCGGCTGTGATCCTGGGCCTGTGACACACAACAACAAAGTCTTGGTGTTACAGGGATAAGCATCCAGGATCTGGGGAAAGTAATCAGAAGTTGAACTTACAAACATTTAAGCAGTATGGCAGGACTAGAATTTTCTCCTCTGTGTTAGCATTTTTACACAACTAACACGGAGCACAAAGCACTTCATCTCCTTTACTGGTATAAAACAAATATAAAGTCACTGGAACAATGTGAATTATAAAAAAACAACATAAACTTAAGGCTTTAAGAGCACCTACAATCACCAAGAAAACTGCAGAAACAATGAAACCCATGAAGAGTCTTCGGATTTTCAAAAATCTTTTTTTTTTTCTTTTTAATTTTAGTGCCTGTACAACGGCTATTTCAAGGCTTACGTCCAATTACCATCCTACTAATAATAAATGATCACTTACAATTTTGTTTAAAATTTCTCTTAGGAAAATGTTAGCAAGGTGCAAATAGAAGAAACTACTGGAAAACAGAACAGGGCTGTTAGCAAGTTGAAATGACATCGTTTCTGGTAGGATTCCCCTATTTCTCCACAAGGATCACAGTGCTCTTGTCTGCACTTTCTCTCTCTTCAGAAAGAAAACTTTCCAGAGGCGCATGGAGTTGCAGGGACCCCAGACCCACCGACCTGCTCCTCGAGAAATCATCCCCAGCAAGAGCTTCCCGGGGCCGACCCAGCGCGGCGTGGCGTGGCGCCACAGGTTCCCCCCGGAGGCGAGGTGCGTCCTCCCTCCGTTGTCCCCGCACGTTCTTCACGCTTGCGCCCCAGCTCTCCGAGCCGGCCCGGGGCGCGCACGGACGCCGTGGCTTCGCGCTCTCGGAGCCCCGCGCGCGCCCTCCACGTCCCCGAGAGCGGGAAGCGGCACCGCTTCCAACGCCGCGCAGGCCCCGCCCCGTCGCCGGGCTCCTCGCCGGACCCGCGCGGCCCTGATCCCTTCCTGGGCCGGAAACGGGTGCCTCCTTATTCCCCTCCCGGGGCGCAGGGACGTGCTTCCTCCCCGCCGCGCCCCCGCCGCACCCCGTGCACGCCAAAAGAGATGGTCGCGCCACCTGCGCCTCGGAATCTCGCGGGACCGTTGGCTGGCGGCCGGGGCTGCGAGGGCCTTCCCGGGGACTCGGCCCGCGCCTTCCTGGCCTGGTGCCCGGGACGTGGGGGAAGGGGAATGCAGCGCCCACCCTGGGGCGTCCCGGATCCCTGGAACGCCCGGAGAGGCCCAGTGTCCTGGAACAGATTCACCTCATTTTAATGTGCGGTGTCTCCCCCCGGCCACGCCAAGAACTTACCTAGTCTTTGGGGCTGGCTCCGTCGGGGCTGAAAATGAGCATCGGTTTTAGACCTGCAAAAGGAAAGTGACTAATGAAGTTATCCCCGGATACCAATTCACTTTGGCGGTTTAAGGAACCTGGAAAACTGGAAGCTTCAGGAAGACTGCTATGAATTACCAGTCCTCTAGCTGGTCCCGTGCGGCGCCAGTCCTGTGCTCCCTGTCCTGACAGTTCTGAGCCCACGGAATGGTCATGCTGACCACATTCCCCTGAACAGCCTCAAGGGACATTTTGCACATAGTTAAGCCTTCCTTCCCCCTCAACAGGTGAGAACCACAGTCAAAATGTCCTTTGATTCTGTTAATAATATAAATGGGCCTAACATTCATGATGTTATCGAAGTGAGAAGAATTCTAGAATAGAGGTCATCGAGTCCTAATCAATGCATTTGCCTTAAGAAAGAACATAGTCATTTCTATAGATGCCAAAAAGGCATTCATCATATTCAAGATCCTTCCTCGGAAAAGATCTCTGAAATCTAGAAATCGAACAATGAATTTTTCTCAGACTATCATGTATCTCATCTGATATCTGAGGATATCTCAGAATATTGAGAATATCATATCAATACTAACATGTAAACAGACTCCAAATTTTGAGTTACTTCTTTAAAAACCAGCATGTTAAATTTATTATTTAACATAATAAAAAGAAGTAACCAACTGGCCACATACAAAATAAAATAAGCGAACTATAACCAATTAAAATACAATGGGAAAATAGATCCCATTCACAATAGCAACTAAGAATACGAAATAATTAGGAATGATAAAAAATGAGAGATGTAGGAGATCTGAAAAAGAAAAATGCAGGACTATTGAGAAAGTATCTATAAAATATTTTATTAACTAGGGAGACAGAGGATATCCTTAAATTAGAAGACAAGATTTTAAATACATAATTACTACTTCCTAAATTATGAGACAAAAATATTCTAGAATTCATCTTAGAAACTACATAAACTAGAAAAGCTAAGACAGTGGTTCTCATACTGTGGTCTTGGGGCATCTGAGGTCATTCAAGCGGTTCACAAAATCAAAATTGCTTTCATGATAGTATTAAGACTTTTTTTCACTCCTTTTTCGGTATCCATTCTTTCACAAGTATATGGTCAAGTTTTCCAGTGGCTACCTCCTATGTCTTATTACAAGAGATTGAATGAAGAAGCAGATATATCTTCTATCATGCCAAGCATGAAACAAATTTGCAAGAATGTAAAGGAATGCCGCTTCTTCCACTAAATTTCTTTTGTTTTGGAAACTGCAGAGATCAAGCATAAAATCACGATGCTTCAAATTGTCTAATCACCATTTATGGCTTTTCAATGATGGGCTCAACTTTGGCCAAGTGAGTCTTTCTTGGGACTTTTCCCTGGCTCCATTCAAACCGAACACCCACTCTCCTCTGTACTTACTGAACCATTAAAATCTCAGTCGTGATACACTTTATTGTTCTTTTCCTGTGGAAAAGCATTTGCCAGAATCAGTATGATGGGTACAGTAGGCACTTCTTTTTTAAAAGAATTTCATCCCTTCATTCTTGATTCATCATTCAATAAATATTTACTCCTTGTTCCTATAGGCTAGAGCTCTTCTGGACATTGAATTTGAAAGCCGTCTTTGCCATATATGCGTGTAAAACGTTTGCAGCCTTTGCTCTTTAAATGAGCTGACACCCCATAACTAAGTGGGAGACTACTAACATCAGGTTACTAATATAAATGATACCCAGATAGTTGAGACTAACACATTCTTTCACCACTAACCTTATGTAAATCATCTAACTTGTTCTGGATTCATAACTGGTTCAGAAAATTGGCCCGGGTGTTTTCTTAATCTTTGTTTTGGGCCCTTTGGCTGGTTGCCCCCTTGCTATCAGTTTCTCAGTTCTAAGGACCTGTAAACATTTACATATGCATGACTGCTAGTGCAAGTACATCAAAACTGTCATTTTTACTTCATCCATTGAGGCAGAGTCCAAGATTTGACTTATATACGTTTGTAAAATATTCCACATTTTAAGATCCCATTGGAGTCACTGACTTGATTTTTCTTTATGAATCTTGAACTTCTGCGATTGCTTTGCATTGGGTTGTGTGGGAGGGAGGAGCTACGTAATTTAGTTGAAATGTTGCATTGCCATAAAGTGTATGCAAGCTGCTTCAAGTAGCATACATTGCATAGGCTTTCTTTCCCTCTTGCTCCTTATGTGTCGGGCAGTAAAACAAATAGTAGAAATGAAGAACGTGTCGTTTGGTTGATGATGATTTTTGCTGGAGGCCGTTTTTTCTACCTTCCCCTAAATTCATTTGGTATCAGATACTTCCACTGACTCTCATCAACTGGCACGATAACATATCAAATAATCATTATCAAAATAAAAATTTTGGTTCGGATTCTTAATTGGAAATAAAACCATAGTTGAAAAATAGTTTCATTTTAGGGGCATCTGGGTGGTGCAGTCAGTTGGGCAACCAACTCTTGGTTTTGACTCAGGTGGTTTATCTCCTTAGGCCTGAGATCACTCGCATGGGGCTCTGTACTTGGTGTGGCGTCTGCTAGGAGTTTCTCTCTCCCTCCCGCTCTGCCCCTCCCTGCTGTGCGCGTGCTCTCTCTCTCTCTTTCTCAAATAAATAAATAAATCTTAAAAAAAATAGTTTCATTTTTAGAAAGTACATTTTCCAGGGCGCCTGGGTGGCACAGTTGTTAAGCGTCTGCCTTCAGCTCAGGGAGTGATCCCAGTGTTCTGGGATCCAGCCCCACATCAGGCTTCTCCGCTGGGAGCCTGCTTCTTCCATTCCCACTCCCCGTACTTGTGTTCCCTCTCTCACTGGCTGTCTCTCTCTGTCAAATAAATAAATAAAATCTTTAAAAAAAGAGAAAGAAAAAAGAAAAGAAAGTACATTTTCCAAGAAAATTTAATGAAGGTAATCAATTAGGATAAGCACTTATAAAGTCCTTTTCAGGGGGTGGGAAAAAAGGATAAGAATTATGGGCAAGAAGTAGGGTTAAAATCTTTACAGAAAGTAGATTAAGGTATTTTACATCTTTCCTTCAGAACATGTATAGCTAACATGGCTTTTTAAAAGTTTGAAATGTGTGGATTCCTGGGTGGCTCAGTCAGCTAAGCAGCTGCGTTTGGCTCAGGTCATCATCCCAGGCTCCTGGGATTAAGTCCCACATCAGGTTCCTTGCTCATCAGGGAGCCTGCTTCTCCCTCTGCCTGCTACTCCCTCTGCTTGTACTCTCGCTCTCTGACAAATAAATAAATAAATAAAATCTTTCAAAACAACTTTTGAAATGTGTTGAGAGATTTCTTGATTTTGTTTATTGTTTTCATTTGTTTTTTAAGGTCTCTGGATGTTGCAGGCTGTTTATAATTGTGCATTTTTCCTTATGGAGCATTTTGGGTTGGAAGGTAGAAGGTTGTGGTAGGAGGGAATTTAAGGGAAATTTCAACATCCTATACTTCAGTCCCCTATTTTATAGGACACCAGGAGTTAATTCACTTGCCTGAGGTCACACATCAAGCAGGTGGCCCTCCCAAGGGAAGAGCACTGACCTTCTTTCTTTTGGCCCACGTTCTTGCCAGAACATTGCACTCCCTGTCTGATCAATTTTAGGGTAGGTTTTGGGCTGCTGGGAACTCAGTTGGGAAGGTACCCATGGTATACAAATACATACACATTATGATGATGGTGATGATCTTTATTGTGGACCCCGACACAGTTCCTAAAGAAAACGGACCCCTTAGATCTCCTTATGTCAATGTTTTGGACTTGACGATCCTAGATGTAAAAGATCCATATATAGAAAGAGAATCAAGAAAATAAATAATTTTTAATTTCATTCATTAAAAAATATGGATCAGGGGCGCCTGGGTGGCACAGCAGTTAAGTGTCTGCCTTCGGCTCAGGGCGTGATCCCGGCGTTATGGGATCAAGCCCCACATCAGGCTCCTCCGCTATGAGCCTGCTTCTTCCTCTCCCACTCCCCCTGCTTGTGTTCCCTCTCTCGCTGGCTGTCTCTATCTCTGTCAAATAAATAAATAAAATCTTAAAAAAAATACATAGATCAAAAGCTTCCTGTATGCCAGGTATATTCTCAGTGTAGGGGGTATGACAATCCAAGGAACGGTCAAAATCTTTGCTTGTATGGAACTTGTGTTCTAGTTGTAGAAACTAAATAAATAAGTCAAATATATTTCACTTCAGATGGTAACAAATATGAAAAGAAATAGAGCAAGGAAAAGGGATAAAAATGTTGGGGGTAGAGGCTGTAAAAAGTAGTGTGGGGAAGGGCAGGGCCAACTGAGAAGGTAGCATTCAGGCCCTATGGGAATGAGGATCCAAGAATTAACATGGTGGCCACAGCCCATGAAACATGGAGGCTGTTTTTGACCCCACGGAGAAGTGTCCTCCTGTGGGGTAGGGTTGTCTCTACTGAAACACCCAGATCTCCAGGGTGCCTTGTTTACTCTCTCTTCACTCTTATCAGTGGAGGTGAGGCCATTGTGAGTTCGCTTTCTGTCCAAAAGTATCCCAAGTGTTTAGTGATTTAAAATGTGATGAGCCCTGGGGCGCCTGGGTGGCACAGCGGTTAAGCGTCTGCCCTTCGGCTCAGGGCGTGATCCTGGTGTTATGGGATCGAGCCCCACATCAGGCTCTTCCACTATGAGCCTGCTTCTTCCTCTCCCACTCCCCCTGCTTGTGTTCCCTCTCTCGCTGACTGTCTCTCTCTGTCAAATAAATAAATAAAATCTTAAAAAAAAAAAAATGTGATGAGCCCTTGACATCAAGGAGGAGACACAGGAAGAAGGAACTAAGAGCTGGAACTTAACCCACGGTATGTCTGAGATTGTGCAAAACCATTGACATCGATATCCAACCTGTTCTTTTTTTTTCCCAGCTCTATTGAGATATAATTGACATATAACATTGTGTAAGTTTAAGGAGTCCAAGTATTGATTTCATACATTTATATATTGCAAAATGATTACCACCATAGCATTAGTTAACACTCCTATCTTGTCCATTTTATTTTTGTGGTGAGAACATTTAAGATTTACAATCTCAGCAACTTTCATGTATATAATACAGTATTAATTATTAGCTATCACCCCCATGTTATACATTATATCCCCAGAACTTATCCACCTAATAACTGGAAGTTGGTACCCTTTGACCAACATCTCCCCATTTTCCGAACTTCTAGCCCTTGGCAACCACCATTCTACACTATTTCTAGGAATTTAGCTTTTTTAGATTCTGCTTATGAGGGATATCATATGGTATTTGTCATTCTCTCTCCGACACTTAGCATGATGCCTTCAAGATTCATTGAAGTTGTCACAAATGGCAGGATTTCCTTCCTTCTCATGGTTGAATAACATTCCATTGTATGTATATATATATATACACACTACATCTGCTTTATCTGCTCATCTGCTGACAGACATTTGGGTTGAATATTCTTAATTTCACCGCATCATGCAGGTTGTCACCACTCAGGAAACTTAACAGTGAATCCAGGAATCCAGTAAAGTGGTTATTTGGATGCTTCTGGGTAGACACACACCACAATGTGGTAGAGACGGATGGAGGATCCAAGAAGAATCAATTTTGGAAGGAAATGACCTAAAAACATAGAATCAAATTCCTGTTTTCCACACAGTTACGAGGGATTAGAAATCTTGTGCCTGACTTTAAAAATTGTGAAACTAACAAAGCATTCGGTCTCTCTGTATGATCAAATACTGGGATGTGAGGAATTTTCAGGTCAAAATGCATGTGTATTCGTATCTCCTATTGACATTGTAAATAACCTCTGGGAGATCCTGAACATATTCAGGCAAAAGCAGGCAAACAAACCTTCAGGACATTACAAGTGTAGAAAATCCTTAGAGTTAAATATGCCAGGGAGTAAGTATAAGAGAGTAAACAGAATGAAAATATCCTACAGTCATAAAAGTACTGCGTATTTATGAGAGTGCTTCAAAATTCTCTCTATTCTTTTTTTTTTTTAGGCTTTATTTATTTTATTTTAGAGAGAGAGAGAGAGAGTGGGGGAGGGGAAGAGGGAGAGAAACTTAAGCAGACTCTGTGCTGAGCACCGAAGCAGATCTCATGACCCTGAGATCAGGACCTGAGCCAAAACCAAGAGTCAGGTGCTTCACTGACTGTGCCAACTAGGTGCCCCCCCCAAATACTCTTGGTATGGTATTCTACAATACCCAGCATGTTTTAGTTATCTTGACCCTTCCAGACCATTACATTTCAATAGAGTTTATTTCACTTACTTTGGTTTATTTTTCCCATACAAAACTCAACTCTTATTTTAGATTAGCAGTAAAAAAAAAAAATCTGGATTCATCATACACGTTTAATTAATTTATTGTCAATTTACCTCTTGGCTATGTACAATGTACAGTATGTATTTGCAATTTCTACATTATTTAAAGTTACAATGTACTGTATGTATTTGCAATTTCTACATTATTTAAAGTTTCTGTGCCTCAATTTACTCATCTAGAAAATGGTGAAAATAAGAATATTATCTACATCATAGAGCTATTTTGAAGACTAAGTGAAGGAAATCATTATAGGAACTCTGTACCTTAAGTGGCGTATAATACATGATTAACATACATTAGCTTTAATTATTACTGCTGTCATCAGTATTATAATTATCATCTTCCTCTCACAGAAGGATTTCAGGGCTCCTATTACAAAACTCTTTTCATCATATTCCAATATGCCAATTATTTGAATTAAGAAACTTGGATAATTTCATGGAGAGTGGTCTTTATAATCTCATGGAAAGAAACTGGCCTTTATTATCACTGAGATTCACTCTAGTACTAGCCGCGTGAATTTTGTACACTTCTTTTAATTTCTCCAAACATTGTTTTTCTCTTTTGTATGACAAAATAGCTATTATTAATGCCTTCACAGAGATATGCATACTCAAGTTCAGAGATGTTAAGAACAAAAAAGATGATACATAAGGACTGGTACTTTGTTGACTCATTAAATGATAACTATTGCTTTTAGTTATTATTTCTTTCAAGTAAACCCTGATACTAAAACTATGTGTTTCTTCAAACTGAGGCAGCCAAAGTCAAGACTAATAGAGACTTTTCCCTCCAGAAATACCACTTACGAATTGAATGTTTCCTACTTCTTTTTTTTTTTTAATGAAGATTCTAATTCAATAAGCCTGAGAAGGAACCTCAGATTCTTTTTTTTTTTTTTTTAAGATTTTATCCATTTATTTGACAGAGATAGAGACAGGCAGCGAGAGAGGGAACACAAGCAGGGGGAGTGGGAGAGGAAGAAGCAGGCTCCCAGCAGAGGAGCCTGATGTGGGGCTCGACCCCATAACGCCGGGATCACGCCCTGAGCCGAAGGCAGACACCCAACCGCTGTGCCACCCAGGCACCCCTGAATGTTTCCTACTTCTTTCCTACCCAGTATTGAGTCTTCTGCACAAATCTAAATAAAGAGGTGACCGTGGCTTCTAAGAGCCTACTACTTTCTGTTAACCATATTCCTTCATTGAACGAGGAGCCTGAATTGTGTAGATGAATCCTATCCTCCTTCGGGTAGGTGATCGAATGTACCAAAATAAAAAGACACACACAGCAACCGCCTGGCTCCTTTTCAGGGACAGACACCGAGGGGTCTGGTTCTGTCATTGAGAGAACCTCACTCGAGTTCTCACAGAGGAGGAAGAGCACTGCCACTCACCTGCATCACATTTCCTTTGACTGATCTCATCCAAACTGAAAGGCAGGCAGGAGGCCCAAAGAACAGCCCCGGAGGTGAAGCCAGATCCACCCATTCTAGTGAGGAATCATATGGGCAATGCCAGGCGAATCACAGAACAAACAGAAGCAACCATTCTTGGGAAACAATTGGTTTT
Organism: Ursus americanus; assembly: GCF_024610735.1. Lineage (NCBI taxonomy): Eukaryota > Metazoa > Chordata > Mammalia > Carnivora > Ursidae > Ursus > Ursus americanus. The sequence continues at coordinate 13,123,966 of NC_142157.1, read as the reverse complement.
CGTCCATGTTTATGTATTAGTTCATGATTGCTGAAACTTCCTTCTTTGGCAGAGACTTTCTTTTACTTTTTTTGTTTTTTAAAATAATTTTTTATTATGTTAGGTTAGTCACCATACAATACATCCTTAGTTTTTGAGGTAGTGTTCCATGATTCATTATTTGCGTATAACACCCAGTGCTCCATGCAATACGTGCCCTCCTTACTACCCATCACCGGTCTATCCCATTACCCCACCCTCCTCCCCTCCGAAGCCCTCAGTTTGTTTCTCATAGTCCATAGTCTCTCATGTTTCATTCCCCCTTCTGATTGCCCCCCCTTTCTTTATCCCTTTCTTCCCCTACTGATCATCCTAGTTCTTATGTTCCATAGATGAGAGAAATCATATGATAGTTGTCTTTCTCTGCTTGACTTATTTCACTTAGCATTATCTCCTCCAGTGCTGTCCATGTTGTAGCAAATGTTGAGAACTCGTTCTTTCTGATAGCTGAGTAATATTCCATTGTATATATGGACCACAGCTTCTTAATCCAGTCATCTGTTGAAGGGCATCTTGGCTCCTTCCACAATTTAGCTATTGTGAGCATTGCTGCTATGAACATTGGGGTGCATATGGCCTTTCTCTTCACTACGTCTGTATCTTTGGGGTAAATACCCAGTAGTGCAATTGTTGGATCATAGAGTAGCTCTATTTTTAACTTTTTAAGGGACCTCCACACTGTTTTCCAAAGTGGCTATACCAACTTGCATTCCCACCAACAATGTAAGAGGGATCCCCTTTCTCCACATCCTCTCCAACATTTGTTGTTTCTTGTCTGGTCAATTTTTTGCCATTCTAATTGGCGTAAGGTGGTATCTCAATGTGGTTTGGATTTGAATTTCCCTGATGGCTAATGATTTTGAACACTTTTTCATGTGTCTGTTAGCCATTTGTATGTCATCATTGGAAAAGTATCTGTTCATATCTTCTGCCCATTTTATGATTTGATTATTTGTTTCTTGTGTATTGAGTTTGAGAAGTTCTTTGTAGATCTTGGATACCAGTCTTTTATCTGTAGTGTCATTTGCAAATATCTTCTCCCATTCCGTGGGCTGCATCTTCCAAAAACACTGCACTTTGGGGGCCATCAGCACAAGAGCAGAAAGAGAAGAAAAAAAGGAGGGATGGAAAAGTCAACAGAAAAAATAAATTTTGCATATCCCACTCCAAAACAAGCCTCCCTCAACACAATGGGAAGGGCACAGAGGGATTATGTAAGTGTCATTTAAGGACCATGAGCTAGAGATTTTAGGCAAATGGTTCAGGGTGAACTTTTCCTGATTAGCAATATAATTAGCCTTTGTTATGATTATAATAATTAACAGGCCAAAGGTTCAGGATGTAAATGTTTTGTTCTCTTTGACTGAAGCAACACCAATAAAAATTCCAATGTGCATTTTTTTCCGAAAGTTCCTAAAGCTGAAATGAAGGCACAGCCTTATCTTCTACGTGACGAACTCATCTCTGACTTCAAAACTGCAAAATTCTTTATCATGGGATGAATTCATGGCTGAGAAGCCTCAAATGATGGGGTGATGCAAGCTGTCCTGCTGATGTTAAATTATACATTTGCTTAAAGCTGAGGTAAAGTAATCCCCCAGAGTTTGTTAAAATATTTACATTGCTAATTAGTGTAATGGGAGCAGTAGATTCCATACGTGATAGCTCTGAAAAGCAGGAAAACCAGGAAAGCAAATATTAAAAAAAAATAAAAATAAAAAAAAGGACAAGATCCACCTTTGGAAATAAATGTTCAACGTTTACAGATGCAAGACATCTCCCCCCCCCCCAAGTCCATCAAATATGTGGTTTTTACACCTCTGAGGGTACAGGCTTTGATGCTTAAACACATACGCAGAGACATCTTTCAGGCAGAGCAAATTAGAGCAAATCATTCTAGCCCTTGCTGTGGGTGGCTCTCCCCGTTGGTGGAAACAGTGCCGACTGTGGATGAGCAGCTGAGCTGGAGGGGTGAGCACTAAAAACTCGCTTCTTGTGGTGCCAAAAAGAAATCGATGCCTAAATGTTCATCTGATGCTACAAAGCCACAAAGTCCCCATTACCTTCAAGAAAAAGAATGAGATCATCATCCATCCTTCCATACGTATCTGTGACCCTCTTCGTTGATCGTGACCCTGAAGGTATAATTAACTCCCGTTTTAACGAATTTATCTATACAAGGTAAGACATAGAGAACTGACTGTGCCATATGCCCACGAGGCTCTTTGCATCTGTCATTTACTGTAATCCTCACAAGACCCTGAATGTCAAGAGACTGGCATTTCCATTTTACAGAAAAGTAAAGTAAGGCTAAGAAAGGTTGAGTAACTAACCCAAGATGGCACTGTTTATAAGTGGTGGCCTCAGGTAGTGAGAAGCAAGTTTATGTGCAGTTGAGTTTTATAGAGTATAGGATACGTTGCAGACTTTCTTATTTTTAAACTTGCCTAAAATAATAAATTCTAATGAGATATCTTTGTTTTTTAAATTTTTTAAAATTTTAAATTTTTAAAAAAGATTTTATTTATTTATTAGAGAGAGAGAGAGAGGAGGTGAATGAGAGAGAGAGAGAGCAGGAGTAGGGGCAGAGGGAGAGGGAGAAGCAGACTCCCTGATGAGCAGAGAGCCCGATGTGGGGCTCGACCCCAGGACCCTGGGATCATGACCTGAGCTGAAGGCAGACACTTAAGGGACCGAGCCACCCAGGTGCCCTCTTTGGTTTTTTTTAGATACTTTGTTTACAGACCATTGTTCAGGTAAGAAATGGGGGACTTTGATGTGCCAAATTGGTTGATTGCCTTTTAAAAAAATTCTGGCAAAATACATATAGCGTAACATTTACCATTTTGGTTATTTTAAGTGTACATTTTAATGGCACTGAGTACCTTCGTTCTGCTGTGCAACCATCACCACCATCCATCTGCAAAGCTCTTTTCATTTTGTGAACCTCAAATTTTGTCCCCATTAACAGTAACTAGCATTTTCCATTTCCCCTGGCCTCGGGCACCACGAGAAGCAATAGTTCTCAGTGTTCACCCCTCCGTTCTACTTTCCGTCTCTGTGAATTGAGTATCTAGGTACCTCATATAAGTGGAATCATATAGTATTTGCCCTTTTGTGACTGTCTTATTTCACTCAGCATAAAGTCTTCAAGGTTCATCCATGTTGTAGCATGCGTCAGAATTTCCTTGCTTTGTAAGAGTGAATATTATTCCATTGTGCACATATACCACATTTTATTTATCCATTCATCCATCTGTGGACACTTGGATTACTTTCACCTTTTGCCTATCAAGAATAATGCTGCTATGAACGTGGATGTTTGTGCAAACATCTCTTCAAGTCACTGCTTTCAGTCTTTTTGAGTATATACCCAAGAGAGGGGTTGACAGATCAAATTATAATTCTATTTTTAACTTTTTGAGGAATTGCCATACTATTTTCCACGGAAGTTGTACCATTTTACATTACCACCAACAGCGCACAAGGTTTCCAATATTTTCACATCCTCTTCAACATCTGTTATGCTGTGTTTCATAGTAGCCATTTTCATGGTTGGGGGGGTGTGAGGTTGATTGCCTTTTAAGCATAGCTTTGCTTCTGCATTGAAAGGTAGGACACTTCATAGATATCCCAAAATATCCTCTCCACTTACTAACAACTGAATCTGAAATTCTTTGCAATGTGTGAATCATTCGAGGCTCTCAATAGAATGGATATTAGCTATTAATGATTAATAACATTTGTGAAGTTGTTTTCACATATGTTTAATCCTTACAACATTTCTGTGAAGTCAATATTATTATCCCCATATATACACACATGAGGAAACGGAGGTCTGAATTGTTCAAAAGCTCAGAAACTCAAACTCAGACCCTCTGGTTCCAAATCCTGGCTAGTCCAACACTGCTGGAGGCTGGTGGCAGTTGGGAAGGGTGTTAAAAGAGGAAATAATTATCACTGGTTAAAATTATTGGGTTATTGGGGCACCTGGGTGGCTCAGTCATTTAAGCCTCTGACTCCTGATTTTGGCTCAGGTCATGCTCTCAGGGTCCTGGAATTGAGCCCTGCATCAGGCTTCTAGCTCACCAGGGAGTCTGCTTGAGGATTCTCTCTCTCTCCCTCTGCTCCTACCCCCCCACACACACACTCAGGTGCTCTCTCTCTCTCTCTTGAATAAAATAAATAAATCTCTTTTAAAAAATTATTGGGTTGATGAGTAGGGAGCAGGACCTGAGGGAGTGTGGAATTTGGCCCTCCTAATTCTGATAGGTTGAAGCGAACCTAAATTCAAGTGAAGGATCTCATGACCTGAAGTGGGGGAGCTTTCAGAGGAGAAGAATGTTGGAGTGAAAATTGAAGAAAACTGAATATAGTCATAACGAGTTTTACTCTTTTGCAGAGGGAGGGCTTTGCCTTCTTGCAGACTTGCTACCCACACACCTCGAAACACTGGGCAAGATTGTTTCTCTCCCTCTCAATTTCGACCTGAAAATCAAAGACCGCTCTCTTCCTTCAGGAAAAACCAAAGCATTTTCTAAGCTTCCTGGAGAAAAATGCTTACTGTATTTTATTTACTTGATTTAACTCTGAAAATGACAAAGATAATTAAACATTCTTTCTATGTTTAATGCAGAATTTGAATATTTAGAATGAAACACTGAACATGTAAGCGTTAAACTCCCTTTAGAAATTATTATATTATAGCTCCAAAATTCCTATGGACACCATTCATTTAAAAAATAAACCTTTAGTAATGTTTGATGCTTTAATAATGCAATTTAAAAAATCGCTTCAAGACCAGTGTTTTGTGACAAGTTGGACAGTAAGAAATAAAAAGATCAGACATTATGACCCCATTCACTTGTTCATTACCTAATCAACTGACACTAAGAACTTTAGAATATGGATAACCATTTACTAACCCACCAATGTTATCACCTAAATAATTTGGAAGAATGGAACAGTAATATGTTGAATTCAGAAACGAGACAAAACTAGAAACATGAATAAACAGAAAAAACATAGGGAAGGATGTAGGAATAAGCTTTAGAATGGTATAATACAACCAAGTATTCCTAATAAAAATCATTTTCTAATAGTACTTTACCCATTTCAAAGTATTTCCTAGTTACATTGACGTATGCCAGCAGTGACTGAATTCAGCCATTCACCATGACCACTAAGTATAAGTTTAAAACTAAACAAACTTCCAGAATCATTTTCTATCTACACGGCTACACATCACCAGTGACATACACATTTGTTCCAAAAAAGATTGTGAATTAAGCAACATAAAATACCAAGAACGGAACCTTATTTAAAAGTCTTTAAATAAAAACAGTGGTCGTACCTATGTCTTTTGGTAAATGTGATATGGAAGATTATTTCCATAGCTCATTATACTTACCTGGCCACATGTCTCCTCAGCAAATTTACTCTACTCTCTGGCTCATGGAGGGAGATCTAATTTCTAGAACAGTCTTGGAAGTTAGGATATAAACTTTGGTCATTCCCCAAAGGTTTGACTCTGGTTAATGGCAATTCTGGAGAGTTGGACATCTCTAAAAGTTATCCTAAAAGCACAAAGTTTGATGAAAGTACTTCAGCAAAACAGGTCAGGAAAAGCTCCAGAACGCTAGACCAGGTAGACCAGAACACCAGACCACCATCCTCACCAAATATCTCCAAAATTGCACACACACATACACACAAATAGAGGCAGACACAAAGATTTTCTCTATAAAATGAATTTCATTGTGTGTATGTAAATATAACATACATATCAGGGATGATTCTTATTTCACTCAAGATCACAAATATTTTTAGAATGAACAGGTAGAAAAAAGAAAAATTAGCCAGGGGAGAGCCTCTTAAGAAGTCTGATGATAAGGGAAAAAAGATAGCAGTGTAGGAAAGGGTTTTCCTTTGTTTTAGGCTAGTGAAGATCAGAGCAAGAGAAAGGAGCCAATAGACAAGGAGCAACTGAAGATCGTGAGCCTATCTACCTTGGAAAATGAAATGTACAGCATATGTTAAGTACATACATCATGCCCTGTGCAAATGGCTTGCCGTAAATTTTCTCAGCCAACTCTGAAGCATGGACCTTCTTTTTTTCCCCCTGCAGTACCATCAAAACAGCTCTGATCCCATTATATTAAATTTTTGTTTATGTGTCTCCTTGAAGGCAGAGACCATTCTTTATCCATTTTTGTGTCCTCAGTGCTTAGCACAGGATGGAGTTCGGTTTGGCAAATTGAATAAGTAACTGGATGGGAAGACAGGCGAGAAGAGGCAGAAGCAAGGAGTGAATCCAGGAGAATGCAAACAAAGCAGGCTCATGAACACACAGGCTTTAATAGCTTGTGGAAAGGTAAAGTTAGTGTGCAGGAACATAGGTAAGAGACCTAGAGAGCAAATACGTAGAAAAAATTTGAAATGAAATGGAGAGATGAACATTAAGGGAAGGTGGGCCAGTGCCTAACAGTGCTGTTTGGTAGAGTAAAAAGGTACATACTGAGAGTATGTACTGTTGCACGTGTGTGGGTCAAAGCCAGATCTCCCAGAAAAGAGAAGGATTTGGTAGCAGGAAACTATAAGGAGAGAGTGAAGACATTGCTGGGTACCCAAGAGGAAGGGTGATGGGGAAGTAGTTGAAGTAAATTCGATCACAGGAGCTAAAAATCTTTTCTCCCACGATGGTTGGCAATTCAAGAAGGGGGACTAGCAAAGTGAATGCTGCAGAATGTCAAAGAAGGAAGCCATTATAGGATGGCAACAAGCGTATTAGAAGTCTAGTCTGGGGGGCGCCTGGGTGGCACAGTGGCTAAGCGTCTGCCTTCGGCTCAGGGCGTGATCCCGGCGTTCTGGGATCGAGCCCCACATCAAGCTCTTCCGCTATGAGCCTGCTTCTTCCTCTCCCACTCCCCCTGCTTGTGTTCCCTCTCTCGCTGGCTGTCTCTATCTCTGTTGAATGAATAAATAAAAAAATAAAATCTTTAAAAAAAAAAAAAGTCTAGTCTGGGAAGATGGCAGGACAGAACGTCACTCAACGTGGCCCCACTCTTTCTGATTCATTCATTTTTTCTGGATAAGCCAAGGCTAGACATTTCCAGTCTTGTGCTCTTCTCTAAAAGTAGCCAGAGCCTCCTCAAAAATTAGGCTGATTAATTTTCAGAGGGTGTTTTACCCCAAGGAGTCAGCTTCGATCACAGAAACTGCTATCCTTAGCCCAAACCACAGGCTACAAAGAGACAAAGCAAACCTAACAGTGAGAGGGAGGCTGACTCATGGAATGCGTGCGGCCAACCAATATGGCCGCCATCAAATCGTTATCACCTCATTTTGATTGATCTGGGATCCCCAGGTTTCCTTTGGTGTCAGTTAGGAAAAGCTTATAGTCAGGAAATTCCTGGCCTCCCCTGTGGGGTAAATTACACAGAAAAATATAGCAAAACATTAAAGTTTAAGTAAGACTGCCCAGCTAAATCTTATTATTGCTCCCACCAGAGAATGTCAACTGCTTGTTTACTTCATAGTATTTCCACGGAGAGGGCACAGCAGGTCATGATGATCCAACAGGAGCAGCTCACATATATTAACCTTAATAGGCTACGTATATTTATCCGGGTGTTATATTATTTCTTCCTCTGTGATGACGAACCATCTTTCGGATTCTTAAACACTTTCCACAGTTAGTACCTGATCGTCTGAGTCTTTCTGAGAGTAAATACAAGAAATGACCATGCTTGACACTTTGATCCAGGACCCCACAGCCCCCCTTTCTCAAAATCATTTTTGTGCTGGCAGCTACCCAACTTCAAGATGCTGGATATCATTGCTACTGGTGAATAAGCATCTAGAGGCAAAATGAAGCTGGTAAGGAGCCAGTCTTTTCCATTAGCAATCCACCCTCCATCACCCTCAATCTCTCATTTCTTTTTTCCCCTTCTTTAATTTGTATTCATGTCCTTCTTTAAAAGGCTTTGTTATCTTATTAATACTATGATTGTTCTCAGTGATCAAGTGTTTATTTCCTCCCTATTAAAATAGGGGCGCCTGGGTGGCTCAGTTGGTTAAGCATCTGCCTTTGACTCAGGTTATGATCTCAGAGTCCTGCTCAGAGGGGAGTCTGCTTCTCCCTCTCCCTCCACCCCTCTCCCCGCTCTGGTGCTCTCTCTCGCTCGCTCACTCCTCTTTCAAATAAATAAATAAAAATCCTTTAAAAAATTAAAAATCTACCCATCTGTGTAGCACTGTGCTATGTTCCCCAATGAACAGAAAAGTTAATGAAATGGCTCCTGCCTTCGAATAGTTAATAGTTATGGGTCATATTGTGCATTTTTCCACATGGTTGTTATTTTCCTCTAGATTTTCAGTAATTCTTTATATGTTCTGAATATGATAGACATTGTGACACAATTCTGCCAAAAGTCTGTTCATGTCCGTTCCCATTTTGCTACATGTTTCCTTGTCATCTTATTGCTTTATAATCATTCTTTATGTATTTGGGATATAAACCTGATGTCGATTACATGTGTTGAAATTTCTTCTTCCAGATTGCGTATTTTTTTCTACTTCCTTTATAAAGTCTTTCAGTACATTGGAAATTACAACTGTAATTTTTCCAATAATGAGTTACTGCTTTTGTATCTTGTTTAAGAAGTCCTTCTCCGTATCAGTCATAAGGATATTCACCTACATGTTTTACATTTTATAATTTTGTAATTCACATTTGTAACTGATTATTATGTATGATTTGGAAAGACTCCAATTTTTTTTTCATATTGATGAAAATTTGCCCAGGTTAACTTTTGTAAATAGTCCATTTTCCCCCCTACCGATTTGAAATGTCATAAATAAGTTTCTAAATAAATTGATTCTTTTTCTAGGTTCCTTAAGTCTACTCCATTGTTTTATTCGTTACTTATGTGCCACTGCTACTGCACAGCTTTGAAGGAACCTACTTGGGTATAAATCCTGGCTTTCCTATTTACTCTTTGTATGGCCTTGGGGTACTTGACCGCAGTTATTGCTTTACTTGGCTCATCTATAGAACTGTAATAAGACCCCAGTTCACCTCACAGCCACTGCTGAGTTGTTTTCCATTTGTGACTTTAGGGTTTCAGGCCTTTCTTGCTCTCTTAGTAACTACCATGCCCCTCTGGGGTTCCACTGTCATTATGCTGCCTCTCCTGATCCTGGGGTCTGGGGAAATTCTGAGAAGATGTTGAATAGCAATTGCTATTCTGGGATCCCACTACCTTCTTAACATCTATCCAGGATAGGGGGATATAAGTCGGCCTGAGTCCCCAGATCTATGTGGGATTTCTGTTCCCAACCTCATCTGTCCAGCCCTCATCTTTTCTCTTTATGTCAAGGAGCATTGAACACCTTAGCGAATGCCTTAGGGAAATAGCACCAGATAAAAGAAATTCTATGAATAAATCTATTTTCAAATAGAATTTCGAATATATTATTCTGCTAAATAATTAATAACACATGTTCAGAAAGATCTTCTTAATGTTTCAAAATAATTATTCTAGTGCATCAGCCTGCATTTATTTATTTATTTATTTATTTATTTATTTGAGGAGAGGGAGAGGCAGAGGGAGAAGGAAAGGGAGAGAGAGAATCTTAAGCAGATTCCATGCCTAGTGCAGAGCCTGACTCAGGGCTCCATTTCACAACCCAGAGATCATGCCCTGAGCCAAAATTGAATCCAATGCTTAACCGACTAAGCCACCCAGGCACCGCATAGTCTATATTAAATATAAGTAGACAAAATTATTTATTTCCCAACTATTTTGAAGAAACGGGAATCTCCATACTTCTCAATTTGACTATTACATAAAAACACAGTTTCCAAAATTCCCTGTAAGAGCTCTGTCCACAGGGCACCTGGGTGGCTCAGTCGGTTAAGCATCTCTCTTAGGCTCAGGTCATGATCTCAGGGGCCTGGGATGGCGCCCTGAGTCAGGATGCCTGCTTGGTGGGGAGTCTGGTTCCCCTCTCCCGTTGCCCCCCCCACCACTCTGCCCCCCACCCCTACTCTCTCTCTCTCTCTCTGAAATAAATAAAATCTTTAAAAAAGGGGGGGGCACTGTCCACATATTAGCTTACCAAACTTAACTTGTAAAGAAAAGTTAACTTGAACTTTTAAATGAAAGGAGCATTATTACTTTTAGGTAAAAGTTTTTCATCTGAAAAGACAAATTTGGGTTAATTATTCTGTCTAAATTATTCACTGGTATAGCCAGTTAATGAATTTGTAGAGCGCTTAGATAGTTTCTTAGGTAAAGATTATAACTTAATTTGATAGACACTAATTCCTTAGAAGTTCTTACCTATTAAGGCTTATTAAATTGTACAAATGAAAGATACTCCCTAAAAAGAGATGAATCTATGCCTCTTTCATATCTTTAAGGAAAAACCGTCTCTCTTTTTTCCTCTAGTGGTTTTGCCAACTTTTAATTCTGAGGTATGATAGATACTCACTTGTATCCCACTATTGAGAATTTTGTGAAATTGTTGATACAATCAGTCTAAATTTGATTTCACTTTAGTAGATCCTTTCTTCACTAACTATAATTGTAGAATGGCTTTTAATGCTTAAAAAGTTGACAAATTACTTCTTTTCAAAAATCCCAACTATTTAAGGAGAACCTATTTACCTATCAACCAGTCTTAACTACAGTCAGAACGCATCCCTCACGGGCACTCGATTTTTTTAGGTAGTTTGAATCCTTGTAATTATGCTATTGTTGACCATGACAATAATTTAAGTATACATGTTCATGGGTATTAATGGAGTTAGGGACCAACTATAATTTCTGTCTCCTATTCTCTGGGTGGCAGTTCCAACATTAGTTTGGTTTCCACCTTTGCTGTGCTGGTTGGGTCTACCTGATGCATACCACTTTGGATTTAATCTAGGATTTGGCTAGTGGTTTATATCATAGTTCAGTTCTTGAAGCTTTTTCGTGCTCCTGTGGGTGTGTTCAGAGCATGCTCAGCTCGTAGTAAGTCCAGGACTTCCGAGTTCATAAAGTGAATGGGAGATCACCTTCTCTAGCACTGTTATCTCTGGGGTAACCCACACACTTTCTGGCTCCAGGGGCCTCTTTCCCCTCTTCCTCTGGAGAGCATACGGTTTTCTCTCTTCTCTCTGGGTTTTACATGTCAGAGTTGCTGCCACAGCAAAGCAGTTCCCCAGCTGGGGTTGGCCTCGGGACTGGGCTGGGAGGTAAAAGGGAGAGGAAACAGGAAAACCACCGGGGATTCCTGCCACAGTCTCTGGCACTCAGAGGGCCCTTCTGGTCCTCTGACTAGACTAGGGAGTTTCTCTCTGAGTTTTGGCAGCACATTTCTGCCAGTGGGACTGCCCACAGGTCAAGGCTGGGCTGCAAAGGAGGGATTCTCACCCTCTATTGCAGATCACTATTTAGGTTTTAGCTGCAGTCCCAATAAGTTGGCTTACTTGATCAAGGCTGACATCAGATGTTCTGGATCTTGAAGAACACATGTGGAGACTGACCACATGGAATAGGAAATTGAACCAAGGCTCAACTGTGTACACTCAGTGCAGCTGTTCTGGTAATGGGGCTCCTTCTCAGCAATGCTGATTACATTAAAATTGAAAAGCCACATGAAAGGAAATAAGAAATAACTGGAAGCAGAACTGTGTGTAGTCTGTTCAGGTCCATCTTCAGGGAAGCTCTGAGGAGGAATTTGGGACAGATTTATGACATAAGCAAAGATGGAGGCCCTGAGGGAAAGAATTTTAGAGAGCTTCTAGGGAACCGCTGGGTGTCGCCTGACCCAGTAGCCTTTGGATCATGTCAGTGTAAGCAACAAATTAGAGGTATGCGTATTCATATCCTGTTCCATTTGTCAGCATAGCTGTGAGGAGGAAGCTCCACTGGGAAAAGGTGGCTGTCCCCCCTTCTGCTGCCCTGGGTGGTTTGCCTTGGAGCTAAGCCCCAGGCAATGTGCTGCTTAGATCTGCTTCCTGCCCCCAGGGTGGTGCCTTCCACCGAGGGCATTGGAACAAGAATTTGCTATGGATTATAGTCTAAGCCTGATTATATCTAAAATCAGCCTTCAAAAATTTTTTATTTTTATATTTTGAGATAAAATTCCAATTATGGTTCTATTTGTTTATGGGTTGGTACCTTGCTCTTATCACTTACCATAAAGTTTTGGTCCTAATTTTTAAGTGAATTAAGCCTGGAAGTCTTTTTTGGCAGTACCTGTTATCGTCAATGGGGGTCTTCCATAATTACCATGTGCCAAGCACCATCCCAGGGATTTTTGCCTAAATTACCTCCTTTACTTCTCGGAGCAACATATAGAGCTCAGAGAGATTTTGCCATTTGCAAAAAAGCCAAGTTGAGATTCCAACCCGCAAATATTGTTTAACCCTTGTGCTTCCTTTCAATGTCACGGGTAATAGACCATTGTTCCCTTGTATTCTGTCTTTTTTTTTTTTTTAAGATTTTATTTATTTATTTGACAGAGAAAGAGACAGCCAGCAAGAGAGGGAACACAAGCAGGGGGAGTGGGAGAGGAAGAAGCAGGCTCCCAGTGGAGGAGCCCGATGTGGGGCTTGATCCCAGAACACCGGGATCACGCCCTGAGCCGAAGGCAGACACTTAACGACTGCGCCACCCAGGCACCCCTCTATCTGTATTCTACAACCTCTAGTGTCCAAACACATTTGCATCTTGCTATCACTAGTTTTTGTCATAAAATAAAATCGAGGAACTTGTTTCTGGAAACACTCGGCAATTATTTGGAATGTCAAGAACCTTGGCCACTGCCAGACATTAATTCCTTAGGGAACCCAAGAGTGTTTGCTTTTACAAAGCCACTGCCACCGATCCCTGTCATGTTTCAAAGGGTCACCATGATCTTTGACATCTGGTTCATAGCCTGGACATTTAGCTCCTAACTGTGCTGGAAAGCTAGCTCAGGGCCTGGCTGTGCAGCCTTCCCAGGAAAGGAAAGAGGGGTCCTCTCCCACTACGGCCAGTTCCTCTACTGGAAAAATCTCACAGGTAGTGTCACCCCAGCGACTCTCCTTTGGGAGTACCCAGAAGTCACAGCAGAGCAGCCTGTAACGGAAAGATACGGTATTTGGAAATGGTGTGATCCTGATCCCATCTTAGATGGGGGAGGAGATGGTGTGGACAAGGATATGGAACACATAAAATTTTTAAAAAGCAGTAATTGACATAGGCTAGTGAAAATACAGTATACAGCCGTGCCCCCTTATCTGCAGGGGATTCATCCCAAGACCCCCAGCGGATGCTTGAAATTACAGATAGTACCAAACCATATAGATACTGTGTTTTTTCTTCTACATAGATACCTATGATAAAATTTAATTCATAAATTAGGCACAATTTATTAATCGTAAGAGACTAAAAACAATAACTAACAATAACATAGAATGATTACTACAGTATGATATAATAAAAGTATGTAAATGTGGTCTCTCTCTCTCTCAAAATATCTTACTGTACCCCCTTCTTGTGATGATACACGATGATAAATGCCTTGTGATGGGATGAAGTGAGGGGCACGTCACAGGCACTCGGCCACCATTGACCTTCTGACCATACGTCAGAAACAGAATCAGCTGCTTCTGGACCACAGCTGGCCGTGGGTAACTAAAACTACAGAAAGCAAAACCACGTAGAAGGGGGGAGGCTACTGTATTTGCATAATTTATATTTTGAGGAGTCTGTGCACATTGCACTTATACCTCACCCAGCAATTTCTTTTTATCTTTTATTCTTTTTAAAGATTTTTAAATTTATTTATTTGACACAGAGAGTGAGAGGGAGCACAAGCAGGGGGAGCAGCGGGCAGAGGGAGAGGGAGAAGCAGGCTCTTCGATGAGCTGGGAGCCCATCATAGGGCTCCATCCCAGGACCCTGGGATCATGACCTGAGCCGAAGGCAGATGACGCTTAACCAACTGAGCCACCCAGGCACCCCCAGCTATTTCTTTTTAAAGTGCCCTAGCAATAAGCATTATAGATGTAAGAGGAGAATTAAAAGCGGGGGGTGTGCGCTTAGAAGAATAATAGCAGAGTTCAGATGAAGGAAATTCAGTTGAATAATTTAGGAGTTTTTTTCCTATTAATTTTACTGTTTTCAGCCATCGATTTGTAATTTGCACTCACTTGCGAAGACCCAATCACAGACTGTCGATTTTAAAGCTGCAAAGCGGATGTTCTGCATCTCCTGCCTTTCTCAAGTTTGTATTCCTTTATAGCCTCCCGCAGCTCTGCCTTCGGCTCTGGTGTTTCACTTCGATCCCGTGCAGGGCTTGCTACTCGAGGTTGTTAGTACCCTGCAGAGAGAATAGCCCCCAAAGGAACCTGGATCACGACAGGCCTCGGGCAGCTGCCTCCTGAGCAACGTCCTCCCACCAGCTCACACATTCCTCTGGGTGGGATGAAGGCACCGGAAGATGTCAAGGGCTATCGCTTCCACATCACTAGCAGAATGAACTCTTTTCCGCCTATCTTCTTCCTTTCTATCTTCCCAAAGTCTTTTTGAAAGCTGAATTTGCATGTCCTTTCCAGATGAAAAACCATAGCCACCAAACAAACAAAAAACCCCAGTGCACCTCAGCTTTACCCTCTTATTTATTAACAACAATACTTCAGATTTGCAGACAAGTCAACAGAGAAAATATCACATATTTCAAGGAAGGGTTAAGTTAACAACGTCATTTCCGGCTGGCAGATGATCTAAACAACTTATTGGAAGGACTAGGTGATGGGAAACTCTGGAGTAACCCTACACAAGATAATTCTCTCTCTGGTCCAGAATGTAATGTCATCTTACACATCATATGTTCCTCCAGTCAGTTTCCACATCCAATCAGACATGAGATCTTTACAACTTTCAGGAGAGCTCACTTTTCATTTAGGCTCTAAACAGGAGGAGACTATTGTCTCTGAGAAGGCTCTCAAATTCCTCCCGTGATGATCGAGGTGTACTGAGGCAATTCGGGAGCCAACCAGGAACAGCAACACTAATTTCTTAAGGAAGACTGGAGCTGATGGGAAATCTGCAGGCTGGGGCATTCAGGGGAGGGAACTAGGATGAGTCACGATCATTCTCTTGTAAACAAGTTGAGAGAATAGAATCATCTGCTGTGATAATAACGCGGAAGTTGAATGTCCTGCCTCCGACCAGGCAATGGGGAGAAGGGCAACATAGACTATGCCAAGGAGAATATGGCCGGCAATTCAGCTTGTCCCTGAAGAAGCCGCAGCGTTTTCTTCATTTTCCTCTGGAGCTCAGTCTCTGTGGACAGATGTGAAGGGGGCTTTGGGGATAGGCCCTGGAGACAGGAAGGCCCTGGAGACAGGAAGCCCCTGGCGTGACCGGAAGCTAGCCCTTGGCTCTCTCAGGCATGCGTGGAGAACTGGCAGGACAGCGCACCGGAAGCCTCTGCCTGACTGACTGGGAGTGAATGGAGAGAGAGCTTCCCCTAAGGGAGGAAGGAGTCGTGACAAGCTTGACCCAAAAACAAAGCCTTAGTCATCAGAGGGGAGCACGGAGCAAAAGCTGTCATTCAACCAAGTCCCTGGACCTTGGCTGAGTCCAAGGGCAAGGATGGAAGCTGTAAGTGAAGCTACCAAACAGCTCTCACACCAGAAGCTGAGTTTCCGTGTGGGCAGCACAGATTTGAGGCTCTTTAAGCACGATTAGAGCAAGGACACCGAGGTGCCGCCTTCTGCCATAGATAACACACAGCTCCGAGGCATCTGTGGTGGTGCAGGTGTGGGATGACAGAAGCATAGTAGTGTAGGAGGCTGTTATCTACAATGATTTGATCATCAGAGAGCTTGGAGAAGACTGGATAGAGACAAGGGTGTCACACTAAGGGTTCCTGGGGACAATGGGAACCGTCCCAATGATGTTCTCCTGTCGGATATGTATGTATTAACTTTTTCCTTCCCTTTGATACAATATAGTCAAATGCCTTACATCTAGGAAGCTACGATGCTGTCCATAAGATATAATTCCTAAATTTCTAGATGGAGAGTCAGGATAAAATCAACGCGATTAACCCCCACCTGCTGAGCTGTGTGCAGCTCTTGAGATATCCAGCCCATCTACGCTCTAGGAAAAGCTAGATTCATGGAAGCTGGCCAGGATAGCTTCCTGGGGCTGGGGGTTCAGGGCACAGGATAAAGAATCCATCAAAACACAGCATCAGAACAAAAGACGATACATACAAGAGTGCAAGGTTGGGGCTGGAGGAAACATGCCCAAACCCTGCGGTCAACTTGAGGTACCCATGTTAAGCAGAAATAAAGCTATGGAAACGAAAATGGGGCAGGGCAAGAGATGAAGAATTCCCACAGCCTCGAGACATCCTGGAGCCCTCCTAGAGATGCTCCTCTCTGTCCTTCTTAGGTGTGCTTCGTGCATTTAGGGGCAGGAAACAAACTGCACAGGTTTTGTGATTACATGCTAGAGTGGTTACCTGGAGCCACCATAATAAAGTACAAAAACCAGGTGGTTGAAATGACCGAAACGCATTTTCTCACATTTCTGAAGGTCAGAAGTTTGAGATCAAGGTGTTGATGGAGTTGGTTTCAGCAGAGGTCTCTCTCCTTGGCTTGTAGATGGCCATCTTCTCCCTGTGTCTTTACATGGTCCCTGTGTGAGTCTGTGCCCTAATCTCCTCTTCTTATAAGGATACCAGTCGTATTAGATTAGGATCCACCAGAATGACCCCATTTAACCCTCACTGTCTCTATAAAAACCCTCTCTCCAAATAGTACTACATTCTGAGGCCCTGGGGGTTGGGACTTCAACATCTGAACTTCAGGGGGACACAATTCAGCCCATCACATGTTTTAAAAATAATTATATCAGAGAGTATACTTATGGTGAGTTTCCTATTAATTAATTAGTAAAGAAGTAGTCTCTATTATAATACTCTCTGCATTGGGAAGACACCAGAGAGTAGAGAAAGGAAATTGAAGACAGTTTAGGCTATGGTTGGCAGGAGACTACATCATCACCATTTCCAATCCTGCTGTCAGATACTATTTATGGTTGAGGGAGAGCTGGGCAGCAGATTCTATCTGTCCACCTTTTCTGGAGTAGTCCTTTCAAGCCAAGGAGAAGGAAAATGGTGGAAGAGAGTGGCTCCCAATCAGCCCGGTCAATGTCTCAAGAGGGAAACACTATATCCATCTTGAGGGGAGGGTTTGGGTGCAGGGAGTTTACTAGGGAGTGTTCTCTGGATCAATACCTGTTAAGAAAACAGGGCTGGACAAAAGAAGGCACTGGACCCCATCCTGGCAGCGTTTATGCAGGACCACCTGAGCTGATCCCAGAGCCCTGGGGCTCAGATGGCCCCTCCAAGTTGAGCCCCCATTAGACAAGAGGCTGGATCTCCCCCACCCCACCAGCCCCTATATCCAGGGCTAGTTTTTAGATAAGGACCATCCCCAGGGATGGGGCATGATCTCAGACAAAGCAGTTCTCTTTAACTACACCCCCAACAACTGGAGGGTGAAAGCCTCGGTCTCAGAGGGAGGGTCCAGGTGACTGATTACAGCACCCACTGCAGTCAGTTTCATACTACATGTTGAGAAAATGATTCAGAAAAGCATCATTCAGGGCCCCAAATAACAAACACCAACTTGAAATTCATCTTTGATCAACCCTGATCAAAAAGATGTGAATCCTATAAAACGTGGTCATGATGTTGGTTTCAAACCATGGTATCTTTTAAAATCAGAGAGATTTAAAAAATGGATTCATGTGATCCATTGGCCCCGAAAATGCCAGTTAAGTAACTGCAATGAACAAAATCCCTGAACTTAATTTGCCTTTTCAACATGACCTTTTTTGGATTAACAGAGAATTCATAAACAACTGCTCTGTATAGGGTGAGCTATTTCTAACATTTATAGATACATAGCAACATAGAAAATATGTGTATCTCACGTTTCTCCCTCTCTGACCATTCAATGAAGAGTGAAAATAAATTATTATACATCTAATGTATTTTAACCCCGGAAATTTACAAGATTCAGTTGTTCAATTGCCCAAGGGTTTCAACAGCTATATACTGAACATCTTCTATATGCCCAGCACAACGGTGAACTGAGCCTTGGAAGTACTTGAAAAAAAAGATATGGCCCGAGACCAGTTATTTATAGTCTTTGGATGACCCAGACCAAAAAATGAAGGAAGGAAGGAAGGAAGGAAGGAAGGAAGGAAGGAAGGAAGGAAGGAAGGAAGGAAGGAAGGAGGCATTAGAAATCGTTTTATGTGCTGTTAAGAAGGCACTATGCCAAACTAGAGAATAACTGAGGTAAAGGGGATGCCATTTTCACTGGAGTATGGAGAAGGCCTCTTTGAAGAGGTGACCTTGAAGCTCTGGCTTGAAGGTCAGGAAAGAACTGGACATTCATGCTATAAAGGAAACGCCCCACGTAGAGAGAACAGCATGTGCAAAGGCATATGGCTTGAATGATGACTGACATGTAGTGAGGGAGGGAGTGACAGAAGGTGGCATTAGGAGGGATAAGAGGATGCACATCAGGTAGGGCCTTACGGGGGGGTTAGATTTTATTCAAAATACAACCAGGAGGCATTGAAGTGTTGCCATCTGGGAAGAGAGGTGTCTGATGTACGTTCCAAGAAGATGGCTCTGGTTTTGTGTGGTGAACGAACCAGAGAGGACTTTAAGCAACATCAGGGAGAGGAATTAGGAGGTGGGCATGGAACACTAGTGGGGGAAGATGATAGGTGTACTGGGATAACTGGGATTGCACAGGGGGTGGGCAGGGCCAGCCAGGGAGGGGAAGGGACACAGTTAGAGGGACTCTGAGATACTCCCCTCAAGCAACTGGGCAGACGGTATTTCCACTGACTGAGATGGAGAGAACCAGGAACAGAAATAAGATGCGAATATTAGGGGTGGAGAGTGAATTAGCATCAACTTTCTGCTTCTTTCTCTTCCTCCTTTCTCAGACTTTTTCCTTCCGCATGCCTATGCATACCCCCACAGCATATAGATATTAATTAAATGTAATACCACAAATTTCTTAATATTATAAAAATAATAATGATAATAACTTTGATCATGTTTTGCATATGTACCAGGGACTATGCTAGGTGCCGTACATATGTTATCTCATTCATTCTCACTATAATCCAGAGAGGTTACCCCCATTGATTGTAGACGAAACCAAAGCCTACAGAGTTTAAGTCACTTGCTCGAAGTCATATTATGTATCTATGTTGCATTGAACCCAGGAAGCTGGACTCCCAAGCTGACACAGTCTTTCTACATCCTGATTTTAAGGTTTTTGAGATGTTAATTCTCTGACAGTTTTTATGACACATTCAAATGTTTCTCTGATGAGAAACTTATTTCCTTCATACTGTCATTTGGCAATTCCAATTAATACTTCTTTACCATCTGTATGGGATCGGTTTAGCATCAGTAAATCGCTCTGCAAATATTTTGTATCAACATAAGCCTCCTACTTGATTTCAAATATGTTGAAACTGAGCCTAGAATAGAGAGCATGACGAATTCTCAAATCCAGAATGTCTGTTGTGTTTCTAGAGGATTTCTGCCTATAGTTTCTATTAACGTTAAAGGCAGTTAATTTTGTTTGATAGTGAACAGACCCTTTTGATTTGAAAATTAGAATGATTCCATGTATGCCAGGGGACTGAATATTCGGATTTTGTGGATTACTGATAACATCTATTGCTCTTTCTTTATTTCTGGCTGAACAATCTACCTCTCACCAGCTGGGGTGAGTGGGAAAGGGGCTCACTTGTGTGCATGACTGTCGGTCGTGGTGACCAGCTTCCAGGGGAGTTTCCCTGAACTCCAGCCACTGTGCTCGGGGCTTCATATACAGTGTCTCTGACCTTCAACATCAAATTACAGAGAAGGAAAAGGAGGCCAACAGCAACGTTGCATGTCCTTGGAGACTTTCTCCTTTAACAACTACTTTTTCTTGCTCCTTCACATCACTTCATGTTAATTACTTTTATATTTTCAATATTTGTTCTTAAAAATGATGGTCGTTGTAGGGAATTGAGACATTACACCAAAATAAAAATAAAAATAAATCACCTCTGTTCACATTACTCAGATATAACTGTGGTTGCAATGTTGTCATTTCTTCCAGTCATAAATGACTATGAATCAGTTTAATTTTGTATGCACTACTTCAATTTTATTTTAAAACAGTATAACACTACAAGAGCTTTTCCGTGCTGTTGCCTATTTGTCAAAACAAAAACACTTAAAAAATGTTTATAATGTTCTAGGATATAGCTATATCCTAATAATTTCCCTAATGTTTGACATTAAAATTTGCACGAGGGAAGATTTCACTGGTGTAACTGATACACCAAAACCGTATAATGATGCTAACACAATACTTTGATGTAACCAACTGGAAGAGGACAAAAGAGAATTTGAAAGAGTTACACTCACTTTTTTGTTCACGTTGTTGTTTTGAAACAACCTCAAACTTATTAGAAATGTTGCAAGAGTGTTTATTGATTCCAGAACCATTTGAGACCAAGTGGCTTACATGATGCCCTCTGAAAACTTTAGTGTGTATTTCCTAGGAGCAAAGGTATTCTGCTGCATAATTGTAATATTATCATCAAACTCAGGAAATTAACATTGCTACAAGGCTGCTGCCTAATCTTCAGTCCCCATTAGTTTCAACAACTGTTCCCAAAATGTCCTTTATATAAAAAGATCTAATCCAGATCACATTGCATTTTGTTGCCATGTCATTTTAGCCTCCTTAAATGTGGAATAGTCCCTCAGTATTTCCTTGGTTTTCACGACCTTGGTGCTCTTGAAGATTACAGATCAGGGGCGCCTGGGTGGCACAGCGGTTAAGCGTCTGCCTTCGGCTCAGGGCGTGATCCCAGCGTTATGGGATCGAGCCCCACGTCAGGCTCCTCCGCTAGGAGCCTGCTTCTTCCTCTCCCACTCCCCCTGCTTGTGTTCCCTCTTTCGCTGGCTGTCTCTATCTCTGTCGAATAAATAAATAAAATCTTAAAAAAAAAAAAAAGATTACAGATCAGTTATTTTGTAGAATTTTCCTAACGAGTTTGATGTTTCCTCCAGATTAGATTCAGGTTATGCAGCTTTGGCAGGAATATCACAGAGGTGATGTTATGCTCTTATTACATTCCATCAGGTAGAACAGTACTTGGATTTGTCCCATTATTGGTGACAAATTTATTTTTATTTAAAAAAAATATTTACTTATTTTAGAGAAGGGGGGGCAAAGGAAGAGAGAGAGAATCTCAAGCAGACTCCCCGCTGAGCATGGAGCTCAATGCAGGGCTTGATCCCACGACCCTGAGATCATGACCCCGGCTGAAATCAAGAGTCAGACACCCAAGGGACTGAGCCACCCAGGTGTCCCGGTGATGTTCACTTTAAACGCGTGATTGACATCAAGACTTTTTACTCTAAAGTTACTCCTTCCACCTTTGTCACTAATAAGCATTTTGAGAATTTTGAGTATTAATGAGTATTTGAGGATTTTTCTCCTCAAATTTTCAGTTGATTCATTATTAACTTAAATCAGTATGGGCTCATGGATTCCTGTTTTGTTCAATGGGTTGTAATCTGTTGCTGTCATTTATTTTGATACACAAATCACCCCAGATTTGGCCAGTGAGAGCTCTTATGACCTTCTGGTTTATTTCCAATATTCTCTGAGCACTAACTTTGGGCACAATAAGATGTTCTAGGCCCATTTTATACTTTCCCACCCCTGCCCTGGAATCAGTCTTTTCTTCCTAAGAGTCCTTGTTTCTTTTAGTAAAAGTTGGTATTTAGAAACTAGGTCCCGGATACCACTTACTCATTGCTTCTGTGGTATCATTGTTTCCAGACTCTCTCAGTAAACAGAACTAGAGAAGAGGTAGAGAGAATACATATATATTCACATCAACATTTATTTCTATAATGATTTATATTGAAAGCATCCGTTTTTTTATATTTATGCAATCTATCATTATTTTAAAATTTATTGTGTCTTCCATTATTTTTATGTCATTGAACTCCTTGCTTGTCAAACTGACTCTTTGGTTACATCTTCTAGTTTTCTTTTTTTTTTTTTTTTTTTTTTTTAAAGATTTCATTTATTCATTTGACAGAGAGAGAGAGAGACAGCCAGGGAGAGAGGGAACACAAGCAGGGGGAGTGGGAGAGGAAGAAGCAGGCTCATAGCGGAGGAGCCTGATGTGGGGCTCGATCCCACAACGCCAGGATCACGCCCTGAGCCGAAGGCAGACGCCCAACTGCTGTGCCACCCAGGCGCCCCACATCTTCTAGTTTTCTAATGGGTTTTCTTATTATGTTTAGTTTCCCAACTGGAATTTATTTGAAGTATGTTATAAGATGAAACTCTTGCCTGTTTACTGTTTCAAGTCATCAATCTCCAGTATAATATATGGAGTAATATATTCCTTCTTCATTTATAATATTCTCTTTTCAAATATATTGTCATATATTCTATATTAGAGTTTCAGGGATGTCCATTCTGTCTGTTGGTTCCTTTGCCTCAGACATTCAGTTTCCATTATTATAGCATTATATTGTATTTTACTATCTGTTAGGGTTACTTCCCTACACCAGAAATCTTGCATGTCAGTGGACTAATACTGTGTTGCTCCCAGAACATTTGGAAGCACTGTCAAATGACTGAGGAAATGACTTGGAGTTTGGGGACTTTGTGTCCTTTCCCAAATTTTGTTGCACGTGTAGCCATTTCCTTTGCTTGCCCTGAATTTTTGAGCAAATAGGTGCCGCGTGTAACATACTGGCAGAATTCAGGCACATTGGTGGCTCCCTCCTAACTGGACAGTTGGCCAGAGCATCTGTCTGCAGGGATTCGAATAACCAATGGGAGGGTGCAGATTGGGGTCCTTCCATATAAACAGAAAGACTAAGCTCATTCAGTTGTAATATTATTCAACTTTCTCCTCCTCTCTTTTGTTTCGCCTTATTAGCTATCTTTTGAGCCCAACGATTTGCACTTCAAAGCGACCCAAAGGGGCCACTACAGATAGCAGAGGAGTTAAGACCTAAGAATTACAATGAAAATGATGCATTATCAACATATCACTAAAAAAAGATAAAATGATGCATTAAAAACAGATCTTCAGAAAGCAGCTCTTTCTGCCCCCGGGTCCTGTCCCGTGCTTTAATAAAACCACCTTTTTGCACCAAAGATTTCTCAAGAATTCTTTCTTGGGGGGCACCTGGGTGGCTCAGATGGTTAAGCATCTGCTTTTTGGCTCAGGTCATGATCTCCAGGTCATGAGCATCGGGCTCCCTGCTCAATGGGGAGTGTGCTTCTCCCTCGCTCTCTCTGCGTCTCCCCCTCCCCCTGCTTGTACTCTCTCTGTCTCCCTCTCTCTTAAATGAATTAATAGAATCTTTAAAAAACAAACAAACAAGCAAACAACACCAGACCTTCGTCTTTGTGTTATACAATGCAGGCACTTTATTTCATCACCTCCTAGTCTGATTACCAGTGTGCTTTGCTTATTTCTCCTGGTGATTAGACAAGGCTGCTTCTTCGGAGGGCGGTGTTTTAGTTGCATGTTCCATAGGCAGCAGAGAGACAGCAAGGTGATCCTTCCTGTACCTTTATTATTGGGATTCCACAGGCTAGCCTGCCAATGTGTCCTTAATTTCTTGCTCCACTGATTTACAAATGGTAACTGTATAGCTGGGAATCAACACAGTGGTAGACTTTTTAAAAAGCCCCTCATTTCTTAAATGGCTAGCCGGCAAATGTCCAGAAAGCATTGTTATCTGAAACAGAGGAGTGACAATGGAAACATTGAGGTTGGAAGATAACAAGTCACAAAGCTAGATGAGAATACTAGGTCATTGGTGCTTAAATGTTTCATATTGTTTTCAGAGGTGCAACTTTTTTTTTTATTCAGTTCCGCAATGGTACGTTTGCGCAGAAAATACTACGTGACTTTTAGATAATATTATGTTAAGCGTGACAAATAAGAAGAGCCTTAAAGAGAAACAATAGTATCAATATTTCAGTTTGAAATAGGTCTTCATACTGCCTACGTATTCATAATACCCTACTAAGTCTATTTTCTCTTTTCTGCATCTAAAAAATAATTGCATTGATATAGTACTTTGGGCTTATAAAACGTCTTCATGTACAGTGCTCATTTTTTCAAGGCAAACATTTATGGAGGCCTTGCTGAGCATTGGCCACAATGCAGAGAGCACAGAAGCATTATCTCATTAAAACCTCACAAAGGCAACATGGGGTGACTTTCAGATTAGCTCTGTTAAATACGTGAGGGAACAGAGGTTAAAAAGGTCAGGTAATTTCGCATGGTTATGTTCCATTTCTAGCAAGTGCTAAGAGAAAAGACAGTTCTTTTTTTCTGCACTTTGTTAACCTGGCCCAACTTCCCATAGACTTCAGAGGCTACTTTGGAAGTTTCTCTTTAAGCCAATTTTTCCAGTATTAGATATCCTCTGATGGCTCCTTTGGTGTCCTAACCTCTTCCCCCTCCTGTCTGTCTGCAAAGTTTTCATAAGCTACAAAGCACCTACAAAGAGGAGTTTAGTATGAACTGGTGAATTGGATGGAGCACCTGCTATCTTGACCACTAGGAAGGATCAGGTATGAGATGAAATTCAGAATATCAGGGTCTGATAAAATGTATTTTAAATACTTGGGACTCAGAGATGCAGACTAATAGCAGTTCCCCTCCTAGCACTGGGATATAAAGTTACACATTTTGTCTTTGCAAGATAAAATAGGGAGATCATTCACACAGAACTTGAAGGAAGAAAATATCCCTTTGTTCCTTCTCCCCTTGATCTGTAGTCAGATTAAAGCCCAATCTGAGTTTAAATCTTGCATCCAGGCTTCACAGTGATGGGATTCGGAGAGGTCACTTACCTTCCCTGGGCCTCGGTTTTCTCGGCGTTTCTTCATGGCGTCAGGAGGACTAACTCAGATAGCATCCAGGCATAGCAGAAGCACAAAGTGGTGTTAGTTCTTCTTCTTCTTCTTACTATTATTTTTATTTAAAAAGAGGCAATGGGTTTCTTAGGGGATCCTTACAAAGTTTCAAGCACCTCCTGCTACCAGCTTAGTTTGCCTGCCCCTCGTGAGTCCCCTCCCCCCTCACTTCCATAGCGGCTGCTGTAGACGTGGATAGGATTGAAGATTGTGCCCTGGAGAGCCCGGAGCCCATTCCTTCAGCGCGACCAGCTTGGCTGTATACCAAGTGTTTCTCTGGGGCTCATGACAGTATCTCTTTCCCTGGCTTCTGGCACCTGATTTTGTCTCTAGGTGCTTAGTGGCCAATTCTCGGATGTCTCGAACTCACCCTGAATTCAACACATTGTAGACCCATCTTAGCACATTCTCCCCACAAAACCACTCCTCCTCCTGCTTCCAACCTCAATTCTCTCTCACCTCTAGCATCGTTCTTTCCTTCCCTCTTTTCACTTAAACATAAGTTATCAAAAACAGGTGTCTCAGTGCTGTTGATGGCAACCATCACTCAGCACCTTTGTTTTCAACTCTTGTAAATGTGAGACTTATTTACAGTTATATATCACTGTTGGTTGAATGTTTTCTCCCTGCTGGACAGTCAGCACATGAAGTCTGGGTCATGTCTGGTTTCTCATGACAGTATCCCTAGGACCTAGCACAACCTCTGATAATGGTTGGCATATGCAATTGACTGTTGAACTGCTCTCTATGCCACTTGTGAGGGTTTTTTTGTTTTGGTTTGGTTTGGTTTTTGGTTTGGGGGGTTTTTTTGCCCCAGTCCCATCCCGTCATTCCTAATGACACTTTCCCTAGTGAAATTATCAAAGCCTCTCACTTGGACATTTGAAAAACCCTCTTGTAGGAACATTTGGGTCATTGGGCACAGATGAGTTTGAATTTCAGTTCTGCAACTTACTAGCCATATAGACTTGGGGAATTTTTTGAGCCTTGGTTTTCCTAGTTCTAGTATGGAAATAATAAGATGTACCCATAGGGTTGGAGGATTAAATGAAATAATATATTTGAAGGGCTTTGGAAGTGTCTGGCATATAGTAAATTCTCAATGCATGTGGCCTACAGGGAAATGTGAAATGAGGGGCATAAAAGAAAAATTTCTTCCTAATTTTCGGGATGTATAAGATTACCTGCTCTGGAACTCTATTTCTTTCAAATAGCCTTTAAATCTAATATCTGAATTCCATTCCCTCAGGACCTCACTCTCTCCATTTGAAAGTAAGAGCTAATCTGATAAACCAATATATGCCAAAGGCTGGTCTCTTAGGGGCTTAAGGTGTTATCTCTCAGGTAATATTTTTTAACTTAACAGATCCTCTAAAGAAATGATTTTAAATATGAGACATTTAAGCACATGGCAGTGTTCCCACCCAGTTCCCACCCAGTAACTTCTGTTTCCTCCCCATAGCTCGGCCTCTTGCCTCCCTCCATCGTGCTGAGCTTCATAAAAAGTTGCAAAGATAAACCTATACAAGACGCCAAATGGATTGGAGAGTTCTTGTCTGATACCTTGAGACTCTGAATGGGTCCTTTCACGGCCGGTTTGACTTGAACCCTAGGCGTTCTCTCTTGCTGCTCTCCTAGTGCTATCGTCCTTCTAGAAATAAGGCCTGCATTTCTCTTTCTAATTTTGCACCATTGCCCCAAATCCTAGCTACTCTGCTGGGTTCCTGCTATGCTCTGATAGATTGCCCTCAATGCTAATTCTCTCTGCTTGCCTGATTCTAAATGCCTTTGCTTTGGAATTACATGTGCCCCTTTCTGCTTGCGTGTGCAGAGTCCCCTTCCTTGCCACCATGGCAACTACACAGAATACTTCATGCTTCATGTCCAGTGCCCTAGGTTCTGGAGGCCAAACACTATTTACTTGACTGACCTGTCTTCTGGAACCTGTTTTTGTTGTTGTTGTTTTTCTTTTTTCTTTCTTTCTCTTTCTTTCTTTCTTTCTTTCTTTCTTTCTTTCTTTCTTTCTTTCTTTCAGAGAGAGAGAGTGAGCATGGGGGAGGGACAGAGAGACAGAGAGTCTCAGGAAGACTCCCCACTCTGCATGGAGCCCCAAGTGGGGCTTGATCTTGCAACCCTGAGATCCTGACCTGAGCCAAAATCAAGAGTTGGATCCTCAACCAACTGGGTCACCCAGGTGCCCCTGGAACCTGCTTTTATAGTGTGTGGCCAACCCAAGAAATCATGTCTAGATACAACTCCAGTCAATCTTCACCCAATGGATTTAACTGGATGTTTCTTAGCTATGATCCTAAGACAAGAGATGTAGGGCAAGACAGCCTTTTGCTTCTAATCTAATCACTTTGTGCAGAGTTATTTCTTCTTTATGAGAACTAACATCTTCAACTCCTCGAGTTAGATGGATCTAGAGAGACAGTTAAAAGCACTTTGAATAGTGTTTTGTTTTAAACAAAACAAAATACAAATAAAAACAAGATCAAGAAAACTTCACATTGACTTATAATTAACCCTAGATTCCCATATTATGTGTAGGAATATATTAATGTGTTATATATTTAATATAATTACAAAAGTTGTTGCTGCTTTTCAGGCGTGAAATAGTTGTACTCAGGACAAGATTTGTGAATCCTCGTCACATAACCTCCATCTTAAGGCCTGTTGTAAAATAATCTGTAAAGTTCTCAAAAATGGTAACCTAAATTTTATTTAATGTGGGAGACAAATAAGGGATAGCGCATTTATCATGAGATGTGACAGATTTATGTAATTATAACTTCAAAGTGATACATAATTATAATTTCCAGAAGATTTGGAGTGATTGGGGTCTGCTTTTGGAAGCAAGGCCTCTGTGACAACAGAGGATTAGTGCCATATAGGTCATCTTGTCACATTTGGACGTTATCTGGAATTCTTCAGGCATTTTCCTACCAACTAAGTATTATAAATTGTGATTAAAATCTTAGGCCATGGGACCCACATCTCTGGCAAATGTGCAGATATTTAATGAGATTTCTATAAGAAATGTATTCTGTTTTCCAAGCAACTTATTAACAAAGGGGGAGTTATATAGAACTCAACGAGGGAAATTATTTCTCTTTTTAGCATCACATAGCATGACCCAAATGATGAAAAGGACAGTCAGAGGGCTCCTGTGACACCAGAATTGTCCTCCCTTGGAAATAACTAGAAAACCCGACAAAGTATTTTGAGACATTGGTTGACAGACAGCACATGGTTGGGATACCTGAGACAAAGTAAACAGGTCATATGAGACCTTAATTGCCCCACATTTCTGTCAGGAAGTACCTCACAACTGTGTCATAAAGGGGGAATGAAAGCAGAATACGACTCCCTGAGTTGCACTGGCGGGGGCTGTGGGGATCATGGAGGCTCACGCAACTAATTTTCCAGAAAGAGTACTGGAGAGGAGGGAGCTACACAGAAATATGTCTCTTTGGGGTGAAACTTCATAAAGCAGAGCAAAGAACTACCAGGGAGCTGTAAACTGAAGATTTCCAAACAGTTGAGTCCTGACTAGCCAGTGACAAAACTCCTTCAATGCCCAGGGTACACTAAGCCTTATTAGCAGGGCTTAACTCAGCCTTGGTGTAAAGGCTATTTTAGACTTTCCCCAACATCATTTCTTTACTATGTGTCCAGTCAAAAAACCACTGAAAAAAGTTTTTATTAAAAAAATCAGCATTCCTTGCAGCCAGATTGGTTATGTGTTAGGTCTAGGTAGTTGTAGTCTAAGTGAAAACCATGGTGAGTGTTTTCTCAGAAAGTTCTTTAAAAGGAGCCAACTCATCTAGCTTACATCTTTTTCACTATTGCTCATCCCCTTCTTGCTCACTGGAACCCAAAAGTGATATGGGACATCACAAAAAGGAATGTAGAGCAGCCATCTTGAAATGTAAAGGAATCCACTTGAGAATTAAGACACGTGCTGAAGTTGGCTAAGAGGAAACCTAGAGGGAGCCCGTTTTCTCTCGACAGCATCGTGGAACCACCGCACTGGTCCTCAGCTGCCTATAGAGGTTCCTGCTTAAGAAAATTGTTGAGAAAAGTAAAATCCATAATTATGAAAACTCCTGCTTAAACTAGTTTTCTGTTTTTTAGAACAAACATCTCCTAAGTTTTTTTTGGAGATGGTTTATAGTGACTCTCAGATGCTTATTCCTTTAGATAAAATCTACATTAAACAAAATCTGAAGAAATCATCTTATTTGGATTTTGCTTGCAATCTCCTTCATTTAGACTGCTGTGGGCAGGTAAACTTAGGCTGTGACCCAGACTGCTTGGCTGTCTTTAAACCCTGAGTATGCCACTTAGTAGCTGTATAACCACAGGCAAGTTATTACTCTCCTGAGAATCAGTTTTTCATTAGTAAAATGGGGAATATTATAGCATTGACTACTTAGGGTTGCTGTGAGTTGATATGTCTAAAGCATTTAGAATATAATCAGGCACAGAGAAAGCGCTTGCTTAAGTATTAACTATTATTATTTTCTTATTTTTTATTTAAAATTTTTTAAGATTTATTTAATTTAGAGAAAGAGAGCATGTGAGAAGGGGGAGGGGCAAAGGGAAAGGAAGAGAGAGAGAGAGAGAGAAAGAGAATCCTCAAGCAGACTCCCTGCTGAGTGCAGAGCCCAACATGGGGTTTGATCCCAGGACCCTGAGATCACGACCTGCGCCAAAACCAAGAGTCAGATGCTTAACTGAGCCATCCAGGCACCCCTAGCTATTATTATTTTAAATAGGTGTATTTGGAAAGTATTGGCTCTGAGATATTCAATCTTATTACCCGGAAACAACTACACTTTTTATTATATTCAAATTTCCTTTTGCAAGATCCTAGAGTTCTAAACATTTTATTAAAGTTTTAGCTTTTTCTTTTTTAGACAATTTCTAATTTCAATGCAAATGATTATATTTCAATGAACACATATTTGCTTTTCCCATCCACAAATCAAATCCTTCTTGGATATAAAAAGGTAACAAGGTATGCTAAATTGAATAATTCTGTTATCTCATGTCAGTAAAATTCAAGATGCAATTGTATTTTGAGGAAAAAGAGAACATTATAAAATAATCAATAATCAATTTTTCAGTTTTTTTAGTTTGAGATACTTTCAGCAATCTCAGTGATTTAGATTTTACAATGATTTTCTTACATAGCACAAAGTACTATTTTCTAGAAAGAAATGAAATGTAAGAAGGACGTGTGAGTCCCATTAAAATTGGTTACATTGGCTGCTTTCATTTCCAATAAGCAAATATAATTCCAAATTGAAACATACACGTGTACCAAGGAAAGATTCTATTAATAAAGAATGTATCCAAATGTCAAAGCCAGGCAGAATTTGTAGTTTTGGAAATACACTCCAAAATCCAAATGTCATAAATACTCAAGTGACCTTTGTGTTCCAAACAGAGACCAAATGGCCAAATCTCTCTTGTGTTACCATGGAGACACATTTTGATGGAAGGATCTCTGATGAGGTTGAGCAGCATGGATGATTAGGGGCAGCATTGTGATAAACAGTCATCTGTGTCAGTGTGGCACCCTCTGCAAGAGATTAAGGACGTACGTGCTAGATAGAGAGCATTGTTTAACAAAATAGCATATCAGCTAATGTCTACAAGTGATAAGCAAGTCAAAAATATTTTTAATATTCTCTTTGGGGCTCTTAATATACAAATATGGGGTGTGAAAAATAAAATTTTAAGGCCAAGAGTTAATCACATCAAGAATTGGGGATGTACTGTACGGTGACTAATATAATGAAATAAATATTATTTTAAAAAAGTTAATCGCAAGAATAATTTATTTTGTTGTGCTTCTCAACAAATAGTGTTTGATGTTCTAAGAAATACTACATAATCAAGTTCAAAAAAAGGTATCATGGAACTGTCAGCCCAAGCACAGTGTAAATATGAACTTTCTCTTCATGGTGGGAACTGGCTACAAATTCAGATTAATTCAATTTCAGTCACAGATGACGGTCCCGACTATGTCAAAGCACTCGTATGTGCAACGGAAATACAGTTTAAGAAAGACACTGTACCTGGTGTGAGGGAGAAATAAGTTCACAGATAATAAATTATGCTGTATCTTATAACGTAGTCATAAGAGAGATTCATAGTGAGGACCATAAGGACTCACTGTAGAAGAATATTAACATTCGACATGGAGATCAGGGAAATGTTCAAGGAACAGAAAGTCCTCAAGTTATAAAAGAAATGTGTAGCAAGACTCTCACTAGAATAGGCAGGCTTGAAAGAAGAAAAACAAAAGATAAATACCTATAAGAGCTATTCAGTGAATGTGCCTGGTACACAGGGTATCACAGGGGACACAGAGAGAAATGAGAACAGGTAAAATGGCAGACCGAGTACCTATGCTTTCCCTCAGTCCCAACAATTATCTCTGTAAACATTATATTAAAAAAAAAATCCATAATAGTATGGAAAAATAAGAAGATTCCAATCAATGTACCAGAAATTTTGAAGAATCTTTGATATAAATCAATCAGCATCAGGTCTATAGAGCAATATAAGTGGGGGAAATGTCAGCTCATCAAACATGCTGTCTATATCAGACAAGTCAAAACAGCTCCAACCCTAGAGGCAAAAAGCCCAAGGAACAGAAGGGGGCCTTATGGTAGCTTTCAGAGTAATTCCTGGAGAATTGCCTCTTAAACTGTAAGATAATTTGACCTTCCTTTCTTCTACAAAACCACGGACAACAGAGCTATTTGTCCACAATGGAAAGCATCAGGGTGGGCGTTCAGCCCCAGGGATAGGCAGGACGTCAGAAAGATACCAATGAATTGGAGTGACAGGGAGCCTTCACTCAGAAAACAAGCTATACAGGTTGGAGGGAGGTGAAAGTCTTTAAATGTTCTTGACTTTACATCAAGATGACAAGAATATTCTAAATTTAGAAAATAACGTGCATGTTAGAAAAATATGTAAGAAATGAAAGACTTTAGGATGAACAATTTCCCAACAAAATAGGAAAATATGGAACAAATAATCATCCATTAATCTAACAAAAGTCAAAAGGAAACAAGAAGAACTAAAAAAAAAAAGAAGACAGACAGAAAGAAAGAAAGATAACCAGTAAGTACAGAAAAACAATAAAATGACATTAATAAGTCCAGGTATATCCCTAATAACAGCATTATGAATTAATTGGTTAAGTTTTCCTAATAAAACAAGAGGGGTTCAGTATGTAATCTGAGTTGAGGTTGTTTTCAAGAAGCACACCTGAAAATATGACACAACAAAGTATAAATCAAAGGGACGGACAAAATATATTAGATAGGCATTAACAAAAACAAAAGGCAGGACTAGTAATAGCAGCACTACACAAGATAGAATTCAATGTAAGATGTATTATCTGGGACAAAAATTGATTAATGGGAGAGAAATCAATCAAGAATATATCCACTATAAATACGTAATTAACAATACATCCTTGGGGCGCCTGGGTGGCACAGTCCTTAAGCGTCTGCCTTAGGCTCGGCGTGATCCCGGCGTTCTGGGATCGAGCCCCACATCAGGCTCCTCCACTAGGAGTCTGCTTCTTCTTCTCCCACTCCCCCTGCTTGTATTCCCTCTCTCGCTGGCTGTCTCTCTGTCAAATAAATAAATAAAATCTTTAAAAACCAAAACAAAACAAACAACCCCCCCAATACATCCTTAAATTAAATGAAGCAAAAAATAATAGAGATACAAACTTGATATATCCACAACTATTGTGGGAAACTCAATACATCTTATGAACTAATGAATCAAAGAGAAAAAAAATTAAGTAAGGATGTAAAGAATTTGAATAGCACAATTAACAAGTTTGATCTTTTAGATTTAAATAGACTTTTGTCTATAATAGTTTTTTAAGCCTACATAGAACATTAAAAAGTAGATTAAATTAAACCATAAACAAAATTGCAATAAATTCTTAAAATGTTATCAACTAGAAACAAAGAAATGAATAAAGATGGGGACACTACACAGCAACTCTTGAGATAAGTATAAAATAGCAGAATTTAATGAGATAGAGGGCAAATTAAGTATCAGTATACTTAATTTAAAAATAGATAATATTTTGGAAAGCCTAATAAGATAATCATGCTTGATTTATGTGATCAAGAACAAAAGGATGGGAAATAATTTAGTTCATTATTGTTTTAGTAGAATGACCCCAAGAGTTCTTAACATGTGAAAATACAGAAAATTTCAGCCAGTGAGTACAGATACTAATACTGATTAATAATAGATCAAAGATTCGTTTGAAAAGAAGGAAGGAAAAAAATGATAGTTCACTTAAGCTATGTGACCCTTTAACATCATATGTAAAATAATAGCAAATAAAACCAGCAGTATATTAAAAGAATCACACCAAGTAGGACTTGTATCAGAAATGAAAAAATGCTACAGACTTAATGTAACTCCTATGAAAATTCCAGCAGGTTTTTTTTTTTTTTAAGAAATTGACAATCTTAACATCTATACGAAAATACCTCGATTGGCCAAAAAAAAAGTTTAAAAAGAAGAATAAAACTGGAGAACTTTCACTTTCCTGATTTTGAAACTTGCTGTAGAGCTAAGGCTATCACAAAAGCATGGAAGTGGCAATAAGAATAGACGTACAGAACTACAAAATGATGGAACAGACCCAAGAAAGAAATCCTTGTATTCTAGGCAACTGGTTTTAAGAAAGGTGTCAAGGCGATTTACTTAGGAAAGGATAGCCTGTTCAGCAAATGGTGCTAGGAGAACTGGATATCCACATGCAAAAAGATGAACATAGACCCTTACCTCACACCTCACACTGGTTAACACAAGATTACCTCAAAATGGATCATAGCCTTAAATGTAAGACCTAAAACAATATAACCCTTAGAAATACGAGGGTTGATTTAATGGGTTGATTAAAAAAAAAAAAAACCTGCATCAACAAATTAAAAGAAGATGTGATCGTTCCAAGAGATGCAAAAAAAAAAAAAAAAAAAAATTTGCCAGATTTCAACAATCATTCTGAATGAAAAGTTTCAGTAAGCTAGGAATAGGAGGAAGTTTCCAAACCTTGACAAATAGAAATCTGTCTGAAACCCATTACCACTTTCTGTCATCATTAAGGTGAAACATTAAAAGAACTTACGCAAAAGGCAGGAAAAATTCAAGCGTGCCTTTCATCACCTTAACTAACCAACGTTTTACTGAAGTTCCTAGTCCACTACAAGAAGGCAAGAAAAAGAAATGCAGAAGAAATATGAAAGGAAAGAGAACTCTGTCATTGAATTTTG
This sequence comes from Ursus americanus, assembly GCF_024610735.1. Classification (NCBI taxonomy): domain Eukaryota; kingdom Metazoa; phylum Chordata; class Mammalia; order Carnivora; family Ursidae; genus Ursus; species Ursus americanus. The sequence goes on along the minus strand of NC_142157.1, from coordinate 13,089,529 downwards.
CATATTTTTTGGTTTGTCTATCTATAAGATACAGGTAAATAAAAATAATTACATGGGATATTATTCAGTCATAAGAAAGAGTGAAATCTTGTCATTTGCAACAACGTGGATAGATCTACAGGGTATAATGCTAAGTGAAATAAGTCAGTAAGAGAAAGACAAATACCGTATGATTACACTCATACGTGGAATTTAAGAAACAAATGAGCAAAGGAAAGAGAGAGAGAGAGAGACGAACCAAGAAATAGATGTTTAACTATAGAGAACAAACTGATGGTTACCAGAGGAGATGTGGATGGGGAGATGTGTGAGGTAGGTGATGGGGATTAAAGAGTGCACTTATGATGAAAAATAAAATATTAAAAAAAAATACTCAACAAATTATACCACTTTATCTTTAAAATAAAAATAATAAAATAATAAAATAATTATGTACCATAAAAACAGCTTAGTCAGATAGCCAGATAGGATATGAATATTAAAAATCTGTCACTAAGGGGCGCCTGGGTGGCACAGCAGTTAGGCGTCTGCCTTCGGCTCAGGGCGTGATCCCGGCGTTATGGGATCGAGCCCCACATCAGGCTCCTCCGCTATGAGCCTGCTTCTTCCTCTCCCACTCCCCCTGCTTGTGTTCCCTCTCTCGCTGGCTGTCTCTATCTCTGTCAAATAAATAAATAAAATCTTTAAAAAAAAAATCTGTCACTAAAAATATATTAATAATACCGACTTGGAAAATGCAATGGAAATGTTTCATTCACAATATCAGGAAATAACATAAACTATCTAATAAGCTGAACAAGAAGTGTGCAAGTCTTTAATCTTCCTTCCCTCCCTCCTCCTTCCCCTCTTTCCCTTCTTCCCTCCCTTTATCCCTCCCTCCCTCCATCCATCCATCCACTCATTCATTTATTGACTTGAGTACCTACTATGTACCAGCAATTGTCCTTCCACACTTAGGTACCCATCCAACAGATAGCATATGCACGTACACCAAAAGGCACGTTCAAGATATATTGAAGTAGCCTTGACCGTAATCCAAAAATGAGGCAAACATTGATTATAGAAAGCACAAATAAGTCAGGACACATTCAAAGGATAGAACTTAGCAATGAGAAGGAACTCACTACTGGTATATGCAGGAACAGGGATGAATTTCTCAAGCACAATGTTGAGCAAAAAAGTCAAACACAAAGGAATGTTAACTTTCAGGATTCCATTTCAAATAAAGTTCAAAAACAGGTAAAACTAACTGATACTAGTGTTTTGCTTTGTGTTGAGGACATTTCCAGGACGGGGAGTGAAGGAGGTCCCAGGGGTGCTGGTGGTGTCTTTCTTTTCTTTATTTTTTAAAATTTATTTATTTACTAGAGAGAGAGAGAGAAAGAGAGAGAGCGAGAGAGAGCACATGAGCAGGAGGGGCAGAGGGAGAGGGAGAGAGAGAATCCCAAGTAGACTCCATGCTGATCAGAGCTTGATGTGGGGCTCGATCTCATGATCCTGAAATCACAACCTGAGCCAAAACCAAGAGTCGGACTCTTTAACAAGTGAGCCACCCTGGCATCCTTGGTGGTGTCTGTTTCTTGATCAAGGTGGCAGTTACACAGTTTCATTCAAACTTTGTGAAAATTCGTTGAGCTGTATACTTACGGTTTGAGCATTTCTCTCTTTCTTTTATTGTGGTAAAATGACATAACATAAAATTTACCATCTTAATTATTTTTAAGTGTATGGTTCAGTGGTATTAAATGCATTCACATTGTTGTGCGACCATCATCACCCCATCCAAATCCCTTAACTCTCTTTGTCTTGTAAAAGTGAAATTCTGAACCCTTTAAACAGTAACTCCCCATTCTCTCATTCCCCCAGCCCCTGTCAACCACCATTCTACTTTCTGCCTTTATGCTTTTGACAGTTCTAAGTGTCTCATGTAAGTGGAATCATATAGTATTTGTGTTTTGTGACTGGTTCATTTCACATAGCATATTGTCCGCAAGGTTTATCCATGTTGTAGCATACTGGATAATTTCCTTTCTTTCTAAGGCTGAATACTATTCCACTGTATGGATATACCACATTTTGCTTATCCATTCATCTGTGGATGGACACTTTGTTTGCTTCCATGTTTTAGCCATTGGGTGCACAAATATCTCTTCAAGACCCTGCTTTCAATTATTTGAATTTTTTTTTTAATAGCAGCCATTCTAATGAATAGTGAAGTGGCAGTTTGTGCATTTTTTTAAAAATTGTATTTATTTATTTGACACAAGAGAGCACAAGCAGGGGGAGCAGCAGGCAGAGGGAGAAGCAGGCTCCCCACTGAGCAGGGAGCCTAACACAGCGCTCCATCCCAGGATCCTGCGTCCATGACCTGAGCCGAAGGCAGACGCTTAACCAACTGAGCCACCCAGGCACCCCTGTTTGTTCATTTTTATGCAGATGTGTTATACAGCAATACAAAGTTACTTTAAAGAAGTGAGTGGGTGTTGAGGAAGCAAAGATAAGAGCTTAGTTCATACCAATTTTTCAAGTAGTTGAACAGCAGCAGGAAGGGGAAAAATATCAGTAAATGGAAACATAAAAAAAAGGGAGAAGAAAACTTTGTTTCAGCACAGAAAAGACCGGAGGCAATTTGTAGACAAAAGGGAAAACGTTGAAGGCTGTGTGGGGACAGCTGGAGTGAAGGAATCTGGAACACAGAGTTATCCTTGGAAAAGATGAACAAAAGGGTATAGAGAAGCTGACAGTTCAGGAAAATGTTACGATGGAGATTTCATATGAAAGAGCCTTAATCTTCTTAGCTAGGCTGGAGGCTGAGGGTGTTGGTAAGCTGTTTCCACCTTCCTGCTGAAGGAAAGAAGGCTCTTTGATAAAACTGAAAGTTCAGATAAAATAGTGCAAGATATGGTGACTGCTTCCTAAAGACAAGATGCATTCAATTTTTTGAAATAAAAATCAGTTTTGAAACATGTTTGAACTGACTACGCTCATATTTTAAGTAAAACCTAGGACGGAACACTGAGTGACTTGTATCATAATTAAATAAGAAAAGTCTGTCTTTATGATGTGAGTTTTATAAGCAGTAAAAATAGGGGGTTGACTTTATATCATAGAGTACCCAGTAGAAGTTTGATGAAGTTTGAAAAATAAATGAAAAATTAATGAACACTGGGAGTTGCACACTTCTGGAAGTCAAATCAAGGAGTTGCGATGCCCACTGGAAGCCAGAGCACCTAGACAGCTGGATGCCTTGGGGGAGAGTGGTCCCCAGGACAGCGCGAGCAGCTCAGCCTCCAATGTGGTCCTAGTCTCTCCAGCGAGCTCACCTGGTACCATGCCCTTGCAGCCAGGTCTGATGGCCCAGATGGCAATCATTCCAGCTGTAGGCTCTGCCTTGTCATCCCTGGGGCCTACAGTAGAGGAATAAAAGCTGAGCCCTGAAGGCTTGACATCCTGACCAGAAGCTGGAGGAAGCCCCTTAGGCATACCAACAGCAGTTTGGTCCTGGCTACTAGGAGATGAAAGATTTGGGAGTGAGCCCAGATCCAGAGTGACCCTGAGCTTTGTGAGGGTTTCAATGAGTTGCTGAAGCAGGGCAGGTTTGCAGGAGGATTAACCTAATCAAGAAATCTAAATTGAAAAAAAGGAGGGGTGACTGGGAGGCTCGGTTGGTTAAGCCTCCAACTCTTGATTTCAGCTCAGGTCATGATTTCAAGATCATGGGATTGAGGCCTGCTTGGGGTTCCGTGCTGGGTTTGGAACCTGCTTAAGATTCTCTCCTTTCTCTCCTTCTCCCTCTGCTCAAACCCCCAAACCCTGGGCTCTCTATTTCTCTCTGGGGGGGAGGGAGGGGAGGAAAATGGCAGGGGATATTCTTCCTGTAGAGGGTTTAGCCGAGGCAATGTGGAATTTGGGACTAGACAAATGTTTGTGTGGCCTCCTTACATGAACTTTTGTGATGTTAATTGTGAATTAATGAAAATAGTGATTTTTCTATAAACAGAATAAAGAAAATCCATACTCTATGAAATAGAGATTACTATAAACAATAAGTTGTATGCAATTGGCTAGAATAGAATCTCCAATTCCTGGTGAGTGACCAGATATCTTGCTATGTGAAGTAACAGAAAGTAGAAACTCTTATAGGAAGAGCCGGACCATGTAGGAAACTATGTTTTATTTGATGTTACTTACCCTACATCTACTGGCGTCTCTCATAGGGTCTTCTTACTATTGTTCTCGGTTTGTAGTGCATTGACGTCAACTAGTATGGTTGAACATGCGCTTTGAAAGGAAACAATTCAAAAGTCAGTGAACTTAATATCATACCAGAAATTTCAATCAAAAAAATTTAATCATTTCATTAAGCGTCATTTACTGAGCTCTATGTTGGGGGCTATAAGAGATCAAAAAAAGTCACTCTCGGGGCGCCTGGGTGGCACAGCGGTTAAGCGTCTGCCTTCGGCTCAGGGCATGATCCCGGCGTTATGGGATCGAGCCCCACATCAGGCTCTTCCGCTATGAGCCTGCTTCTTCCTCTCCCGCTCCCCCTGCCTGTGTTCCCTCTCTCACTGGCTGTCTATCTCTGTCGAATAAATAAATAAAATCTTAAAAAAAAAAAAAAAGTCACTCTCCACACTTGTCAGAATTGCACATATTAACAAGGGACATGAAATGCACACTTACACACTCATTCATTCATTTACTCATTCATATACGTAGCAAGTCACTTAGCAAACACTTTGTTGGAAAAATCCTCCTTGCTGTTGGAGAGCTAATGAGTATGACACAGCCCCTGTCTTTGAAAATCTTGTAATTCAGAGCAGGAAGCAAACATGCAAATAATTATAATCCAAAGTGATACAGAGTTGTACCTGAAGTGTTAAAAACCAGCCAAAGCAATAGCAAGAGTGAATCTTCCATTTTAACAATATGCTAGCTCAATATTCCTGGACAGAGGGCCTCTATGAAGCAGAGTGGTCCTACAGGACAAAAAGAATGTTCTGAGAAATTGCTGGTTAGAAACTCAGCTCTGTGCTTTCAACTCGATGATCTTGAACACTCATCACATCCCAGCTTCCTTGTCTATAATTTGAGAATGATAATTCCTTTCTCGCTGGTCTGTTATAAAGATTAAATGAGATAAGGCATATGTGGCCCGGATGTCCCAACCCTATGACTACAGAATAAGGTCACATTTGCTTTAATATTTCCATTAAATGACTCTGCATCTCCAGAAGTCCTTCCAGACAGCAAGTCTCATCTCCCAGGACCTAACCCCAGGACCTTTACTCTGGAATGTCCAAGAGTCCAGGATGCCTTCTTAGCTGTAAAGATTAGTCATGTGATTCTCAGCTCTCCTGTGAGTCAGAAGAAAGGCTGTAGGCAAGGCAGAGGTTTAGGGGTAACTTCCCAGTGTCCTAGACAGAAAACCAGAGCTGGTGTCTTTTTAATTGTTGATACGAAGACGGAAGCCCAAGCAGGTTGGGCCACTGGCTCAAGATCCTATACCTAGATTTTGGTGTTTCGGGGTCTAAAGCCCCAAGCTTGGGGCTTTCCATCATAATGAAATAAGGCAAAAATGGGCAACAGAAAAGATAGAAGAGGTTTTAAGGGTACAGAGTAGTGTGATGGTGATGACTATTTTTGTTTTGTTTTCCTAAATCAAAATGTATCATGAGTTTAACAATCTTTCTGTGATCCAGGAATATCCAATGAGAATAGAATATGAATTAGTTGAGACTGTACATTCAAAGTCTCTCAATGCTGCCATTGCTTATAGAAGATGAAAATGAAAAGCAACAAATACACATTTTTTAGAAATATATATCTATATTATCTCAATAACGTTTCATTTCTTTCTGTTGTGATTTTGGTAAATATTTATAAGTGTTTTACTTGTTTCTCTATGAACTAGATTATACAATACTAGGTTTGTGTTATGCAGGAGTGAAACAACCAAAAAAACCCCTGAAACAAAAAAACGGCAACCATTTCATTCAGTCCTAATTTTAACCCCATTTGTTTTTCTTGTAAATGTACCAGTGCTTTTTCTTCTCTCTCCTAAACCTATACTCTCAGAAGAGTCCCTAGAGTCTCTCAGCCTAGTTAGATAACTGGATGTAGAGAGATTTTTTTTTTTTTTTTTTTTTTGGTCTCTATGCTAGGGACCTATTGGGCCAGAATAAATTAAAGGGTTGATACTTAGTTTTCCTTAAAAAATACTTTTAGATTTTAATTGATTAACAATATTGATAATAATGAACTATCATTAGTCTACCGAGCCCCTCTGAGCTCCTCTCCCCTTATTCTCAGCAGATGACCTTGCTTTCTGCTTTCCTGAAAAACACATGTAGGTGTCATCAGTGGGGATTTGTCCCAGCACCACCTCTCTACGGAGTCCTCTCCTTCACTTAAGTGCTCTCACTCTTGTCTTTATTGAATAGGTACCCATCATTCCCAGTCCTTGGGTCCCATCAATGAGCTCTTGAGGTTCTCCTTCTCCTTCTTCCTCTGATCTCTCCTCTTTTATGGAGATGCCTGGGAGGTAGAGTAGTAAATTCCTTGTCTAGAGAGCCCTGATCTCACTTCCTAAAATATAGCCAAATCGGCTTTGATATTGAGAACACTATGAGAGGACAAGACTATTGGGGGTTTACAAGATGTCCCTATAAATCTTACCGTACCGAGTGATTCCAGGTATCTCAGAATCAGTCTCATCGGCCTTACTAGTTTTATTCTTGTCTTTCATGATAATAAAACCAACTGACACCCTGAGAATACCGACCCTGGGTTACTCCTCCCTTTGGCTCACCCCAAACCCTATGGCCCTGTTCTCAGTGTGGTGCCTGGGGCCCTCACCAGCCTGCTGGGCTCTCCCTCCCTTCAGTCCTAACGGAAGTTTGTTTTTCACCTTCTATTTCCCCTGTGTACTTATTTCCATGTGGTACCTGAACTGAACTGACTTCTGGCCTCTTCCAGACCTATCCGCCTTCTCCCACCCTTACAACTGTATCCTCTTTCTCCAAGGTTCTTCCTCTCATTTCCCATATTGTACGGCTTATCTATTTCTTTTGCTCAGAATAGCTGAGGTTTTCATGCAATTTCTGCTAATCTCCCAGGGTTAAAAAGACAAAGGAACAAAATATCCAGGAGGCATGGGGGAGAGGAGTGACAGAGGGGTAAAGAGGACAGTGAGAAATCAGAATAAGGTCCAGGGAGTTTGTCCTTAGAGTAGGGCTGACTCAGCCTTCTTGTTCTTTGGAGAAATTAAAAAGGATGGCAAACTAGAAAAAACAGAATGGATTCTTCTCTGAAATAGCTTTGCTTAACCTTATTTAATAGTATATATGAGATTTAAAATGACCCAAGTTAACAAAAAAAAAAAAAACCACTTCAGAAAATTTAGCTATAAAAACTTAACTAAGTAAATTTGAAATGCACAGAATTATATTTTACAGTGAAACCTAAGGGAGTGCACTTGAAGTGTTGTATTTTAATCAGTTTTGACCATTATTTCTGGTTCAAACAGGGCAGCATAATAGGATGGTCATGGAAATTAATACTTTGGCCAGAGGTGTGTGTCCCTCTAAAGAAAGGAAGATGAAAGTCATTCTTCTTTCAGAATGATTTTGAGACCCAGGACAGAAACTTCTGAGAGAATGTGTCACCCAGCTCCCAGTGTCCAGCCCCCAATCCAATCAGTGCAGCCTCCAGGAAATGAATGACAAGATTTGTAGCAAAGAGTATCAACACTCAAGCCACAACTCAGTAAGAATTAGGTGTAGATAATCATGGAATTTTATATTTCCCTTTGTATTCGCTCCGGTCTAGATTGTTTTAATTGCTGACATTTCAGTTATCATTTTCTGGAATAATAACTTTTTCTAAAAGGCACACCCTATATCAGGTGCTTGTAATAGAAACCGTTCTTCACATATACATATTTTCTTCACATATACATATCTATTGCCGTTTTATTGGTTCTGGCTCCATATTCTACATATTCTAATTGGTTAAAAAATAACATGTTAAACTTAACCAGTTAATTTGAAAATGATGGTTTATGATAATTGAATATAATCAGATAGATAGTTTTTTTTTTTTGGCAAAAACTGAAATAATATATAACCTGGGAAATGTCCCTAAAAGCAAACATTTCTTTAGTTATTCTGCTGCAAAGACTAATATTTTTAAAAGATTTTATTTATTTATTTTAGAGAGAGAGAGAGAGAGAGTGTGTGAGGGAGCACAATTCGGGGGAGGAGCAAAGGGGAAGGAGAGGAAGAGGGAAACAATCTCCAGCAGACTCCATGCTTCAGTGCCTGATTTGGGCTCGATCCCATGACGCTGAGATCACAACCCAGAGATCACAACTGGAGACAAATCCAAGAGTTGGCAGCTTAACCAACTGAGCCACCGAGGACCCCCTAAAAAGACTAATTTAAAAAAAAATGAAACTTAGATCATGTTCAAGCAACATGACAGTTTTAACTATATTGTCTATTCTGGTCTAAGTTTTCATTTCTTTTTATGTGGAATCATGTGGGCAATGATAAAATTGAGAGAGAAGTGAAGACTTATGCGAGAGCTGGAGGCTACTAGCCAGAGTGTTCTGTAGTGACCCATTCCTACTGGGGGACCAGATGCTGAGACCTTGGATAGTGGACAGATGTCCCAAGGGCTGATTGTTCCGTTGGTCACACCAAACCTAGATCCATTCTGTCAGTCTCGGGCTTCTCACCATTACTATTTTCCACCAGCTGTTTTGCTTTACCTGTACTAACTAGAAATGTCATTTCACCTCTATATCTTAGAAATGTAATTTAAATAAATTAATCTTGTTCATGATTCCTATATCTGACAAACGATTTGATGGAAAAGATAAAGTGAACATTTACTTGACATATTCCAGTTACTTTTCTTTTTATTTTAAGTAGGCTCCATGCTGGGCATGGAAACCAACATGGGGCTTGAATTCACAACCCCTAGATCAAGACCTGAGCTGAGATCAAGAGTCAGAAGCTTAACCAAATGGACCATCCAGGCTCCCTTATTTCTAGTTACTTTTCATAAGACATAAAGCTTCCCCCAAATCCTTGAGATATGTATTGATATTCCTGTTTTACAGTTGAGGAAAATAAAATTTCGGATAATGTGGTAGTCTGGGTCTAATTCCACATTTATTGACTTCAAAATCTGTATCTTTTCATTTCTCTGATGCTCTTTCTCAAAAGACAGCAGATTGAAACTATTGACTGAAAGAATGTTCGGAGATGATCAAATGCATTTGAACTCTGTATCCGATTCCTATTATTATTACCAAATATTTAAACAATCACACAAAAGTTCATAACACATCTGAATTCCAGATGCATTATCTTCACACCGGGGATCTGAATAACAAAATTCTCCCATAAAATATTTAATGCTATTCAGCTTGCTGTATGAATAGTGACTCTCCTGAGAGTGGAACTGTTGTCTTGGGTGATGGATAAATTACTACGACTTTAGGCACATCAGTACATATGAGAAGTTGGTAATGTTACTCACACCTGCAAGTGTCTCTGCCCTAAAGCAACTTCCATACTTATCTCAGTGGTCCCCTTTTGACTATGGAGTTAGAGCCAGTTAAAAATAGACTTCTAGGGACTCCTCCCTGGCTCAGTTGGTTAAGCGTCCAACTCTTGATTTTGGCTCAGGTTATGATCCAAGCGTGGGGAGATTGAGCCCTGTGGCAGGGTGGGGGAGCGGGGGTGTGCTCTGCACTGGGTGTGGAGCCTGCTTAAGATTCTCTCTCGCCCTCTCCCTCTGCACACCCCCCTCCTCCCTGCTCTCTCTCTCTAAACACACACACACACACACACACACACACACACACACAGCCACCATAATTCTATCTGGATGGGTAGGTGTGTTTAGTAATAAGGTATCATTAGCCATTATCCTTTATCTCAAATTAGAATGCCAGATAATGAATTTGCCAATTAGAAGGCCTGTCCTAGGAAGTGGGAGGCTAAGGCTTGTTGGTTTTGAGGGAAGAGGAAAAAACAACCAAACCAAACCAAACCCAAAACAAACCAAAAGCCTAAAGAACATTAAGCAAGTTTGGGTAGAATTCTGCACTAAAGGAAAATTCCCGTGTGAACAGATTCTCTAAAACTCCAAGTAAGACACCCTTCAATTCTAAATTTTTATAATCAAACAATATTACAGACAGGAAAGCTTCAGTTTTTTAAAACATGTTGTCTACACCTGACTTTGCATAAAATGTAAGTCAATCAATACAGATTTCTTAAATTTCAAGCATGGAAAAAGAGACGAGTCTCACCAAAATTCCCGGACAATAGCCTTTCCCAGTACATTCTTCCGGACGGTGTCCTCAGGGCACGCCAAACTCCACACGCCCTCTAGTGTATCCCTCTGGAAATACAGCTGCTGGGTCTACGCTTAACGTAAAGTATTTGCACTTCTAGCAGAGAATTTCCAGAGCAGCCTATGCTTAAAATCTGTTTATCCTGCATAGCCAACTTGTCCTGACGTCTTTCTTCAGTGTTCATACAAACCATTATTTCACTTTGCTTATTTCTCCCTACTCTATTCTCAAAAATGGCTTAGGAGGATGCATGAAATATGACGAGATTGGATATGTTAAATTGTGTTGAATGATAAAACAAGGGTGAGGCAAAACGATCAGACATTAGATTAAAATACATAAAATAACAATCAACTTCCCTTCCACCGACGGACTGTAAAGTTAGCTATGTTTATATTAATCTGGGTAGACTAGGTTATGTTATGGTAAAAGGAATCTCCAAATCTCAGGAGCTCATAGTAACTATGGTTTAGTTTCTCTTTCACGCTACAGACCCACTGCAGGTGACCTGGAGTCCTGCTCCCCACACTTGTGCCTAATTTCTGCGCCAATGGAGCAACCATGACACTCATACTGCCTTTCGTTGTGGCAAAGGGAAAAAGAGCTCCGGGGGCTCTTGCACTAGCAGTCAGATGCTTCCATTATGTTGCTTTTACTCTCTCATTGGCCAGAAGTCGTCCCGTGAGCCCACCCACAAGACAGCTGAAAAGCCTAGTGTTCCCCGTGGAAGGAGAAAAGCCGGATATTGGTAAGCAACCAGTGCCCACTACAATGTTCTAGTGGTCCCGGTGAAAAAGGAAATTAGGACAGCACACTGAAGTGTTCGTGAGATAAAAAAATGAATGTAACAGCTCAGGAAAGCTACAGCTATTTTTGATTCTAAAATCAGACAGGAATTTCTCCAGGATTCCTCATTAAAAAGGTAATGTATAACACAGATTACATCATCTTTACAATGCATTCAGGGCTTTTTTCTTATCAGGCACTAGTGTGGGTTTATGATATCACGACAATCCACAATTGGGATTGAAACTCAAGAGGGGTCAAATTTCTGTGGTGTAGGCATCCATCTTTCTGTCACACTCTTAATTTAGGCAAGTAGCTTAATTTAGGCAACCTCCTCTTGTAGGTTGTGTGTAATCAATCAAGGAGCCAAGAGTGCTACATTGGGTTCTCCAGAAAACTTCTGGGGAAAAAAAAATGGAACAATAACCATGGAAGATATTGCATAGTTAATGGAGAGGCAGGGGATTATGATGGCAAAAGCCCAGGGCTCAGTCCTGAGGGTTTAGTCTTCCAGGAGCCTGCTTTGTCTTTCAGGTGACCTTGTCTAATGCAGAATCAATATAGCCAAGAATAGCAGCTGTAAACATCCACATTTGCTTGACCTTCCACATTCACTGAATAAGAATAAAAGCAAGTAGAGGAGAGAACCTTGGTGACCTTGATGCTTGTGGTTCACTGGGGACACAATAATCAGGAAACTTATACAACGAAGATCTGTAGAACAAAGCATTTTGCATGGGGTCTCCTAACACAAACAGGTAAAGCAGACACAAACAAAATGGCATAATCAACTTTGTACCTAACTGCCCCCAGCTCAGATATCACCAGTGTGGCTGTTTCCATGTGTGTGCTTACCCCTCCCCTCATGTTTAAGTCTATTGACCCTCTTCTGTCCCTGAAAGACAGGTATCCAAGGACAAGTCTTGGCCCTAAGACGGATCCCCAACTAGAAAATATTGACAAGAAACTCATGCTGGAGAGATCTTCTCACTCCATTGCTACCCATCAACGATCCTATTCCATCTAGCCCTAGTAGAAATCCCCACTTGGCATACCCTCCCAGAGGGCTGAGTAGGTCATTTTATCTGCTATGAGCAAAGTAGCTGCCAGGAGCTGGCGATCCTACAAACTAGAATGAATCCTTTTCCCCTTACAGTTGGGACTACTACATCAATAGCCTTCGATCTCCGTGTCCTCTAATTTATCCTGCACATCACTGCCTACCTTGATTGGACAATCTTAGTTTTACTCAGAGTATTAATTCCATTTATATTTAATGCAATTACAAATATAGATTTATACCATCTTCCTCTTCATTTTTAAATTTGGCCCATCAGTTTATGTTCCTTTTTCTTGTCTTTTTTTCATCAGAATCATTTCTTATGCACCCATTTCTCTTCTTTTAACATATAAATTATACATACTTTTACTATAGTTTTAGTGTATCTCCTAGAGTTCTGCATTCATTTGCTTTCAGTCTGTTAAATTTTTAATTTTATTTTTTATTTTTTAGTAAGCTCTACACCCAATGTGGAACTTGAACTCATGATCTGGAGATCAAGAGCCACATGCTCTACAAACTGAGGCAGCCAGATGTCCCTAGTCCATTAAAAATTTTAATTTTACCATTTCTTTGATACATCTAGAACCTTTGAACCCTTTAATTCCATTTACACCTCCATCTCTTCTTGTACATCATTGTTCTCATGCATTTTAATGCAATTATTGATTTGTATACTCACTGCTAATGCAATTTACCCACATAATTATCTTTTCTAGTAGTCTTTATTTCATACTCTATTTCCACTTTTCCGCCTGGGATCATTTTCCTTCTGCCTGAATAAGTCTCTTTAGTTTTACTTCTAATGCAGTTCTACTGATGATAAATTCTTCCAGCTGTTCTTTGTTTAAAAGTGTCTATTACACCTTTAGTTTTGAAGAGTACTTTTGCTGTATATAAAATTCTAGGTTGAGAGTTATTTTCTTCTGGTAATTAAAAAGTATTCTATTGGTTCTTGTTTCTCCCATTTGTTCTGAGCAGTCAGCTGTCGTTATTGTTGCTGTCTGAAGATGATACTTAAAAAAAATTCACATTATTGAGTCTATCTTACATATAATAAAAATCGGTTATTTTAAGTATATGATTTAGAGATTTTTCAAATGGAAACAGTCATGTCCATTACCTCAAAGAGTTTCTCATCTCTGCAATCAACCCCCTCTCTCCAAATGACCCTGTTCAACCACTTGATCTAATTTATGTGACTATAGTTTTGCCTTTTCTAGCATTTCATATAAATGGAACAGTAAAGTATGTAGCATTTTATGGCTAACCTCTTTCACTGAGCATAATGCTTTGAGATCTATCTTTGTTGATGTATGTTTCAATACATTTCTGGTGCCAAGTAGTATTCCATTGCATAGACCACAGTTTAGTCAGCTATTCGTTAGTCAATAGACGTTTAGTTGGTTTCCAGTGTTAGGCTACGGTGAATAAAGGTTCTCTGAACAGTCATGTATAAATCTGTGCGTGGACATACAGTTGCACTTCCTAATGGTCACATGGCAAGTGTCTGCTTCACTTTGTCAGAAACCATCCTCCAAAATAGCTGTAACAATTTGCATTTGTTACCGGCAAAGCATGAGGGTTTCAGTTGTTCCACTTTCTTACCAGCATGTACCATTGTCATTCTTTTTTATTTTAAGCATTCTAATGTGTGTGTCCTGGTTTTTAATTGTGGTTTTAATTTGCATTTTCCTAATGACTGATGATGTTGGATGTTTTTATGTGCTTACATGCCATTTGTATATTTTTCGGAAATGCCTTTTCATGTATTTTGCCGCCTCTTTTATAAAATTGGGTAGTTTGTTTTCTTGTTATTTGAATTTAGAACTCTTTATATATTATGGTAATGTTACTTTTTTCTGGATTTTTTAAAAGATTTTCCCTTTTCTTTGGATTTTGACTGTTTGATATGATAATATTTAGGTATGATTTTCTTTTGCTTGTGTATTTACCCTATTTCAGTTTCTCTGGGCTTTTTAAATTTGTGGGTTGGTGTTTTGTTTTGTTTTTATCAATTTTGGAAAATATCCATTTTCTCTTAGAACATTTTTCCCCCCATTTTCTCTGTCATCTCTTTCTAGGACTCCAACCGTATACATGTAAACATTAAACATGTCCCACATATCTCTTATTTCAAATGTTCTTTTTCTCTGTGATCCATTTTGGTTGTTTTCAGTTGATTTGCCTTTCTGTTTGCAAATAATGTTTTCTGCTGTGTTGAAGCTGCTGTGTTTATCTAAACTGTTCTATCCATTTTATTATTTTTTTAAATTTTTTTTATGTTAAAGATTTTATTTATTTATTTGTCAGAGAGAGTAAGCACAAGCAGGGGAACAGCAGGCAGAGCAGGCAGAGGGAAAAGCAGGCTCCCCGCTGAGCAAGGAGCCTGATTGAGGAACTCAATCCTAGGACCCTGGGATCATGACCTGAGCGGAAGGCAGTTGCTTAACCGACTGAGCCACCCAGGTGCCCCTATTTGTTTATTTTTAAAGATTTTTTTTATTTATTTGAGAGAGAGAGAGAGAGAGAGCACAAGTGCAGAGAGAGGCAGAGGGTCAGAGAGAAGCAGACTCCCAGTGGGCAGGGAGCCTGATGCAGGCCTAATTTCAAGACTCAGGCATCATGACCTGAGCTGAAGGCAGATGCTTAACCAACTGAGCCACCCAGGTGCCCCTGATTCTTTTTTGTTTTTTAATGATTCAATATTCTTATGAAATTCTCCATTATTTCCTTAATTTTCACATTTTAAAAAATTTATTAATCATAGCTTTTTAAAAAAATAAACTTTGAATATTTTAGAACAGTATTTAATTTACAAAAAAAGGTGAAAGGTTGTTAGAGAATTCCCATGTTGTCCACACCTTTTTTCTCCTATTGTTAATGTCATGTTACATGACTGTGATACATTGGTCACCAGCTCCTGGTCCTTCTTCTTTTTACTTCTTTTTACTTATCACAGTCTCCCTTTATCTCCGATTCCTTTCTATTCTTACCAAGACTGTGGATCCTCCTGGATTCCTTAGAATGCATAATGAATGCCATTTCTAAAACTCTACATCCCCCATGTTACGATGAAAATAAACTTGCTCAAAGATACAGGGATCACCAATGGCAGTAAGTGGACAAAACCCAAAAAACACTTATTACCAACCCCGTAGTCATTTCAGTAAGCAACAACAACAACAAAATCCCAGTTCAGCATAAGCTTCTAAAACTAAAATTGAATTGAAAAGAACTCAAAATCCCTGCTCAATTCCACCCACTAATTCTCTTACCTGACACATCAATTATCATGATTATTACTGTTTAAGTCACAGCCACATCTATGTACTTAGTTTATTAGACCCTGGAGGAGGAAGATTGACTTCAAAATTTCCCACTTAAAATCTGTAAAAATTAGCCATTGTTGAGAAAATAGCAGAGGAGAGCAAAGGAAGAGCAAAAGTATGAATACATTATGGTGAACATATCTATGTACACACATAATTTCAATCATGATTTTCAAATGCTGTTACTACGATCCTTACCATTTAGACTTCCAATCTCTTATATGATATAAAACACAGCAAAATGAGACAAGACAGAACTTACATATAAAATAGTGTTAGTGCCCCAACTCAGAGGACTATAAAAAAACTTGTTTAAAAATGAATATCATTCAATCTATAGAAGTTTGGATCTAGAATAAGGGCTGAGGAAAAAAATTAAGTTTTTTTATTTAGAAAAGAAAAAGATGAAGTTAAAAATAAATACCTTTATATACAAAATTAATATATCATAAATTATATCTTGTTCATTTTGGTAAAAACTGCCTCAAATCCTCTGTGGAATGAAGCAGGGTATAAAGCAATCAGTGCATCTCAAGGCACAGTTTCAGCAGTGTCCTATGTCATCTGAGCTACTATTTCTGGAATCTTCTTTTCCATTTTTGTTCTCTTCTTGATAGCGTTGCAGTATTTCTAAATGCTTATTGAAGCTTTCTCCTTGAATTATCAAAGCCAAGTTCACTATCACCTTCCACCCACCAATCCATCCGCTTGTTCATTTCCCACTCTCTGTAGGTGGCACCGCCATCATTTTCTGCACTATTAAAGCTTAATTTTTTGAGTCGTTGGTTGACTCATTTTTCTTATCTTATGATTTTTAGTCACCATGAAATCCTATATAATTGTTTTGCAAAATATCTCTGGATTCCATTTATTTGCTTCTTTTCATGAGCTCATCACCTTGTCTTTGTGTAGCTCAAATGCTCCTTGTGCACTTGAGTTCCTATGCTACGTCAACTTAGAGGAACAGCAGTCTGACTAAAAAATAAAATTGATGACAATTCAAGTCTTGACTTAGTCTCTCAAGAAATGCACAGTGTAGTGGTTAAGAGTCAGAGTCTGAGACCTGACTGCCTGGGTTAGGAACTGGCTCTGTCGATTCCTAGCGGTTACTTCATCTGCCTCAGTGACTTTATCTGTAAAGCGGGAGTAAATAACGGTACCCACATCGTAAGATTATCGTGAGAATAAAATAACACACGTGAAGCGTGTACAGCATTTGCAACAAAGTCTTGTCCAGGGTAAGTTATCATTATTTTTTATTATTGATTTCATTGTTACTGAAAATCTTTCTTAGTCTCCATCACTATCAAAGAAGATAGCAGTTATTTTCCCTAAATTATTGCTTATCTTCAGTCTTCACTTCCTACCCAGATCCTCTTCCAGAAGCCAGCCCATTCTGCTCTAAATGTCTTTGTCCAGTTTTTCAACTTGCCGGACACTTTTCTTGTCTTTTTTCAGTGTAAAACCCCCTAGTGCATCTCTGATCCTTTCAGATTTTTCAAACTTTCTACTAAGGAAAAGATGGTGAAAGCAGTCTACCAGGTGCAGGTGATAAAGGGTACCTCCACTGCAGAGAACTTAAAATCAGTAACTATACTGGTGAAGAGTCAGCTTGACTTTTATTTTTGCCATATGCTGGTAATTGTTGAAATATCAGTGATAAAATACTTCCCTCCGCAACCAATCTTTTAGTGATTTAGTTGCTATGGTTACTGTTAAGTTTTAATAACGTATATATATATATGTAAACATAAATATACACACATAATACATATACATATATATGTGTATATATTTTATATTATTGTGTTTTTATTACATTTCCTTTAGTCAACATCGAATTCTCCCTATAAATTAATTCTGGGATCTCCCAAGTTACCCAGTTGACTCTCAACACATGTATCCTTTTTGAGAATAAGTTCATGAGAGTTAGAAGTCATTCCAGCTGCTTTGGCACAATTTTTTTCTCCAACTCCTGCATTTAAACAGTAGATTCAAAATAAGCAATGATAGCACAGTGACTGTAAAGACAGAGACACCAAACATGGGTTACTTCAATTCTCTCATTCTGTGTGACTACTTTGAGTTTTAATTTGTGGAGGGTTTTTTTGTGAGTAAAGTGATAGAAGTTTATTAAGTGAAGATACAGGAAAAGCTCTAAAATAATAAAATGGAGTATAAACAGCAATGTATATTTTACTGAATTCAAATAACATCTTTAAAATAGAAATGTAAATTTTCTGTTGTTTTTATTTTGATTCCAGTTAGTTAACATACGGTGTTATATTAGTTTCAGGTGTACAATATAGTGATTCAACACTTCCCTACATCACACCCAGGGCTCATCATGACAAGTGCCCTCCTTAACCCCCATCACCTATTTTCCTCATCCCCCACCCACCTCCCCTCTGGTAACCGTCACTTTGTTCTCTACAGTGAAGAGTTTGTTCCTTGGTTTGTCTCTTTCTTTTTTTCTCCTTTGCTCATTTGTTGTTTCTGAAATTCTACATATGAGTGAAATCATATGGTATTCGTCTTTTCCTGATTGATTTATTTCACTTAGCGTTGTACTCTCTAGCTCCACCCATGTTGTTGCAAATGGCAAGATTTCATTCTTTTTTATGACTGAATCATATTCCAGTGTGTGTGTGTGTGTGTGTGTGTGTGTGTATGTGTAGTGTATGGTATACACACATACCACATATTTATCCGTTCATCAATCAATGGACTCTTAGGCTGTTCCATAATTTGGTTATTGTAAGTAATTCTGCAATAAACATAGGGGTGCTTGTGTCCCTTTGAATTAGTATTTTTGTATTCTTTGGGTAAATACCCAGTAGTGCAAGTGCTGGATCATAGGGTAGTTCTATTTTTAATTTTTGATGAGCCTCCATACTCTTTTCCACAGTAACTGCACAAATTTGCATTCTCACCAACAGTGCACGAGGGTTCTTTTTTTCCCACAACCTCGCCAACATTTATTGTTTCGTGTGTTGTTGATTTTAACCATTCTGACAGGTATGAGGTGATATCTCATTGTAGTTTTGATTCGCATTTCCTTGATGGTAAGTGATGATGAACATCTTTTCATGTGTCTGTTGGCCATCTGGATGTCTTCTTTGGAGAAATGTCTGTTCATCTCTTCTGCCCATTTTTAAATTGGATTATTTGTTTTTTGAGTATTGAGTTTTATAAGTTATATATTTTGGATACTAACCCTTTATCAGATATATCATTGGAAAATATCTTCTTCCATTCTGTAGGTTACCTCTTAGTTTTGTTGTTTTGTTTGTTTTTGTTTTGTTTTGTTTTGTTTTTGCCATGCAGAAGATTTTAATTTTGATGTAGTCCCCATAGTTTATTTTTGCTTTTGTCTCTCTTGCTTCTAGTAAGAAGTTGCTATGGCCAAGATCAAAGAGGTTACTGCCTGTGTTCTCCCCTAGGATTTTAATGGTTTCTTATCTCACATTTAGGTCTTTCATCAATTTTGAATTTATTTTTGTGTATGGTGTAAGAAAGTCATCCAGTTTCATTCTTCTGCAAGTTGCTGTCCAGTTTTCCCAACACCATTTCTTGAAAAGACAGCCTTTTTCCCATTGGATATTCTTCCCTGCTTTATGGAAGATTAATTGACCATATCATTGTGGGTTTATTTCTGGGTTTTCTATTCTGTTCCATTGATCTATGTATCTATTTTTGTGCCAGTATCATACTGTTTTGGTCACTACAGATTTGTAATATAACTTGAAGTCAGGAATTGTGATGCCTCCAGCGTTGCTTTTCTTTTTCAAGATTGCTTCGATTATTCAGGGTCTTTTGTGGTTCTACACAAATTTTAGGATTATTCGTTCTAGTTCTGTGAAAAATGTATGATCCTGTCCTTAACCCCCTCCACCTGTGGGCTGCCCTGCTTTAGGGTCTCTTAACAGAGGGCCCTCTGCTCGAGTCTCTGGACAGAGCTGTGAACCATGGGGCCAGGACTCAGTGGCAGCAGCTACGGAAAAGCAGTGGCAGCCGCTGTGGGAGGTCCAGACAGGCCACTATCAAAGATAGCAGGGGTGGTGCACCCTCCCTTCACCCCCACTGTCTTCCTGGGGTAGAGGCCTGGATGCGATTGAGTACTCCCCCCCCCCGGCTCTACAGGGGAGCCGCACACTCAGACCTGGATTGAAGAAGATGCCCTGCCTTGTCCTGGAATCTCTTCCCGTGCCGGCCTTCAAGCTGGCCTTGGGCATCAGTCTTGGGGATATGGCCTAGGGCTCCTTTAAGCCCACTGCCCTGGTTCTCCTTTGAGAATGTTTTTACTGGTGTGTATTTTTCCTGGAAATGAGCCTTTTAGGAATGAATGTGACTGGTTTGTATTAAAACTTATAAATTGCTGAAGAAAAAAACCGCACACTTCTCCCCTGGAAGGCCAGCCCTCTCCATGTCTTAAGGGAGTCCAAGGGCTAGCTTAGAACTAAGTCTCCTTTCAAAGTCTCTCTGACCATTGCAACCCTCACAGATCGGGTTCTCCTGTCAGGTCCTGTGGCACCACAGAGCCTACACTGTGCAATTTAGCACATCCCAGTCACTGTTTAGGTTCTTGGGTATTTTTTCCACGTGTAAGTCCTTTCCCCTACAGAGCAGGAATCGTAACTCACCAACCATGCATCCTACCTGGCTTGAGCATACGAATAACAATAGTAATTATTTTGAAGCATTTATTGAACATTGTGGCTATCAGCTATTATTGGTTGTTGATACAGGTTCAAAGCAGAATGTAAATTTCTTTGGATGAAAAGGGGATCCTAGAGAAGCCACATATTCATCACAATGCTTCATCCAGGGTCAAGAACAGGGTGTTCTCGAAGTCTCTCCTTCAGTTTCCAGTGTTGCAAAACCACCCAACCTCCCCTGCCCTGGATCCACTCTCAGTTGAGAAAAGACTCTGATCATGGGTTAACTCTGAACCTTGACTCCCCCAAACAGTGTTTCTGTTGCTGATTATTCATTGCAGAAACCAGTAATGAGGTTTCACCATGAAAGAAAAAAGTCACTAGACTTGTGCCACTTGAGGGAAAATGTTCCATGTGTCAAGTTCACATCCATTTTAGTTATTGACTCTACCTCAGTCATTCAATACATATTTTAGTCTGCTCAACTTTGGATCATGTCTTTGTTTTTTTAGTTTTTGTTTTTCTTGCATTTCATTTTTCAAACCTTCTTATTGTATGCCTGCCCCTTATCGCTAAGACAGTCCCTTCTCTCAACCATGGCCGTAGTATCTACTACATTAGGTCTCCTTGTTCCTTGAAGATACTCTTTCTGTAGCCTCAAGCTTTCTGTTTCTGTTTCCACGGGACTGGTTGCTCTCTCTCCTCTGACAGCCATCATTTTAGGAGCAAGCTTTTTAGTTTTAAAAAGTATCTAATTCATTTTGTTAAAGTAATGTAAGTTACAGTTTAAGAAAAATAACATTAATACTCATAATGACAATTTAAAAAACCAGTGCCCTGCACCATCTCTCCCCAATCTCATTCCACTCCCCAAATGCGACTTTTAAAAAACAATCATTTTAGCTGTTCCTTTTGTTTCTGCTATTATGGGTGATGATTTAACATTTCTTAAATTACTGATTAACATCCTTCCTTCTCTGTTAAGACACTCTGTTATTATTCTAGCTTTTATATTTTTGTAACAATGACAATACTGTTCACTGTCAAACCAAATATTATGGTCTTGCTTGTGCAACTTTGTTTTTTCTTTTTTCCTGGTACTTCTAACAGTATTTCTTTTCTTACTGTGTTGTTTACCCTCATTACAGCTCAAGCCTGACCTTTCTCCCCCACAGCTTATTTGTACAGTGACACAGAATATGGGAATAAGAACATCATGGTTTCTAGAGTCAAGCTACCACATTCAAGTATTCTGGCTCCAACACTTTCTAGCTGTGTGGCCTTGACCGAGTTACTTAAAAACTCTGTGTCTTCATCATCTTGGTTTTTGGGGGAAGATTTTATTTATTTATTTAGAGAGCATGAGCTAGGGGAGGGGCAGAGAGTGAGGAAGAGTCTCAAGCAGAGTTCCCACTGAACTTGGAACACCATGCGGGGCTCGATCTCGGGGCTCTGAGATCAAGACCCCAGCTGAAACCAAGAGGTGGACACTCCACTGACTGAGCCACCCAGGCGCTCCATGTGTCTTCCATTTTCTTAACTGTAAAATGAGACTAATAAAATTACCTACCTCATCGGTTGTCATGAGGACTAAAAACATTTATCCATCAGGAATTTGGATTAGCGCTCAGCATTTACTAATATAAATTCAGGTTTACTATTTCAACTCCCCTCTTCACTCCTTGCCTTTATCTCTCTCCTCCCTCCGAAGGAAAATTTCCTTCTGGGGATCTGTCCTCCGGCTTCAATTCAGACTTCTTGCCCTCCAGGCCTTTCACAGCTCTGTCATCTCGAGTCTTCTCTGGCTTGCTCTCCTGGGCTGGACTATATCACTGATGTTGCCATATTGGGCTGTGACTGAAAGGTCTGACACTTCTCATTCTTTCTCCTTCTTTCTTTCTTTCTTTCTTTCTTTCTTTCTTTCTTTCTTTCTTTCTTTCTTTCTTTCTTTTTTTCTCCCCTCCACCCTTTTTGCTCTATGTCTGTTTCCCTCCCTCTCTTTGTCCCTTTGAAAGCTTTGAACATCTTCCTTTTCTTCCTAGTATGAGGAAATATTTTAATTGTTTAACTAAGGATGGACATCTTTTCATTACTTGTATGGACACTCTCCAGATTCTTTCAATCCGGAAGCTTATGTCCTTCACTTTGGAAATTTTTCTTGGAAATTTTTCTTCTATTATTTCTTTGAGGATTTCCTCTTAATTTTTTTTCTCATCTTTTTGGAATATTTATTAGAGAGATGTTAGGTTTCTGGATTGAGTCAGTTGGCCTCTTTTTTCCCATTTATATTCTCCATCTCTTGTCTTTTTTGTTTTGTCCTGAATTTATCTTCCTTTCATTAGAAAACCTATATGGATACAATATTATCTTAACACTTCTGAGCATTATCAAGTTTCCTCTTTGGTCGTTTCTTCTCTCTTACTCCTACTTCTTAATACTGATCTGTTTCCTTTATGTTGAAAGGTCTTCTCAAATATCTGGTGATATATAAAGAATAAAGCCGAATGAGAATTATGCATGTTAGTGGTGGTGAAGCATTCTGTTGACTAATGAGGATCATTTCAGATGCGTAGTCACCTGAGCTAGGAGACCTCAGAAGCCTCTGATCTCCCATCTGGAGGCAGACACTTAGTCACCTGAGTTCTGTCCACAGGGAAAGTGGTGGGATACACTTTTCCATCCACAGACTTTCAGTGCCCCTGATTCTAGCCTGTTTTTCACTGTTCTCCTCCAACTGCTGGGAGTCTTTAACTCTCTCCAGGGAAGCACAGAGTGCTTTGGCTTCATTATTCTCCACCTGCCCCAGAAGGCATGCTTTGTCCTGTCGTTCAGCCCTACTATATCTGTTTTCCCTCCTTCACCAGTTTTTGTTTTCCAGAAAGATTTTTCATCTCTTGTCCATTGATAATCTCTTTCATATTCCCATAATCATTGTGAGTTTGGACATTTTAAATTCCTGTACTTTCATTTTATTCAATCTGGGCAGGGAAGAGGTATGCAATAAGCCATCTTTAACCAAAAGCCCAGGAATTTATTTTCATTGCACTCCTGGGTATATTGGAAGCAAACCCTTTGAATTCTTACATATCAGAAAATGTCTGTGTTTGGTCCTCACGTTTGATTGTAAGTGACTCATAGTCAGTTTCCCTCAGAAGTTCAGAAGCATTTTTCATCGTCTTCCAGCTCCATTCTTTCTGATGCGAAATACGATGACAGAATGATCCTGTTTCTTTTTTTTTTTTAATATTTTATTTATTTATTCAACAGAGATAGAGACAGCCAGCGAGAGAGGGAACACAAGCAGGGGGAGTGGGAGAGAAAGAAGCAGGCTCATAGCAGAAGAGCCTGATGTGGGGCTCGATCCCATAACGCTGGGATCACGCCCTGAGCCGAAGGCAGACGCTTAACCGCTGTGCCACCCAGGTGCCCCAGAATGATCCTGTTTCTTGACTGAGATTTCTTTATTACCTTTGGAACTTTTAGTGATTTCTTTTCCCAGATGATTCTGGGTATAGCTATTTTTTTAAGAAATTATCCTTCTCTGCATTTGATGAGTCCTTTCAACCTGAAGATATGTCTTTTTTTTCAGATTTGAGAATCTTTTTTACTATGTATTTATTTATTTTCTCCCATCCAGTTTTTAGTGTCCTATAAAATTTAATAAAGCTACTAAGATACATTAACATTTAAAAATCAGTAGAATCTACATGAAAGAAATAACTAGCAAATTTATTGGGAAAAAATCCCCAATTCCTAATGACAACAATCTATAATCTATATTATTTTAATTGTATTATAGTTGGATTGCTTTGAATTGATAGATCATATTTGGTGTAAGAATTCTCCCTCTTTGGGGTGCCTGGGTGGCATAGCGGTTAAGCGCCTGCCTTCGGCTCAGGGCGTGATCCCGGCGTTCTGGGATCGAGCCCTACATCAGGCTCCTCCACTATGAGCCTGCTTCTTCCTCTCCCACTCCCCCTGCTTGTGTTCCCTCTCTCGCTGGCTGTCTGTATCTCTGTCAAATAAATAAATAAAATCTTAAAAAAAAAAAAAGAGAATTCTCCCTCTTTATATTTTCACCATATTTCTTCCTCACACTTATCAATTCATTCATTCATTTATTCATCCTTCCATTCCACAAATATTGACTGAGCACCTCCTCTGTGTGTACTAGGATTAGAATAGTGAATAAAACAAAAAATAAAATAAAATAAAAATAAAACTCCCTCCTTTCATGGAGATAAGCCATAAACATCATCTATCTCTCGATTTACTTAGGTCTTCCTTAAGGGCTTTCAATAAAGTCTTATTTTTCTTGTTTATTTGCATGTCAGTTTTCACACGCGTTTTCTTTTTGATTTGTCCTGATTTGGGAGGGACACCAAAGCGATAACCCCTGGAATTTCAACTTCATATTTACCGAAGACAGAAGTTTCCAGTATCTCTTCTCAAACAGCGTACAGCTCTTAGAATGCTGTAGGTCAAACTTATACTCTTTCCAGTAAACTTTCAATTGTTGTCCTGTACTTTATCTTATTCTAATTATTTTGCTCCTACCTACTGGATTGTTATTACTGTTTTATCATTCCAGTGTTTGTTTATATTTATCCACAGGTAAACCTTTTCAGTTTTTTTCTTAAAATATATCTTATTTAAATTTTTTGAATACATGTAGTTTAGAAAACTTTGTTTTTGTTCATCTTAAAATATTTTCTATTTCGCCCTTGTTCTTAAAAGATATTTTTATGGAGAATATGATTCTTCATTAATAGTTTTTTGTGTTGTTTTGGCTTTGGTCGGCAGATTTGAAGGTATTTTTTATCCACTGACATCTGTCTTCCAGTGTTCTTTTGGAGAAGTCAGCTGTCAGTTTAATTTCTGTGTTATTTTGCAATTGATATCTTTACTCCCTTATCCCTTTTGGATCTTTTCTCTGTCTTTGGTGATCAGCATTCTCATTATAATTATTCTTTCTAAACCTGTGGATTGACTTTTCTAAATTCTGATGCATTTATGCAGACAAAAAATATTATTAGGTTGAATCTCTTTTCTTTGCATTCCATGCCTATTATACCTTTCTCTTCATTTTCACCTTTTTTTCCTATGCATTATGAACAAAGTTGCACACAGTATTATTGTTTTGACTTTCTGTTTAAATGTTCTGTTTTAAATTTAAAATTCTGTTCTTTTTTGCATTTTATATGAATTTTCACTCTAATCTCATATGTTTAGTTTCCTTGCATTTATTTTTTTTAAAGATTTTATTTATTTATTTGACAGAGATAGAGACAGCCAGCGAGAGAGGGAACACAAGCAGAGGGAGTGGGAGAGGAAGAAGCAGACTCCCAGCAGAGGAGCCTGATGCGGGGCTCGATCCCAGAGCTCTGATCACGCCCTGAGGCGAAGGCAGATGCTTAATGACTGCACCACCCAGGCACCCCTCCTTGCATTTATTTTTAATCTTCAGACTGCTAGCTTTTTATCTCCACCTTTGTCTCTCAACCACTTTGTCTCCCAGGCTTTTGTTATTTTTTCTTCTTCAAACTTGTTGAGGCCAGCAAATATGTGAGTTCTAACATTTTCTGTGGAACTATTGCAGAGAGATGCTTTTCTTCTGAGTCTTCTTCAAAATATTCCTTCTGTATTAAACGTGGATCCTGTTCATGGTGAAGTGATGTGTTTCAGCTGAGGATCTGCTGATAGGAAGGCAACAGACAGGGAGAGGAGCGTCCTGTACATTTGGGTGTTAACTGGTTTTGCTTTTAGGTGGAGATTGGATGTAAAAGTTTATGTGATTAGCAAATGCTTCACTGACCCTTGTAAGTTTCACAGACTTAGGAGATTCTGCTTTGCCCGTCATTTTCTATGACTGCCAGAGTAAGATGCAGTCTGTAGTTTCCTCGGTTTGGGTGTGGACCCTGAAAGCTTTTCTTTAGTGGCCTGGTGTCAGGCCTCCTCCTGTCTCTGCTTGTCGACAATGTTCCTTTGTGGGTGGCTGTACATTTCAGAGCACATTGTGATTTCCGTGAAGTTACCATAGTGAATCGATGAGGTTACAGTGAAGGAAGAAGGTGCACCTCAGAAGACAGTTAAAAAAAGAGAAGAAAAGAAAAAGTAAGGAAAGGACCACGTTGGAAAACTGTCCCTGCACAGTTCAGAATTGCTAACCTAACTATGTGGCCTTACATATCTGTGTTAGGTGTTAACAGAGAGTTAACCTAAGACTTCTTATTTTCTTTAATGATTTTCATCTTGTTCTGCTTCTGAAGCCAGAGTGCAAGACGTTGAGGAATGCAATTCTTTTTTATGCCCCACGATTGCATTTAGTGGGAATTTCTCCAAATCTGTTCTTACTTTTCATGTCAAGTGGTGTGATTGGGTTTTGTAATTTATCTACTTATGTGATGTTTGTCATGGGAGATTGGGAAAAGCCTCTGGTAGTATTCTGCACTGATAACCTAGAATTCTGTATTCACATATTTTCTTTTGGCTTCCTCCATGATTTTAAGGACTTTTGTATCGTTTATGGAACATAGAGTATTGCTCCTGCAGATTGCTGAATCCTGTATTTCATATAATTGATCTATTTAGAGGAGAAAAGACTTCTTCCTGTTTTCTACTTCTATTGTCCCATGGCAAAGTTGTCATTCATGAAATTGAATCAGCCAGATTGTAGGGGGGTCGTCTCTTTGGTTGAATAGCAGGATGATGAATAGATTACCTACATCTCTCTCTCCTGGAATCTGGGGCAGCTAGACTACTCTCACTAGGACTTCCTCAGCCATCCCAGCCATGTTTCCTCTGGATTTCTGACTTCATGTAAATATTAAAAGTGCAAGTTTCCATACTATTTATTTATTTATTTATTTATTTATTTATTTATTTTAGAGTACAAGTTCACTTTTTTTTTTAAATATTTTTTTATTATATTATGTTAGTCACCATACAGTACATCCCTGGTTTCTGATGTAAAGTCCGATGATTCATTAGTTGCATATAACACCCAGTGCACCATGCAATACGTGCCCTCCTTACTATCCATCACCAGCCTATCCCATTCCCCCACCCCCCCCGAAACCCTCAGTTTGTTTCTCAGAGTCCATAGTCTCTCATGCTTCATTCCCCCCTCTGAATACCCCTCCTTTCTTTATCCCTTCAACAGATGACTGGATTAAGAAGATGTGGTCCATATATACAATGGAATATTACTCAGCTATCAGAAAGAATGATTTCTCAACATTTGCTGCAACATGGACAGCACTGGAGGAGATAATGCTAAGTGAAATAAGTCAAGCAGAGAAAGACAATTATCATATGGTTTCTCTCATCTATGGAACATAGGAACTAGGAAGATGGGTAGGGGAAGAAAGGGAAAAAGGCATACTTTTTATTTTGAAAAATTAAAAACCTACAGAGAAGTGGAAAGCATATTACAACAAACACTCAAATATCCTTAACCTAGATTCACCAATGATTAACTGTTTGCCACGTCTTTGTGTGCAGGTGCAATAATTGTTTTGCTTTTGCTGAACCACCTGAAAGGTGTATAAAGTGCAGACTTCATGACACTATACTTTTAAATACTTTAGTGTGTACTTTCCAGAGTAAGCTCACCCTCTAATATGATGACAATACCATCACTCTACTAAAAAATTTAGTCACACTGACACAATAATATCATCTGATAATATTATCCGATACACAGTCTCTAGTCACATTTATCCAATTGTCCTAATAATATACTTTCTAGCTATTTTTTCAAGCTAGGCTCTAATCAAGGATCAGGTACTCCATTTGGTTCTCATTTTTCTCTAGTCTCCTTTAATTTGGAAGAATTACTCTGCTTTTATATTTCAAACTCAAATTATAGGGCAGGTATAGATAGGGTTGTGTTTTAGGTTTATCTGAAGCTTAAGTGTCTCTGATTTGTAACAGTGGTAAAATGACTTCTGTTTGAATGGATTATGGTCCAACAAAAAATTAATTATCACTCTATTAATCTGCAGAGTATCTTTTAATGGCTAATACTACATCTTACTTTATTAACATAAGTTGAACAAATTACACTCATTATAAGCATTTATAGCTTACAAATTGTTGTTCAGATTAGAAATACTTTAATGCAGAAGGCTCATTTCACCCATCACTAAGATGCAGAAGTGTGTCTTTTAATCACCAGCCATTCCCTCCGTCTGTCCATATTTGACACTCATTTTATTACTTCTCATTTCCCATCTAGTTGTATCACCTCTCTCCTCATTTTCACTGTCTGTTACCGTCCCTCCCCACCCCCCTCCTTTTTTCTCGATTCCTGATGCCCCACCTGCCTTTGCCATACCATTGTCCATAGCAGCAATGAGGAACCTCTCCCCATTAGGAGCACCTTTGTGGAATGGAATAAAGATGCAAACATTGAGTTAGAAGACCTGAGATTAAGTTTTGTTCTGTTAAATAAAGGGTGACTTTTTAAGGTTCATTTCAGTTAGCCTCAGTAAAGGGTTAAAGGAAAGCGAACACCATCTGTGGCACAGAAAGGTCAAGTATCGGGGCACCTGGGTGGCACAGCGGTTAAGCGTCTGCCTTCGGCTCAGGGCGTGATCCCGGCGTTATGGGATCGAGCCCCACATCAGGCTCCTCTGCTATGAGCCTGCTTCTTCCTCTCCCACTCCCCCTGCTTGTGTTCCCTCTCTCGCTGGCTGTCTCTATCTCTGTCGAATAAATAAATAAAATCTTAAAAAAAAAAAAAAAAAGAAAGGTCAAGTATCTTGCCCAATGTCACACAGCCAATAAGTGGTGAAGCTGGGATGTGAACCCAAGCGGCTGAATCTCGTCCCTGACACTAACCATTCTACTCTAGTGCCTCCCCATAACCAGATGGCCAAGGGGATTTGAATTTGCCATCCCTATTTTTGTCTCTCAGGACGCCACCTGTGGCCATTCCCTCCTTGGCAGAGAGCTTCGCAGTAGTTTTCCTTAGACTCTGTCTCTGATGCCTTTTTGGTTCCTTGCCCTTCCTGGCTGCCTCCCAGGACCCGCCTCCCCTTGTCTCCTGCCACATGAGTTGTGGCCATATCAGTTCCTCTCAATGCAGCTTCTATTTGGAGCCAGAGGAAGGGAGGCGTCTCACCCAATAGACCAAAGATGGTGGAGAAAACTAGTCTTTCACTGTGCGGAAATATCCATCCATCTTCTACGATGAACCTGTTTTTCTGTTTTGAATTCTGGTTCCAAAGGTCCCTTCAGTTATGTCCAACTTAGTACCTGTCAGTCCCTGAAGAGGGAAGAAGTGGGGATAGAAAACATGATGATTCACTGGAATTCACTATAATTAGGTGAGTTCCTTTACTGCTCTAGTCCTGAGACAATACAGCCCTAAAATAAGGCTACTAACACCGACCTTTCAGGGCTCCCTTGAGTACGAGATAAAACAAATCATGTCTAATACTGAGGAGAAAAACTAGTAAAAACAAAAACAAAAAACCAAGCACTAAGAAAGTGGTAGGTACTCTTAGTTTACCTAACCAAGAGTCTTCTGTGAATGGAAGCAGTTTTCTCTGAGGTTCTGGCAATATTTCCGTGTAGTTATTAGTATTCCTGGGATCCTGAAATACATTTACCTCACTGAGACCTGATATATGTCCAAGATTATCCGAAATAATCCTGCATATATGGGTATTACCTTTATGATGTGTTTTGCTGTGCTAAGTGCTTTGTTTCACTGCTCTGCCGGGGGAGTGGTATTCAACTATATGATACATTATTGTGATTTTGTTTACGTGTAATGGACTGGCTTCTCATGAAATTACATGAGACAGATAGCAACGACAATGTGGTGTGATTCCTGACTTAGGGGAACAAATGTATGTTTCATAAATTTACATGAAACAGACATCACAGGTGTGGATTACCTACAATTGGAAGCTTCCTTTTTGGCCTTTGGGAGTCATTACAAATATGACTTACCTGGACAATTTTGAAAACACAAAAAGAATTGACCTTGAACAAGGGTTTCTCAACCTCAGTATTCATGTCACTTGGGGCTGGAAACTCTTTGCTGGGGGGACAGTCCTGTGCTTTGTAGGGTGTTTGGCAGGATATTGGCTCCAATCCCTCAGTGCTAGTAACACCTCTCACTCGTGACAACCAGAAATGTCTCCAGACATTGCCAGGTGTGCCCTGAGGGAGTGGTGGTGTGGCGCAAAATCACCCTGGTTGAGAATCACAGCCTTAAACTCACACCATATTTAATTTACCTGAAGCAGGTAAACTAAAGCAGTGTTTCTCCAAACACTGGAGAAAACTGTCCCCAGTAGGAGAAAAAATAAAAAGAAGCAAGAGGCTTAGGATGATCCATTCCTATTGATTTTGCATTTAGGACATTCTTTTGGTCAAGATATTTTCCTAAAAGTGAAAAGAATCCACCCACCATTCTCAGGAAAGCACATACAGAACCTTTCTGCCTGACACGTCATCCCCTGGGCATAGCGAAGAGCTCCTGACGGCTGCAATTTATTTCAGAATTCAATACACTGATTTCCTCCTCACATCTTGAGCTCTTGCTCTCATCCTAGTGTCACATGGCAGGGTTTCCCTCCCATCCCTTCACAGAGACTCTCTTCTTCCAGACACTCTAACGTGAAGGACTCTGTATTTGCAATTAAATGGTCCATTTTAAGACTTTGCAAAGCTCTGCGGATTCATTTAAATAGTGACTCATCGCATCATCCTTCTCAGAAGCAAAACCCACTTTCCAATCCCCCATTTATTGCTTCCCTACACAGTGTGCTTAAGGTTTAAAATCTTAGGAGCCTGAGAACACAAATGCAACATATTTTTCTATTAAAATGGTGTGCAATCCACTGGGTGTTATACGCAACTAATGAAGCATCGAACTTTACATCGGAAACCGGGGATGTACTGTATGGTGACTAACACAATATAATAAAAAATCATTAAAAAAAAAAAAAAAGATGGTGTGCAGTCCAAACGGTCACGAGCATACCAGAACTTTTCAGATCTGGGGCGCCTGGGTGGTTCAGTCATTAAGCGTCTGCCTTCAGCTCAGGGCATGATCCCAGGGTCCTGGGATGGAGCCCCTGCTCCGCGGGGAGCCTGTTTCTCCCTTTCCTACTCCCCCTGCTTGTGTTCCCTCTCTTGCTGTCTGTTTGTCAAATAAATAAATAAAATCTTAAAAAAAAAAAACAAACTTATCAGATCTTTGATGGTGACAAATTGACTTACTTCATTTTACAAAGCAGTCTTGTATCTCCTGTTTTTATTACCCCAGTGACCCTGAGCACTATGTATCAAATCGCCACCCCTATTTGGCACCTGTCAATCTGGTGTGTGATTAAAACACAGAACTTTTCAGGTCATAAGGAAACAGTAGACTTGATCTCATAAGATGCTGGCCGAGATACTGGGATGAGTTCGACTGCTTCTTTTCTGTGCCTCTTCCCATCCCAGCCATTGATGTCTGCTTTCGAACACAAACCAAGAAGATGGTGAGGTTTGGGGGTTCTTTGCTGTAAAGGGGTAAAATGTTGACAGAGGCTGTGCTCTGATTCAGGCATTCAATGACCATTTCTAGCTCTGCTGGGGAACATAGAGGAACTCGAGCAGGCAGGGGTTCTGAGGCAGTTTCTAGTACTGTCTGTTTACCCCATGACTCCAGCCATCTCCTGGGTAGGAGAAAGATGAGGTCTGTCTCTCTGACAATCTGACTGCCTCTGAAAGGGCCAAGGTATGGTATCTAAACTCGAACCACTGTCATCTTTCCAGGGCTGGCTCAGATGTCCCCTTTTTGGGTGACTGTTAGCCCACAGCCCTTTCTATGGGAATCTCTCTTAGAGTTCTTCCCCCTTTATAGCTGGGTTGCAATGCCTTATGCACAAGCCGTAGTGTGTGAGCTCCTTCAGAGCAGGCTCTGTGGGGTCATCCGGCTAAGGCCCCCTCCTCCAAGCTACGGCCTTTGTTCTCTCCGAACACAGAGTAGAGGAGACCTTTGCCTTCATGTCAGACCATCCTTAAAGTTTAAGTCCTCCCAACCCCTGGCTCTAAGCTGAAACTGGCATCGGTAATAAATACCCTAACCTCTTGACTTCCCTTTGTATATTTTATCAGCAAACGTCACTCAAGCAACAGTAGTGATTACATGTGTCAACCCAGGAAATCGGAATTTCCTGCTAGATTTCTCCCTGCAGAAAGAGAGTTTCCTTTCTTCTTTCTTTCTTTCTTTCTTTCTTTCTTTCTTTCTTTCTTTCTTTCTTTCTTTCCTTCCTTCCTTCCTTCCTTCCTTCCTTCCTTCCTCCTATCATTAAATATTTTAGTGTTTACCGAGCGCTAAGTACACTCTAGTACTGAATAGGACATGAATTTGGATATAATATGATATGTGAATATGATAAAGTCCTTATCTTCATGAATCTTACATCTTAGTGTAAATCACAGATACATGTTGAAGCTCTCAAAGTGACTTGGCCACCTTCATCCCCCCTGGGTGATGTCGGCTGGGATCCTGACGAGTCGGGAGCAGAGCTGGCTTTCATCTTCCTTTGGAAAGGCCAGGGCACCAAGGCTCCCTCCCGCACTCCTGCCTCCTGTTCAGGCTCGTGTCCCGTGTTCCTCATGACATCAGGGAACTAGGGACAAGCAAACAGCCTCTCACAGAAAGATAGAAGCACCTGGATCGTTTACTTTGTTTTACAAAACGATTTCTTGCATTTCCTCTTTTCATTATCCTAGTAACTCTTAGAATGACATGTTCAATTGCCATCTCTATTTGGAGAAGTCCCTGTCAATCTGATGGGTGACCAAAGCAGACTTTTTCAGGTCGTAAGGAAACCGTAGACTTGATGCCACAAGATACTGGCTGATTTGTCGTCCGACTTATCCCTTTACTGCTATCATGAGAGACATCGCCTCTGTGGACAGACGCCCAGGAAGTTAGTTACACCCACTATAGAACTAAGGGCCCATAGAACCATGCAGGGTGAGTGATATGGAGGGCTTTTAAAAGTATTTCTTTATATAAATTTATATTCTATTAGCAGAAATGTAAATTATTGCACATGTAATGTCTTACAAAGGGGCTTGTACTAACAGTAACATGTTTCTATTTTGGTGAGCTGAAGGAACAATAGATATTTTAAAACTGGCATCATGAAAACCCGCGGAAGAGAAACGTGGCAAAATACAGGCAGAATGATTACATGTCATTAGAGGAAAAGAAAATGAGTTCCTGCAAAGGCATATTTGATTTTCTGTTTGAGAAATAAATTCTCCCTATTAAGAGGGCATTTTTTGAGATGTTTGGAAATGCACTTCAAGGGCACACATTTCTCCTTCCTGGTGACAGCACGCGCTTTATCACGATGTTAATACGATAAGGCTCTGGGGAAGGAACTGGTTTTCGGTGCCCCATTTGGACTTAATTGATCAGGCATACTCAGGGAACCAGTATTATAAACCAAGGCGCTCACCACAATGACGTCACTCATCGTATTTTTTCTTACTGTTTTTGCACGCTATTAACCTACCCCTTTTTGGGGGAAATTATTGAGTTTCAGTGTGTGCATGTTTCTTTCTGTTTCAGGTCTCACAACAGATTTCCCAAGGTCACCAAATCAGGAGGCGCTCCCTCCAAGGAACCAAATGAAGCCGGATTCAAACGGGCCGTGTCTGTGCTGTCCAAACACAGCACGTGTCCTTTGGTGCCCACCACCTCCGTCTGTCGGACTTGGGGAGCAACCCGGGCCCCACACATCCCTTCCCTCAGAGCCGGTGTGCTGCCAGACGAGGAGAGACGTCAAGCCACATCCTCAATTGTAGACTAAATGAGAGGTTTTATACAGTTGGAGTCAACGTGACAATAATTTGTCTCTACTTTACAGTATGCTCAATAATCGACGTGTGGGTTTTGTCCCCGGTGCCAGGGGAATGAAGTCAGTCATCTCTCGTACTGGAGCGTTCCCAAGTGAGAAATGATAGCCCTTGGCAGTCCCGCTTACCCTGCATTTCTCAAGGATCCTTTTCTAGTTCTCCTTCTCTTAAGCCAGAGGTCCTTTGTGGACCGCCGACCTCATCTCTTCCCACTAGATAAGCCCCTGACACCAAGGAGGGCTCTACATGTGCGTTTCTTTGCACAACTCAAAGAACACATTCCTTTGGGGAGCCAGCCCTCCAGCACGTGGTCTTGTCCATTACAGCAACAACTCCCCGTGGTCCAGACTGTATATCGTTGGTGCTCGTGAGGCAGCAGGGCTCGGGGAACAGGAAGGACATCAGAGCCCACCAGCCCCCGGGGCCAGAGCTCAAACTCACCACCCCGTGGCTTCAGGTCTTCAGTCAAACTGTTTAACGTCTCAGCCTTACTTTCCTCGAGTGTAAGAAAAGAGGGTTTAATACCTTCTGGGTAGTTGTGAAAACTGGAGAAATGATCTCTAACTTTCCTGTCGTGGGTCATCCTCACCTCATGCTACTCTCTCGCTTGCCTCTGAAGCCTCCTTCAGCTTAAACATGTGGCTCCTTTCCCTCAGTCTTCGCACCTGCTGATCCTTCTTCCAGGAACACCATTCCTTTCAGTTGTCGGAGCACTGGCGGCTTCTTACTCTTCAGGCCTCATCTTAAATGTTACCTCCAGGGGGACCAGGGTGGCTTAGTTGGTTAAGCATCTACCTTCTGCTCAGGGCATGATCCCGGAGTCCCAGATCGAGCCCCACATTAGGCTTCCTGTTCAGCAGGGAGTCTGCTTCTCCCTCTGCGTCTCTCCCCACTCATTCTCTCTCTCTCCCTCAAATAAAAAAATAAAATCTTTTTTTTTTTTTTAAATGCCACCTCCACAGTGAGACCTCCCCGGGCACATCTACGTGTGTGGGTCTATGTCCCGCCCTCTCAACAGGCTCCCCCACCCACCCCACTTAGTTATTCTCTCTCAGCACATCCTGCTATTTCCTTTGTAGCATTCACCATATATGTAATGATATAACTGTTAGGTTACTTGTTTATTTTTATTATTACTCTAGACAGCCAGCAATCTGCCACCTCTGGTTTGTTCACTAATAAATGCTCAGCGTGATATAGGGTTTGGCCCGTATAGATGCAGACTCAGTCTTACGAATTTACCCTCATTTTAAGAAAAAGAAATAAAAACCGAGGTAAGTGGAAGTGACTTGGCCAATGGTACTGCTATCTGAAAGGAATCTAGGGCTGGAGCCCAGGTCAGCCTGCCTCCAAGCTTCCAGCACTTTCTTTCCTTTCCACCAGCCATTCTTGGTCGGGCAGAGAGATGGGGCCCTAACCATAGAGGGAGCATTACTCTGTGAGGTTTGAGAAAGCATGGTGGGTCCTAACGATGCACTTTTATATTTGCAAAATGGAAAAATATGGTTTTCATATGCACAACGCAGATTACAAAGCTCTACATTGTCTTGGCTGGGTGGGAGAGGTGAACAATACAGCTGATAAAAACCACTGCACCACCCTTGAGCATGTCTCAGTCATGCCACCCGTGCTCGGGGAAGAACTGGAAGTCTCTTTTGACTTCTCCTTTTCCTTCATCCTCATCCTCTGTCAATAACCAGGTCCTGTCTGTTTATCTCCATAATATGTCTCCATACCCACTGTAATTATTAGCCTGGTGTAGGCAACCATCATTCTTGCTGTCGCTTTTCCCCCTCAACCTCTCAAGCCCTGCCTGAACTGTGTTTGCCAGACAGGAGCTTGCTTATTTATTTATTTATTTTTAAAAGATTGTATTTATTTATTAAAGAGAAAAAGAGAGCACAAGCGCTCGCTGAGCAGGGGGGTTGGCAGAGGGACAAGCAGACTCCTGGCTGAGCTCAGAGCCTGATGCCCACGGCTGGATCCCAGGACCCTGAGATCATGACCTGAGCCAAAGGCAGGTGCTTAACTGACTGAGCCACCCAAGTGCCCCAGGTAGGACCACACCACTCTCTCCTTGCACTTCTGTAAACACTCTGTGAATACATATGGCATTGTACACAAGCATAGGAAAGGGCTGGTTTCTTTCTTTCTTTCTTTCTTTCTTTCTTTCTTTCTTTCTTTTTTTTTTTTTTTTTTTTTTGAAGATTTTATTTATGTGACAGAGAGACAGCCAGCCAGAGAGGGAACACGGCAGGGGGAGTGGGAGAGGGAGAAGCAGGCTCATAGCAGAAGAGCCCGATGTGGGGCTCGATCCTGGAACGCCGGGATCATGCCCTGAGCCGAAGGCAGACTCTTAACGACTGCGCTACCCAGGCGCCCCAAGGGCTGGTTTCTACATACGCTTGCCCACATGGGTGTTACTGTTCCATATCAAATTTGATAATTTGATGGGCAAACGGGGACCCTGCCTATGGCCTGTCAGAATTGTGTTTCTCAAACCATCGGAAAGATCATTAACCACAAAATTCCAATCCATCACAGGCGAATGCTTTTATAAAATAGAATAGATCATGAATTAACAGAAAAGGAATTTTAAAAATTAAAAACATATCATTAGAATAACTTTTTTTTGCTATTAGATAAATAGACATAAAGTTGCTTTAGAGTTTCTAAATGCTTACATTGAATTTCTGATCTTACCTCATAAGGGGCTGTGCACTGAGTGGCACTGACTTAGAAGCAAGGCGGGCAGACCAACACAAATTAACAGGAGGGAGATGTTGGACGCCTTGTGGGCTCAGCTCTGTTCAACCAGCGATGGGACAGCCTTCGTGGAATCTGCAAGAGTCCCACTCCTCCGGTAGAAGAGGTCAGGAGCCGATAGTTTTACGACTCAGCAGCTGCTTTGTGGATTTATATTAATATTTTAATCTATCTTCTTATCTACAGTTTTTTTCATTATGTTCAATTAGCCAACATATAGTTTCTTTTAGCACAATGTAAAGGACCCGACATCAAACCACTAGTTTAATCCATTGGAGAGATGCCCTGGGTTTCTGGATAGGAGCTCATACTGCTCAATTGTATCACTCTGGAAATATTATTCAAGCTTTCATGCCGCTAGTGTCTCTGACAGAAAGTGTTCTGAAGAAATAATATATGCATGCATATGCTTAGTTGTATGCTAAAAATAGCAATGGTTCTCTGACCAAAACACATTTTTTTAAAATCATGTGTTGCCTTAGGTCCTGAACACATGCCCAGGAAAGCTGACATAAGCAACAGTTGCTAAGCTGAGATTTGGCCAATAAAAACAAAGGCCAAAGTGGGGGCGAAATGAGGTGAAGAATATTTGTTAGAAAGAGAGCAGAAAGCACATTTAGGGGTAAGTACAAAGGCAGCTGGGATGATGAAGATTTATAGATGGCCAGGAGATGAATGGCCAATAATTTTTCCTTGGATAAGCCTGGATACTCGAGGCTATGTGCATTATAAATATGAAGAACCAAATAAATAAATACATAAATAAAGCCAAAGGGAAACTCATGTGGATCGTTAATCATTGATAAAGAAGAAAGACGAGACCTATTTGAAGGCTCAGAATAATGACTTTGAAGATTTTTATCACAAAAGCCTGGGTAGACTGTAAATACAAGTCAGAATAAGAGCATGGGAGTCACTGGGGTCTATGTGACAAGATTTGAGCACTGTGCCCACAATCCCGCTCCCAGGGAACACAGACTGAGGCCCAGGAAGGGAAATCGAGGGAAGTGTAGTTTGTACCTTTGTCAAGTTCAGAAGAAGTTGAATTAATTCAGAACATCAGAGTGCCGAGGGTTCAACAAACCATAATCATGGATGGTTAGGCTTTCTCAGTGACTTTTTCTTATCGTGGGAATATAGCCTTGAAATTGCATAACCTGTGTTAAAAATACTAGAACAGCTTGGTGAGCCTGAAAGGGTGCTGGCCTTGGTTTTAGGAGACCCGAGACCTCGACACCTGCCACCTGATCTTGAGCAAGTCACCAAACCTCTTCTTCTCTCAATCTCCATATCTGAAACAGAGGAACACAAGTGGTCTTTCGGGGTCTGACTCACCAAGTTGCTATAGGGTGAGATCAGATCATGCACGAGGGGTGGGAAAGAACAAAATGACCGAGATGTGTAAGATCTGAGAAGTGCAAGGTGCACTCAACCATGGGTTAACTTGGACTCGATCTGTTAGATATGATGGACTTAATAAATGTAAAGCATGATTTATTTATCTTTTTAACTTATTCCAGATAGTTGTTAAGGTAACTGTGTGGGCTCTATTCATTTAAGTGCAGATTAACTTCTTACGGAATAGAATTTTCTTTCCATGGGGTAAAACTGAAGAACGATGCACTACAACATAGTGCATTTTCATTATTGTTGTTGTGGCTGTTGATGCAATTTTATTATCCTTACCTTTCTCCTCCTCATCAAATATTTCTAATGGAAGTTGACTAGAATCAAATGGCTTTTCTCTGCCATTTATTCTGGGGTGTTCTCAGCTCAGTCCCTTGCTCTCAGGGCAGAAAAACAACCCAACGCCAGTGTAGCTCTGTGCCTTCTGCGGACCTGGAGCTCTGGATGGGGGAGAGAGAGGGGGTCGGCATCAGACTGTGGGTCCCAGAATTCCAGTTTTATCCCTTGCTGCTCTCTTCCAACTCAGGCTGACACTCAAAGGAACGGTACGAATAAGCCCAGGCACTTGGATCATGTGTTTGGGTCCCGTTTGCTGGCGAGAAGCCAGTCTAATTTCTCCAGAGCCTGCCTATATGTAAATATCCACGGCCAACTACACAGGTGCAGCTGCTAACCTCAAATGCCTTAATTGTCGGAGCCCTATTTCCATTAATACACTTGCCTTTGTTCCTATCGCTCCATTAATGGCATACAAATTAGCACAATTTATTACACGGGAAATCCTGTAATGGTGTCCAGTGCATTTTAGCACTAAGGATCGTTCCTGATACATTGTCCACATTCTAGAAAGAAAGAATAGCCTCCGGGGAGCATTTCTCATTTCCCGAAGAAACATTTGACCTGATTTAAAATGGATTTATATTGCTTTTCAGTATTTAAGAGGAAGTCGGGGGGGGGGGGAGTGGGAGTCAAGTTTAAGTGACTGAATTCCAAGCAGTTTCTGGTGAAAAGGCTAAGCTTTAAACTGAATCTCTACATTATCATTGTAGGAGGTCAGCAGACTCAAAGATACCAATTGAGCTTAATCTCTGGACTCTGAAGATAAACTGCCAGGGACTGCAGTAGCCTTTTGACATTTCTATTTGAAGCCTGTGAGCTTGGTGTGCTGGAGGAAGGGCGTTGAGGGTCCTTAAGATATCCAAAAGAAATGGAAACTAAATGCATTGCATTGCAAACAAATCGGTTTTTCATTCATTGCAATGTGGTCATTAAGAGGCATAGTCACCCACTTAAAACTTTGAATAAGCAGAGATAAGAGCTACAGAACATAGTTTGGGGGGGTTGCTTTGTGTTGGTTTTGGTTTTTCTTTCTTTCTTTCCTTCTTTGTTTCTTCTTTTTTTTTTTTTTTTTAGAGAGAGAGGGAGCAAGGAGCAAGAGCAAACGGGGGTGGGAGGGGAGAGGGAGAGAGAGAATCCTAAGCAGGTCCACACCCAGCTCTTGGCCCGATGCAGGGTTCAGTCTCACAGCCCTAAGATCATGACCTGAGCCGAAATCAAGAGTTGGATGCTTAACCGACTGAGCCACTCAGGCGTCCTGCACAGTTTTTGTTTTAAGTTTAGTATTTCCATTGTTTAATTGCTTTTACTATTAAATACAAGACTCAACACAAGACCAATGTTTAATTGGAAAGTATACAGTAACAGTGCCTGTCCTTAGAAAGCGCTCGGCGAAGGCTCAATGTTACTACTACCATTACTACCACATTTACGGCCGCTCTTACTAATTCTCCCTTTACTTGTCTGCATACGTTCTTCCAGAAAAAAATTATACGGATATCCCAAACTCCTAAGTCTCCATTCTGAGCAATGCTATGGAGAATCTCTTGAAGACAGAATTTCCACTTCCAGGGCCATGGATTCAGTGATGGACTCTTCACAAAAAGTGTGGAATTTGGAAAAAGTTGACGCACTTCCGAAATTCTTTAAAGTATTCCTCCTGTGCAGTCACTTTTAAAGAAGCATTTAAAATTAATGGGTAACAAAATTCTACCCCCACTCCAGGTGAGAGTGAGAGGCAGACACAATGGCCAAGAAGTGGTGGGTAATACCCACATGATTCTCGAATGGACCACGCATGTTGCGCCCCTATGTTAGAGGGACTAGCTTCCCTGACCAAATCTTTACCCAGTTTCTTGTTACTACTATTCGGGAGATGCAATTTCTTTAGTTTCCTTCATGTTCTTCTTTCCTCATATACTGAACGTAAGAGGCAACACAATTAGAAATGTGATGAGCTCCAATGTCAGAACATGATGTGAGGCCAAGATTTGAGCATCTTTCCCGAGCTAAGTGCACAAGCAGGGCTGACCATTTCATTTGGGTAGTTCGTCAGTTTGATTTAGAGTGAATAGAAGGCTACCTGTGGCCCAATATTTGAAAAGTGTATTTTTTATACTACTTTTATATTTTCTGTTGAGATGCAGGCCCATGAGACAATTTTTTTAAAAAACCAGTATACATTTCATGGAATTGACAAGATGAAAATGGCATCATTATGGATGAATTCATAATTGAATAGGTTTACTTGTCATTCCAGATTATAATTTGCTCAAATTAAGCTCTTTGACTTCAGAACATGGATGTACACAAAAGCCCTCAAAATGTTAACTCAGGATCCTGGCGATGGGAAATACACCATACCATTTTTTAAAAATGTCTCTTCTTATACCAGCTGGTGGGGAAGCACTGGACCAAACTCGTCTCCACACCTGTGCGGACAGGGTAACGGTCAACAGAGCAGCTTGGCTTTGGTCTCAAGCTTGAGAGACTTCACAGTTTGGGTATTCTTCTGTTGCTCAGTGGGGGCCAGGGAAGCGAGAGAAATCTCATCATGACTTTGGATCTACATGGAAATCCATCAGCCCCTGGCACTAACTCAATCTATGAAAGGGGATGAATCCATTCGTGGAGGGTTTTGGAACATCTGATCCTCCTCTTGACACTTTGAAACTCAGGACATATGTAAAAGGATGAGAGATGTGAACCCAGAAGCTAAAATGATGAATGTGGATAGTAACCTAGTCGTGACTTAGAATAGGTCAGTTGTTCTGATGACTTACCACATTTGTTCAAATC
Organism: Ursus americanus; assembly: GCF_024610735.1. Lineage (NCBI taxonomy): Eukaryota > Metazoa > Chordata > Mammalia > Carnivora > Ursidae > Ursus > Ursus americanus. The sequence continues at coordinate 13,048,132 of NC_142157.1, read as the reverse complement.
TCAGTTTGCAATGGAAAGCTTTTATATTACATGACTTATCAAATTATTTCTCATTTATCATAAACATTTATAAGTCCTCATGCCCTTGATTCTAGACTAAGCTCTGTGAAGATAAATTACAACAGATGTAATCCTTGATTTTTAGTAATTAGTAGTTGGTAAGTGACATGGCCACCTACAACAAATCAAAGTTTAGTTTTTAATGCAAAGACAAAGCCTGCTTTTTTGATCATATAATTCTATGCATAGTGTATAACAACTCAGAAGGATTTGATCATTTGAACCATTTACTTCTTCATTGATCTGAAATTGCACCTTCAACCATTTCATGACTGCTGGATACTCAGTTAAAGTAATTTTTTTCCAAGACAAAGCTCAGATTTTTTTTTTTTAATTTCTGGAAATGAAGAAAAGTAGAGACTTTCAACTCCAAATTTGTTGATCAAATATTTAGTGTGGTATGAACCAGCGTAATCGGAGACAATATAAATTAATGTTCAGAATCAAATGGCTCCCTTTCTGGAGGGGTAACTATGATGCCTTCCCCGACTCGTGCTCCCCCTGCTCTGAGATTACCAGGGCTGATGCATGGTGGAGGCACCTTCTTTCTTTTTCTCACCAGCTGGGCTACCGAAGAGTTAAGAAACAGTTACTCTGGTCCCCAATCTTTGCTCTATTTAGCCATTTTAAAAAGCCCTCCTTTTCCCCCACAACGAAGGAGAACCTAAACTATTTCAGCGCCAAAGCACAAACACCATGCCTTCCCCCCAAACTTGATCCCCCTCTGTCCTCATCCTGTTAATGATGTCACCCATCATATGTAATCTGTTTACTGTACTTTCCTTCTGCCGCATCTGATGAGTCCCCAAGTCTTTCGAATTCTGCCTATTTCTTTTTTTTTTTTTTAAGATTTTATTTATTTATTTGACAGAGAGAGAGAGAGACAGCCAGCGAGAGAGGGAACACAAGCAGGGGGAGTGGGAGAGGAAGAAACAGGCTCATAGAGGAAGAGCCTGATGTGGGGCTCGATCCGGTAACGCCGGGATCACGCCCTGAGCCGAAGGCAGACGCTCTAACCACTGTGCCACCCAGGCGCCCCAGAATTCTGCCTATTTCTTGCATCCATTGTCTTCTCTTCATTCTTGCTGAGTTAACCCTCATGCAGGCCTTCACTGCATTTATAATTTCCTTTCCTGGACTGTATGGTCTTTGGAAGCACACATCATATTTTGCGTCTCTTTATATTCCCTAGCGGTAGGACAGTTATCTGCTCAGAGAGACCGCCAAGATATTCATTAGGGGATTTTTACTTTGCATCATGAAACCGCTGTTCAAAAATGGTTCTCTCTCAAATTCAAATGTCCTTATGTGTCTTTTAAATTATCCGTTTAAAATTCCTGAATTCATTTTTTCAGTTTGCCAGGAAATAGATACACACATATTACAAAGAACTGGTTTATGAGTTATTTGGTTATAAATTTCACATTATTCATGAAATTTGATTTATTTCTCTATTTAGTCATTGCTTTCATGTTTTACAACAACCTGCTGTCGAAGTATTATTGTTACTTTTCCTGTATCTTTAACTGATATTGAATGCACGTTCTAGATATATTAAGACAGCTACATTTTAGAAAAAAAGGAGCTGTTACTTTAAGCCAGTGAAACAGAGTGGCACATTTGGGTCTTGGTTAATACTGTCCTTAAATTTATTCCTCAGCCGTTCATAGGCCACACGCTAGCAGCAGTCAAGCATAACAGTGCCAGACGTATGTACTTTTCAATCTGCAATGAGGGCGTAAATGCTTTGTGCAAGCCCTTCGGCTAGCGCACGCAGCACGTCTGTGGGGAAGTCAGCATCCCGGATTTGTGCCCGAGCGAACTCCTTTTGTGCATGTGTGGGGACGTCACAGCTGAACAGTCACCACGAAGGACTGCTCTTACTTTGAGGGTATTCTCTTTGGTTCCATAAAGATCCTTGAACATTTCAAACTGCTTCTTGAGACTGTTTTCATATTTTACTCATTTACACCGCTCACATAAGTCAAATTACAGTCCTCATTGGTATGGACACACTAGATGCTCGCTATAGCCGGAAGAGCTTTGACAGAAATGGGGGAACGGATTTCACATAATAGAAATGGCTAAACTTGAAAATTAGAGGATAAAAATAAAATAAAACCAAGTGATCTTTAAGCTCTCTTCTACAAATCTGAATACTAGTTTACAGACACCAACAAGATTCTTTTCGTATGTGTGTAAAATTTTCATTCTATTTTAATAGACCTCACACACGTACATGCGTGCGTGCACACACACACACACACACACACACACACACACAATGTGTGAGCACGCACACACATATGGTCCATGAGCCTTCAGGCCCAGCTTTTAATGAGATAATCAGTTTCTATTGAAAGGGGTCCAAAGTTAAATCGCCGTATAATGATTTATGCTGCATGGTGAACAGTATTACTTGGAAAGGAGGGGAGGTTTGGTGCAATGTTCGTAGATACGATAAAATCTGAATGTTTCTTCCATATTTGTTTGATTTCTTTTTAAACTCCTTTAGAAGCGCATGAGTTTAAAAATTCTCACATGTGTGGATTTTCTCCAGCTACGTTTTTTTTTTTTTTTTCAAGTTGTTGGTCCATTGCATTGTGTCTCAGGCAAGAGCTACACAAGATCAGTTCTTTAAATTTATGGAAACGTACTTAGTGGTCTATTCACGAGCGATTTTAGCAGGTAGGCACTCCAAACATTGCATGTAAGGTTTTATATATGCTCATTGGTTCAAGCTTGCTAATTACATGCTCAAGTATTCTATATATTTACTAAATTATAGATTGCTTAATCTATCATTACTGAAAGAGAGGTGTTCATCTCTATTATGTGAATTTTTTTTTTTACTTTACAGACGTTGAATCTATGTTAATAAGTGTACACATCTTTAGAACTGTTAATTTTCTTGGCGAATGTAAGCATTTATCATTATTAGTGATTCTCCTTATTGTTACAGTTTTTTTGCCCTAAAGTCTATTATATGTGATTAAAAGTCAACTCCAGATTTTTTGTTAGTGTTTTCCAGTTATCTTTTTTCTCCAAATTTGCCTTTTGTTTTAGAGATATCTCTTATAGATGTTTATAATTAAATCATCTTTATCCAATCTGACATTTGCTTTTTAATAGCAGAATTTGATCTATGTGCATTAATTGTATTTATTGATATATTTAGTCCTATTTCTTCCATTTTACTTTGTGTTTTTGATTTCTTCTGATTTTCTGTTTAGTTCCTTTTATTTTGGTCTTGACATCTGCTCCCTCTGCTTTTTTTCTTTTTTTTATTTAATAAATATTTTTGACATATATCGTTATGTAAATTTAAGGCATACAACATGTTTGATACATCTACATGTTGTAATATGATTGCCACGTTGCCACCTTTATCACATTATATAATTATCCTTTCTTTTTAGTGGTCAGAATAATTAAGTTATTCTCCCTTAGCAAGTTTGATGATTAAAGGAGTATATTATTGTCTATATTCATTACACTGTGCATTAGATCTCCAGGACTTATTTATAACATGTTGCAAGCTTGTGCCGGGAATGGCCAGCAATCCCTGTACCGATGGATAAACGATTACTCGAAACTTTGCCATGAAAGAGAGAAGAGAGCAAGGGGGTCAACGCTCAGAGGCGAAGACCCTTCTTTACTCCCGCTTTTATTGGTCCTTCAGGATAATCCCAAATCCTTATCACTGTTTCTCAAGCACGTGATGTTGACAAGGGGGCTTACTGAAAACTGGGAGGAACTGTTTACAGGGAAGATCCAATATGCTAATTTGGGCGTGTTCCACGAGAACATAGCCTAAGGGACAATGCCTACATCTCTTAGGTCACAGGGCAGATGTGGGGCTAGGAAAGCTTCCGGGAAGGCAACTCCCTGCTGCGTCCCCACGGCGGAGTGGCGGAGTGGTCAGGCAGGCCTCGGCATTCCAAAGGCCTGAGGTCTTCTCCGAAACCTTCCCCGACCTCACCTCCCCTGCCCTCGGCGGCCTCTGTGTCACACTTTAGCGAGCCAGGTATAACGGCTGATTTCAAACCGCAACAGGTTTGTGCCCCTAAACGTCTATCTTACCCTCCTCCACATAGTTTAGCCCCTGGTAAACACTTTCTTTACTCTCTGTTTTATTAACAGTTTGGCTTTTTTAGTTTCCACATTTAAGTGATATCATAATAGCCCTTGTCTTTCTCTGACTTACCTCTCTTAGCAGAATGTGCCCACTCTGCTTTTTAAAAAATTGATTTCATTGTTATTTTTCTCACTCCAGTTTTTTCCCTTATCAGGTTGGAAATTATGAAACCCCTTTCTCCTTTGCTAATGATTACCCTGGAAATTTTAACATGTACCCTAACTCTAAAAGTAATCAGTGTCTTTTCTTTAACTTTCTCCAAGCCATACAAAGACCTTATAATGCCCTAACATCTATGAGCCCACTTCCCACTTCTATACTACTGCTTGTAAGTATTTCAGTTTTACCTTACAAAACACATTAGACATTATTATTGTCTTTGAGTCAATATTTATCCACTTGGGGGGCCGCTGGGGTGGCTCAGTCGGTTAAGCGTCTGCCTTTGGCTCAGGTCATGATCCTGGGGTCCTGGAATCGAGTCCTGGATCGGCTCCCTGCTCAGCAGGGAGTCTGCTACTTCCTCTCCCTCTGACCCTCCCCTCTGCTTGTGGTTTTGCTCTCTTTCTCAAATGAATAAATAAAAAATCTTAAAAAAATATTTATCCGCTTGTTTACCATTTTCTTTTTTCTTGTTATTGCTGACTTTCATCCCAGGATCCTTCCTTTTCTTCCTGAAGTACAATCATGAAGTTTCCCGAAGTCACACACTATTACCGCTCAAGCCAGGAGCAAACAACTTCTTTCCTCCTACCTTCCAATCCTCTCCCAGCACTTTCTTTTGGTGGAACCCAATCATTAACCAAGTGGCAAGAGAATCTGGGAAATGCGGTTTTCAGGATTACAGCTCCAGGCCAGCAAGAAGAGAGCTCAGTAAGGCAGGGAGAGAAGTCAGTACCACCAGACATCGACTGGCTTAAGGATTGTGAATATCATGTGAAAACTGAATTATGTGAGACTTCACCTGTTCTCTCTATCGAGTAACTGTAAGACAGGCTAGTTTCCTTCCTGACTTTCTTGAGGAGCATTACCCCCCCACCCCCGCACACAATTCATGTTTTCTTCTTGATGGGCCTTTAGTACCCTAGATTTATTTTGTAAATTGCATTGTCAGCGGCCTTTACTTCTGTTCCCCTGTGTGTCCATTCAGTTATCAGAAGTGAAGTTGTAGACCACTAGGTCTAGGTGTGATATTGCTAACTGTATCCATCCAGATTAGGTCAGGCTGCAGCAACATAGGGTTCTTAAATGCCGCTGACTTTAAAGTTGAGCTTATTTCTCACTCTCAGTACACACTAACAGTACCGGCAGGGGACTCTGCTCCACGCTGAGGGATGTTGCGGGTTGGAGACCCCACGCTCCACTGCACCTATGGTCTATTGCAGAGCAAAGGATCATGGTGAATCAGCCCTGCTCCTTAAAGGCTTTCATCCTGAATTGACACAGATTGCTTCGGCTCAAATTTCCTAAGCCAAAGAAAGTCACAGATCTACACCTAACCTCACAGGGGAGGGAAAGGACAATCCTACCACATGCTGGGAAGAGGGAAACTAAAATATCATTGAACAGCACGAACGATACCATATTTACATTAACTTTAAAAAAACTTCTAGGTGTCCGTATGACATGTTTGTTTGGCCACCCTATATGTGAGTTTGGAGCTCACAAGAAATGTCTATGCTTAAGACAAAGATTTAGGAGTTTATAGTAACAATGAGATCCCACACTGTGCGGTAGAGCAGCCATGAACCCTGTGTGGCTATTGAACACTTGAAATAAGAATAGTCTAAACTGAGATGTGCTCCAAGTGTAAAATATATACCAAAGTTTGAAGGCTTACTATGAAAGAAAGAACGTAAAATGCCGTGGTAATTTTTAGATTAGCCAAATATTGAAATGGTAACATTTTGGATATACTGGTTATAAAAATACATTATGAAAATTAATTTCACTGAATCTTTCTGCTTCTTTTTAATACGGCTACTGGAAAATTTAAAATCGCATATGCAACTTGCATTGTATTTGGATGAAACAGTACAGTTAAGAATGAACAGAGATGAGGTCTAAGACTCCTTTAGAAACAAAGGAGCAAGCTTTCTGGAATAACTAAAGAACTGGAGGGAAAGTAAAAGAGACTTATCATCCAAGGCAGGGAAGTGAATGCTTCCAAGAAGAGAGATCAGTATGGCGAACTGCTAGTTTATCGGCTTTGGTGTAATTTCCCCCTCAGAGCTGCAGGATCTGTCTGTTGTGCATCACCTGAAACTGTTCTAGGGTGTCCAGAATATTCTAGTGACAACCTATTGACCTATTTTTCTTTCTCTCTCTCTCTTTTTTTTTTAAATTTATCTCTTTGAGAGAGAGAGAGTGCAAGCACGGTGGGTAGGGAGGGGCAGAGGAAGAAGAAGGGAGAGCATCTCAAGCAAACTCCTCATTGAGCACAGAGCCTGACACGGGTCTCAATTCCAGAACCTTGCGACCACGACCTGAACCAAAACCAACAGTCAGATGCTCAGCCAACTGGGCCACTCAGGCATCCCCCCATATTGACCGATTTTTCATGCATAGAAAATAGAGAAATGTCATGAATTATTAAAAGATTAAAAAATTGCATTGCTTTGCTTTACGCATCATAGATTGTAACGATTAGAACTCTTTTTAGTTAATGTTTCCTGTGTAGGGTCAAGATCCTAGATGTGGAAAGCAAATTAAACTTACAAACCAAGAAACATTTTAAATAGTATTCATCTTTGTGATTATCCTCAAGGATAATTAGACATAAGAGAATAACGCAGTGTTTTATGGACAGTTACAATTTGTACCATTTTCTATGAGCTTAAACAACTATGTGGAAAGTAATTTGGCTAACTTTGGACAATTTTTTTCAGTTATCATTAATTAATTAATCCATATATTTATCACAAGTATTGTGGCTATAAACATTTTAAATGAACTAATTAGCAATATTTTACTACCCCTAATCAAATCATGATAAAGCATTGGGTTTTCTGCAGGCAGGTCACTGTTGGGTGACTAAAGCCGGTTTCTAGTCCCCTGGCCACTCCCCCCACTGAAGCAATGGTGTGGTGGCAGAAATTGTTCTTAGTGATCTAATAACGCAAGTGCTCCTCCCGGGATTTGTTTTTTTACACTGCAGCTGTAACGTATTTTGTATTTCATATTGTGTGTGCATGTTCTGCCCCAGCATCTCCATGCTTCAAAACAACATAGTTATTAATGGTCCAGGGTAATCCTTCCAATGTCATCAGTTCCTCCCCACAATGGGACAGTGAGAAGATCTTCCTTTGAGGAGTAATTGAGTGAAAGGACCAGAGCTGGAAGAGCCATCGGCATGCTGCACTCTGGTACCGGAGTGAAGGCAGAATCAGTAAGTCAGGACCATGTGGAGGCACAGTTGCAAGTGGGGAGTCTCCATGAGACAACGTGGGGAAAATTCTCTCCCCTAGGTTTACATAGATCAGTATGTCAAAGTTTAAAAAAAAAAATCCAAATAATGAGCAGTTCCAACCCTTTTGAGTTTTCAAACTTCTCACCAAGGCAGGTCAAATACAGTAGCAACGATTTAGATCTTTCCAGGAATTGGAGGTAGAGACGTTGGCATTCCTCCTGACAGCCTCACGTGAGGCCCCGGAAGTCTCTGCTGCTGCTCTACTTGCAAGTCTCAGTCTCAAAGACACAGGAAGAACCAGGATCTTCTTCCAGCTCCTTCTCAGTCTTCCACACACTGCCTTTTGGAAGCAATTCGTTCAGGGACAGAGATGCCCCAGGACTACTGGTGGCAGCAATGGCAGCCATGGCAATAGGAAGACTCACGGGGTAACTTGGGAGTCCTGGTGTCCCATGTCCATAAGCATCTTGACAAGAGTTTCAGATGAAATACAATACCTTTTCTGTCCAGAATTTTCCTCCATTGCTCTTCCCAGCTGGATAAAATGGACAGAAACCACGAACACTTATTTTTGTTCTTTTCCAGGAAGGGAATGTAAGTGAATTCTTTGGGCAGAGGAAGTGTAACTCAGCAGTCTTAATTGGTGCAGTATCTTCAGGTCCAGTCCTTTCGTGGTACTCTGAGTCCCTGCAGCTACCACCAGCCCTATAAAGCCCAGTCCAGAGTACGTTTCTGATTCTGGCAGAACTCATTTGAAGTTGATATCACATCAATTTAGCAGCTATGTGCAGCACCTTCCCCCTGGAAATCTACCCCAGGCCATTTGCAGCCTCTGACTCTTGTTGGCAGACAGGACAGTTCTTATTTTGTGACTCAGAGAGTACAAGAAGAGCATGTCTAGATTTAACTGTCTTAGTTCAGGCTGCTGTATCATGGACTGAGAGGCTTATATATATATCAGAAATTTATTGTTCACTGTTCTGCAGGCTGGAAGTCCAAGATCAGGGTGCTGGTGAGGACCACATCCAGGTTGCAGACTGCCCAGCTTCTCAAGTGTCTTCATATGGCAGTAAGAGATGAGAGTGCTCTTTGAGGTCTCTCTTATAAGGGCACTAATCCATTAATGAGTATTCTACCCTTATGATCTAATCAACCGTAAAGTCTCCACCTCTTAAACTGATTACATTGGGGGTTAGGATTTCAACATATGAATTGTAGGAGGACACAAATATTCACTCCATTGCATCAACTTATCTCTGTATTGCTATAGCCCTTCAATGTCCTCTCATTTCATGGAACCAGGTGGCCACTCCAGTGAGCACATTGGGACATCCGCTCACCAGCTCCAGTTACTTTCAGTCCTGAAAGGAGGTCCTTCTGACGGATGTTAACATGTCTTACCTTAATGCAGCCCTCAAATTCCCATAGTGAGCTCCATAGAGCTGTTCCTCACATAGGCGTCCTTTTATAGGCCAGTGTTTCACTGCCCTTCTGCTAACCATATGGACAGGCCATTGACCATGAGTTGATTAGAAACCCAAACATGGAGAAAACATCATACAAGTCACCCCTCTGAGCTTATTTCTGACTTCATTGATCAGAGTGGCAGCCTTCCAAACAGGATGCTGTCTGATCACCTGGGAACTGCTATCCATAAACCAAGCAGCATTTTTTTTTTTTTTTGGTCAATCAAGAGCTGTTTATAGGGCACTGTCTAAGTGGTAATAAAATCCAGCAGCTCCTGAAGTCCTACGGGAAAAGATTTTACCTGCCTGTAATGTCAAATAAGCATAAAATAGTATATTAATGCACAAATCACTCCTATTTTACTATAGAACTAGTCTAGGCCCTGCCTTACCACTAGAACATTCTCTGATACTACCCAAGACATGAGTCTTTCATGTTTCAAGATTATCTTATGTCCTTCAGTCAGGGAAGTAGTTACAACTAATATCTGACAGCGAGCACTCATTACTACCTAGCATAATATATATTTTACTTATCCATCTTGTATGTGTTAATCTCTCTCCCACCCCAGGCCAGAACGGAAGCTATGCAAGGGGAGGGATTCTTGTGTGTGTTCCTTACTGCTTTATCCCCACTGCCTACAATGATGCCTGGCACAGAACAGGCCTGCAAAGGCATCTGTTAAATGAATGGATTTATAAGGACACAGATCAACATAGCATAATACTTCGCACAGAAAGAAAGCTCGGGTATAAATAATATATGATAAATGTGATGTCATAACTCAATGTATCAAGAAATACTGTTGAGACCATTACATTAGTAAGCTATTTAGTCAGGAAGTTAGATTACATACTTTCTTTTCATCTTATAATTTAAAAAAAAGTCTAGGTGTATTCAAGAGAAGAATATAAAATGAAATAATGTCAGGCTCAATTTTAGGTATTGGTGTATGAAAAAATTTCTAAGCACAAAAGCGATTAGAGAAATCACAAAGGACAAACTTTTTGAAACTAATAATATAAAATGTAAAATCATTTACATCAATATTCTTAAAAACTAAAGGGTTAATGTCAAATAAGAATAAAATAGTTGCCATAACTATGACAGACTAAGGATTATTATCCTTACTAGGACGTGTCCTACAGTTAGAACAACAAGCCAAACAGAAAAAAGTACAGAGTTATGGCCAAATAATTCACAAAGGAAAAAGATGTAAAAATAATGGATAAAATTGCAAAGAGGGGCTGCTGGGTGGCTCAGTCATGAAGCGGTTTACTCTTGATTTCACCTCAGGTCATGATCTCAGGGTCCTGGGATCGAGCCCTGCCTCCCTCCGCCTCCCCCCTCCCCCAGCACTTAGCAGGAAGTCTGCTAGTCCCTTTGCCCCTCCCCCTGCTTGCTCTCTCTCTCTCTCTCTCTCAAATAAATAAATAAAATCTTTTTTAAAAATTGCAAAGACTGTTCAACTATGCCAATAATCCAAGAAATGGACATTTCAATGCCAGTTAGATAGATTTTTCAAAAGTCAAGCTGTAAAAATGCTTAAATGATACTACTCACTGCTGGTGAAAATGGGGTGAGGGGGTGTTCACAAAATGTTAGTGAGATCGACAATTATAATATCTCTCAAAATGAATAAAGCAAGATTATACAGATGAATGTAAAAAGAGTCTCCAGAATGTTCATTCTTTTGACTCTTTCATACCACTTATTATAACTTTTATTGAGTGGATTACAGATGTGACTAGATAGTTGTGTATTGGGATGTTCACTAGAGCATTTATTTATAATAGAAAAAAATGAAAAATTTTAAATGCTGTAAATGAGGAATGATTAAATTTTGGTACAATCACATATTGGAAAATTATGTGGCTGTTGAAAACATACCTTAGAGGATATTTAATGATATAGGTAAATGTTCATAGTATTAAGTAAGTGAGAAAAGGGGCTATATAGTCATATATATAGTTTATATACACAGTCATGAATAGAGTTCATTGTGTACATGTGTGTTTTGAATATATGTATGTGAGCGTATAAGATTGTAAAGGAAACACACCACATGTTAACCTGAGTGATTACAGAGTGGTGTGATTATAGGTAACTTTTAGTGCTCATTTTAAAACTTTTTTATATTTTCTAAATATTCTATAATTATTAGGTATTATTCTTCTAAGCAGACCAAAACGTGAATTTAATGGAAGTAGTCTGAAAGACATTGCAAAACAAAAATCAAAACACCCCAAGCAGAAGTGTGAACAATATTCACCATCCTACATTCCTTTGGGAGAAGTTCCTTGAGTGTGCAGCCTTTTCGAGGGGCACGCATTTGGAAGGAACCCATGCCAACTGACTTTTATCACAGAAAAAATTCTTAAATTTGAATTTCACAAGTGAACTTGAACTTCCGGTGCATCCTGTGTGTTTTCATCAAAAGCGCTTGAAAGAGTGCAGGCCTCAAAATGAATGGGTTACATGTCCTAGAAAATAACTCTGCACTTTTGAAGGGAATCTCAATTGGAACAGCTGTATGGTTTTAGTGCTCAAAGGAAATCAGGTATCGTGAACAGAATTCACTTCTGCAAAGTCTGATGAGTTCTCAGCCTGACCGATGAGCCAAGAAGGAGAACAATCCCACGTTCCCATAGAAATCAAGGATTCATACCATATTTGCAAACCTAAAAGTAATACTGTTGTAGGTTTATGGATGTAATGGTGACAACTAGAACCAAAGGCAGCCTTTATTCCTAATAGATTACTATACTTTCTTGAAGTAATAAAATTTTCAATTATCTATATCTTATTTTTACTTTAACATAAGAGAAATTAGGGGTGCCCGGGTGACTCAGTCGGTTAAGCATCTGCTTTGGGCTCAGGTCATGATCTCAGGGTCCTGGGATCCAGCCCTGCATCGGGCTCTCTGCTCAGTGGGGAGCCTGCTTCTCCTTCTCTCTCACTCTCTCTCCCTCTATCTCAAATAATAAATACAATCTTTTAAAAAAATAAAAAATAATAAAATAAGAGAAATGAAGGAGAAAATAATATTCACTCTAAATCCATGCTGTCTTTTGAAACTGTAAGTCTGTCGTTTCCATTATGTGTCTGATGGTGTCTGCCAAGGCTCTGAATTTCTCTTCACATAGGCAAGGAACACAGCCCCATTGTGGAGAGCTCTGTCTACCTCAAAATGCCGCCTGTTTTCAAATGTGAACTAAATGTGAAAAAATAAATGAACTAAACTCCCACAGATGGAATTGAACACCTCCTTCCAAATCAGAACCGTCGGGAATGATGTGCCCGCAGAACTCCAGCCTTGACTGCTTCTTACAAAATGCAAAATGGAAACTGACTAAGCTTTAGGTTTCTGTGTTTTTCACAATTAGAAAAATTTCCTAAATTGTTCATCACGCAAAAGCGAAGTTCCTCCAAATATGAGCCTTGCCTTCCTTCTTCGTAATTCCCCCAGGCCATCCGCTCTGACACTGCCGTCTAGAAGTCTGGGACTACTTCAGGAAGGACCCCCTGACCTGTGACTTTCCATGCTGTTCCCACGGTCTGAGGGGAGAGGGAATGGGATGGATTCTTAAGAAGATGGCAAAAGTTTGTGTCTTGTCGGTCCTCTCGCCAGCGTCTACTCGACATTTTAAATGTTTTAAACACGCCGGCAATCTAATGAGTGTGACAAACTTACATTCTACCCAGTCCACTCTTGGGACCAGAAAGGGAATTTCGTGCCAGTTTTTGGACACTCACCTTTCTGAATGATCTCCTACGCCTCTTTTGTGGTTTTCCTTGGGACGATTCTCTATGTCTCTGCTTCTCTTAATAGAATTCTTTCGCATATTTTATTTGCCTTTGCCACTATGTGGAGTAGCGCATTTTTCTCCAGATAATATTTTTAGTATTTTTCTCCAAATAATACCCAACAAAGTGTAAAAACCTGAAACAGTGGTTGACTCTAGGTAAAGCCGCAATCAGCCCTCACTATGGCTTCTCACTGCCCGGATACCCTGTAGAGGCAATAAGAAAATTCCAAGATTTTTGTTGGGGGGGGGATGATTTCTTCCTCACCTCCTCCTGGATGAGCATTCTAATTAAAAAAAACATTCTGGGAAGATCATTTGGGAGAACAGCTTTTCTGGTACCTCTCAGAAGGCTAGCCTGGATTGGAAAGTGACTTCCATTTTCTCTCAGCTCTCCTTTCACGCTCTTCTCTTGTAGCCAAAAAAGTAACTCGTCCGCAGTGACATGGCTCAGCAGACTCCAGGCTTGGTTCTTTCTCCTCGGGTTTTCTGAAGAGAAAATGATGATACCGTGGCTTGCCATTGATTAACTAAAATCATCCCACTACCGAGAAAGGAGAGAGTGGGGCTCAGAAACCATAGCAACCTCCATGAAAATGTATCGCTGTAATGACACGCTTTCAGAAGGTCTAGGTTTCCAGGTGGCGATTGCTCACAGTTTGTGCCCGTGTTACTGGCTCATCCACAGTGGCCCGGCCTGGGGTTCATGTGTGAGGGCCGCTCTGATTATGGAGGGGGAGCTCCCACGGGCTGCTGAGGGAGAGCAACAGAAAGATGAGCTTTGGGTGTATTGTATCAACAAGGAGGGATTCTCTATACCCACCTCACTGCTTTGGGAATCTTCATGTATCTTCTGTATCCGTCTGTTCAGGCTGTTATAACGAACACCCGAGAGACTGTACCGGGTGGCTTAAAGGTCAGACCTTTATTTCTCATGGTTCTGGAGAGTGGAAAGTCCCAGATCAAGGCACCAGCAGATTCGGTATCAGTGAAAGCCATCTTCTCACTGGGTCCTCACATGGCAGAAGGAGCAAGGGAGCTCTCTGGGATCTCGTTTATAAGGGCACCAACCCCACTGGTGAGAGCTTCCCCTTCATGACCTCATCACCTCCCAAAGGCCCCATCTCCAAATACTGTCACACAGGGGATTAGGTTTCAGCTTAAGGATTTGGGGGGAGACAAACATTTAGCCTATGGCATATCTGCGATCATAAATCAATGTTTTAATTTCACTCCATCAACTAGGAGTTAGTTTCATTTCAGACTCTGAAATTCACTTCTATTTTGTGGGCCACAGACAGTTCTCTCATCAGGCACTACCGTTGTTATCAAAGAGCAAGAATATTGGAATTTACCAGTGGTATCTTTTATTTTTATATTTATGAAGACATCTGTTTTATTGCCAATCTTAAATTCGAAAGATGAGAGGTTGCAGCTCTGGACATGATAACTTTTTTTTTAAAGATTTTATTTATTTCAGAAAGAGACAAATACAGCAGGAGCAAGGGAGAGGAGTAAAGGGAGAGACAGGCTTCCCCCTGAGCAGGGAGCTTGATGCGGGGCTTGATCTCAGGACCCTGGAGTCATGACCTGAGCTGAAGGCAGATGCTTAACTGACTGAGCCACCCAGGCACCCCAAAGACATGATAACGTTAATAGGAGTGATGATACCTGGAAACCAGAGGGAAAGGCCAGAAATAATAGCCTTCCTTTACTTAAATTAGGAGATTTTTTCCACCGATTGGAAACACCTTTCTTACTACATTTGCAAAAATTATCTAATCCCCATATTTGTACATACACAAAGCCCAAAGAAGTCAGCAGTCTTTCAACATCATTGCTCTAATAATTTAGGAATTTGTTGATCTATGGTTCAACCCACTATCAGAGGCAAACATTGCAAATAACTTTATAGATTACAGTGTTAAATGCAGTTTTTTGCTTATTTACAAGAATCAAAAGACATTTTATCCAAACTTAAACTGTACTAATTAGTTTTATATTTTTACACTGTTACAAAAAAGACACTTTTCATTCACTCACCTTTTTTTAATCAAGCAAGCAGAGAATATCAAAAGTCTAGCATGTGCTAAATACTTTGGTGGGCACTGGACAACCAAGATAGAAATTATCTTCCTTTAAGGGGACTAGAGCCTAGAAATCCTCAAGTTCCTACTGATTAATAAATCAATGGAGAGCAAAAGATTTTAGGGTGTTTGCTGAGGGAAGTTTCTACCAATTAAGATGGCTCCAGATACCTTTCTTGTTTTCTCTTTTTTAGAGATTAATTAATTAATTAATTAATTATTTGGGTTGGGGAAGAGGGAGAGCCCAATGGAGGAGGAGAGGCTCCATCTCACGACCCTGAGATCATGACCTGAGCTGAAATGAAGAGTCGGAAGCTCAACTGACTGAGCCACCCAGGAACCCCTTAAGCTCTTCTTTTTTGTAGGCTGCTTAGGCTTATGTGTTAATCTTTTATTAAAACTACGCTTTAGGGATAATGGAAGTCTCCCATTTGGTAATGAAAATATTCCTCAATTTAAGGTTTCTGTAGGCTGCAGTTATACCAAAAAGAGCTAGGCTTCAGGCTATGATCAAAAGAAGGGGCAGAGGCAAGCAGATATCTCAGAGACTGTAAGGGCATAGCAGAACTTTTAGAAGCTATGAATTTTGAGTCATTTCCATATAACTTTCTTTTATCTATGGCTGTTTCAATGTGACTAAGTCTTTCGTCCTCAGCAAGACTTCACTCCCTGGGTAGATAAACTGTATCTTATATTCCTTTTCTTTAGCCATAGTGCATATGGGTGTTTAATGTATGTTTATTGACTTAACATCACTCTCATAATTTAAATTATGATGTAAATGCCTGAAACAATTGGAAACATATTGAGTGCAATCTATGACTTTGGAAAATTATAGCAGCGTGTTCTTTTAAGAGATTTAATATCAGCTTCAAACTTGACATTGGATTTTAGTCATCATTTAAATCCACTTTGGGGTTATGTAAGGCTATTTCTTGCAGCTAAATATAATGATGAATACATAAGTTTGCATTTCACATTCTCCTTTTAAAGAACTAATTTAGCTTATCTCTCAGAAACAGGTTTGATTAATTTAAAATATGCCCTTGGATATTGACTTTTCAGAATGAAAATCTGCAATAAGCTCGCTGCACACCCAAGATGTGAACTGATCTGGGAAAATAAAAAACAAATCTGGGAGTCAGCAGAATCCTTACCACTATCCAAGGGCTTGACCTCTAATGTCATGTGGTTGATGTCTCATTCTTTATTATCTTTAATTATTGGCTTTAACGTGATTGGTAAATGTGTAGGATGGTTGTCAGGAGATGCATTTATCAGTTGTTATGTGAAAGGGTTTTCAAATATATCAAATCCATCATAAGACAAGAATTCACGTAGCAAGTCTTGCAGCTAATCCTTTGCTTGGAGGTAAGCAGTATCTGTGGGAGGTGGAGGAGTAAAGGGTTTAGTTAATTTCACTGCTGGCAGGTTATTACAGTTGAAGGCATGATAGAGATGATTTGGCTTATGTAAGTAAAATTTGTATTATCTGTACTATTGGAGGCAAAAAGGCATTGAAAATGTGAAAATTACTGTCAGCTTATACCAGAATATAACTAGATATATAGAGAAGATTTGGAAAGACATGATGAGTCAGAAATTTTTTAAGACGTCCTTTGGGTGCATCCATTTTCATGACGATGATGAAAACACATCTTTCCCCCCCACCCCTCCCTGTCTGTAATGTGTAAATAGCTGGTTTGGGAGTTGTTCTTTCCTGGACCTTGTGGGCGTTATCAGAAGTCTGAACAGGAATTTCACCTCTTTGGCTGACTATACCTAGCATTTCTGTTCGTATACCTAGACACTTCATCAACCAGACATCACTCTTCAGGGAGCATTAGAATCTGAATCCAAGTCTTAGGGAGACATCCAAGTATCCTGGTTGAAAGCGTTGGTGAGAGTCAACGCAATCAGGTTTTTAATCCTGGCTCGGCCGTCTGCTTGCTTTGTGTCATTGTACAAATTACAAAACCTTAAAGTCAAGAATAAGCACTTAGTAAACGGTAGTCATCGCTTGATTTTATTAACGTGTGGAATGTTTAATTATCAGTATGGCCTGGAGATGTTGAGAGATGAAGTGGTGGAGAGGTCAAAAGGACAAGATTGAATCTGTTGTTTTGCTCCAGGTAAGAGGTATTGTGGTTTATGTGATGGCTCTTACATAGCAGTCCCTGGTTCCATTACATCAGAGAGGCTTGGAGACTGGGTTTTGGGGTTGGTTTTTTTTTTTTTTTTTTTTGTAGATTTCTGATTCAATTCCTTATATCTCTCTGCAAAACTGTTTTCTCCCCTCACCAGCTTACAAATGAGCAAGATGATGACTCCAGCTTCTACTTTATGTCATGTTTCAGTTATACTTTTCAATATAATTTGACAACTTGGAATAAGTTGCATCTATGTAACCAGGGCCACAAAACCAAACAAACATAAATGCAGGATATTAAGAAGGTGACATGAATCTTAAAATGAAGCCTAGATCATGAGACTAGAGCTGTCTGTACTCAGAGACAAATTCTTAGTGTTGAATGTTTTACACTAGAAAAATAATACCAACAAAAATACAAGGAAACCTGAAAAAACTGAGATAAAAGCAGAAAATATTGAAAAGGAAAACATTCAAAAAGAATATAAATAAATCAAAGGATTTTCTTGTTTTTAGTTGGGGTGGAGGGGCAGACATAGCAGTACCATTAAAGGAAGGGAGAACACAAATATAGCAAATATGGAACCAAAATATTATAATTTCGGTGGAATGACAGTTCTGATTATAATAAAATATTATGTAGAAAGTCATTATGTATAATAAATTGAAAATATCAGGGTTGAAAATTTCCTTTAAAAAATATGAAGTACCAACTCAAGAAATAGCTAGCCTTAATCGACCAGTGATAATGGAAGAAAATGTAAATATTGTCAAAAAAATTATCTCCAAAACAGCTCCGGCTCCATATAATTTTACTGGTTCATTGTTAAGATATTTCAAAACCAAATAACTATTTTGTTATACAAAGTGATCAAGAGCATGAAGAGAGAGAAAGAGATCTTGAAAAAACTCATGATTCTCTCACAAGAGTGAATTATAAATCTGAGCTTAGCCAGCATGGATTTAAGTTCAGTGATACATATCATCATAAACGTAAAAATTTCCAAGGTAAAATTAATACATCTCATTCATCAATATAACAAAATAATAGGGTGTCATAATCTATTTCTTCTCAGAATGTCCGGATCACTTTTCTTTTTTTAAGATTGTATTTATTTATTTGTCAGAGAGAGGAGAGCACAAGCAGGGGGAGCAGCAGGCAGAGGAAGAAGCAGGCTCCCCACTGAGCAAGAAGCCTGATGTGGGGCTCAATCCCAAGACCCTGGGATCATAGCCTGAGCTGAAGGCAGACACTTAACTGACTGAGCCACCCAGGCATCCCCAGGATCATTTAATGTAAGGAAATATATCACATTTCATAAATAGATTAACAAGGAGAAAATTATCAAACAATAAAAAGGCATATAGAAACTTAACCTCTGGGGTGCCTGGACGGCACAGTCGTTAAGTGTCTGTCTTCGGCTCAAGTCATGATCCCAGGGTCCTGGGATCAAGCCCCACATCAGGCTCCCTGCTCAGCAGGAAGCCTGCTTCACCCTCTCCCACTCCCCCTGCTTGTGTTCCCTCTCTCGCTGTGTGTCTCTCTCTGTCAAATAAATCAATAAAATCTTAAAAAAAAAAAAAACTTAACCTCTGTACTTGTTTTTTGAATTGTTGCATTAAGTTAAATTTTGAAAAATATTTATATTGCATAGTTTAATCAAATATATCTCAACACAAACTTAACATCTTTAATGGTGAAACAACATCGACACATAATCATTAAAGTCAGGGGAAGAAAGATATGTCTGGGAGCATCACTATTATTTAACATTGTTCCATAAATTCTAGAATTGGCTAGTCAGGAGTGACAGTAATACACAAGCTGGAATTCAGACACCAAATTTTCATTTTTATGGATAATACAATTATCTAGAAAGCTCAAGAACATAAAATAAAGGGGGAAAACATGCTAGAATTAAGAAAAGAGAGAATCACTTATTTTTAAAATATGAATATATAGCACTGACAGACAATTTCCCTATACGTGGACAATAACTACTTAGAACACACAAGGAGAAAATGCCAATTCAACTATAATGACAAAACAATAAATCAATTTAACAACAAAGGTAGGGGCGCCTGGGTGGCACAGCGGTTAAGCGTCTGCCTTCGGCTCAGGGCGTGATCCCGGCGTCATGGGACCGAGCCCCACATCAGGCTCCTCCGCTATGAGCCTGCTTCTTCCTCTCCCACTCCCCCTGCTTGTGTTCCCTCTCTCGCTGGCTGTTTCTCTCTCTGTCAAATAAATAAATAAAATCTTTAAAAAAAAAAAGGTAGAAGATTCATTATAAAAAAATTTAATACATACTTAGATAATTAAAAGAAAACTTCAAGCAGCTGGAAAATACATCATTTTCCTGGAATATAATAGTTATCAAATATTATCAAAATGATTTTTAAGGTTAGAGAAATTCTAACACCACCCAAGAGGTTTTTGCTATGATTTTATTGGAAGTGTTTGCATTGATATGCATATGTGAAAATGATTTGCTGTTTTCCTTTCTGTATCATTAGAAAAATACTAAGGGCAGGGCCCTGGGTAGCTCAGTTGAGCATCCCACTCCTGGTTGTGGCTCAGGTTATGATCTCAGAGTCACGGGATAGAGCCCTGAGTCAGCTCGATGCTCAGCGGGGAGTCTGCGTGGGATTCTCTCTCTCCATCTACCCTTCCCCCACTTGCATGCACGTGCTTTCTCTCTCTGAAGTGAATAAATAAAATCTTTTAAAGAAACAAAGAAAAATAATAAAGGCGAATGGCTAAAATAGTTTAGAATAAACAAGGTAGTAGCGAGGGAACAATTATACAAACTATGAAAACCTATTTTAAAAATATGAACAGCATGCTACTGATTGAAGAATAGACATTCAAATTAACATGACAGAATAGAAAGTTCAGGAATAGACCCTGATATTTAGGACATGGCAAAGCCCATTATTTCAAATAAGTCAGAGAATAAACTCTTATTTCATATATTTTGCTGAAACAAGCGGTCATTTTATTTCGGAAAACCGGTTTGACACCTGCCTCCTACCTTGTATTCCTGTAAGAACAGGAACAAACATAGAAGTTAACTTGCTATGGACCAGGCCCTAGTCTAATCACTTTATATATAGTAACTAATTAGATCCCCACAACACCTCACCAGGTAGATAATTATCCCCATCCTACAGATAAGCACATGGAGGCACAGAAAGTTTTGTAAGTTGCCCAACATCCTCTGGCTACAAACTGGCAGAGCCAGCATTCATTCACATGGCTGATCCGGCCCCGAGTCGGGGCTCAGTCTCCACGTGGAATTCCATTTGTCTTATTCTTCTCTTAATTTATGGATAAATTCTACTTAGTATTATTTTATTTAAACCCTTCCCATTGGTGCTTATTCAGAAGTGAGAATTATTTTTAGTCCTTTTTTTTTTTTGTACTACCTTTGTCTGATTTGGGCATTATTGTGATTCTGGCTTCATAGGGAAGAGAGGAAAAAATGAAACAAGAAGAAACCAGAGAGGGAGACAAACCACAAGAGGCTCTTAATCTCAGGAAACAAACTGAGGGTTGCTGGAGGGAAGGGGGGTGGGAGGGATGGGGTAACGGGGTGATGGGAGGGTATGTGTTATGGTGAGCGCTGGGTGTTGTGTAAGACTGATGAACTACAGACCTGTACCCCTGAAACAAATAATACATTATATGGTAATAATAATAATAATGAAAGAATTTGGAAGCTTTCCATCATTCTGCTCTAGAGCATTTTAGATGGCGGCAAAAGTATTTTGTTGATGTTGTCATTGTCGAATGTATGAAAAGACTCACATGGTCTTCTTTCCTCATCCTACCATCTTAAGAGATGTTCCTGTGAACGCAGTTAGTTCTCCAAGGGGAAACTTCCAGTGTCCAGGTCCCTGGAACAGTCATGCCGGATGCTCCCTTTCTAGTTGCCCTGCTGTTAGAACACGACATGGAACATGCCGTCGGACAAGAGGGCAGAGGACCGGAAATCAGAAAATAGCGTTCCCTGCGCTGTCTCCTGACTCTGGGATACAGACTTCATCCAGCTCACAGCTGCCTGGCACACAGCTCCTGCCGCGCTCCCTTGACTGAAGTCAACGGGAGGGGGTCCCATCAGGCACAGGCACGACCAGTCCTGTATTTAGAAGGTGACTCAACTGCTGACTCAACTCCTGCTCGTGACTCCCGGGTGCTCATCAGAGGTCTATTGTGAGGCGCGCTGGCTGAGCCATCATTTCGGCAGCTCTGGTTTATGTACAAAATGATGTTTGTTCTGGGAGGGCTCTTCCTGAGAAATGATCCCTGGATTGTGCAGAAAAGTTCTCAAATGTGCTAGAGTGCTGCACAGAAAAAAACCAAAAACAAAAAACTGGTTCCCGGACACAGCTCTTTCTTGTATAATGGTGAAACGCGTTGAAGGGTACAACCAGCCACATAGTTTCAAGTCCAGAGAATTTACTACAAATCCATCCATTTCACAGATGAGGAAACTGAGGTCTGGAAAGTTGAAATGTTTTTCTTAAGGTTTCTCAGTTTTTATAAGATAAAACAGAGAGGGAGGAAAACCATAAGAGACTCTTAACGATAGAGAACAAACTGAGGGTTGATGGAGGGGAGGTGGGGGGGCAGGGGAACTGGGTGATGGGCATAAAGGAGGGCACTTGTTGTGATGAGCACTGGGTGTTGTCTATAAGTGATGAATCACTAAATTCTACTCCTGAAGCCAATATTATACTATATGTTAACTAACTTGAATTTAAATTTAAAAATAAATAAATCAAAAATAAGATTAAAAATATTAAAAAATTAAAAAAAGAATAAAAAGAGAAAGAAAAGGTTTCTCAGTTTTTAGTAACTAAATGAAGTTTCAGAACCAGATTTCCTGGTTTTGAGCCTTTCCTCTCCATTTTTCTGTCTCCTAGTCCACCAGTAAGTAGAATTTAATATTCTACATAAGGACCTTTGTATTTAGCTGCACAGGTTGTGCACTGCACAACTCCAGGCAGTGGCATCATATAGACTAAGAAACAGGAGAATGGATAGTGCCACCGCCCACCCTGGACTTGTCCCATGCCGCTGACCACAGGAGACAGCTGTTTCCTGACGTTTGCTCTTAAGTAGATTCTTCTGAGAATGACAATTTCCTCCCTAGAACTCAGCTGTTATTAAATAGGGATTGAGTTAGAAGTGGTTCACTGACAGAAGAATCACCCCTTTCCTTAGAGCATAACACATTCTTACTAGTCCTATTATGGGGCTTACTTTGCTCCTCCTTCCGGTGACTTATTTTGCAAAGTCCCTGGTTCTTGGTGTTAAGAAATCTTTGGCTGGCTCATGCTATCAGGCCTTCAGACATGGTCAGGTATGTCTCTCTCAGCCTCAAGGGGAGAGCACCCCCACTCATGAACGATAAAGTTGGTTCTCTGAAAAGATTAGTACACACTAGACGAGGGTTCTCACGATGCAGTGGGAAGAAAGCAGAGCGAGGGGCCCAGGGAATCTGCATTCTTACCTGAGTCCAGTAGCCGCCGCATGGATGGCTGGGAAAACGATCTCAACTCCCTCTTCCTCATCTCTTCATACATCATCTTATTTCTCAACTTGGATTCAATAACATCGTCTCACCATTCCTGTTGTAAACATTATATGATGTTTTCTGTCGTATCTCATTCTCCAGCCAGAGGGGAGATCAGCCGGGCCCCTGATGTTCCTATCCCTTTGAATTAACAACTTCAGCCATGGTTGGATGTGTTATTGGGTCCACGGGATGGGATCAGATACTGATGTCTCAGATGGAAGCAGAAGTCACCAGCAGAGCTTTGAAGAATGGCAGGAAACCTTCTAGACTCATGTGCAGACCTGTTAATGGCTCCAGTTGCGGGACGGAAAGGTGACAGCTTACCTGCAGTGACTCGAGAGGCACTTGTATAAAAACCTCTTTACCTATGACACCCCTCTGCCCTGTAGTGATACCTGGAGAGTCTGGGCCTTGGAAACCGGTTCAGTCTTTAAGAATGCCCTGAGGAGCGCTGGGGTGAGGGAGGCCCATGGGACTCAGGACCTCTTGGTTTAAGTAGGGTCCAGTTCCAACACAATAGGGTCTCACCCTGACATAAGTAAGTCAGCTACTGAAGGGACTGGGGGTTCTTGAAAGGGGAAACAAGAAAGCTCCAAAGCCCAGCCTCCCCCACATTTTGTAATTCCCCCAGAACTGGAAAGACTTTCAGATGCCACTGGCTGAAGAGGAAGGCCTGGTCCTATTACCTCCTCCCATAGAAAAAGCTTCCCTACCATCTGCACACATTAATTTACTAATTTCAGGTTCGCTTGGCAATCTAAATTGTCGGTTCCCTCCTCACCTCACGCGCTGAGGTAAGAGCTGCAGACCCTCCTTGCTCACTTGTATGCCAGAGTTTGAGAGACACACACACGGGGTGACCTCTGCTTCCATGTTATTCCTGCCTGCTCTGCTATGCTGAGCCCGTCAGGAGCCAGAACCTTCCAGGGGCTCTCGTACAAATAATGCTAGCTCATCTTCATTTTTCAGTTTCAATTTTCATTGCTTTAATAGTAAGAGTGTTTTCTTCCTCTTCAGCCTTCCCCACCATGCCCAGCTTGGCCACTTCCAACAAATTAGGTGAAGGATGAAAGACGTAAGAGCTGTGGGCAAATACAGCCAAATGAAAGGAAAAAAAAATCCATGGACTAAA
Source organism: Ursus americanus (assembly GCF_024610735.1). Lineage (NCBI taxonomy): Eukaryota > Metazoa > Chordata > Mammalia > Carnivora > Ursidae > Ursus > Ursus americanus. The sequence continues at coordinate 13,024,302 of NC_142157.1, read as the reverse complement.
AGTCAATAGCTACACACAATTTTCTTCTCTCACCAGCCATCCACAAAGAAGGAAGAGAGGGCAACATGAAAGCTTCGTAATTTCACTAAAAGGTTATTTTATAATGTGTCAAACCTGGGGGAGTGAAAAGAATGTGTACTCTGAGCCATTTACCTTTGACTGCAATTTTCCCCTCATAGTGCTGAAGATGAGTTTCTGTGACAACGTTTTCCTCCTAAAACCACAATACTGAAATTGGAAAACCCCAGTAAGATCCAATCAGAGTTTCCGACATTGCTGAATTCTCTAAAGATGAGCCCTCATGCTTGTCTTTATGATGATGGAAAAAGCAAAAAAATAAAAAAAACAAAACTCTCAACTCAGACTTTGTTTTTGTCTCCCCGTGGGAGTGGATTTTGCTGCTTTGAGCCCAGGATTTCTGTAACTTCTTGAGATGAATGTGAGTCAGAAGCAGGAGGTGAGACAAAAGCTATTAATTCAAAGTGAGAGGAAATTAGGATTAATGCTTAGATTGATTGATCCCTGTAACATTTTTCACTAGTATTAAAATCAAGCTAAGTAATACATCTTTTGGTGGGAATTTTGCCCGTGAATAATATTGAACTGAGAGCTTTAAATGGTAAGTAGTGGCAATATCCAGTCATTAGTTCTGCTCCTTCTTCTAACAGTTAAAATATTTTCAAAGAACAAAATCCAAGATATAAAACAGATTAGAATCAAGCCCCTAGGATATGGTGGCATATCTTCCCAACTTGTATAATTGATAGCTCCCTTCTACTGGGGGTGAATGGATTTAGTTTTATCTCCCCATCAGCAATGTAATCTGAGAAACAATTAGAGGGCTATGAGGTAGGATTTGTCCCTCCTCCTTCCCTGTGAGGGCTGGAAGGTGGACACCTGGAAGCCTGAAATAATGACAGGTCTGGTGGGATGCGGAACCCTTTATATAGTGAATAAAACGTTCATCCATCAGCTGACAGAGGAACATTCTAGGCGATTACTGTGCAGGTCAACAGTCTCAGCAGTGTTGCTGTCTGCCCAGAATGTTTGCATAATTATTTGTTTGATTTTATTGCATTTTGATTTCTTGTTAAGAAATCAAATCTTGTTAAGTTCTGGCCCTAACACAGTTGAGACAAAGTTGGAAATCATATCTGTCATTCTCAACCCTGGTAGTGAATTAGAATGCCCTGGAGAGCTCTTACAGCCTCCTGCACCCAGAGATTTCAGTATAACCTAGGAAAGAGCCTAGGAACCTGTGTTTTCAAAAAACACACAAAAACCAGAACAAAGTAACAAACTTTCCAGGTGGATCTAATGTGCCTACAGGATTGAGCGATGCTACATGAGATGTTTCGAAGACGAGGATCTTTATTAGCTCATTGCACTGAAACCAGCAGACCATGTGTTTATTTAGGATTAAAAAGGAACCAGATTTCAAGAATATGTATGAAATCTTCAAAAAAAATCATCAGATATTATGCCTAAAAGGAATGATGCAATTAGACATTTTATAATATGTGAATGAAAAGCTCTCTATGTGAATGAAAACCTCACTTAACAACATGGAAGGCTTTGGGGGCACCGGGGTGGTTCAGCCATTAAGCGTCTGCCTTCAGCTCAGGTCATGATCCCAGAATCCTTGGACTGAGCCTCGCATTGGGCTCCCTGCTCGGCGGGAAGCCTGCTTCTCCCTCTCCCACTCCCCTTGCTTGTGTTCCCTCTCTCGCTGTCTCTGTCAAATAAATAAATAAAATCTTTAAAAATAAAACAAAACAAAACAAAAAAAACATGGCAGGCTTTGGAACTCCCCGCATTTTATTTTACTTATAGTTTCTAAGAGTAGTTTTTAAGTGTAGGGATTTGAGATCTCTGAAAGTATCCTTTTCTTTGATGTGAAAGCTATGGACTGAGTTGTGTGTCCCTCTCCCACCCCCAATTCATAGGTGGAAGCCATAACCCCCAATGTGGTAGTGTTTGGAGGTAGATGAGGTCAGAAGTGTGGGTCCTAATCCGATAGGACTGGTGGTCCTGCAAGAAGAGAAAGAGATCTGTGTCCATGCCCAAGGAAGGGCCACGGCAGCAGCTAGTGAGAAGAAGGGGGTCATCTGCAAGCCGGGAAGAGAGCTCTCACAAGAAACCGAATTAGCTAGAACCTTGATCTGGGACTTCCAGTCTCCAGAATTGTGAGAAAAGGAATTTCTGTTGTTCAAGCCACCCAGTCTACGGTATTTTGTTACGATAGGTGTAGCAGACTTAATACGATGCCAGCCCACCTATGTGATGGACTGGCCAGGCCTAAATACGTGGTTGGTCGCTAGCCCCCTGTCCTTGGCAGAAGGCTGCACTGTCCCGGCCTCTGGACCGAGGCAGCATTTACCTTAGCTAGCATTTCAATTAATTTGCTGCATTAAAATAAAACAAAACACCCATGGGCAAGTAACAAGTATGCATGCAGCCTGTACAAGGACAAAGTAAAAAGCAAAATAGTTGATAAAGAGAATGAGGGCTAATAATTGGAATTTCTCCGTAGCCCCTTGTCTTCCTGTCTATTAGGGCAAGTAAGTAAGGGGTCATCTACCTGTTATCCCCAAAGACATTGCCTCATAGTGAGTAAAATCAACCTGTTATTCCAAGGTGGTTTTGGCATTTGTTTTCTTTTTGGATTTATTTATTTGAGAGAGAGAGAGAGAGAACAAGCTGGGGGAAGGGGCAGAGGGAGCAAGAGTCTTAAGTAGACTGCGCTGAGCTCAGAGCGCATTGCAGGCCTCGATCTCACGACCCTGAGATCAGGACCTGAGCATAACCGACTGCATCACCCAGGCGCCCCTTGGCATTTTTAAAACATCACGGTCTTTTTTCTTATCATCATAGCTATATATTCATTATCAAATGTCATCCTCACAGCAGTCCTAAAAATGAGATGCTATTCTCACCCCTTTTTCTCTACAAGGAAACCAAACCTTAGAAAATCCTAGAAGCGCTCCCACTCACAGGACTAGTGCATTGCAGTACTTGGCTTTGAGTCCCAGCCTCGGCCCCCTGCCCTGACCTCCTGCATCCTATTGCAAGTAAAGACCAATCCCACAGCCCAGGCAGCTAATGCTTAATACACGGAATAGATGCCCTGGCCGTTTTTGCTCAGTCTTTTCTTGAGATAAAGCATTCTCAGAATTTACACGTCTGGTATTTGCTTTGCAAATGGGTGTTGTCGCCCTGTTTTCCTCTTGGCACACAATCACATAGATGACCCTGAGATTGTGCTGTGATGTCAAAGACAGAATGAAATACTTGGCAAACAGCAGTGGGTGAATTTCATCTTCTCCCTAGCAACCTAGGGAAAAAATTCCCTACCTACCCTTTTTGAACTGATCTGATCATTGCCCTCAAAATACAGCAGCCAAAATCCTCCTAATACTCGGGTGAGGAAAAGTCCATTCTCAAAAAGCCTGATTACCCAGATGGAACAGAGAAATCTGTTACCGGCCTCCAAATATCAACAGTGCATAATTAGCAGCTGCTAAAATAATAGAAGTCAATTGAACAAAAATATGGCACGCTCTGGCTTCATTTATTAAATACCTTATGTTTCCAAACACTGCTTTCCACAGTGGCTGAAGAGCCTTCGAGGGGCATTTCAGCAAGTACCCCCAGGCCCCAAACACAAAGAATCACTTTGGACTTTTTGGACAAACTTTAAAAATGAGCACGGACATGACTATTTTACATGGGCCTGACCGAAACATGTATTCGTCAGAGGCAAGCTTTAAGTGGGCTGCCTTCCTCAAAGACAGCAGCAGCCCGTCTCCCTGGGAGACAGCAAAACCCCACATTTATCTAAATTATCTCAGTAATATGACAGAGTGATTGCTCACTAATGGTCAATAACAGTTTTCTTTGTCATTTTCCTAGTCATTACCTCCTCAGAATGAACTCCAGAATACAGCGCCCTGCGGTCCCTGACTGGAATGTTAATTTCCTCCTTCCATTTGTGGCTCGTTCCCTTGGCCGTGTGTACTTGGCTATCACATTTCTGACATTTTTCGTTCTGTGAAAATGAATACCTGCCTTAGAAAGCCTGATGAATGCAGTGATACTTTCCATGCAAACAAAAAATGCTGTTCCTTTCCCTCCCCACCGCCCCCCACCCGGTTGTGAATTCTTTCATCTGATAACGCACCCTGGCTGCGTGCTCAGCACGGGCTGGCGGGGGTGTCTGCTGGCGTGTGGGCTCCCTTTCTGTGGCTTTATCAAGCTCTGTCTCAGATTTTCATCGTTCAGACAATCCTCCTTCGAAGGTATGGAGGACACAGGAAAGCCGAACGCACGTGAGCGCCGATTCCACGAGGACGTTGTTGCAACAGCGTAAGTACAGCAGCCCCGGTCCTTTCGGAGGAGCGGGGTGACCAACTGTTTGTGGTATGTGTTTTTCTATCCAATAAAAGCTAGATCAGGCCTCAAAAAATGAAAAGCCCAAGCCAAAGGGAGAATGCTAAGAAGGCAGAACTTTCTTTTCTTCCAAATAAATAGAGCTGAGGAATTTTTTTTTTTTTTTTTTTAATGAAGATTTAAAACTGCAGAACTGGCTGTGTCCGGTAAGTAGGTCATGTGGTTCGCGGGGCCGCTGCGCTGGGCAGCCCAGGAACAGGAGCGGAAGCAATTAGCCAGGACCTCAGAACGGTACCTGCAGGAGCCGCTCCAGGCAAGCTGTGTCTGCCAGGCTCCCCATCCCCCCCCCCCCCCCGCCCCCACCCCCACCCCCATGCACAACTGCCACCTCATGAAAATGAAAGGAAGTGAATGAAAGCACTGTAGAAATAAATACCTAGGAATATTACCGCCATGCATTTATGTGCAAAGGGAGTGGTGAGTAATTCAGCAGGCTCCTTTGCGACCCAGGGCAATCTCCCCCGCAGGGCACCTCTAGTTGTTTTGACTATTTTTCTTGACTTAAAAAGCAACCATATGACCATTCTTTTCTGGGGCAGTCTCAACTTGAAGTGATTTGTCCATTCTACTTAAAAATACATATATGTTTTTCAGAATAAGCATCCCAATGTACCCTTGGGGACGGTCATTCAGTCACTAAACTTAGAGGAAGCTCAGTGCAGCATTCAGACATAGGCTCCCTCCCTGTCGCTCATTGTCATCTTTCCCTGTCCTGCCTGGTGCATGTGGCAGGTCCCTTCACCTCACTCCAGAGAGCATGCGTATTTCCACCTGCCAATTAAAACCACATGCCCCATGGGCATTTCAAGGTATTTTATCCAGAACAATGAACTTGACATTTTCCTTCTCAGACTAGTGTTATAGTCCATTTAATGTCACAAATCAGAAAACTAGTACAGTTGACCCTTGAATGACAACGGGTTTGAACTGCAAGGGATTACTCCTATGCAGATTTTTTACAGGACGGTAAGGTAAATATATTTTCTCTTCCTTAGGATTTTCCTTTTTTTTTCCTTCCTTATGATTTTCTTTTTTTAAGATTTTATTTATTTATTTATTTGAGAGAGATAACATGCGCTGGGGGAGGGGTAGAGGGAAAGGAAGAGAATTCTCAAGCAGACACCACGCTGAGGGGCACCTGGGTGGCTCAGTCCTTAAGTGTCTTCCTTCGGCTCAGGGCGTGATCCCTGAGTCCTGGGATTGAGCCCCACATCAGGCTCCTCCACTGGAAGCCTGCTTCTTCCTCTCCCACTCCCCTTGCTTGTGTTCCCTCTCTCGCTGGCTGTCTCTATCTCTGTCAAATAAATAAATAAAATTTAAAAAAAAAAAAAGACACCACGCTGAGCACTGAGCCTGACTTGAGGCTCGATCTCACCATCCTGAGATCATGACCTGAGCCGAAACCAAGAGCCAGATGCTCAACCGACTAAGCCAGATGCTCAACCGACTAAGCCATTCCTCTTCCTTATGATTTTCTTAACATTTTCTTTTTTGCAGCTTACTTTATTCTAAGAATACAGGATATTATATATATATATCATACTAGGTATATTAATCAGCTGTTTATGTTATCAGAAGGGTTCCGGCCAGCGGTAGGCTAGTAGCAAAGTTCGTGGGGAGTCAAGTTATACTAAGATTTTAGGCTGCGTGGGGAGTGGGGGGCTAGGCGCCCCTAATCCTTGCATAGTCAAGGGTCCTTGTCCTAGAATTCACCTTCCCCTTCACATCCAAGCCAAACCCAGCCAATTCCGTTTTGCTCACTGGAATAAATTTCCGCCTCTGCCTGCGGCAAACCACTACGGGCTCGGGCTTGCGGCATCCCTTGCACGATCTATTCCAACAAACTCTTAAGTCTCTTCATTTCCGGTTTCTTCCATTACTGGCCATTTTCCACACCACTTTTACTTTTTTTTAATGTTAAAACACATCATTCTCCTGATTTAAAATACATAATCCCTCCCCCCAGGAAGTTCTCCAAATTCCTTATCGAGGGATTTGATTATTAATCCTCAGCACTCCGTCTCCAAACCTCGCCCCCGCCAACCCTTACGCCCTCCTCACAGAGTAAGGATGCTTTGCCTCTGCTGTCCCTTTTGTCAAAGTTGCCCTTCCCTCCTCCTCCAGTGTCACGTGTCATTTAGAAACAACCTAAGTCCCATCTTCTTTGTTTAAATTCTGTTCCACCCCTTAAGTAAGTTAGCCTTACTCAATACTTACTCCATTTGATTTTTTCTGCTCCCTTTGCTTTCCGAGCTCAATTTCCAGGCCTATTATAGCACTTAGCACACTGAACGGTGGTTGTCGGCTGATGGGTATGTTTCCGTTTCTGGTCCGTCAGCCCCTCCAAGGAGAAACTATTGTTCCATCCTGTCTGTGTCTCTGTACCCAGCAGCTCGCACACTCCTAATGAATACCTGTTGAATTGAGTGGCCATCAATGGTCACATTGGATATTCTAACTTGATCTCCTGGGGTTTTTTTTCTTTTTAAATAAGGCATAAATAATTCCTTAAAAAACTGCCACTTTTCTCATATGATAATATTTCAACTCTGAAGACATTTTTCGTGTTTATGATAATGACACATCTTTCTTGTAGCAATCAGATGTTGGCTAGTTCAATTTCTGGCAGCAGAAATCCTGGGTGAACCTTGTCTTCTGGATAGCAGAATGACAGATAAGAAAAGGGACATAACCCTGTGGTTTGCGGGGCTGTCTGGCTAACCCGTGGACTCTGACTCCCGTGTTGGCCGGACGCACAGGGACAAACCAAACCGTAGGCACTGCTAAGACTCCATCTTGCCTTTTCAGAACATTTTTTCTGTACCCAATACTTTCTCCTGAATCTAGAGTCCCTCAGTGTTAGTTTGAGTGGGAGGTACAATTTGGGGTGATATGCTGAGGGCCGTTCGTACTGGTTCTCTCCTGATTAAGAAGAGTTCTTGGCCATGTCAGCAACCGTGAACCTTGCTCTTCTCAGAGGCTCTACCTCATTTGAAAAGAGGGGCCAGAGAGCATCGTACATGAAATGACACTGAATCAATAATGAGTCAGTAAACTCAAGGTCACAACAGAAAGCCGAAAGCTGACCCCTCGCGGAGCCCGAGGCTCAGATAGAACAGAGCAGTGTTACCCTCCTTGGTGGCCCGGCCCGCATGGCCGTATAATCACCCAGGACAAGGGCTAATGTTCAGTGTCGACAGGGAGTCAGTGCAAGGGCCGATTATCTCAGCCATCTGTTTAAAAAGCCAGATGAGTACGGAAAGTTTTAGGAGGGATTTCCCCGAATGGTAGTATTTTAAGAGTCTTGTGCTTAAAGGAATGAACTGCCATTGCCTGATAATTTGCTTTTTGTCAATGAGCTCATTTCTTTTTCTACCCACACAAAATCAATCGAGGTATTTATTGTACCATTAGACCAGCTCCAAGCCAGTAACATACCTGCAGTTCATTTTTAAGCATAAATGGTTTTGAATAGCATTTTGTTCACCTTCATGAGAAGTAAGTGGTAGACATGGACTATTATATATACTCAAAAACAAACTCTGAAAAAATGCAAACCATTTAAAATAATTACATAGGGGCGCCTGGGTGGTTCAGTGGGTTAAGCGTCTGGCTCTTGATTTCAGCTCAGGTCATGATCTCAGGGTTGAGGGATGGAGACCTGCGTCTGGCTCCACGCTCAGTGGGGAGTCTGCTTGAGATTCTCCCCACCCCCGTCTCTCCGCTCACCCACTCTCCCTTTCTCTCTCTCTAAAATAAATAAATAAACACCTGGGTGGCTCAGTCTATTAAGCATCTGCCTTTGGCTCAGGTTATGATCCCAGGGTCCTGGGATTGAGCCCCACGTTGGGCTCCCTGCTCAGTGGGGGCCTGCTTCTCCCTCTCCCTCTGCCCCTGCCCATGCACACTCTCTCTCTAATAAATAAATTAAATCTTTAAAATGAATAAATCTTTTAAAAAATGAAATAATTACATAGTGTGGCTTTCGATTTTGCCTTATTATAAATATGTCCTCTATTTACTTCTTTGCCTTCCTCCCAGAATAGATGGTACATTATTTGAAGCAGAACTGTGTCTAACATATCTTGTGTCCTGTGCAGCACATAAAGGAAATGACTAACACTATTTATGTGCTCAACATTAGTGGTGACAAGGGCCTATAAGCGTGGAACCCTAACCTGGTCATCACATACAGATCCTAAGCTTAAGATCAAGAAGGTTTACCTCAATCTGCAGCACCCAATGCCACAAATGGGTGAGTCCTTAATGCTTCGTGAAATACACAAGGAGGAACTGAATTGTGGTTAAAACATGGCTCAATACAGAAGAATCCGAGTTTGTATTTAATAGAATAGTCACAATTTTGGGCTTTTTTGGTGCCAAAATAAATTTTATTCTAAACCTCTAGATATCTTGAAATAGTATCAACTAGAGAAAGTTTTCCTTCTCTCAAAAGAGTGTCCAGTGAAAATTGATTGAGATGGTGTAGGCATAAGACCAAGCTATCAAGCAGTGTTTAGTTCACTAGAAGAAAGTAAATCCAAATGCTATGTTATTTGAAGAACTATCTTGCAAAAGAAAGAGAAAAAAAAGTTTCTCTTTGCTATTTAAGTGAAAGTAGAGTCAATAAGTGAATTGCATTACAGAGGCAAAGAAATGCGTAAATGTATGTGAGAGAGAGACAGAGGCAGAGGTAGAGACAGAGACAGAGGCAGATTGAAAGAAAGAGACTGAGGAGACAGGAAAATAAGAAGAGAGCTAGAAGAGAGATTGAGGTAGACGGTCTTATTTTCAAACTTCCTGTGTGGGAAGTAATAAATTCCGCCAATTAGTGGGAGAGCACACTGGAAGATAATTAAAGTTCTTCCAACTCCAGATTCCGTGCCTTCCATGTCTGGATGCTGACCTTACTCAGAAGGGAGGGGATGATTGGCAGAAATAATGACTCAGCTCCAAATGGAATCTTAATAGCAATTTTTGGTTGTCATAGCAATTCAACCTCCAGCTTTGGAAAAAACCCAATGGAAGCATGCAGACAATAAGTCTTCTCGAGTGCCCTTCAATCCAACAGGAGCAGTGTTCTATGCTATACCACAGACCCAAGGCTGACAAGTCATTGTAGAGTATGTTGGTCGACTGGCACACACCCACACGGACTCGATTAAATACAAATGACATGAGCTGGGTCTTGCCAACAGCCCAGATTCACATTACCTTCTTTTTTTTTTTTTTTTTTAAAGATTTTATTTATTTATTTGACAGAGATAGAGACAGCCAGGAGAGAGGGAACACAAGCAGGGGGAGTGGGAGAGGAAGAAGCAGGCTCATAGCGGAAGAGCCTGATGTGGGGCTCGATCCCATAACGCCGGGATCACGCCCTGAGCCGAAGGCAGACGCTCAACCGCTGTGCCACCCAGGCGCCCGTGATTCACATTACCTTCTGTGTTACGTGTCTGTGCTTCGAGATTCCACCGCACTTATGAAAAAATAAGTAAGATGTACCTAACGCAGTCTGTGAAGGTAAATTCATAGTCCTCCGTGGCATTTGCTTTAAAACAATAGAAGAAAATTTGGAAATATGTTAGCTATACAATCAACTCATAACTAGGGTAAGGGCATAATAAACCTGATAAATTTTAAAGAAGAGCACAACAACAACAAAAAAAAGCAGAAATCCAGTAGGAAAAACAAGAGCAGAGAGAAGTTATAAAACCAACCTTATCTCTGATGTGGTTTTTTTGGTTTTGTTTGTTTTGTTACAATTTATTTTAGAGAGAGAGAGAGAGAACATGAGCAGGAGGGGCAGAGGAAGAGGGAGAGAGAATCTCAAGCAGACTCTGTGCTGAGCTTGGAGCTTGATCTCGGGACCCTGAGATCAGGACCTGAGCTGAGACCAAGCATCAGAAACTCAACAGACTGCACCACCCAGGGGCACCTCCAACGACTTGTTCGAAAGCAAGCAGAAGATTCCTTGTGAGGAGACTTTATTTCTCTAATTCATCTGGCAAGTGCATTTTAATAGTCAGTGACACGTGTTGTGGGTGGGGATGGAAAATCAACTACTGGTGAACAGAAGACTGATTTGTGAAAAGTGCTTTTAAACAGCAAATGAACTTTTCAGTTATGAGAATATGCTTTAACAAAAAGATAACACGTGGCCCAGACACTGGCCTCTGCAAGTCCCTCTGTGTCCACCTTCTCTAGGGGAGCACAACTGTCACTTACGGGAATGCAGTGTTGCCGTTCCTGGGAGCCCCTTGTGTTGTCGCTGCCGGCTTCGAGGTGGCCCAGGTGTCTTAGCAACCTTTATTTTCCAGAACTGACAAAGAGGAGTAGGTGATTCTCCTGCTGGCCGATTGGGGTCAGCGGGACCTGTTGGCTAGAAGCTCACTGGTGACTCTGCACAGCTCGTTCCTTCCTGCAAACAGTTATAGCTCTAAGCAACAATTCAGGCAACTGGAACCCCCTTCTCAGTTGGCAGATGTTTCGGCAAATTATTTTTCTGCTGCATAGCTCAAGAGAAGTGGCAATGGCAGTTGGTTTCTACCTGGCGTGTGGAGTTTCCTGTAGGGGAGAAACAAATCAAATGCAATTAGAAATTTTTTTTGAAGAGTGTAGGTTACAGTTCCAGGGCATAGCATTACATAACCATTTCCATCTCTCGCGCAGTCTGTAGATCACACAGGACACTAATAAATGGCATGATATTACAATAAAGAATACAATGCATATTCTCTTGATAAATATTATGACCACTTCTTTGGTTTCAAATATGCTTTTTGCTGTGATGCGTATTCCATTATAAATCTTTACCTGTAGACGTAACCTTTTTAAAAAAATTTATTTGAGAGAGAGGGAGAAAGTGAGAGTAAGAACGTGAGAGGGGAGAGGCAGAGGAAGAAGCAGACTCCCCACTGAGCAGAGAGCCTGATGCAGGGCCGGATCCCAGGACTCCCAGATCATGACCTGAGCCAAAGGCAGACCCTTAATTGACTGAGCCACCCAGGCGCCCCTAGAGGTAACCTTTTATCATAAAGAATACTTTGGATTTTGAAAAGCTGAATTTAGGATATTTTCTGAATTAATTGTTAAGACTAAATCTAGGATAAGGTGCCTGCGTAGCTCAGTCAGTTAAGTGGCTGTTTTTGGCTCAAGCCATGATCCCAGAGTCCTGGGATCGAGCCCTGAATTGGGCTCCCTGCTTAGTGGGGAGTCTGTTCCTCCCTCTGCCTCTGGCCCTCCCTCCTCTGTGTGCTCTCTCTCTCTCTCTCTCTCTCAAATGAATAAATAAAAGATCTTTAAAAAAATAGACTAACTCTAGGATATCATTAGATATACTATGTAATTAAAGTTTGAGATAACCAAATCCCTTAATCAAGTATAGTTGTGTATTAAATAAGAATTTTGCACTGAAAAGACCAAAAACAAGCTAATTAATAAGTAATAGGCCTTGGTATTGACAGTATATACTTACAGTTTCAAACTATGAATTATAAATAGTAGACAACACAATTAACATATTTGGGTATTTTCAGTTCTCTCAGGAGAAATCAATGGTAATAATAACCAACAGAGATTCTTTTCCAACATTCTTTTCTACAGAGGTCTAGAAATCTAATATCCAAAAGGAGGGTTCATGTTGACGGAGTTCAGGACACACGACCCTGAAATACGGCACCTTGGCATAGCTAATATTTCAAGCTGAAGAAATTTGAGAAATGGTATGTGCTGGAAGGGCTTTCTGATTTTTCCCTGAAGCAGGTCGTAAACCGCTGAAGTGAGAGGTGCTCTCTCTTAAAGAAGCATCCTTGTCTTTGAAGACAGAGAGGAATCAGAACAACAGGACTTGCTGTTTCCCGTAGTGAACCTCATACCTTTGTATAAAGATATTTTTCCTCCCCGACAATATTTTCTAACTGCTTGTTGTTCTCAGGGAAAATCTATTTATTTCCCCCATTTTGCTATTGCATTTGAGTTTCTTCTGTCACACAGCTAAGTGGATTTCCTTGTATCCCCTGGGACTCCTTCACTGTCTGCTTTCTCCAGATGTATCATCACAGTAAGACGAGGAGCTTAGAGCAAGGTAGTTTGTCACCCTCTTATTCCAGAAACCTATTTGCCTTCCCCAGAAAGTTTTTTTCTCTGTCCTTCCAGAAATGTTATAAGTGCATCCAATTAGTTTATGTATATAAATATTCCTAATCTTTTTTTCATACAAAACAAGAAAATAACAACGAAGATCACACTGCTCTGAACCTTACTTTTCTTATTTAATGATAGGTCTTAGAGAGCTTTCCACACCAGTGCTTATAGAGTTGTTTCATTCTTTCTAAGAATAAATAACCAACTTTGTAAATTATGGGCAAGTTTTACACATTATTTTATGGTGATTATACTGATACGGTTTTCTGTCCTCTATATGGTAAATATTAATAATTTATAGTTTTTTGAGAAATGTCCATACTGTTTTCCATAATGGCTGCACCAATTTACATTCCCACCAAGATGGTATAAGGGTTCCTTTTCTCCACATGTTCTCCAACACCTGTCATCTCTTGTTTTTCTGATAATAGCCATTCTAATAGATGTGACGTGATATCTTTCCTTCTTTGCATGTAAGTATTTAATACTACATTTTTTCCAAGTATTTAGGATAATGTATTTCCCTCTGATAGATTCATATTTATTTTTCTAGAAATACTGCAACTTCAGTGTTCATTTCTGCAGTGTCCCAAGAGTGAAGAGACGTTTTACTCCAGGGGAGAGTGGATTTGATGTGGTGGTTGTTTTTACCACTTTCTTTGCTCTTTTTACTGCATTGTATTGCACTGAATGTTGTCTATATTATTTCTATGTTCTGTAATTTATTTATGATATGTGGACCACATGTGGTCATTTTTGACCTCATTCCATGGACAAATAATAGGAAGATATATTTTGTCTTTTCAGAGTGTAGAGTTGGAAGTATACTAATTAGATATACCTCAGTGCATCTGACTTCTATATTATTGTATCAATTAAATTATCTCCATCCATTTTCAGGTTGTTTTACAAATGTAATTCAGTCTGATTTTTTCCATGTGATCACTTCAAGAGAAGTGAAGCTTCATACTACTATTGTTTTTCTATCTTTCTCTAGATTTCTTGTATTTTGGCCTTATGAATATTGATGCCATGATATTTGGTGCTTAATCACAAATATGAAGTGTTGCTGCTGATGGAACCATTTGTCATTATATAGAGCACTTTGATTCACTCAGTGCCTGTTTACCCTGATTCATGCCTATTCATACTTACTGGAAGTTTTCTTAAGCTATATTGTAAAGTGCTTTGTGGTAGCCCTTAGGGGTTCGCGAATATTGCAGTTCCCATTCATAGTACATACATGGATCCATAGGAGCATTGAACTTCCCTTCCCATTTGAAATTAATTGTGGCTCTCTGACTTGCAAAGGGCCAAGGGAATGTTCATGGAAGTGGCATGTGGTATTTCTACTGGAAATTTTAAGAGCCATTGTGTATGTCTTCCTTCCTTCTGGTTATGGAGACTTAGGACATTCCAGATAACAGTAGTTCCTTCAGCTTGGGTTCCTAACTAGGGATGTCATGGAGCAGGCTCAGTCAACCTAAAAAAGATACATAACCTTTTATAGATTTTGAAATAGAGAGACCAAGGCATGGTGATTTGCCCCCAAGGTCACACGGCTGGTAAGTGGCGAGCCAGAATTCAAACCCAGACAAGCAGGCTCTAGAGTCCCCTTTCTTCATTAATATAGCACATTCTCCCTCTTGGATTTGGTGGTGACAAAGACTCTCTCCTTGACTAAACTCTAGACAGGCTTCTCTGAGCCCGTTCCCCAACTAGGCCTTAACCTTGGCCTGTAAAGACTTGAACAGAGACTACTTCGTAGTTTCTAACAGCTCAAGGCTGTATCCCTAGGATAACTCTAGCCCTCCTTAAGGTGCCTGTCTGAGAAAACTCAGGGCTGCCAAATGAACTGACTGTTCCAGCCAACACATAAGGATAGGGCCCTGCCTCCCAGGGTCTGCTGAATGCTGAAAGGTGGGAGCTTAACTTTGATAAGCACCAGTGAGCAAATCCAGGTAGGTTCCCATAGAACAAACCCTCTCTTCCCACTTGTAATTTGTCACTTCTCTGACTCTACTAAGACCCTGCTTTCCCCTTCCCTTCACCCTCATTTTCCTCGAAAAATGCCCAGTCGCTCTGTATAAATCAAAGTTGAGTTCAGTTCATGCTAGGCTCTTGTCCTTACTACAGTAGTTATTACTGATTAAAATCAGCCCTTGCTATTTTAACTAGTGCCCCCCTTTGTTTATCTTTGACAGCCATCCGTGCGATTCTTCATTCAATTTCAATTCCCTTGCTTCTCCTGGGTGTCAAACCCAATCCAGACAAGCGTCCAGCACTAACATCTGTTCCCACTGCTTCAGACAGTGGATGAAGTTCTTGTCTCAAGAGATGTGCCAACATGTTGGAGCTCCTGCACCCTTTGCTGGAGAGACACAGCTGTAGGCATTTTTGCCCTGCATTTCCTCAAACCCAAATACAACTTCGCCTCATAAAGACCATCTTTCTACGTTATTGTTTGGGACTATAGCTGTCTCCTAGATGAAATTTATATTTTTACATTCAATTCTCTGTGATTTTTAGAATGATTTAAAAAAGGAGAGGAAGCAACACTGTTTTCAGTCTGCCATTTTAAAAGTGAAATTTCGGATTTATTTTTAAGATTAAATTCACTAATGAAACAGATCCAATCTAAAGACTTAATAACCTTAGATTTATTGAAACCACAATGTTGGCGTAATACTGAAGCTTTTATGCATTAATAGAGCTAAATCATCTCCACCATACACGGATCAGGTGGAGATCACCAAACACAATAGCCTGAATGTTTCAAATTTGTCACACGGAAAATATCATTACGGTCTGCAGTGGGAGAATTTTTTTCAGCTAGCCCTACTTGCAGGCCATTACTCTTCCACTGTAGGGAGTTTAAAACGACCCATAGCAGAAAATGCTCGGAGCTGGAGAAAAAGCAGCCCGTAGCTCCCTACATCTTTTCCTGGTGTTAACCTTTAAAGGGGAGGAAGTTACAGAAGTTTTCAGAACATCCTGGAGGGAAGTAAGACTCCCTTACTAATTAAGTCTCTGGGATTGGTCAAGGGGTAAGATCAGTGGTCTCAAGTGACTATAGTTTACTAGAAAGGCTGTATGGGGCACACAAACAAGGCTTGATACCAAGAAAAACCAAGTAGAGTCAAAATTTCAGTGCTCCAAGGAGGCACCAGGAAAAACAACTCTTATCTAATTTAGTCACAGCGGGTTTGGTTACTGCTTTCAATGTGCCAGATTTCCCCATGTAACATTTTTCTGCTTATCATCTTACCAGTTCATTTCTTCACCCATTCACTTATTTATTCATCAACTAGTTTTTGGGCTAAGACAGGTAGATTACTACCGATGAATAGAGCAGAGGAGAATTTTCATCCAAATCAATTTCTCCCAATGAATATGGACTTCCAGACTTGAAAACAACTTAATTCTCCAAACCAGCCTCTAAGGAACAATACAATATACCTATGTTTTCATATAACATTTTATAAAATCGATAACCATTCTGCTTTTTATTTTTTTTAAAGATTTTATTATTTATTTGAAAGAGAGAGAGAGAAAGCAGGGGGAGGGGCAGAGGGAGAGGGAGAAGGAGAAGGGAGGGAGAGGGAATAGGGAGAGGGAGAGGGAGAAGCAGACTCTCTGCGGAGCTCAATCCCAGAACCCCAAAATCACAACCTGAGCCAAAGGCAGATGCTTAACCTACTGAGCCACCCAGGTGCCCCTATTCCACTTTTTAAATATAACATTAAGAGTAGGGATGATGACCTGTGTTCCTTTTCCCCAACCAACACCTAGTGTTACGTATACAGCAGACCCTCCATTAAAATGTGTTAAAAGAAAAAAAAACATGTTATATATATTTAATAGGTAAACAATAGTTTATCACGGCACATATCAACCATATTAATTGAATAAAGAATAACTATGTAGGAGGTATTGCTATGATAAATCACAGTTGCACTAGCAAGAAAGCAAATAGTATATCTAAATAGCTAAGAGAGGTAATCATTTATCCACATAGGTGTCAGGGTGACATTATCCATTGATTAGCAAATTAGTTATTTGTCACATTCAAGGAAACCAAATATTTTCTTATATTCCCAAAGATCGGACAATAAACTTCCTTCCATAAATGCTTTGAATCTGTAAAGTACTCATTAGTTTGAAGTGTCAGAATTCTCTGGAAACCAATTCAAATAGCCTTGCCTGTCAGCAAGGTGACAGAACACATTTACTTGCTCAAATGCCCTAGATACCAATGTCAGCTAGCAACACATTGCTAAAGTCCCGGCACAAAATTCCTAAGTAAAATAGTCCACCGAAAACAAAATTGATGAATATATTACTTTTCATATTCAGCTTTATTAAAAATCTTGGTTTTTAACTTGAAAATATGCAATTCTAATGAAAGTTCTTAGTTGCAAAAAACCCCAGAAATGGTGGAATAAAATATAATAAGAGGTGGAAGAGTTATTGAAATGATACAAGGAAGTGTGTAAGGAAGTCTCAAGGAAATGAAATCAAGTTGAGTTTCATGAAAACTATACTTCAAATCTGGGAAGTCAGGAATCATGTCCCGCAATTTGCTCCCCCTGGGCTCCCTCTTCTTCTCTGTGGGTGGGATTCTCCAGCCACATGGTCTCTCTTCTTCCTGTTCGGTCTCCGTATCTCACCTACAATTTCATCGTTGCACGTTGACTGCCCCCGCTTCCTCTTGCTTCGATTCCCTTTTACCGTAAGTGGTTGTGGCTCGCCTCGGTGACCTTTAATTTCTGACTACAACTTCTGGTCTCTTAGTCAAATTGTTGATAATCAGAGAGTATGACGGTCTGGCTATCCAAACTACTTGGCTTTTTTGAGGTCCGTCACCCATTCCAGGTCCACCTGGTTAAAACTACATAAAATATGAGCCCTCTTGCCTGAGCTGGGGCTGGGGGGTGATGAGGCAGCTTGAGGCGAGGGGCACTTTCAGCTCCGCTTACCACACGCACCAATGGTTCCAGGTTTTATTTATTTATTTAAAAGATTTTCTTTATTTATTCATGAAAGACAGAGAGAGAGAGGCAGAGGGAGAAGCAGGCTCCCAACGGAGCAGGAAGCCCTAGGCAGGACTTGATCTCAGGACCCTGGGATCATGACCTGACCAAAGGCAGATGCTTAACTGACTGAGCCACCCAGGCGTCCCGGGTTCCAGGTTTTAGAGGTCAAATTCCCTGCTCCTACCACAGTCCATGTATCTCAGGAAATGGAAATTGTGTATTGAATTCAGGCTTCCCATTATCTTTGTCCCGTCATCTAATCACTCATTTTCACTAAGTACTTACTGAAGATCTGCTATGAGGCGGACACTGTGCTGTGGGGGGAAAATGATTTTCTTTTTTTTATCTTCTTCATTGCTCAGGAGAAGATAGTGTTTAGATTCTGACACATTAAGTCATAATTTAATGTCAAATGGAAGACACCAAACAAATGATGACATTGTAACAATGCCTTCCCTCAATCTAAGTATGCTTATTTGTCATGAGACATGATCTAAGTTGTGAAAGAAAGATGCTTGGAATCCAAAGAAAGCAGGCCTTAACCGCAGACTGACCCTTGCCGACGGAACATGTAAATTCAGGCAAATCAGTTCAACACACTTCCTCAGTTTTCTCATCTCAAATTGGGCCACATAACATCTGTGGTACATCTCTCACAGAAGGTTAGAACTTAGATTTTTTGGATGTGCAATGATAAGACTATTACTGGGGCGCCTGGGTGGCACAGCGGTTAGGCGTCTGCCTTCGGCTCAGGTTGTGATCCCATCGTTATGGGATCGAGCCCCACATCGGGCTCCTCTGCTATGAGCCTGCTTCTTCCTCTCCCACTGCCCCTGCTTGTGTTCCCTCTCTCGCTGGCTGTCTCTATCTCTGTCAAATAAATAAATAAAATCTTTAAAAAAAAAAAAAGAAAGAAAAAAGACTTACTATTACTTGTCTAAAAGTTTCCAAAGAAAGACATTTTGGATTTGAGGGAAAAATCTGACTGTGCCCTGCCCCATCCCCCTCCCCCATCATGTTGCTTGCATTTATTTATTTATCTATTTATTATTTCTAGTATTTTTTTTTATTGAAGTCTAGTTGACCCACAATGTTACATTAGTTTCAGGTAAACAGCATAGTGATTCAACAACTCTACTTAGCTGTGCTCACCGCAAGTGTAGCTACCGTCTGTCACCCTAGAATGCGATCACAATACTGCTGACTATACTCCCTAGGCTGTGTCTTTCATCCCTGTGATTTATTCATTCCATAACTAGAAGTCTGACCCTCCCCTTCTCCCATTTTGCCCATCCCACCACCTCCCACCCCTCTGGCAGCCATCGGTTTGTTCTCTGTACGAATGGGTCTGTTCCTGCTTTTAGTTAATTTATTTGTGTTTACTCGCTGGTTTTGTGTTTTAGATTCCACATGTAAGTGAAATCTTATGGTATTTGTCTTTCTCCATCTGACTTATTTCACTTAGCATTATACCTTCTTGGTCCATCCATGTTGTTGTAAATGGCAAGATCTCATTCTTTTTATGGCTGAATAATATTCCATTGTATATATATACATACCACATCTTTATGCATTCATCTATGGACCGACACTTGGGTTGATTTCATATTTTGCCTATGGTAAATAATACAGCAATAAGCACAGGGGTACATATATCTTTTCAAATGAGTGTTTTCCATTATATTGCTTTTATTTATCTTTTTTTTATTTTTTAAAGATTTTTTATTTATTTATTCGACAGAGAGAGACAGCCAGCAAGAGAGGGAACACAAGCAGGGGGAGTGGGAGAGGAAGAAGCAGGCTCATAGCGGAGGAGCCTGATGTGGGGCTCGATCCCACAACGCCGGGATCACGCCCTGAGCCGAAGGCAGACGCTTAACCGCTGTGCCACCCAGGCGCCCCTCCATTATATTGCTTTTAAAACATGGTTGGAGGGCGCCTGCATGTCTCAGCTGGTTAAGCATCTGCCTTAGGCTCAAGTCATGATCTCAGGGTCCTGGGATTGAGTCCTGCATCAGGCTCCATCGCCAGTGGAGACCCTCCCCTGGCTTGTGGTCTCTTTCTCTCTCACACTCTCTCAAATAAATAAATAAATAAATAAATAAATAAATAAATAAAATCTTAAAAAAAAAACATGGTTGGAGATCAGGGTGTGTGTGTTTTTTTAGTTGTCTCATTTTAGGGCTTCTGATGTTCAACATGGTGAAATCTTTGTATACACTAGTTGATTTTTTTTGAAAATCCCTAAGAAGAAAAAAAGTGCAGCGATTCCTTAAATAATAATAAAATTAGCCCAGTTTTTCAGTTTTTCCAAAAGCATGCAGGTGGATATAAGCAGAATTGCCTGGGAGAAAACCTTACAAAAATCTGCAGTATCTGTCCAGCACTTCTGCGTCGCTGCACTCGGACTCTTTCAAAATCACAGAACCACCCAGCTCAGTCTGAGAAAACTCCATTATTTTCAAGGCCAGACAAAAGAAAATGAATTTCAACTGAGGCCAAATACATTTAAGCAAAGCCTACGGCAGACTCTCTGAAAGTACTTATGGCAGACTCTCTGAAAGTACTTATTTATATCGGATGCTAGAATTCCTTAGAAATCTCACCCTGAGGAGCAGAAGCCGCTCCATGAATTAGTCTAACTCTTGCTTTCAATAAGACCCATCAGTTTGTTCTATCTCCTTGTTCTGGTTCTGTCTGTTCTAGAACATTCTCCCTCAAACTCCCTGCCTCTCTCCCTCTTGGCCTTCACTGTCTTGGGACAAATGCCTTATCTCTCAGGGTCAGGGTCCCCCCCCCCCAGCCCCCTGCTCTCTGATAGCATCATTTTCTTTTTTCTTTAAGATTTTTTTTTATTTATTTGACAGAGATAGAGACAGCCAGTGAGAGAGGGAGAAGAAGAAGCAGGCTCATAGCAGAGGAGCCTGATGTGGGGCTCGATCCCACAACGCTGGGATCACGCCCTGAGCCGAAGGCAGACGCTTAACCGCTGTGCCACCCAGGCGCCCTAGATAGCATCGTTTTCAAAACTGTAACCATTCTTTGTTAACTGACAGTTGCCCTAGGGCGCTGGCCCCAGGGGGAAACCTTCCTCCCTAGCTGATGCTTCCTAGAGCTTAATGCAAAACCTGGAGCTGGGCCTTGTATGGAAACCGCTCCTGAAGCCCTGACTTCAGCTGAGAGGACAGAGAAGGACGCGCCTCCAGGGGTATCATGCACGGAATATGTTTTGTGGTTCTCTTCCCTTTGGAAAAGGGAAATTAAACGCACACCTACTGTGTTTCAGCTTAGATGTTGTGATTGGTTTAAAGTACACAATGAATCAAAGACAACTCGTCTGAAAAAAAAATGTTTTCATCTGTTGGGAGGAGAGCCTGGTGATGAAGGCGAACTCTCGAGACAGCTTCCAGAGCCCGAGTCTTGCTAATTCGCTCACCAGCTTTGCGAACGTGGGCACGTTGCTTAACCTCTGTGTCTCAGCGTTTTCACCCATAAAATGGGGAAACAACTGCATTCATCTTCCACTCTGACCAAAGGCTCTTTCTAAATCACAGATCTGATCCTGTCTCTTCCTTTAAAACAACAAGAATCAGTTCCTCCACAAGGCAAAATGGCCCTTCTCGAGCTTCCCTTGGCTCCCTTCCAGCCCCGTTTCCTGCCCCCGCGTGTGGATTCCCAAGTACTCATCCATTCAGTGAGTACGCGTGGGCCTTGGACTGCCGGGGATTTCTCAGCGGAGCGGGTGGCACGCGGCTATGCTGTGTGGTGGGCCCAGTTCGCATTATATTGACTCTAAGAGTCCTGATCAGTGTGGGAGAAATACAGAAGTCAAAACAGAAAGATACAGTATGTCACACAGGCGGCGCTCTAGGACAAGAAAGTGGGTAAAGAAAGAGAGGCTGGCAAGATAGGAAGGCATTTATTCTTTTACACTGGATGGTCAGTCCCGCCTGCCCCTGCGGTTAAATAGGAGCAGAGACCTGCAGCAGACACGTGGGGAGGTGGGGAGTCCTGCAGAGCCTTCAGCACAGAGGCAAGAGCAGAGCCAGGCAGGGGAAGTCAGTGCCTGCTGGTTTGAGGATGAGAAAGACGGGCAGGGGCTGAGCCTTGGGCAGCCAAGGGAGGAACCCAGGCGATGAGGTCAGTGATGCAAGAAAGGGCCAGATAATTCAGGGCTTCCTAGACCACCGTGAGGACTTCGGATTTCATACTCACAAAACCACAGGCAGGTGTTGAGTGAGGAGCATCATTATCTGATCGGGTTTTAGCAGGTGCATGTTGCTGCTGTTCTGAAAAGAGATGCGCGGGGGGGGGGGGGGGGGGGGGGGGGGGCGTTGCGCAGAAGCAGAGAAGCCAGAGGTGAGCGCCATTGTCTAGACCAGAGATGTTCTTTCATGGCTGCTGGGCTCCAAGCTTCTCAGGGGCAGGCTCTGTGTCTCATTTTCCTGGATTTTTCTCCAGCTCCTTGCACACAGTCCTGCGAAGACTTGGCCTCCAAGAAACATTTGTTAAATAAATGCTTCCATTCCGTAGCAGATGTGTCCCTCCCATCCAGCATGCTCTTTCCGCCCCAGTGGGCAGTTCAGCCTTCAAAACGGCTCAGACATGTTCTCTTCAGCACCCTAGTAAGACCTTTCCGTCGGAGTCTCCGCGGAGACCTGGGGAATTAGTCATTTCGAAGAGTGTGGCAGGTGATCCTAGTGCGTAGCCAGGGTTACACAAGGAATCGCGAGGAGGGAACAGGGAAAACAGTTTTCAGAACGTGTCTGTGTCGGAGCACAGAGAGGTGCAGTGTAGACGCCGCTCCCTGTAAGCTCAGACTCCTTTCCCTGGAGAGGGGTCAGGGTAACACCTTGACCTCTTGTTTCAGTCAGCTCTGCACATAGCCGCGTCCTGTTTGCCAGAATGACAGGGTTGGTTGATGTCAGGTAAGTGGTAAGATGGCTGAGTCCATTGCCACAAATCTTCCTGGGATCAGGTAGTACTTAATTAGGAGTAAAACTGAGGGCTGGAAAAAAATGGTTTTGTGAAACAAGTGAGTCTGTTTCTCCCTTATTTCGATGATCTTAAATCTATGAGGCCTCTGCCTTGGTCTAATTTAAGCAGACGTTTTTCTCTTCTTAAAGGGTAAAGAATGTTTCTGGGATGCCACACATAGAACTTGAAGCTTGATCAGTGTTTGTCAAAGCAAGGCTTGGGGATTTCCTGCATCCGGGCCTCCGGGTAGTTGATACAATGTGGTCGCCTCACTCCGGATAAATGAATAATCCCCGTGGTGGTGTTTGAGAATCTGCATTTTAATTAGATGTTTCTTATTTATATGGCCTCAGGGTGTTTTTCAAAGAGCCATCTCCTCTTGAGAAATTGCCCTTGGCTTTTCGGTTTTTACAATGCAGGAGGCATCAGGAGATGCTTTGTCTTCCTCACATCCCGAGAAAAGTGCATGCAAAGAGCAAACCCGGTTCTGAGGACTGTGGCCGTGCAGGACACGCAGCAGCCCGGGAGAGCGGACTCGTGGCCGTCAATATGTGAAAGGCGACTATTCCCACGCCTTAATTTGTCATTTGAATAGTCAACAGGCTTTTGTTCCAGAGAGTGTTACCATTTCACAAAGGAGAGAGAATCTATGTTGCTTGACTTAGTATCACTCTGGACAGGATGGATTTGTTTGAGCGAGACCTGCGGGTGTTCTCTGGGAAAACTTCAGAAATCAACACGGTCCCAAGACAGGAGTAGGTAAAACCAGCATGGTAGACAGGGTGTAGACAATGGCCCTCCAGAAGCAACTCAAGGCCACAAAGCTAGTCCTTTCCTAAGTAGGCAGAAAGCAGAAATTGCACTGCAAAGATTCTCCTTTCGCTGAGATAAACCCTGACTGTCCACGGACTGGCCCTGCTCTCGAGGAGCAATGAGAAGCCGCAGCAGCGATGGGAGGTTGGGTTGTTATGTAACAAAAATGCAACCAAGTACATTTTAAAGATCTCACTGGCTTTACTCATCGATTCCTGAATCGAGCAGCATCCCTTCTAGCGAACAGAGGGGAGCTCCAAAGGGCTACAGAAGAGGAAAGATTTTTAAAGATAGAAAGTGGAAAAAAGGAAATGATTAGCAAAGAATCTATTGTTTTAGGCCAGGTCGCCCTCCTGAAGAGAATGGAAGGGGGCTACCAGTAAACTCCCTGGTGCTGACCGGGAAATTGCTACCGTTGACTGGTTACAGATCGCGTGTCTGGGGCATTGAAACTGCAGTTGTGTTAGGTGTTAAGGCTTGGTTTACTGACTTGGGGCTGTAACCGAAGTGACACCATTGCCATTCTGGGCCTGTGGTTTTCTTTTTGACAGGGTGCACTGCCCACAACTCGCTAGCAGAAACCCCTGGAGGAAAGCAAGCAGCCTTGTCTTTTAAAAAATGAAAAGGGGCATTTCTTTTTTTTTTTTAATTTTTAAAAATTTTTTATTGATTTATTTGAGAGAGCACGAGAGAGCACAAGCAGGGGGAAGGGAGAAGCAGACTCCCCGATGAGCGGGGAGCCCGATGCGGGGCTCAATCCCAGCACCCTGGGATCATGACCTGAGCCGAAGGCAGACACTTAACCTGCTGAGCCACCAGGCGCCCCGAAAAGAGGCATGTCTTGTCATACAAGCCCTACGTGAATTCACATGGTTCGGGTTTACAAGACTTTAGAATCAAATCCACAGATTGCAGATGAATGCTCGTGAGCAATGGCTTCCTTGTCAGGAGTTGAGGACTGGGAGAAAGAACAACCTATGATTGGCCACTGGCCACCTGAGGCCACTTCCAGAGACTGGAGTGACAGGCAGCTCCACCGTTCCTAAGCTGCATGGTGCAGAGACCTAGGCCAGTCACACGGGCGAGTACCACATTTTCAATGCTTCAGGTTCCACGCATTGAGTAGGCACTTCCTGAATACCCACTACCGGGGCTGGGGTAGCAGTTGGCAGGGAGACAGAGCTCCCTTCCCAGTCAGCCAGCTGCTGTCTGTTTTTCACGGGCTGTTTGTCAGGATCTGTTCTGGGATAGACACAGCCTCACAATTTGTGGTGCCAAGACTTAATCTGAAACCAACTGGAAAGGAACCAAACAGGTGGTAAATATCCAGGTGTTTCTGGAGTTACATTGCTATCACTGGCGTTACCACCAGAGAGAAGGAAACTTGAAGTTAAACCGTAAATTGTTCATAAAAAGGTCAGATGCTGGAGCAGAGAGCCTGACGAGTGGCTTGTTCAAATTAACCCAATCTGGGTCATTTAAACAGACCTTAAAGATCACACACAGAAGTTCGACAGAGCATGTGGGGATATACTAGTGTAACTTTTATTGGTAGTTTAAGTTGTTTAATTAGTATAAATTTTCCTTTAAGATGAAATGCATCAAAAGATAAACAGATTGCTGTCAAGTGAGTACATTCAATAAACTGGCGTACTTCTTAACGTGAGCCGTGCACGCGGAACACCTGCTCGCTTAATTAATCCGATGGTTTTTATCCATGAGGTCGTAAATGGCGTGAGAACTGATTCAGAGTTGATTCTGAAAACACCCAGTTCTGTTACAGCATTGATGTTTATTGTCCACTCTCTTACAGGAGAATGTCATCACCCTTTATTATCCAGATATTGTGTCCAGACCTGCAAAATCCTCAATGGCTTCATTCAAAATATAATATCAGGAATGCATCAGTCGGGGAGCAAGACTTTCCTGTCCCTTTTAGGTCCTAGGTGGACTAAGAATCAAATTGACAGGAGACAGGTAAACGGGAGAAAATCAAATTTAATTTTGTATGTACGTACCAGGAATCCACAGACACATGGAAATTCCTAGGATAGTCAGGCAAAATGAAGTATGTATGTCATCCTGAAATAAGGAGAAGGGGGTAGAGGTCTGGGACTTCAAAAGGGAAGGAATGCAATTCACAGGAAGATGGGAAAGAATAAATGTTTGGGAACCAAGCAGTTTGCTGGGCCCTCAGAAACAATGGGACATGAAGGACTTCATTCAGTCCCACACGTGTTGCTGGGTTCTTTCCTGTTTACCACACCTCGTTCAGAATATAATGTGGTTCTCTCTGGTGCTAGGTCCCTGACCAGAGCAGGTCCTCTATATAAAGTCTTCTAGGCAGTCCAGGGGGAGGTAAAGATCTTTTCCTGATTCTGCTGGGTTTTGATTGCTTTTTCACTCAAAATCATCTTCATGCCAAAGCAACCTGTCTTGGGGTGGCCTGCCCTGGGCCCCGACACAGACACAGAAGTTCAAAGTAAAAAAATAAAAACAATGCCACCGTGAGTCAAAGCATCTATACTAACAGTTACGTGATATGAAATTGAAAAATCTTGGTAAGACCTGACCTGTCGGGTGCCTCTTTCATGGATCCTGTCACCTGACCTCTGGTTCTTTTCTTCTCTTGCCTGGGGATTGCCAGTTAGAGCAGCAGGACTTCAGGTGTTCAGAGAGAAGGAAGTGTACTTCGAGAGCAAGGTGAGTAAGGTGACCTGGATAGAGAACAGGGATACCCCCCTTGGGAGGCGGGGACCTCTAACCTTGTTACCTTTTCCTAATCTACTACCTCAGACCACATTCTGTTTCTGATTCCTTAATTGAAACTCCCAAACACCTGTTTTCCTTATCCTGTAAATTCCTAGCAAATTTATTGGCTCTTTGTCTAAAATGTATAAAAATTGCCTGCCTTGGCCACTTCTCTAGGTCTCAATCTCATTATTGGGCCTCCATGAGCACATAATAAAACTTTGTGGGTTTTTTCTCCTGTTAATCTGTCTTAGCAATTTCTCTCTCACAGTTTGAAGGCTGGCAGTCCACGATCAAGGCGCTGGCAGATTCAGTGTCTCGTGAGGGCCCCTTTCCTGTTTCACAGATAGCAGTCTTTTTGCTATAACCTCACATGATGGAAGGGGCAAGGGAGCTCTCTGGAGTCTCTTTTGTAAGGGCACGAATCCTATCCATGAAGGCTCTACCCTCATGACCTCATCACGTCCCAAAGGCCCCACCTCCAGGCATTACCACATTGGGGATTAGGTTTCAACATCGTTATTTTGGGAGGACACAGACAGTCCAAAGCACTGTTTATCAACTGCCCATCTGATATTTTGTCTTACTGTCTGACCTTTTCCAGGACAGTGATACAAGAAGTTTGCTGTGGGAGTTTCTCACAATTGGAACTTCTTCATGGAGCTAGAAGCTACCACTCACATAGTGGTTACAACATGTGGCAACTCATAGGTGCTTTGAGACTCTTTTAGCAGAGTGTTTCATCGGAAATACAAAAGGACCCACATAGATTATTCATGTACCAAGAAAAAAAAAGACCCATATACACATGATAAAAATTACTATGTTAGTAATCGTAGAAATGCAAATTTTCATTTTTCTTTTATCAAGTTGACAGATGTTTTTTCAATGATAATTTGGAGTGTTGGTGAGCATGCAATAAAATAGGTCCTCCCAGTGACTGCTGGAGGGAAAAAAGAAATATCCCTTACCTGGTGATTCCACTGATATTAAATTGTTCTAAGCAAATAATCATAGATGTGTGCTATAATTTATATATAATGATGTATACCATAGTTTTATTTATGAATGAGAAACAGAAATAGCCTAAGTATTTAACAATGGAAGATTAATTAAACAAATTATGATAAATTTATATAATGCAACACTATGCCACCATTTCGAAAAATGCCTTTATTAATACCTAAGGATGTTGATGGGGCACCTGGGTGGCACAGCGGTTAAGCGTCTGCCTTCAGCTCAGGGCGTGATCCCGGCATTGTGGGATCGAGCCCCACATCAGGCTCTTCCGCTATGAGCCTGCTTCTTCCTCTCCCACTCCCCCTGCTTGTGTTCCCTCTCTCGCTGGCTGTCTCTATCTCTGTCGAATAAATAAATAAAATCTTTAAAAAAAAAATACCTAAGGATGTTGGAAAATACTGTCTGTATAATTTTAGATGAAAAGATCAGATCACAAAACTGTATATGGTGTGAATCTTATGCATCAGGTATTATTTTTATAATCAGAGACAATAAATGCTATTTAAAATATTTTTCTAATCCAAAAGACAGTAAACATTATTTCCTAATGGAACTGAATATCCCCTCATAATGTGTAAGTATGTGATCCCTTAGGGGATAACAGAAATGTCACAGGGGTTCTTCCCCCAGGGACTCACAGAATGTTGTTACCTACTTTGGACAGGGCAACGATGCAAGAAGAGCCAATTCTTTGCAGCTTGCATTGAATTGGTTGAGAAGTATGCTCTTTGGGTCCTTGAAACGATCAAAGGTCAATGCCATTTAGAGATGCAAATAAATAATGAGTGAATGTTTATCCCAGAAGGAGAATGCTCTATCACATCTGAAAAACTGAAGCCTGGGGCACCAGCAAACAGCAGAGTCCCGGGTGCAGAACCAGGAGGTGGGCTTTGAAATAATCAATTTGAATTAGGTAATGAAAAAAATATTCACTCATCATATACTTATTTGTTCTAATTTATCTGATCTTGAATTCCTGAAAACTGCCCACGGAAGGCCTTAGCTTCCATCAAATGAGTGAGTTCGAGAAAGGAGAGAGATAGAAATAAACCTTGAGCACATCATCAGCTAATCAAAGATCAGGTTGTCCTGCCTTCCCAGTTTCATTAAATCCAGATAATCCTAAGGCTGACAATACTGAATAGAAACAAACTATAGCAACATAGAACTGGAAAGACTTCACAAACTGTCTCTCCCAATCATCATCTTCTATGGACGAAAGAACAGACCTTACAGAGGTGAAGAGCTTTGTATAAGATCACACAACAATTTAATAGCAATCAACTGGAGAATTCTGACCTTCTCACTTCCAGGCCACTCTCATTCCACGACAACACACTGGTTTGCAGCGAGAAATGTCTCATCTGATCTGTTTCATTTATGTGTGTAGTCATGGGATGGCCCCACCACCACAGCAAATGAACCTGGGTGACAGGTATAGTAAAGAACACGTTTTCTAAAAATGTCGTCTTTCTGTGCAATGTATTTTTATCCACTTTGATAGGTCATTTTCACTTTGGGCATTATAAAACACCTTTTAAAGTTAATTCTAAAGAACTTAAAGATCATCATTCTCCAGCATGACCTGTGCCATCAAAGTTTTGATGTATTTTATAGAAGGGTAGTGGCTTTTTCCAGCTAAAAGCCACAAGGCTTTTCATAGATACCAAATGTTGCTTAAATGGGATTTTTATAGCCTCATGTGAGAGATCATAAATATACACAAAAGCTCAGACACATCCAGATAGTAAATCAAGCACATCTCAAAAAAAAAAAAAAATCTAGAAATATTTTTAAGGTGGGAGGGCAGATATGAGAATAAAATCTGTATAAAAATAGCTAGCATTTCCTGAGCAAATTCATGTGTTAGCACTTCATACACATCATGGCATTAAATCTGCACAGTAGCCCAATGAGGTGGGTATAATTATTTCCCACACTTTACAGATAAGGAAACTGAGGCATAGAGAGTTTAAGTTAGGTAGACCAAGGCAGACCCAGGATTTTAACCAAGAGAGTTTGACTCTGTAGTCCCTGTTCTTCTCCTTCTTCTTCTTCTTCTTCTTCTTCTTCTTCTTCTTCTTCTTCTTCTTCTTTTCTTCTTCTTCTTTTTTTTTAAGATTTTATTTATTTACCTGAGAGTAAGAGAGGGAAGAAGGAGGAGGAGGGAGGACAGGGGGAGGGAGAGGGACAAGCAGACTCTGCACTGAGTGCAGAGCCCAGGACGGGGATCAATCCCAGGACCCTGAGATCACAGCCTGAGCCTCTGAAACCAAGAGCCAAATGCTCAACCAAGTGAGCCATCCAGGCATCTCGGTCCGTGCTCTTAATAACAATGGGGAGAAATACAACTTATGAAATGAGAAAGAAAAGGAGTAGCTGAGGGGCGCCTGGGTGGCGCAGTCGTTGGGCGTCTGCCTTCGGCTCAGGGCATGATCCTGGCGTTACGGGATCGAGTCCCACATCGGGCTCTTCCGCTGGGAGCCTGCTTCTTCCTCTCCCACTCCCCCTGCCTGTGTTCCCTCTCTCGCTGGCTGTCTCTCTGTCACATAAATAAAATCATAAAAAAAAAAAAAAGAAAGAAAAGGAGTAGCTGAGAGTTTTAAGAGTAAAGCCCTGAATAGAAGCCCTGATCTCTCTTTTTATCTATAAGCCTGTAAGTACAAACGTCACAGTTAAACGCACTTACAACAAACAGTTTCCAAAATGTAGGTTTTGTTAGCTATTTCCTGGACGCTGTGAGGCCATGTGCCTTAGTAAGATTGTTAGCATAGTCCAGTCACTATAGGAAGCTATATTTAATTTGAGGGCTTCTTGAGGAAATGATGTGGGAAAGACGTGGGGGAACACACAGAAGAATCTTCACAGTTCTTTTTCTCCAAGGCCTCATGATCCCGTAGAGGAGAGGCGCACATATGCCTCTGCTGATAACAAGGGCAAAGGGCAACAATAATCGCCGTTATAATCAATAGGATGCTATGCAGGAGGTCCAGGGCCTGTCCTGGGCGCTTTATGTCGTTGTTCCAAATCTTATGCATTTGGAAGATGGAGCGAGAATGCTAGTGCCTCCAACAAAGGTACGAGCTAGGTTCTTCGGAATGGCGCTGGCCAGGCCTATGGAATTTAAGAGTAGTAAATATAAACATCATCATTTATGGCGCCTATGGCAAAACCCACATGATTCCAGCTCGGGGATCAATCCCAGGACCCTGAGATCACAGCCTGAGCCTCGTTTTTTCCCGAAGATCATGAACAATAGCTGTGTTTTTCTCATCTCCTCCCATCCATCTAGACCTAAGAGGTCTGAGGCTGGATGCTTGGTTCCTGGACCCGTTTTGAAAGCATAAAGCAGAACCGCAGTTAAATTAGTTGCATTGTTAACTTAGCTCCACGTTCTGTTTTGTTCCCTGCTTCGTTATGTTGTATGCACCTCTTAACCTCATGCTCAGTTAATCATTAACTTTGCCTTTTTCACCCCTACTCCTGTTTACCCACTGATTGTAGAAACCTAATGGGGACTGGAGGGTAACATTTGTCTTGAAATGATCTGATGTCCCTGATTGTACCAGGTCCCAGATGGCACCTCATTTTCTGGAAGAATGCATACCTCCTGATTGTTTCAAGCCCCCCACCCCAAGATTTCAAGAAACCCTTTACTCTCCTCTCATGTATTCGCCTTCTTCACCAAACACAGAAAGCTGTCCCTGGGCTCACCAGGGCAAGGCAGGTTTGGGAATGATCCCCTGCCTTCTCACTGGGCTGCCCTTCCGACAATACAGCTTCCTTTGCTTCAAAATTGGTGTCTCGGACATGAGCTTGCTGCACCCATGAGTTCAGTAACAGATCCATCACACCGGTGAGAGTTTCGGCAACAGTTGTGTGAATGTGCTTGTAACGATGTGGTTATGACTCCTGGAATTCCTTCACAGCTTTCCCCAGGTCCAGACTGGTAGCCCTGGGCAGATAGGGATTGTGATCTCCTAACCAAAGACAAGATCACAAGAGAAATATGGCCTTCTAGAAAGTTCAGCTTGGAAGGAATCTCATTCATTCAACAGAAATGCCAAATGTCTACCAAGTGCCAGCACTGGGGATATACTGGTTAACAATATGGACAGCTCCCATCAGTGATGTGCTGCAGCTGATCTGTTTGTTACATTTTGAGGAACTTCACAAGCTGGTTGCCAACATGGTGGTAGCTTGTGAGTATTTAATGGCAGAGATGGGCAAACTCGGAGGGCTGGTTGTTTAACGTTTACCAGCACGTTCGTGATTCCTGTACTTTGTAAGACTTATACTCTAGCGAGAAAGGAATTTATAGTATAACCATAATATAATAATATAACATAATATAACATAATTATAACATAATTAGAAGTGTGATGAGCAGCAGAAAAGTTGGAGTACTGGGTACCTACAGTAAGAGCAATGGCAAGGGCGATCTGGCTTAGCTCAGAGGTGCTTAGAGGAAAATTCAGCTACATTCCTTCTTAAAATATGTTTTTCTGAATATGTTCTGAATATGTTCTCAGCACTGATCTGTATCCCACTTCTAAACCCATTTTGTATCTCTCTTGTGAAATAATATACTACCTGGGGTTACACGCAGGGTGTGGTCTACAAAGACGTTTGAACTCAAAGTGCAGTTCCCACACTTGCCAGGTGGTTTGTCTCTGCAGAAGGCACTGAATCTTACTGAACTCAGTGTTTTTCATTTGTCAACACAGGATACTGATTGCTAATATCAGAAATGAGAGAGGGGACATCACTACAGATTCTATGGACATTGAAGTAATACTGTGAATAATTCTAAACTCTATTTAATTTAATAACCTAGATGACATGGACCAATTTCTTGAAAGATGTAATTTGCCGAGACTCACACAAGAAGGATTAGACATCTAAATAGAGCTATATCTATTGAAGAAACTAAGTCAGTAACTAATAACCTTCCAAAACAGATAGTATAAGGTCCAGAGGGGTTCACTGGTGAATTCTACCAAACATTTAAGGGAATAATTATACTAGCTGTCTACAATCTCTCTCAGAGGATAGACACAGAGGGAATATTTTCCAATTCATTAGTGAGGCCAGCATTATTCGGATACCAAAATGGACAAAGACATTACAAGAAAAAGGAAACGTATAGACAAATCTCTCATTACCATAGATGGCAAAAATCCTCAACAAAATATTAGAAAATCAAGTCCAACAACGTATAAAAATAAATATACACTATGACTGAGTAGGATTTATCCCTGGTATACAAGGCTGGTTCAACATTTGAAAATCAATTAAGGTAACCTATCCTATCAACAGGCTGAAAAAGAAATATCACATGATCATAACGACAGATACAAAAAAAGCAATTGACAAAATCTAAAAGCCATTCATGCTAAAAACTAGGAATAGAGGAGAACTTTCCCAATGTGATAAAGAATATCTACAAAAAACCTGCGGCTAACTTTATACTTAATGGTGAGAAATGAGACGCTTTCCCACTAAGGTCAGGAACAAGGCAAGGATGTCCCCTCTTACCACTCCTTTTCAACATCCTCCTGGAAGTCCTAGCTAATGCAATAGGACAAGAAGAGGAAATACAAGATTGGGAAGGAAGAAATAAAACTGTCTTTGTTCACAGATGACATGATGGTCCAGGTAGAAAATCCAAAACAACAACAACAACAAAATAGACAAAAAAAAAATCTCCTGGAACTAATAGGTGATTATAGCAAAGTTGCATGATATAAGGTTAATATACAAAAGTCAACTGCTTTCCTATATATTAGCAATTAACAAGTGGAATCTGAAATAAAAAACACACTACCATTTACATTAGCTCCCCCCAAATAAAATATTTAGGTATAAATTTAACAAAATATGTACAAGATCTCTATAAGGAAAACTATAAAATTCTATTGAATAAAATAAAAAGAACTACATAAAGGCACATATATTCTATGCTTCTGGATAAGAAAATTCAGTAATGTCAAAATGTCAGCTCTTCTCAACTTGATCTATACATTCAATCTCAATAAAAACTCCAGCAAGTTATTTTGTGGGTATTTGAAACAAAATCAAAAGTTTCTATGGAAAGCAACAGACCTAGTATAGCCAACACAATATGGAAGGAAAAGAACAAAGCTGGAGGACTGATACTACCCAACTTCTAGAATTACTATAAAGCTACAGTACTCAAGACCCTGCAGTATTGATGAAGAATAAATAAGTAGATCAATGGAACAGAATAGAGAGCCCAGAAATCGAGCCGCATAAATAAAGTCAACTGATCTTTGACAAAGGAAGAAAGACAATACGGTGGAGCAGGATAGTCTCTTCAGTAAATGGTGCAGGAACAACTGGATATCCACATGTGAAAAAATGAATCTAGACACAGGCCTTATCCCCTTCGCAAAAATGAACTCAAAACAGATCACAGACCTAAATATAAATTGCAAAACTATACAATTCATAGACGCTAACGTGGGAAAAAACCTAAATGACCCTGGGTAAGTTGATGACTGTTTAGATATAACTCAAAGTCACAATCCGTTAAAGAAACAATTGATAAACTGGAGTTCATTAAAATTAAAAAAACTTCTGCTCTGCCAAAGACAATGTTGAGAAAATAAGAAGACAAGCCACAGACTGGGAAAAAATATTTGCAAAAGATACATCTGATAAAGGACTGATATTCAAAATATACATGGAACGCTTTAAACAAAATGATAAGAAAACAACCTGATTAAAAAATGGGCCGAAGAGTTTCATGGACACCTCACCAAAGAATATATACAGGGACACCTGGGTGGCTCAGTCTGTTAGTGTCTGCCTTCAGGTCAGGTCATGATCCCAGGGTCCTGGGATCGAGTCCTGTATCAGGCTCCCTGCTCAGTGGGGAGTCTGCTTCTCCCTCTGCCTATGTTCCCCCTGCTTGTGCTCTTTCTCTCTTTCTCTCTCTGACAAATAAATGAAATCTTAAAAAAAAAAAAAAAGCCTATATACAGAATGCAAATAAGCATATGAAAAGATTCCCCACAACCTGTCATCAGGGAAATGCAAATTAAAACAACAATGAGATACTAGTGCACACCTTTCAGAATGGCCCAAATCCAGAATGCTGACAACATCCGGTGCTGGCGAGGATGTGGAGCAGTAGGAAATCTCACTCATTGCTGGTAGGAATGCAAAAGTGTACAGCTACTTCGTTTCTTATAAAGCTAAACATACTCTTCCTATCTGATTCAGCAAACACTGTCCTTGGTTTTTACCCCCGGGGACTGAAAACTTATGTCTACACAAAAACCTGCACGTGAATATTCACAGCAGCCTTATTCATCATTGCCAAAACTTGGAAGCAGCCGAGATGTTCCTAGTTGGTAAATGGGTTAATACATTATGACCAATGGAATCCAGAAAACTAAATAGAGCTCAGTGCTAAGAAGAAATGAGCTATCAAGCCATGAAAAGACATGGAGGAAACTTAACTACATATTATTAAATAGGTACTCTGAAAAGGTTCCGTACTGTATGATTCCAAATATATGCCACTCTAGGAAAAGCAAAACTATAGAGAAATTAAAAAAGATCAGTGGTGGCAGGGATGGAGGAGGGGATGGGATGAGTAGGTAGAGTGCAGAATAGTTAGGGAGATAAAACTGGTCTATACGGTGCTCTAACGATGGATGCGTGTGGTTATAGATTTGTTCAAACCTACAGAATGTACAACACCAAGAGTGAACCCTTATATAAAACGTGGACTTGGGTGATGATGGTGTGTCTGGGTAGCTCGATCGATCGATTGTAACAAACATAGCTCTCTGATAGGGGGTGCTGGTAAGGGAGGCTTTGTGTGGGGGGGGGCAAGGGGCATATGGGAAAGCTCTATACCTTCTCTTTGTTTTGCTGTGAATCTAAAATTGCTCTAAAAACTGAAGTCTTAAAAAAAACAGGATAATGATAGTATTTTGCAGCGTTGTTCTGAGGACTAGATGCAGTGGACATACATCAAGTGACTAATACACATCGTAAGTGCTTCGTAAGTGGTGATTAGTATTATTCCTACCATTTTTATTCATGCACTCATTTTTACACAAACTTCCAGATTTCAGATTCCTTGAGGAAAGGCACTGTATTTTGTTTCCAGCATACACTACAAGTTGACACGTGATAAATGAAAAAAGTTTGTCGAATTAATTTGTTGTTAATTGAAATTCATTTCCCCTAAAAGTCTATTTGCAGAGAAAAAAAAATTATTTCGACTCAACATGTAGACTCTACACTGCTTTGATGTACCAGGATCAAAGATAACGTTTCTTTTAAAACTAAAATAAGGCAAAATGTCGACAGGTTAAAAACTGTATTTAATTTTTCAATTAAGAAAACGCCAACTACTACACCCTAATTACTGAAGGATACTTCCTCACTGTGACCCATATCCACTGTGACTGGTAATAATGATGTTGTTTCATAAGAAAGATTTTTGAAGAAGAATGCTGTGCTCGGCAATGTAACATACACTCCTCCTAGGGTCGTTTCTTCCCCCCATATCCCTTATTTCCCGTCCCCATATTTTGTCTAAGCCCTTTTGAAATACTGGAGGAAATTGATTTTAGAGAGTCCTACAATTTCAGAGCTGCAAGGGATCTTTGCAATCGAGCTTCATTTGGCAGGTAACTGAGATCAAAAAAGATAAAGAACTGAAAAGGCCACACAGTGAAGAAGATTTTTGGAATGGCATCAAGACTACTTTTTCTATTAAAAAAAACTCTTTAAGGGAAGCTAGAAAATACGAGTTATAAAAACAGGCCCATGAAACCCTTTGTGCAAAAAAAAAGAAAACTGAAAACATCTCCTTTCTGGTACTGAAATCTTGGAAGCAGTAAAATATGAAAAATTGAAAAACATGGCAAATGAGAAATAAGGAGAATGAAGAAAGCAGCAAGTTAAATGTGAAATTCACTAGCAAAATATAAAAATAGAAGACGAAAAATTGGGGGGGGGCTGTTTTCTTCAGAATGCATGTGGATGACCCAATTTGAAGCAATGGGCATTATGCTTTCTTTAAAGTTGCCTTTTTTCTTCTTCTTTGCAACATTTCAGTTCTAACCCTGCTGTTCTCTGGTGCTTGAAAATCAAATCAAGTGCTGAACGCTTCACACACTTAGATATGCCGGACGTTGATAAGGTTCCCTAGCAGAGCATGGTTTTTCCTCTTTCCTTTGCTGAACTTTTTTTTTTCTTTAATCCTTTCCGATCTGAGTCTACCGATTTTATATTTCTAAGCAATTAATTTCTTGGCTGGGGCGCGCAATCCACAGGTGCGGATGACTGACAGCGCGCTGATAGGCTCCATCTGTTGGCGGCTGATAATGGCCTCCTGGGGGCTCCCCGGTGCTGTCTACGCGCTCAGAAAAGCACGCAGCCTAATCTATTTGCAGGCAGGCGGAAAAGGCCCTGCAGCTCGCATTGTTATTCAACGGGAACAATTGGTTGCAGACCGCACTTTTAGAGGCACAGTGGGGAGGTCTGCGGAGGGGGCGGTGTTCCCACAGTGAGTGACTTTCCTCCCAGGCGCGCAGGGTCTTTCCTCTTTGGGAAACAAAGAGAAGGAGAAGGAGAAGGAGAAGGAGAGACCGGAGGGATGGAATTTTGTCTATTCTAGGGGGAGAATGTGTAATTCCTGACTATCCTTAGCTTCACCCTTTATAAAAGAAAGATGAGGGAAGGGGTTGCTGATAATAGTTATGATTGAGTTGTGGTGTAAATGAATGAATATGGCAATGCTGGGGCGGGTTACAGACTCAGGAATGCAAATAGCCTGAGTGTTGTATTATGGCACCAAAGGGCAGGTGACACTCCACTTAAACAGAAAGCCACTTAGGCACGCATTTAGGGTGGGTGGAGTGGGGATACAATTTTACCTGCTTGAACCCTAAAACAGATATCCTGTACGTTACAGACAAGCAGGACAAAGTTTTTCAAACCAGAAATATTTTTAACGTCTTAAATTATTTGTAAGCAGCAAATAGTTCAGATTTAGGCATGTGGTTGACGTGGCCAGTTTGAGGGGAAATATCTGAAGATTTGAAAAACAAGGGTTTTGTGCCTTTCTTGTCTCATGACTTTGTTCCCTCGGACACTACTCGGGGATGATCTAGCTTCATCTGGGTGTATCGTCCCACCTTTGCCAAAAGAAGCGAGGATATTGAAGCAGTCAGTTCTTCTACTTTGATGGATCACGTTGGATTTTTTTTAAAAAGCCGCCATTGATGTAGCAAATGGAATGTTTCCCCTTTAATTTCATCCCTACCCCCACCCTCCCACCTCCTCTCTCCTCTCCCTTCTCTTTGGAACTCAGGAAATACAAGACCTCTTAAAGGAGAAATGCACATCCAGAACCTTCCTGAAACCATGCTTTGGGTAACAAAGCCATGCTTTGGTTCCAGTGGACACCTCAGACTCCCGAGTATCACTTAGGCTCACCAACTTGCATCCGACTTCCTTCCTGGGTGCTCTTATCGACTTCAGAAGACAATCTGTATGAAGATTTGAGAATTCCTACTGGGTAAGGAATTTAAATGCATATTTGATAATAATAATAATATAAAATGCCTTGTTAACCTCTCTCACAGCTAAAGATGACTATATTTCAGTAAGTGTTTCTTTTCTACTTTAAGACTCAGGACAAACACCCATTACTGGAAAGAATCAGAGGTGATACTAACAGAACGATTAAGTCTGAGTCTGAACAGCCCCAACACCTCTTGACTTTAAAAACAGACTCAAGATTCAATCAACCACATTCATTCTAGGGAGTAGGATAGTGGGGGGCAAGTATTTTGGGTGACACGGTGCTAAATAACTAATTTATATTTATGATGGATTATTTGCATGCTAGGCATATACTTTTATGGTCATCATCATTGACAAGACTCCAGGTAATCTGGAAATACTGCTTTTAAAAAAAATCTCCATGATTCAATTTGACTTTTGATTCTCAGTGTCCAATTCTGTTCTTGGCAGAAAATATAATCTAGTCATCTCTGAGATGTTTCTTCTATCGAATCCAGCAATTCTTCTGTGGCTCCATCTCTACATCTTATTTCGTTCACTAGTCTACATTCCAATCCATGGTTTAAGCGTAAAATTCTCGCACAGAGTCAGGTGAAAGTTCTGCTCCTATCACACCTTTTCCTGGCGGGTGGAGAGAAGGAGGCATCCGGGTCCAGGAGAACTCTTTTTTCAGTGCGGAGGGACTGTCCTTGGTCCCATGTCTTCCATTATAGATGGTGATCATTCTGGCTGAGGCTCTGCCCTGACCTCACCTCTGAGCCTGTGGGAAACTCAAGGTGTCAGTGGGCACATTGCCCCCAAATCCCCTCACCAACATCTTGTAAGATGCCAATTCCCAGAGAAGGAGCTGAAGAGACACTAATTCTCTCACTAGTTTCTTCAACTGGTAGAGCACTTTCCCTCCTGTCTCCTGTCCCCTGTCCCTACAACAATTGGAAGGGGTTGGGTGGAAGAGGGAAATTCTTCCATAAAATCTCCCTCCTTTGGCACACCTGGGTGGCTCAGTCAGTTGAGCATCTGCCTTCAGCTCAGGTCATGATCCCAGGGTCCTCGGATCAAGTCCCGCATCGGGCTCCTTGCTCTGCGGGGAGGCTGCTTCTCCCTCTCCCTCTGCCTGCTCTTCCCCCCACCTCCGCTTGTGTGCTCTTTCTCTCTCGTAAATAAATAAAAAATCTTTAAAAAAAAAAAAAGTGTCCCTCCTTTATTTCAGGTTTTCTTTTTTTTTTTAAAGATTTTATTTATTTATTTATTCAACAGAGATAGAGACAGCCAGCGAGAGAGGGAACACAAGCAGGGGAGTGGGAGAGGAAGAAGCAGGCTCATAGCAGAGGAGCCTGATGTGGGGCTCGATCCCATAATGCTGGGATCACGCCCTGAGCCGAAGGCAGACGCTTAACCGCTGTGCCACCCAGGCGCCCCTATTTCAGGTTTTCTTGTCTTGTGCCTGAAGTGTCCCCTTACAAAGCCCAAGTGTGTAGAACAGTCTCTAGAATCCTGGGTGTTCTCTGGTTTAGCTGTCAAGTTGGGAAGTGTCCACACAGGCGGGGAGGGCGTGGGGTTGGAGAAAAGGCGCACCTTCCCATGTTCCATCAGAATATGTAGCATTCGTAATACATACTATCGAGGATTAATGCATGAGTCCCCACATTGTGACAAATTATATTAACATGTATCTTGATGACATATGCACTTTATAATCTAAATTCCAAAGGTAGAGTGAAAAATAGAAGGACGATGAAAAAACCAGGCTTTGAGATGTAACGTAAAGGTAGATTTTTATAAAGTTATACCGGAAACCAGGGCCACCTGGCTGGCTTGTCGTTTAAGCATCTGCCTTCTGCTCAGCTCATGATCTCAGGGTCCTGGGATCGAGCCCAAGTGGAGTCCAGCTCCCTGCTCAGCATAGAGTCTGCTTGTCTCCCTCTCCCTCTGCCCCTCCCCCTGCTTGTGCGCTCTGTTTCTCTCTCAAATAAATAAGTAAAATCTTTTTAAAAAAATAATGGAAACCAAACATATGAGTCATCACATAGCTTTGATCACAGCGCATTTACGGTTTGTTCCTATTTGGAAGGAAATCAACCCGTTTAGGATTACTACTGCACGCGACACCAGGACACTCAAAAACTGCCCATAGTACAGGAACGCTGTAGGAAAGGGACTGAACACAGGCCTGATGTGTCCCCAGCTAGACAGCACCGTAAGACAAAAACTACCCCAAAGCAGGTGGGGGCCTGGGAGAAGTCAGGAGAGAAAATAAATAAAGGTTATTTTCTGGTTTTGCATAAATACCTAAACCCAACTTGATGTTTGAGAACTTCTGGGGACTGTGGGTTCCCCACTGACAGGATGGGCATCGTATTTGCATAATTTTCGTCAGAATGAATATCTTAGTGTAAATTCTTTCCTCTTTCTACATGACTTGAAATCCTTTTTTCCACATATGTAAAGTCACAGAAACACAAAAATGGATTTTCAATAAATACCCATTGTCTTATGCAGGGTGGGTTGCTAGAAAAAATTACCACAGACTGGAGTGGCTTGAATAGCAAACATTTACTTCTAGCTGTTCTGGAGTCTGGGAAGTCCTCGGTCAAGATGCCGGTAGATTCGGTTCTGCTGAAAATGGCCTCCTGATTTGCAGATGGCTGCCTTCTTGCCAGGTACTCACCTGGCAGAGAGAAAGAGAACAGGCTCGTGTTCCCTTCCCCTTCCGGACAGTTCTAGCCTCGTGACCTAATCACTTCCCGAAGGCCTGTGCACTCAAACCACAATGTGTAACATAGGCAACTGGCGTGAGCCTTCTGTGACCGTCTCAAGTGACCTCAAGGAGAAGTAAAAATAAGAAGTGGAAGACCAGGTAAGCTGAGGTATGCAAGCAATATTTTTGAACAATCAGATATAGAAACATAATGTATGAAGGGGACCTAAGGGTCTTTCTTGCGTCTATGTGGAAATCGTTAAACCTGAGTTTTTACAACCATAACAAATTGTACTTTGTCATGTGCACGTATTTGGAGAGCTGCTTGCCAGCTGGTATCTCCCTTTCCCCTTTTGTATATACGTATAATCCCCCCTAACTAACAAGCTTTGGAGCAGTTCTCTAGAACAATCTGCAAGACTGTCTCACAGGCTACAGTCTGTGGTAAGACAATGAACAAAGTGTTTACTAACCTACTTTGAAGTAGGCTTTCTTTCTGTTGACAGGCCCCATCTCCTAAAACCATCACCTCTGGAGTTAGGATTTCAACATATGCATTTTTGGAGGACACAAATACCCGTCGACAACTTTTAACAGCTCCAGACTCACTTTCCTCATCTGTCCAATGAGATCTGCGCTCTCTGGAGTGATATTCTGAAGTATAATTTTGTTTTGCTATGAGAAGAATCATAGATTCCAAGCCTGAAAGTATGATTGCAATTGTTCACAGGTGTGTGTGTGTTCATTTCTCTCTAGACTATGAACTTCTTTAAAAGACAGATTTGCCTTTCATCCTGATATTCCTAGTCCTGGACACCTAGTGGATATTTGGCGAATGTTTGTTGAATGAATAAACGAAGGATAAATGCTTCTGTAATAAATCAGATGTAATGGAAATTAGGTTGTGCGCCTGTGGAGAAACTGATGTATCCTATCACACTTGTCTATTTGGTTTTCATAGAAACCTTACTGGTATAAAAGTATATGTTATTTCCTCAGATTCTGGTGAGGAGTACGGACGGAGCCAGGTTGCTGGGGCAGAGGTGCTCCTCTAGGGGCTTTCTTTTTGTCCCTTTTTTCAAAAAAAAAAAAAAAAAGTCTGAAATGCCTAAATCTTTGTTTTATCAAACAATTAACACGTTGGTTTTGTCTGGTAAGGATCCTCTACTACCCAGGGGCAAAAGTTCTGGGCATCGTTAGGGCTTCTAAGCCTATATTTGCAGTGACATAAATATAGGAGACTGGGTAGACTCTGTACTGGGCATAGAACATTCTAGAAGGCTGCTTGGCTAAATAAACCTCTGCTATTAACTCGTGCCATTACCCTTAACTTTTTCTCTTCAGTGATGCAGGGCAAGAATCTGACTAATGGAGCATTTTATGTCAATGTTTCATTGAACTGATTTAATTGATTCCGATTACTAAGGTAGAATTTAACCAGAGCAGTGGATGTGCCTTTTTCACTTCATAAGTGTATACTAAATGTATCTTCCTTTATGGTGTGGCGAGCACATTTGCTCCATTCTGCAGTGTGAGTAAACGGTTAAATGTCTTGCAGTTTGCTTTGCCACCCAGGGTGAGAAGGAAAACAAATCATTTATCCTCAAAAGCTCCCATGAGGCATGAAGAAGGGTGTGCTGCTTTTAAATAGATTTCTGTAGCAAAGTGCATAGTCATTTTAAAGCCAGTGACGTATTTTGAGAATTATTCACTTCCTATCTGTCAGCTCCTACCTTTGGAGCTCTGTCTTTTCTTCTTGGGCAGAACAGGGAAGTGCAAGCTGACTCAATGCTGCCCCCAAGTGGCATTTCAAAACATGGGCACAGAAGGGAAAAAGCAAAACAAAGAGCCACTCAACGAAAAACAGAAACACGTCATCAAAATCCACAGTAAAATAACAAAAATAAAAAAAAAATCCACAGTATATCTTGAATTGTCCTTCCTGTTACTATTTAAAGAGAATACTTTATGAAATGAAATCACCTCAACAAATATCTTTGGAGAACCTTCTCTGTGCAAAGCCCTGTGCTATGTGTAGAGGATACAAAGAAATATAATATGACCCAAGCCTTTAAACGCTTTTGAACAAGTTAGAGAGACAAGAGTGGATTAAGGGTTAAATAAAAATGACTAATAGATGTTACCAGAGATAACCATAAGACAGTCTAATCTGTGTAGCTGATTTTTTAAAATATAATGCATACAGTACCAGTTTTAGGCACTGTGTGAAATCCTTTGCTTTTGATATCTCTGTACGATAACCCTGTGAAAAAGGTAACAGTGCATCTTTTATTTATTTATTTGTTTATTTATTTATTTATTTTTTATTTTATTTTTTTAAAGATTTTATTTATTTATTTGACAGAGATAGAGTCAGCCAGCGAGAGAGGGAACACAAGCAGGGGGAGTGGGAGAGGAAGAAGCAGGCTCACAGTGGAGGAGCCCGATGTGGGGCTCGATCCCAGAATGCCAGGATCACGCCCTGAGCCGAAGGCAGACACTTAACCGCTGTGCCACCCAGGCGCCCCAACAGTGCATCTTTTTTTAAAAAAATATTTTATTTATTCATTTGAGAGAAAGAGAGAGAGAATGCAAGCGGGGAGGCATGGTGGGGGTGGTTAGAGGGAGAAAAAATCTGAGGCAGACTCCACACTGAGCCCGGAGCCCCATGAGGGGCTCGAACCCACAACCTCGAGATCATGACCTGAGCTGAAACCAAGAGCCAGTCGCACTCAACTGACTGAGCCACCCAGGTGCCCCAGTAAGAGTGTTATCTTTCCATTTTTTCCCTGAATGAAACTGAGCCTTTTACTTAAGAGCAGGGGTCACCCAGCAGTGATGGGGTAGGAGCCAGAAGCTGACTTTGATCTCCTGGCCCCAAAAGCCTTTGTTCACTCCTGAGATGCTTTAAGGCCACAGGATGCTGGGGAAGGTAGCTTTTATGCAAGCAGAGGTGGCCCCACGGGTCGAAAAGCTTTCAAATGAAAGAAGTAAGGAGTCAAGGAGTGTGGAGGGGGGCACCAGCTTTTAAAATGAAGTCGCCACGTTCGGTTTGGTCAAAATAGCAAGAGGTTTTTAATCAGTTAGATCTCGATTTCTAAGTTTGGGTTTGAATCCCAGCTCAGTCACTTTCTTAATTTCTTAAACCCAGTTTCCTTTTTTGTCAGGTGAGGATATAATAAAACCCAGCCCTACTAAGCATCAGACATGTGCAAGAAGTGTCTGGACCTTGGCGGGGCAGCTTCCATGCCCGTTCCCTTCTGCTTCCTCGTGGAGGATGGGTAGAAGTCTTGGACCCAGTGGTTCAAGGCCATCGAATCCAGACAAAGATGAGACTTCAGAACCTGGAATCTCTCCAAGGGGAATTTTTATAACACGTCCACGCTACTGGGGTTGCTACAGTTGTAGAGATGATGCCATGCATACTTTCAAACGCCAGCGGAGAAGGTACTAGTTTCCTTCCACAAATGTTTCTCATCTAATTCCTGTACTCCTGGGAACGTGGCTGAGGAAAACACAGAAGACGGCCATAAAGAGAAGAAGAAAAAGTCTTCCTAGACCAGACTTACAGCTTACTTAGGAAGCTATCTGAGCCACTCATTACCATATAGAAAATTAGGTCATATCTGGGGAAACCCAGATTATCGCTTTGTTCTGCTTTGCTCAAATATTTTTTTTAAAAGATTTTATTTATTCATTCGACAGAGATAGAGACAGCCAGCGAGAGAGGGAACACAAGCAGAGGGAGTGGGAGAGGAAGAAGCAGGCTCATAGCGGAGGAGCCTGACGTAGGGCTCGATCCCATAACGCCGGGATCACGCCCTGAGCCGAAGGCAGATGCTTAACTGCTGTGCCACCCAGGCGCCCCTGCTCAAATATTTTTTAAGATGCTATTGATGTCACAGGGCCCTGTGGGCCACTAGGCCCTATGCTGCATCGTGGCGAAGTCCCCTGAGAAGGCTTTTCGTCAGTGCTCGATAATTTTCAGCACTTCTGCAATTACTAGTGCTGTATGACTTCCCCGCTGCCTTGAAATAGTTAATTTGCTTTTCTAAGTACCCAGCTTAGGAGGGAGTTGTGACTCAGGCTGTGCCTGCAGGGGGGATGGAAATGAACCTCACAGTCTGGTCATCTGCCCTTGACTTCATGGGGCTCTTTCTGCCTGAGTGAAACTTCCCTTTTGTTGAAAATTGCAGACACCAGGCCCACTATCATTCTAGTGTTATTTGCGAGGATGTATACCTCCCCCTTTAAAATAGATATTTTTTTTTTATTTTGGAAATAACCCAATTAAGAGTTTTTCACACTCTGGCTGTGGGTTTTTATGTCTCTTTCACACTCCACCTACTGGTATTTTTGCTTCTTCACAGAGGCTTTTAATTCATGCTTTTTCATCAGTAAATAGTCTATTCAAAAGGCACTTTTTAGTTCATAGGAAATTTCTAAAAGAAGAAGGAAAGGAAGAAGAAG
Organism: Ursus americanus; assembly: GCF_024610735.1. Classification (NCBI taxonomy): domain Eukaryota; kingdom Metazoa; phylum Chordata; class Mammalia; order Carnivora; family Ursidae; genus Ursus; species Ursus americanus. The sequence continues at coordinate 12,979,371 of NC_142157.1, read as the reverse complement.
GAGGAGGAGGACGAGGGGAAGAGAAAGAGGAAGAAGAAGGAGGAGGAGGAGGAGGAGGAAGAAGAGGAAGAAAAGAAGAAGGAGGAGGAGGAGGAGGAGGAGGAGGAGGAGGAGGGGGAGGGGGAGGAGGGGGAGGGGGAGGGGGAGGAGAAAGGGAAATTTCTCTGACATTATACTCTCATCCCAAAGAAGGATGCAATCTTAGTACTCCCTACTGCATTTAGAATTCCTTGTGGAATCTGTGAAATTCCAATGTGAGATTTCTAATCTGTTCATTTTACCCTTTTTCTCCCACTTTCCCCGTTTTCTGTCCCTCGCTGCTCACTCTTCTTCCTCGATTAGATTGCATGGCCCATCCTTATAGCTCTCCTGCGTGGGTTCCACGGTCTCGTGTCCCCTCTCCCTTCATTGTACTCACCCGGCAAACCCTCCATGTGGATTCAACCCCCTTCTCTGCTTATTCTACTCTCGTATCCAAGGAGCTGAGTACAGCGGGAGAAAGACACAACCATGCAGACTGTGCGGTTGTGAATTTAGGAAGCCAAATTTCTCAAGGAACTCGGCGTTGTCTGCCGACGCTGGACACGTCACTCACCCTCCCAGAGGACTCCTCATGGCTCCACTCTTCCCCAACTCTTCTTTCTCACTCTCTGCTGGTTCCTGCTTCCTGTTGCCTAAGATGATGGACGCGATCAAAGAATTTCTTTACGTTTCCAGTCTGTCTGTGTCTCTGCCCATAATCTTGCCTTCCCTCCAATGACTACGGATAAACTGCCCATAGCTCTGGGCAGCCCTTCACCTTGAGTGCTGAGTCCCATCTCTAAGTGTCTCTCCCCTCCTGAGGATGATGCTTCTACAAACAAATCTTGAAAGGGCTCCCTTCTGTCCACCCGCCTTCAAGCTACGGCTCCATGTCTTTGTTTCATGTTAAAGAGCAATTCCCTAGAAGATTTGTCTTTTCCAGCTCTTCGTACTTCCCCACTTTCTGTGATCTCTCAGATACAATCCAATCATTCCAATCGTTCTCGTCCCCCAACCCCCCATACCTTGCTCAAGTACCTAAATGAGCAATAGGCATTTCTAGGTGGACCTAGAGGGTATTACGCTAAGTGAAATAAGTCAAAGAGAGAAAGACAAATACCACATGATTTCATTTATATGTGGAATCTAAAAAACAAAACCGATGAACAAAGGAACAACAAATAGACACTTATATAGAGAGAACAAACTGGTGGTCTCCAGAAAGGAGGTGGGTGAGGGGATGGGTGAAATAGATCAAGGGATTAAGGAGTACAGACTTCCGGTTATAAAGGAACTCAGTCACAGAGATGAAAAGTACAGCATAGGAAATATAGTCAATAATATTGTAATGACATTGTGTGGTGACAGATGGTGCCTAGACTTATGTGGTGAGCACTGAGTAATGTACAGAATTGTCGAATCAATGTGTTGTATACCGGAAACCAATGTAATATTGTATGTTAATCATACTTCAATTAAAAAAAAACCCAAACATTTCTTATCTTTCCTGATTCTATGGTTGACTGAAAGCCAAGCAGTTCTTCGGCTGGTCTTGCTTGAGGTCTTTCATGCTGCTGCAATTAGATGGCAGATGGGTCTAAAACCTCCATGGTGATTCACTCATGGACCCGATGCCTGTTCGGGGATGACTGGAAAGCTGTTTCAGCAGGGACCCTGGAACAGCTGGGCCCCTCTGTCTCCATCTAGTCTCAGGGCCTATTCTTCTCCGTATGCTGTTTCTAGCAGAGCAGGCAGTCTTCCATAGCGGGTTAAGGGTTACCCAATAAGCAAAAATAAAAACTGTCAGGCCTTTTATGTGTTAGGCCTGGGACTGGTCGAGGGGGGGCCAACCCACATTCAGTGTGGGAGGGGAATCCAAAAGGTCACGGACGCCAGGAGGGCTGGCTTGCCGGGGCCATCGTTCAGGACTACCTACCACATTGGCATTCAATTAATACTAATTATCTTTGAGAAACTCTGATATTTTACCAATATATGTTTAGATTTACCATTTGTAACCCCAGTGCCTGACCCAGTTCTCAAAAAATAGGTATTGAAAGAATAGCTTGGGGTGCCTGGGTGGCTCAGTCGGTTGGGCATCTGCCTTCAGGTCATGATCCCAGGGTCCTAGGATCGAGCCCAGTGCCAGGCTCCCTGATCAGTGGGGGGGGGGGGGGGGGGCAACAACTTCTCCCTCTCCCTCTGCCTGCCTGCTTCTTCCCCTGCTTGTGCTCTCTCTCTCTCTCTCTCTGTGTCAAATAAATAAATAAAATCTTAGGAAAAAATAGAGAACAACTTCCCACTAGAAGCTTCAGAGCCTAGTGGTGGAGAATGTGGCCCGGCCACTGGAACCAATGTGAGCCAGCCAAATCCTGGCTTTGTCACTTGCTAGCTGCATGGTCTTGGGCAAATTGTTGATCTTCATGTATTTCCGTGTTCTCATCTGTAAAATGGGGAGATTTATAGTATCTACCGAAAATAATTTTGCGAAGATTCAATGAGGTAATAAATGCAAGGTGCTTAGGACAGTGTCAGGCATGTGCAAACAGTCACGAAGTGTATCGTTGTTCTGATTACTGCTACTGACAGAGCCATGCACCAGCCTGAGGGCCCCACAAATCTCTGCTGGCAGATGACTTGTGTTGACCACAGAAGAATTCACCAAAATCCACCAAGGGTGTCTCATTCCCCTGGCGTCCTCTTTTAACCTTCTTCAGATTCAGGTTCAAAGAATGACAGAAATGGGCCCTGATCTTCGAGCCCTTTAGTTTTTTCCTGTCACAAACCAGCTCAGAAAGAGGCAGCAGTGCAGAAGAGCTGACCTGCTCTGCCTTAGTCACTGCGCGGAAAAGGAACATAGAAGCAGGGGAAACAATGACTTGTGTAGGGGTTCCCTGTGAGATGGATGTTCAGGCGACCCAACTCTCACCCTAGCTGTGAAATGTGTGCCCAGGTTCATATATAAATTGATTGATGGATTGGAACTCTAATACTTAATTCTACAATATATTGTTATTTATAGTCCCAGGTGAGGGAACAACTGCTTACTTCATCCGTAACAGCATTGGTTGAGTTGATGTCAAAGAACAAAGACTGAAGTGAAAAGAGAGAGAACGAGAGAGAGGGGGTGGGGTGGGAAGGAGGATCTCACATACTTTTGAGTCCAAGACCAGCCTAAAAGAATTATAATAATTGGCATTTGGCATTGGTTTTTCCCAGGTCCTTTGCTGAGCCCTTCGCCATGCTGTCCTGAGCACATTCTTGTATCTCCTACCCTTTCTTCCATGCGGACTCAGACTCCGAAATTATTTCCAACACTCCCTCTTACCAGCATGATCTCTCCCAGAGCACATCTGGGAATTGGGGCATTAGGAACCAGGCAAATTGATCCAACTAATTAACTTTACAGTAATAGCTCTTCAACAGCCCAGAAATAGTCCCATTTTTTTTTTCGTGAATGTGTTTCTAATTTGGTGGAACATCAGAGTTTCTCAAAGTAAAATGAGAAAAAAAGTTTGGTAGGTCTACTTTGCTTCAGCAATCTCTGCCTGTTTGAGCTTCGTTCTTGCCTTCACTTCCGAAATCTATGAGGTCTTCAGTCGTCTTCCCAACGCCGCAGCCGTTTTAGGTGGTGGCGGAGGGATAGAAGGTGGGAGTGGGGGACATAGTCTCATCTTCTCTGAAGGAACCAGTTGTCTTCTAAGTTAGATGCTGCCTGAATCTCTCGGGCTCTGAAAGCCTCCATGGACTGAGGCGACTTTCCAACCTGAGATGTTAAATGTGTTGGTTTCTCTTCCAATCCTTTCTATAGCTTCATTAGAATAACTGCTGTCAGAATGAGTGAAGGGAGTGCAGGGGAAAACTGGCTTACTTAGTGATTAATTGGGACTGGTCCATATTTAATCACAGCTCTCAACTCAGACTTTATAATTTAAGCCTCACTAATAGTCTTCATGATTTGTCAGCCACTTCTATAGGCTGTCTTTGAACTGAGAGCCTGGCTTATCTTTGGAGTTAAAGCAGGCAACGTTAGCCTCAGGTCTTCAATTTGCTGTGAGTCATTCAGTGGCTAAATCAAACATTGTGTCAGGAAGCAAATTAGTTTCCCTGGACCTCAGTCACTGATAATAATAATGAACCAGACAATTCCACTTTAACTTATTTGGGATAATTCCCCAGTACCTTGACATGCGAATTTCCATAAATATATTTGGGGCTCAAATACACAGATCACTTTGGGTATGACTATAGACGGATGGGCTTGACATTTAAGACTCTTCCTGGAAATAGATGTGTAACCAAAAGATGATAATTCAGGTGGCCTTCCTCAAATCACAGATTTTTGGTGACTTTGCTACCAGCAGTTCACGAGGAGAACACATCATGCTTATCCATGATCGTTGGCATTTCCCCAATTACATATTTATCTTGAAGATCTGCCTTAAAACTCTTCAGCTGTGAATAAGGTTACCCAGTTAAAAAGAAGTTGTATTTCCTTGGGTGCCTGAATGGCTGAGTTGGTTAAGTTTTGGACTCTTGATTCTGGCTCAGGTCATGATCTCAGGGTTGTGAGATTGAGCTTGGGTCGAGCCCCACATTGGGGTTTGCACTGAGCATGGAGCCTGCTTAAGATTCTCTCTCTCCCTCTACTCCTCCCCCCTTCCTGCTTGCACACTCCCTCTCTCTCTCTCTCAAAAAAAAGTTGTATTTGCTTAAATATTAATAGGAAGGCAAGTCATCAAACTCTGATAGAGTTATTACAGAAACATAAATACACTTATGTGTTCAGACAGTTCAAATCAAATTTAGAAGGAAAGAATGTAGTTCTGAAATAGGGTTATAGCACCGTAATATCTTTTTGAAAAATCCTAATGCTAATGCTCATAAAATATAAGTCCAATATGATCTGAAGTAGCAGGAGTGATTTGAAATTAAGTCACTTTTCATAACTCAATATCGTGCTCATCCATATAAATAAGAATGTTTGAATTTTCATTACTTCTTTGTCAATCCGACTTTAACATCATTATCTCAATTCTGTGTCAGGATTGACTGAGAAACAGAAAAACCCTGCTGAACGCTATTCTGTAAAATACTAAAATACCATTTCAAAAGAGTAAATTAAATAAAATATCATTTCATTGTGCATCGAGGGGAGGGGAGGAAGGAAATAGATATTCATGCCTAAGATGATGCTTTGCATAATGGACAAATTTTGAATAGTTTTTAATCATGATGATGAAAAATAATTAAATCAGTTATCACACCATTTTGCAGTGTGAAAGTTATTAAAATTTAAACAGAGAGGAGAGGGAATTTAAGTTGTTCCTAAGGAGAAATGTGGGGAAGAAAGTATCATCTGGAATTTAGCTTGAAGATGAAACACAAGCAAATAACTCAAAAAGTTAGCGGAAGTCACAAGCACACTCAAACTAAACAAATGGTGGCTTTGTGTAGACACATATTGATTCATAAGACCTCACCTTTGAAAATTTGTCTCTTGCCTTTGACGTCCTCCTAGCAGAACGTTGAAATTCCTACCGTACGTACTTAACCATCTACACTGAATATGAAGTTCCCACTCTAGAAATAAATGTATGGAAATCACTGTGGCAGAGAATAAAGGGAACATTACAAAGGACCTCATTTTTACAGCCTTGTTTTTCCTTAAAATGAGGCTTGTGATCCATCACCATTGTTCGAGTATTTTTTCAGAAACTTTTGAGATGATGCCTTTTATAACTCTCCAACCTACAAATTCTGTATGCTATGTTCATTTTCCCATCTTGATAACAATTTGCATCTCAACTGCGGTGAAGAGTGAGCTCTGTCTTATAAACCTGCCTTTCATGAACTCCACGAAGCCACGGAATCTTCCATGGAGATTCCCCACAATCTTACGTTTCAGTCAAATCAATTATGTGGAAAGTCAGCCCATCCGGCAACATGGCTAGAGGGTATGGCCCATCTGTATGGGCTTTTTTTTAACAATAAAATTTTCATTTTAGGATAGTTTTAGATTTTCAGGAAAACCGTGAAGATATTACAGAGTTCCCGTGTACCTCATACTCATACCCCTATTTTAACATGTAAAAATTAATAAATCAATATTAATACATTAATACAATAATTATCTTAATTCCATAATTTATTTAGATTTCCATATTGTCTACCTGGGGTCCTTTTCAAACTCTTGTAGGATCCCAACCAGAAGAATATGTTACATTTAGTCATCTCATTTCCTTAGACTCCTCTGGACTGTGACAGTTTTTCAGGCTTTCCCTGTTTTTGATGACTCTGACAGTTTTGAGGACTTAATGGCTGCATATTTGTAGACGGTCCTTCAGTTTGAGCTTGTCTGATGTTATTCTCATGATTAAATGGGCTTTGGGTTTTCAGGAGGAAGGTTATAGAAATAAAGTGCCGTTCTATCAACATGACCTGTCTCTGATGCTGACCTTGATGACTTGCTTGAGGTAGAATTTGTCAGGTTTCTTCACCTCAAACATGCTCTTTTCCCCTCTTATCATTATTTCTTTCTTTATTTATTTGAGAAAGAGCAAGAGAGCAGGGGGAGAGGCAGAGGGAGAGAATCTCAAGCAGAGGTCCTGCCGAGTGGGGAGCCCGATGCAGGGCTTGATCTCATGACCCTGAGATCAGGACCTGGGCTGAAATCAACAGTCAGGGGCTCAACTGACTGAGCCAGCCAGCCGCCCCTCCCCTCTTACTATTTATAAGAAAGTCACTGTGTGCAGCCACACATAAGGGGTAGAGAGTTAACCTCCACGTCCTTGAGGAGAGAGTGTCTACATAAATTATTTAGACTTCTTCTGTATGAGAAATTGACCTATTCTCCTCCATTTATTCATGTGTTCCATCATTTGTGTCAGTATAGACTCAGGGATATTTATTTCTACTTTGGGTTATAACTTGATACTACATCATGTATTTTGTTCACATTGTTTAGGTTTTTGTCCATTGGAAGCTCTCAGTTGACTAGCGTGTCCCTTTATACAACCCCCATCATCGTGTTTTCCCTTTCCCTCCCACACTTCTTCACTTTTGGCTCCTCGCTCATCTTGTACATTTCCCAGTTCTAGAATCAGGCGTCTTTGTACCTTTTATCAGAGAATGGTCTGAGACACCAAAATCTGCGTGTTTGTTTGCTTGTCATTATTAGGTGGCTTCTAGACCTCTCAGCTGATGCAAGAAAATATATGTGCATGTACTAACCCGTGTGTGTACCTGTCTGTAAAATATTTCTATACGTAACCACCTGTAGCTATAGTAAGTAGAACATGAGCTCACACTGACCTTACCAACTCTAATTATTGGGCACTTACGAACCCTAACCTCCAATGATGAGAAGCTAGTTTCCCACCGTCCACTGTTTATTTACTTAATTGCTCAATTCCAGTATGGAGATATGGTGGTTTCGGAACTGTGAGCTTGTACGCCCATGGGAACCCTCTTCATTAACTCGAGCACAACGCTTATGAATGGTTTTTGCTGCTGCTCATTTTGTTTTGTTTGCCTTTAGAGTTACAGACTTCACTCATTTCCAGAGTAACTTAGGTCAGTATCTTGTCCCCTTCCACCTCCACCTATGGTTGTTTCATATATTTTTAATAGAGTGAGATTTTTTTGTCATATTCTGCATTCCCTCCTAGGACCCCCTTGACCTAAATGATTTAATTTGCAAACATGAAGGTTCATTCTGGGTGCTGTAAAGTTGTATAGGCTTTGCCAAACATGTAATGTTATTTATTTAACATTACAGTATCATACAGTACAATTTCACCACCCTAGAAATATCCCTGGGCTTTACTTATTCAACTCTCCTTCCCTCCCCCGTGCCCCTGGCAGCCACTGTCTCTATAGTTTTGTCTTTTCCAGAACGTCATACATGGAATAATATAGTATATAGCCTTTTCAGACTGGCTTTTTTTTTTTTTTTAAAGATTCTATTTATTTATTCGACAGAGATAGAGACAGCCAGCGAGAGAGGGAACACAAGCAGGGGGAGTGGGAGAGGAAGAAGCAGGCTCATAGCGGAGGAGCCTGATGTGGGGCTCGATCCCATGATGCCGGGATCACGCCCTGAGCCGAAGGCAGACGCTTAACCGCTGTGCCACCCAGGCGCCCCCAGACTGGCTTTTTGCACCTATGAATATACATTTAAAAACCTATCCATGTCCTGTGTGGCTTGCTAATTCATTTCTTTTTACAGCTGACTAATATTTCCCTGTACAGATGGACCACAGTTTGCTTATGCACTTGCTGATTGAATGATATCTTGGTTGCTTCTAGTTTGGGGAAATTATGAATAAAACTGCTATAAACAGTCATGTACAGGATTTTGTGTGGTCATAAGTTTTCAAGTAACTCAAGTTTACTTGAGTGAAAAGCCAACAGTCTGATTGCTGGATCCTATGGTAAGGTTATGTTTAACATTGTAAGAAACTGCCAGATGTATTCCAAAATAGTTGTACAGGGGCGCCTGGGTAGCGCAGTGGTTAAGCATCTGCCTTCGGCTCAGGGTGTGATCCCAGCGTTCTGGGTTCGAGCCCCACATCAGGCTCCTCCGCTAGGAGCCTGCTTCTTCCTCTCCCACTCCCCCTGCTGTGTTCCCTCTCTCGCTGGCTGTCTCTCTCTGTCAAATAAATAAATAAATTCTTTAAAAAAAAACAAAACAAACAAACAAACAAAAAAAAAACAAAATAGTTGTACTATTTTGCATTCCCAGCAATGAAAAATGAGAGTTTCTGTTACTTTGTATCCTCCCCAGCAATTGGTATTGTCCATTTTTGGATAGTAACCAATGTGATAAGTGTATGGTGGTATCTCATTATTCTTCTATTTGCATTTCCTTTATGCAAAATTATGTTAAGCATCTTTTCACTTGCTTATTTGTCATCTGATATTTTTTCTGGTGAGGTGTCTGTTATATCTCTTGGCCATTTTTTTCATGTATTTATTTGAAAGAGAGAGAGAGAGCACACACATGTGCACACACACAGTGTGGGGGTGGGGCAGAAGGAGAAACAGACTCCCCACTGAGCAGGGAGCCCAATGCAGGGTTCGATCCCAGGACCCCAGGATCATGACCTGAGCTGAAGGCAAATGCTTAACTGACTAAACCACCACGGTGCCCCTATCTCTTGGCCATTTTTAAAAATAAAAGTTTTATCGATATATCATTCACATATCACAAAATTCATGCTTTAAAGCATACAGTAGTTCTTAATGTGTTTACAGAGTTATGCATCACCATTCTCTAATTCCAAAACATTCTCACTGTGCCCCAAAGTAACCCCATAGTTATTAGCAGTCGCTCCCCATCCCCTCTGGTCCCAGCCCCTGACACCCACAAATCTACTTTCTGTGTCTAAAGGTTTGCCTAGTCTGAACATTTCATATAAATGGAATTTGACAGTATGTGTTTTTCAAGTTTGTTTTCTGTCACTTAGAATGACGTTTTCCAATTTTATCCATGTTGGAGCATATATCCGTACTTCATTCCTTCTTATGGCCAAACAATATTTTACTTTATAGATGTATCATATTTTTTTATCCATTCACCAATTTTTGGACATGTTGGCTATTATGGCTATTTGGCTATTGTGAATAATGCTACCCATGCTTTTGGTGTCAAATCTAAGAACTTACTATTAATTCTGAGGTCGTGAAGATTTACGCCCATGTTTTCTTCCAAGAGTGTGACCTTTGTTGTCCAACTTCATCTTTTGCATGTGAATATCTACTTGTTCTAGCATTTGTTGAAGGCACATTAAGCAACAGTTGGCTGTAGATATTTAGGCTTATTTTTAGAGTTTCAATTCTGTTCCGTTGTTGTCTATGTTTATCCTTGGGCCAGTATCAAACTGTGTTGACCACTGTAGCTTTTGTAGTAGGCTTTGAAATTGGGACGTCTGAGTCATCCAGCTTTATTGTGCTTTTTCAGTATTGTTGTGACTATTTGGAACCCCTTATATTTCTGTATGAATTTGAGGATTGGCTTTTCCATTTCTGGAAAAAAAAAAAAGGCTGTTGGGATTTTGATAGGGACTGTATCAAAATCAACATTGTTAAGATAGCAATCTTAACATTCTTTCAATCTCTGAATATGTGATGTCATTCCATTTATTTAGGTCTTCAAGGTTTTTTTCATCCATTTTCTTTTTTTTTTTTTTTTTTTTAAAGATTTTATTTATTTGACAGAGATAGACAGCCAGCGAGAGAGGGAACACAAGCAGGGGGAGTGGGAGAGGAAGAAGCAGGCTCCCAGCAGAGGAGCCTGATGTGGGGCTCGATCCCACAACGCCGGGATCACGCCCTGAGCCGAAGGCAGACGCTTAACCACTGTGCCACCCAGGCGCCCCCATCCATTTTCATAGTGTTATACTTTTCAGTGTATGACTCTTTCACTTTCTCGGTTAAATTTGGTCCTAGATATTTTATTCTTTGATGCTATTGTAAACAGAGTTGTTTTCTTAATTTAAAAAAGTTCAACTTATCAATTTTTCTTTCATGGACTGTGCTTTTGGTTGTGTCTCTAAACCCAGCACCAAAAGTAAGGTTACATAGACTTTCTCCTGTTTTCTTCCAGAAGTTTTATAGTTTTCTATTTTACACAAAGTTTTGTGACCCATTTTTAGTTCATTTTTCTTAAAGACTTCTCTATTTATTTGAGAGAGAGAGAGAACAGGTGCCTGTGCTCCAGTCGGGGGAGGGGCAGAGGGAGAGAATCTTCAAGCAGACTCCCCACTGAGCCCAGAGCCCCATGGGGGAAGGGGGGCTCCATCTCACAACCCATGACATCATGACCTGAGCCGAAATCAAGAGTCAGATGTTTAACTGACCAGGCCCCTCAGGTGCTCTGAACCATGAGTCTTTTAATCTTCTTCTTCAGTATTGTGCTCCATATTCTTTTTAGTCATGAATTTCATTTTGCTCCAATAAGATGACAGAAATAGAACATTTTGTTCCCTTCAGGTCACTTGCCACCCTACAAGTGAAAAGTACATACTGTCTGATTCTATTTTCATGAAGTTCTACACGAGGCACAACTAACCTACGGCAGAAAAAGAGCAGCCCTGGGATTGCCTCTGATGGCAAGAGCAGGGACTGACGGGAGACTGTGCAGGGTAAGTAGAAAGTCTATGGCAGATCCCTCATTGCCCTAAATTCTGTGACCTGACTGAGAAAGAGGCTTCTGAAGGAGGACCCAGAAAGCTAAGTAAGAAAACTAAAAGGCAAAATAAGAAATTGTTTCAAAAGGAGGTGTCCCATCACGACAAGAGCTCTCTCCATTAGATGGAACAATAAGAAAGCTGTTATAAGCCTTGTGAGAACAGTTCAATGTCCTCGGGGTTTGGGAACAAAAGCAGGATGTCTTATGCAAATTTAAATCTATGATTGCTGAAAATCTGACAAGAAAGCCTTGAGCAATGAAAGTAATTATCGGAAATAATACAGTGTGACGGCCTAGAATATTCATTTTGATTCCCAAAGAACATGGTCCCTTAAGTGATAAAAATAACCCACGCTTGTCCCCCTTTTCTCTTCAGACATTGCTACATCTTACAAGAAATCTCTCATCAGGAGAGAGAATGTTAATTAAGAAGCCTTCTGTATACTCCAGTTTATATGACAAAGTATGGTGTTGCGTCCTTAACTATTTTAAGTTCATCTTTTTTCTTATTCTGGAACTGTAAAATGTAAGGGCAATTCCAGGACCAGGCTACGATGTCCTCATTTGCAGAAACTCCCTCTGTGGGAAATAATAGTCAGTTCTCCCCACACGTGAAGAATGTTATTCTAGGTTGAGAAGCTCTTTGAACCTTAAGACAATTACATACCATCCGGAAGCAGGATAGCAAGGTCCTTTCCGTTTCAGATTGTGAGATCCTAAAACCAAGGGAAGCAGGGTCAGCGCTGCTCCACTCCTCCTCCTCCGAACATTGTCTAAGGTGAGCACGTTTGCTCCGCAGCAGTGGTTCAATTTTGGTAAACCTTATATTTTTGTAAGATCAAGGCCCACAACTCCAAATGCATCTCTCCCTAGGTGACAATCCTGAGTTTCTGTGCCAGTCTCCAAGAACCTTGCGATTTATTTAGTGATATCTCAGCACCCCCTCCCCACAGCCCAAGGAAACACTTGCTGTGAGTCACCTGAAATGCCTATGTAGCTTCTGGAAAGCAGCCTTTGTAACCTAGGGAAAGACCTTGGTCCTCAGTGCAGAGATTTTAAGATAAAGCCTCAAGATAAAAAACAGAACAAAACAGCTATAAGTCATCTCATCTGCTACTTGCTAATCCTGACTCTCTTTTAACTTTATGTCTGCTTGTGTTGGTAACAGTAGTAATCATTAGTATTATTAGGATTTATTGATCATATACTATGTCTCAGGTGTGGTTCCAAGTGCTTTACTCATTCATGACTCAAAAACCAGATGCAGTAGGTACAATTATTTTCTTCTTTTCATGGATAAAGAAGCTGAGACACAGCATGGTTAGGTCACTGGCCTGTGGGCACAGAGCCAGGGGTGATCCCAGCCAAGGTGGGACCTGACCATGGGAGCCTAGATTTCCCTTTGTCGGAACCATGTGTGGCACCGACTCCCTCGCGTGTCAGTCACTGGGGAGCAACTGTTTCACCTGCTGGACAACAGCAGGGAGCATGGGGTCCGGGAGCAACAAAGGGGCGGCCTTCAGTTCTGTAGGCTCGTCCAAAGCAGCCCAGAGAAGGTGCTGGAGTTGCCAGAGCAGGAAACCGCATCTCCAGGTTGTTTCGCCCCAGAGCGCCAGTTTCTTTTTATTTTTTTATTTTTAAAAAGATTTTATTTATTTTTTCATTCGATAGAGATAGAGACAGCCAGCGAGAGAGGGAACACAAGCAGGGTGAGTGGGAAAGGAAGAAGCAGGCTCATAGGGAGGAGCCCAATGTGGGACTCGATCCCATAACGCCAGGATCACTCCCTGAGCCGAAGGCAGATGCTCAACCGCTGTGCCACCCAGGTGCTTCCAGAGCGCCAGTTTCTGTCTTTTCCTTGTCTGCACTCGGGAGGCAGATCTCACAGCACCAGAGAAACAAAGAAAATATGAAGAAGGGGAGAGAGAGATAGACAGGAAGATAAAAAGATAAAAAAAAAGGAAGGAGGGATGGAGGGAGGAAGCGAGGGAGGGAGGAAGGAAGGGGGGGAGGCAGGAATGGAGGAGGGAGAGAGGGAGGGAAGGGAGGAGGAAGGAGGGAGGGAGGATAGATGGGAGGAAGGAATTGCAGTTTTCACGGAACTCAGGGCTGGTAGTACTGTCCTCTGCCTGACCCGGTGGAGTATTCCTGCGGTCACAAATGTTCCCTTTGTTTGAATTATAAATATTCTGTTCCAGTATTTAGGTGCTTAGATTGTTACGTTTGTTCTTAGCAAATCCATAAAGAGGAAAACTCAACACACATAATTTGGAAGGGAGAGAACGTGTCCAAATAATGTAATTATTCAGTACTGTGGAAGGAAAAAAGTGTGAACGAAGCCAGTGTTTTTGAGTGGAGAGCCATCTAGTGGCCATGAGTGGATATACTTACATGTTAAAGGCGATCAGGGAGGAATTCAGAGTAAAAACCAGTGAGACAAGCAGCGATGAACTGAGAGGCTTTGGAGCTTTTCATCTCAGTTCCCTCTTGCTCCGTTTTCTGGGACATATTTTTACAACTGTAGTTGTACACAGTATCATGCAGAATGCAAAGAAGGTTTTCAAATATGCCAAATTTAGAAACTCTGGAAGGTAACTTAAGGGCATTATCTACAGTCTCAGATCACATATAGAACAGTGAAGGAAGTAACAAATAATGAGAAAGTATAGAGAGACCCCCACTGATGGTGAAACCCAGAGAGGAATCTTCAGTAGACCAGAGGTCCGCAGCTCTACGGGAGTGGGAAGACAAATGAGAGCAATAAGTCGGGAGTGGGAAGACAAATGAGAGCAGTAAGTCGGGTGTGTGTTGTGAGCCCGACCTACGCCTCTTGCCTTTTTGTTTCCTTTTATCTCCACTCCCAGCCTCTCTCCTCCTTCCCCGCACAGGCTTAAGACCCCCACCCTGGAAAATGAACAAGTAACTTAATGTTACATTTGAGGAAATTATCCAACCCTGTGGCCAAGACTGTCCCTTGCATCTGAATATTAAGTCTCCCCTCATTTTTATGTATATGTTCTTGCAAAATATGTTATGTTGTTTTGAATGCACGTGCTTTGTTCTCTTTTCTCTTTATTGAAGTACATTTTACGCATAGTGAAATGCACAGATCTTAAGTGTATCGTGGGATGAATTTTGACAAATATATAAACCCGTGTAGCGCCTCCCTCTATCAACATAGGAAATATTTCCATAAGCCCAGAAATTTCCTTCATGAATCCCCAGTCGGTGCTGTCCCTCCCCTCACCCAGAGGCACCTGCTGTTCTGTGAGCCATCATCAGATTGAGTTCCACCTGTTCCAGAAAGTCACAGAGAGGGAATCACAGAGTACACAATTGTCCGCGTCTGTCTTCTTTCACTTATCTCACTGCTTTTGCATTTCGTCCATGGCAGTAGTTTTTGGTTTTTTGTTTTGCTTTAATTGAGTAGCATTCCATCGCGTAAAGATACCACAGTTGATCTGTTCACTACCTGATGGACGTGGGGCTGTCTCCAGTTTCCGGCTGGTGTGAAAGAGCTTCTATAAACATTCATGTGCAAATCTTTTTTGTGGTCTGTGTTGCCATTTCTCTTGGATAAATACCCAGGGGTGGAAGGCTGGGTCAGAGGGCAGGTTTATGACTACCGGCTGTCTAAAACGGAGGATGGTGTCCCGTTCCCACAAACGAGGTGTAGAGTTTCAGGATCTCCAGATTCTCAGCAACAATCACTGTTCTCCGTCTTTTTAATTTTAGTGGATGTGAAGGGGTATCTCATTGTGGCTTTATTTTCTCATGATTAATGATGAAAACATTTTTAATATGCTTATTTATATACCTTCTTTTATGAAGTATCTTTCAAATCTTTTGACCATTTTTTACTGGGCTGATTGTCCTTCGATGACTAATTTACGGTCATCTTTAATATATTCTGGTCATGAGTCTTTTGTCAGATTTACATATTGAGAATACTCTTCTCCCAACTTATGACTGACTTTTTCATCTGCTTAACAATGTCTTCTGATAAGCAATTCTTAACAATACCATGGTCCAATTCCTCAACGTTATCTCTATGTTTAGTAATATTTCATGAATTGTCTGGGAAATCTATGCTTGTCCCAAGTTCATGGAGATGTTATCCTGTCTTCTAAAACGTTTTCTTTTAGCTTTTATGTTGAGTCTTATGATTGTTCTTGAATTAATTTTGTGTGTGCTGTAAGCTTTGGGTGAGATTTATTCTCCCCCCGTGTTTACTCAATTGTTCAGGTACCATTTGTAAATGCCTTTGTCAAAAATCAATCGATCATCTTATTAAATGACCGTTTGTTGACTTCGGCAAAGATCTGTGTAGCTCAGTTTGGCTCGGGATTGCTTCCACTGACTTTTACCTGCGTAGAGTGAGCACATAACTGTATTTGAATGATCATTTTTTGTTTTCTTCCCCCACCCCCCTTCCCTATATTTAAACTAAAAATTCTAAGGAAAGAAAAGAGGAATGCAAACCTACTGAGTGAGCTGGTTTGGGTTTGGCCTTAACATGTGAATGTTGGGGAACATAAACTTTCAGGCCCCAACAACTCGTTACACACAGTGCTCTACGCACGACAGGTGGATCAATTTCTGATAATGTCATTTCAAATATATTTGATCCTTACTGCTCATTGTCCAAAATTTGCTGTATCAATTACCGGAAGATTAGTGACAACTCTGTGACTGTAGATTGTGTATCTTCCTCTTCATTCTGTCAAGTTTTGCTTCATGGTTTTTGATGCCTGGCTTTAAATGCATTTTTGTTTAAGATTACATCTCCCTGATGAATTCATGTGTCTATCAGTATGAACTATTCCTCTTCACCGCTTCTATTATCATGTCCTTGTCTTGAAGTCTAGTTTATCTGACATTAATATAGATACACCAGGGTTCTTATGCTCAGTGTTTATATTTAACACATCTGTATCTTTATATTTAAAATGTATCTCTGAAGACAGCATTGAGTTGGGTCTTGATTTTTTATTCAGTCTAATGGCCCTTTACTTTTAATTGGAGTCTTTATTTATGTTTATTAATTATTGTTATGGATGCATTTAATCTACATTTTGCTATTGATTTGGATTTTTGGGGGGTTTATTTTCATTTCTCTGTTCCTTTTTTTTGCTGGTTTCTTTTGGGTTATTCAGATACAATTTAGCATTTGGTGTGGGTTGAATTGTGTCCCCTTCCCATTCATACGTTTAAATCTTAACCCCACAGAAATAGAGTTGTTACAGGTGTAATTAGTTGGGATTAGGTCACACTGGGGATTAACATTTGCATTCTTAATTTATCTCAATCTGTAATTAAAATTATATGGCATTACATAAAATGTAAGAATCTTACAACAATATAATTTTATTTGTCACCACCCATCCTTTGTGCTACATTTATCATATGTTTCATTTTTACATTTTCCATAAAACCTGCACTATAATGTTTTTATGATTAAATAGTTACTTGTCTTTTCCATAAGTTAGGAGATGAAAAAGAAGGCGAGAGTTCGATACATTTTTACCCACATACTTAACATTTCCAGGGCTCTTTTGACTTGGTAACCTTTCTCTTCAGTCTGAATAACTTATTTTGGCATTTCTTGGGGTGCCAATCTCCTGGCCTCATGTTCTTTCAACTTTCATTTATTTGAAATGTCTTTATTTCAATCTCATTTTTGAAGCCTCTTTGTGGGTCTGGGATGCAGAGATGACAGGTTTGTTTGGGTCATTCTTTAAAAAGATGTGTTCATTTATTTTGGAGAGAGAGGGAAACAGAGCGTGAGCAGGAGGAAGGCAGGGGGAGAGCGAAAGAATCTCAAGCAGACGCGCCACAGAGCACGGAGCCTGACGGGGGTGTCTATCCCATGACCCTGAGATCATGACCTGGGCAGAAGTCAAGAGTCAGCTACCCTGAGCCTGAGCCACCCCCATGCTCCTGGGTCATTTCATTGCCTTTTCTCCTCCGCCGTTCCTGGTGGTCAACCGGCAGTCATTTGTATTTTTCCCCCATAATCATGTCTTTCTGGCTGCTTTTCAGACTAGATGTGGTTTTGGGTGTGTTTTTCCTGCTTGGGATTTTCTGTGATTTTTGGTTCTGTAAATGGAATTTTCATCACTTTTTGGAAAATTTCAGCCAGTATTTCTTCAAGTACTTTTTTCTGTTCCATCCTCCCCTCTCTTTCTGGCAGTCCAATTATATATTTTTGATGCTCTCTCAAAGGTCACTGAGGCTCTGTTCATTTTTTACCTTTTTTTTCTCTGTTCTTCAGATTGGATCATTTCTATTGATTTAGTTTCAAGCACACTGACTTTTTCTTCCGCCATGCACGACTGATCTGCTGTTGAGCCAATGTTGTGAGTTTTTTTACTGCAGATGTTGCGAGTTGTAGTCCTAGTATTTCCATTTGATTCTTTTCACAGTTTCTATTTCTTTGCTGAGATTCCCCATCTCTTCATTAACGTCAAGTTCTTGGCTATATTTATAGTGAGTTTCTGTTATTTTTTTCTTTACTATGGATCATATTTTTCTGCTTTTGTGCATGTCTATTAATTTTATGAATTGTGTAATGGGAATTTTAGATTATAGATTGTAGTACATTTATATTCTTCTTTCCTTCCTTCCTTCCTTCCTTCCTTCCTTCCTTCCTTCCTTCCTTAAGATTTTATTTATTTATTTGTCAGAGAGAGAAGGTGAATACAAGCAGGGGTGGCAGCAGATAGAGGGAGAAGCAGGCTCCCCGCTGACCGGGAAGCCCAATGTGGGGCTCGATCCCAGGACCCTGGGATCATGACCTGAGCAGGAGGCAGACCCGTAATGGCTGAGCCACCCAGGCGCCCCTACAGGATATCTTTCTTTAAAGGTGTTTTGTGTTGTAGTGGAAGTCCCCCAACTTTGTTCTTTTTAACAAGTTTTCTTGGATATTCTGGCTCTTTGCATTTCTATATAAATTTTAGGATCATCTTGCCAACTTCCTGAAAAAAGTCCTGCTGGGATTATGAGTGAGACTTTATTAAATCTATTGGTCAGTTTGAGAGAACTGACATCTTTTCAACATTGAGTATGTTCATGAGTACATTCACAAACTTTATTTCTACATTTAGCTCTATTTTCTTTAATTGTACATAATAAGGTTTGGTAACATTTTGTCTATACGATTTATAAGTATTTTGCTGCATTTATTCCTTTGTATTTACATTTTTCAGATACTATAAATGGTATCATTTAAAAATTATTTTAAATGAATTATTCAAATATAAAAATGTAATTGATTTTGTAGGTTGACTTTTAAGGAGTGACCTTACTAAGTTTACTTATTAATGCAAATGGATTGCCTGTGTATAGTTTCTGACTGTTTCATGTACTAATAATGAAAATAATGGCACTTTATTCCTATACTTTCAATTCTTATATGTTTTGTTTCTTTTTCCTGCCATGTGGAACTAAGATATCTTGTACTGTCTTGACTAAAAGTGGTAATAATGGGCATCCTTGTCTTATTTCTTGTCTCAGAGGGAAAGCTTTCAGTATTTTACCATTCTGTATGACGGTATCTGTAGATATTTTATATATATCCTCAATTAGTTTAATTTTTTTACTTCTATTAATAGTTAAGTAAGAATTATATCATAAATGTTAAATTTTTTATTATCTACTTTTTCCACATCTATTGGGATGATCATGTAATAATTGTTTTTATTCTTCTTTTTATAGCAGTAACAGATTTTTTATTATTTATTTTTGGTAATGGATTTTTTGACTGATAATCTTGCATTCCTAAAATGAACTCAACTTGCTTTCTTTCTCCTTTTTCTTTTTTTAAATTATTGCTGGGTTAGGTTTTCTAATACTTTCTTGAAAAATTTTTCCATCCATGTTTATGAAACAGATTTATGTTTGATTTACCTTTCTTATAATGTTCTTGTCAGGTTTTACTATCAAAATTATGCAAGTCTCATAAAATTAACCGAGAATTGTTCTCACTCTTTCTTTTTTTAAAAAAAGATTATATTTATTTATTTGAGAGAAAGAGTGTGAGAGAGCGAGCATGAGCTGGGGGAAGGCAGAGGGAGAGAGAGAATCCCAAGCAGACTCTGTGCCGAGCACAGAGCCCGATGCGGGCCTCCATCTCATGACCCTGAGATCATGACCTGAGCCAAAATCAAGAGCTGGGTGTTTAACCGATTGAGCCATGCAGGCGCCCCTGTTCTCACTTTTTCTATTCACTGGAGGAATCTGTGTAAGTTTGGTTAATTGTAAATACTTAGAAGGATTTGTAAGCAAAGTCATCTTCATCAACAGTTTTGTTTTTTTAGAGGTCAAAAGATTTTATACTATGGATTTTATTTCTCTAATACATGTAAGAATATATTTTTTTCTGTTTCTTGTGTCAGTTTGGTTCATAATATTTTTTTTAGGAATTTGCTTATTATGGAAAATTTTGACTCTTATATATATAAATGGTGTAGTTTAACGAATCCCATGTACCTATCACTCCCCCCACCCCCGCCAACCAGCAGGGCAGAGCCGTGCTCCCCTTCCACGTACCTACCGCCACTCCACCCCTGTGAATATATTGGAGCAAATCCCAGACACTGGATCATCCCAGACAGAGGCATTGTGGCATCTCTACGTGATACGTATGCTTTTTAGGTAACTGCATTATCATCACCACACCTACAAGATGGTGACAATTCCTTGAGTATCCAATGTTCAGTGCTCAAGTTTCCAATTGTCTCAAAATATCTTAATTTTTACATTTTGACTGTAATCTGTTGCTGTAGCTTTTAGGATAAAGTTTAGATTCATGTCTCTTTCCACGTTTTCATGTTACTTTTTGCTTAAAAAAATTGCACTTGCCAAAAACTTTTCAAATTTTTTAGTCTTTTCAAAGACTCGAACTTGTGTCTTATTAACTATCTATTGTACTTTGTTATCATTAAGTTTTGCTCCCTTCTTCATATTTTTCTACCTTCCATATTATTTGGTCTTAATTTGCTTGTTCTTTTTCTATCTTACGACCAAGGCCCCAAATTAATTTATTTTCAGCCCTTCTTCTTTGTAATATTTCTATTTAAGGCCCTTTATGTAGAGTTTATCTGTATTGTACATTTTGGAATGCTGTATTTTTATTATTCTTCATTCCAATTATTTTCTAAATTCCAGTATTAATTCTTCTTTCATCTATGGTTATTTAGAAATGTATCATCTAATTTTAAACACTTGGGGATTTTCTAATTATCTTTTTGTAATAAATTTCTAGCTTCATTCCACTGTGGTCAGAGAACACACTCTCTATGATTTTAATTCATTAAAATATACTGGGACTTGTCTTATGGGCCAGAAAAAGGCCAATTTAATCAACTATTCCGGGTGCTCTTGAAAAGAATGCAATTTCCTAGTGCAGTATTTTATAAATGCTGAATCACTCAAGTTGTTTAATCATTTTGTTCTCATATTTTATAGCTTTATTATTATTATTATTATTATTTGGTCTTCTTGTTGGGGAAGTAGGGGAAGTGATAAACATCTTCAAATATGATTGTAAATTTGAGTAATTTATCTTGAAATTTTATATCATTTAAATATTTCGAAAATATGATATTGAATACATATCGATTTACGATTGTGTCTTCCTGAAGTACTGACTCTTCTATCATTATGAAATATTTCTTTTTCTCTTAATAATGCTTCTTGCCTTAGAATCCGTACTTTGTGATTTTGTTTTCCTTTGGTGTTTTCATAGAATATTACTTTTCCATGCTAACACTTCAAGCTTTATATACACTTTTAAAGAAACACTTGTAAGCAACAGATGTTTTTTGTTTATAAATTGTTTCATCAGCTTTATTGGGGTATAATATATGTACAAAAAGTTGCCTCCACTTCAAGTGTAGAGTTCATGGGTTTTGACATGTATACACCCATGAAAATAGGACCACAGTCAAGATACAGATTTCCATTGCCCCCAGATTCTTCATGCCACATTATAGGCTATCTCTTCACCACTCCTGGTCCCGAGCAAATACTGATCTGCTTCTGGCCACTCTAGATTAACTTGCATTTAATAGAATTTTGTATAAAGGAAATCCTGTAGTACGTACTCTTCTGTGACGAATGATTTCACTCAGAATAATGATTTTGAAATTCATCCCTGTGGTGTGTGAATTGATAGCTTCTTGTATCGCTGAGTAATATTCCATTACGAGGATGCATCACAAATTGTTAAGATATATGGATGTCTGAGTTGTTTCCAGTTGGAGCTATAATGAAAACAATGTGCTATGAACATTCATGTATAATTTTTTGTAAAGATTTCTAAAATATGTTCTTATTGATTTGGGGTTCATCCTCAGGCGTGGAATGGCTGGGTCCTGTGATGAGAGTACGTTTAAGTGTCAGAGAGACTGTCAGTTCTCCAATGGGGTAGCTCCACGTTACACTCCCATCGACCAGCTGGGAGGGTTCCAGTCGCTCCATGTCGTCACGAACACGTGATGTGGTAAATCTTTTTAAGTTCAGCCCTTCTAATAGGCTAAATGATCATGGGAGATACCTCATTGTGGTTTACATCCCCCCCAATCAATAATGACATTGAGCCACTTTTCATGCATTTATTTGTGGGTATGTAGACAAAAGAAAAATAAACAAATGGTGCCATTCACCCAGTCCTCCATCTCCCATCTCTGGCACCGGGGTGCCCGTCATTCATGGATTTAGGTATCTTTTTTTCTCTCAGAATGGCTGTTTTCATTCCTGAAGCCAGTAGTCTCACTGTCTGAATCTTAAATATTATGATGACCTCAGCGGGCATCTAAGTTTTCCAAGGGCAATAGAACCATCTGAATAAAACCAATTTATCTTTATTTTATCTCAAATACAATTAGATCATTACTGATGGAACTTAAAAAATTCTCTCCAATTCTAAGGAAATACTCTGACAATTTTTCAGGAAAGCATGAAAGATTACAGCATTGTTGATAGCTACAAAGATTGTCAACAGACTAAATGTTCAAAATGTCCAGCAAATGACAATCAGTTGTATAAATTATACTGCCTCTATAGCATGGAAAACCATGCAACCTTTCCATCTAGAGCCATGTGACGTCTAGGTACGTGAAAAGTTTTTCGCATTGCATTTAGCCAGGAAAGCTAAGTTTTAGAACTATTTAATAATAACAAATAGTAAATAAATAAAAATATTTAAATCTACTTTATTTATTTGTGTTTATGTTCATGTATTTGTCTATCGATCTATCTACTCACCTGAAGTTTGTTAATAGATTTCCATTAGTTGGTTGTTTTTCATTCTTTCTTTCTTTTTATGCTTATCTTTTGCATGAATTCAGTTGGTTTCTTTACTGGATCAACCCTTTTTACTGAACTTTCCATGGTGGTGTGACTGGGTCCAGGTGCCCCAATCTTGTGGTCACACCCCGAACGCTCTTCACTTCCTGCCTTTGCTTTCCCCTGGCTGGCAAGCGACCAGCAGAAAGAGGTCATCTTTGCTTCCATAGGTTAAGCAAAAGTTCACTCCCGGAAGTGAACGACCTTTACCTAGTTTGGGTCCTACACTCCTGAGAGAATATGAAGACTAGAGAGGCCTGAAACCAGAGGGGTTGACCAGCAATCCTCCCCAACATATGGATGATGGCTGAGTGGGGAATGGCCTCCAACATAAAACTGCAGTAAGGTGGTGAGGAACGTGGGTGTATGGAGGAGAGGAAAACCACCAATGTTCATTACATCTGTACTTTGAAATTTTTTACAAGATACCTGCATTTCTTGGGTATATATAAATAAAACGAGGGCTGGCCATATTAAAATGCTCTGTCCCTTTCTATTCAGATAGCTTTTTCAAAGCACAGCTTATGTTTCATTCATCTTTATGCTCCCTGCAGAGAGCACAATTACTAACACATCGTAAGGGTTCACTGTATTTATTTGTTGAGTCCAAATATCTCATTTTAAAAAATTCATACTAAAATTGGCCACAAGATGTCTCCACAGCTCCAGAAGATGCTTTCTATATGGCCCTAGACAGGCTTTTTTTCATTTCAAAGGATTTACTTTGAGGACTCTAACCAGGTGATGTTTAATGAGATTTTTGTTCCAAACCTGCTTTAAAAATGTTATGTATTAAATGTTCAGAATGGTAGACTGCTTCAAACCCGAGTTCAAGGAATTGCCCCAAATGGCCGTGTTTACTTTTAAACATCCATATGAAACCACGGTTTTCTTAAATTGTGGGAATTCTTAACTTGTGGCCACCTTGAATTCTTACGTTATCAGAAAATGTTACTACTATGACATGACATTTACCTGCAACGTTATTCTCTGTAAAAGCTAATTAAAAGTGAAGCAGAAGTAAAGAAAGTAGGTGCTAGCAATGTTTACTGCGAGATACATGAGTAGTACAAATATATTTTATTTCTAAATATGTGCTCTGGAGGATGTCAAGCAAGTCTGCACCAGAATCAGGGAGGCTTCTCTTAGTTCGATCGAGCACATCGCAACTATGGCTGCTCTGTGCTACCAGTGAGAGTCACTCCTCTTCCTTACAGGTGTCTCACGGACACCTGACTCACCACACGTGGTCTAAACTAGATACGTCGTTGCCTGAGGGCTTCCTTAAGTGGAAGGTGTTCTGAAAATAACTTCTAACCCTAACACATACATGAGTAGGAGGAAAAAAACAGATATGCTCAAAGGACCAGGATACTTCCAAAAGCCAACAGATTTTATGCACACATAAAATGGGATCCATTTTATAATCAGGATTCTTATTTTAGTTGGCTTACAGGTGTTTCTTTTTAATTGCTTTTGCTTTAATTATTGGTTCAAAGTGTCATTACAGTAGATGTAGGTACAAGACAAGACTGTGTCTTTCTTTTGAAATGAAAGAGGTGGGACTCTATTTTTTAAATTCTATTTTTTAACTCCGTTGATGGACACTATTATGGATCGAACGTGTTCTTCCAAAATTCATAGGTTCAAGTCCTGACTCCCCAATATCCCAGAAGATGATGGATTTGGAAACAGAGTGGGTGCACGTGTAATCAGTTCAGGTGAAGTCAGATTAGAGTAGGGGCGCCCGAACTCCAGTGCGGCTGGTGTTCTTAGAGAAGGGGACAATTTGGACACATGCGCACTCAGGGGGAACGCCAGATGAAGATCAGAGTGACGATGCCAGAAGCCCAGGAAACAAGCTGGGAGAGCGGCCTGGAGCAGGTTCTTTTCCAGGGTCCTCTGAAGGCAGCAAGGCTGCTGGCACCTTGATCTCAGACGTCTGGCCTCCGGAACCGGGAAACAACACATTAATGTGGTTTAAGCCATTGACTGGCCGTGCTCTGCGATGGCAGCCCTGGCGGACTCACACAAGCAGTCATTGCCTTAAGGACGTGACTCATGGTAATGAAAAAATATAAAATATAAAATAATATAATATAAAAATGTATTTACTGGTAATTTTTCTAATTTTTTCTTTTAGTTGATATTCATCCTCACTTGGTATTCAGCCATTAAATGGTCATGATGACACGTCCATGAAATAATCTTCTCTAGAGTCATAAGTAGATTTGAGTCCAACCCACTAAATAATAGAATTGTGGAATCATCCAGGATATCTTATTTTATTATACATGAGGGAATCAAGGTAGGGAGGTTTAGGGGCAGAGCTGTGTCCC
Organism: Ursus americanus; assembly: GCF_024610735.1. Lineage (NCBI taxonomy): Eukaryota > Metazoa > Chordata > Mammalia > Carnivora > Ursidae > Ursus > Ursus americanus. The sequence continues at coordinate 12,954,468 of NC_142157.1, read as the reverse complement.
CACAGAGGTAAGGTGGGAAACTTCCCTATCTCTTCCACTTTGATTGATTGCCTCATAATAGAAGGTTGAAGATAGAATTTTCTAGTCATAGGGGAAATAGACATATTCTGGGTACTCTTGAAATGGGGGGGTACTATCGACTGCCATGCCAAGCAGAATATAGACGAAGGAAGACCTAAAATCTTGAAATGAAACTTTTCCTAGTGAATCATCCAGGAGCAGGTGGGAGCTCCTTACTATCTATTCTCCCCATAACTGGTGTCTTTTTCTCTAATTAAGGGCAAATTAAACTTTCTTTTGGTCCAGTTACAGCTCATCCCTTGAGTCTTCCTTCCACAAATGTATATGCATTTCTCCCTCCTCCCCCTCTGTCGCCGCTTTCTCTGTGCCCCACTAGGGGCTACATGTCTGTGATGGGCTGAATTGTATTCCTTGAAAATTGAAATGCTAAAGTCTTAACCCCCAGGACCTTTGGAGCTGGGGTCTTGAATAAGTTAATTCAGTTGAATGAGGTCCCTAGGTGGGTCCTGACCCAATAGGACTGGTGTCGTAACAAGAGGAGGTGAGGACATGGACAGGCACAGGAGGAAGACTTGTGGGAAGACACAGGGAGGAGATGCCATCTGAAGCCAAGGAGAGAGGCCTCAGAGGGAACTCTCTGCCGACCCCTTGATCTCAGATTTCTAGCCTCCAGAACTGTGGGAAAATCACTTTCTGTTGTGTAAGCCACGTAGCCTATGGTACTGTTAGGGCAGCCCTGGCGAATGAAGACAACTTCTTGAAGACCGAGTCAACTTTTAACTGCCACATCATTCCCTGCCCAGGACATGGCATATTTTAAACTGTTTTTATTCTTGGGGCGTCTGGGTGGCTCAGTCCATTAAGCATCCGACTCTTGATTTTGACTCAGTTTATATCTCAGGGTTGTGAGATTGAGCCCCGAAATGGGCTCTGCACTCAGTGTGGAGTCTGCTTGAGATTCTCTCTCTCTCTCTCTGTCCCTCCCCACCCCACTCGTGCATATGCAAGCTCTCTCTAAATCAATCAATCAATAAAATATTTTTAAAAACTGTTTTATTTTTAGCCTTACAGACTTTATCCTCAATTCAAGCATCGGGCCTACTAAATGCACAGTTGTTGCTAGAAGTAAACCATGAGAAAAATATGATTATATATAAATGTATACATAAGTCCTTTGGGATAGCTGAGCTTATTATTGGACCCTGTCTCCAGCTAACATATTTTTTGGCAGAAGTTAATTGTTGTGAGATCAATGTTTTCTGTCTTTTTTAGAGTCTGGAGCAGGGGCCTGGAGTCCCAAATTCTGAGCATTGTCAGCCAATCTCCTCCTAACATAATAATTAATTTTGCCATGTAATTAATTATAACACCTCTTTTTTTTTTAAGATTTTTTAAATTTATTTGACAGAGATAGAGACAGCCAGTGAGAGAGGGAACACAAGCAGGGGGAGTGGGAGAGGAAGAAGCAGGCTCATAGCGGAGGAGCCTGACGTGGGGCTCGATCCCATAACGCCGGGATCACGCCCTGAGCCGAAGGCAGACGCTTAACCGCTGTGCCACCCAGGCGCCCCAACACCTCTTAATCATAAGAAGTTTGTAAACCAACTCATCATCTTCTAGTCATAGGTGATGGGTATCAACGGAAGCATCCTGTTTATCCTCCTGGGTTGTGTATTTCTATGATCAAAGGAGTTTTCTAGAAGGCAAGACTTCATGAGAAGGAATTGCTTTAACTGTAAGAGTTTTGGTTGCTGTGGCCGAATCAGGGGTGTATGGTTTTATCCTGTAAAGACTTTCAGAGTCCCTCAGCATGGAGGTGTCTGCAAGGGCCCAGACATGCCATCATGACTTCTGAAAATCTGGCAATGGCCTTCGGTTATTGTGGGTGGCCCAGTAATGGTCCTCCAAGGATGTCCACATCCTAATCCTGGAACCTGGGAATATTTTCCCTTACAAGGCAAAAGAGACTTTGCAGAGGTGATGAAGTTAGGGATCTTGTGATGGGATGGGAAGGTTATCATGGGTTATTTGGGTGGACCCGGTGTAATGACAAGGGTCCTCATTAATGAAAGAAAGAGGCAGGAGCATCAGAGTGCAAGGAAATGTGACTGATGGCTGCAATGTGAACAAATGTCCAAGTGATGTCATGAACCAGGGAGTGCAGGGGGCCTCTCAGAAAAGGCAAGGAACAGATTCTCCCCGTCAGCCTCCAGAAGGAACGCAGTCCTGCTGCCATCTTGATTTTATCTCCATTTTGGACTTCTGACCTTCAGAACTGTAAGATAATAAACTTGTGTTTTAGCTACTGTGGGGGTGGTAAATGGTCCCAGCATATATAGGAAACTGATACGGCTGTCCAGCGATCTGGTTACTAAGCTGTGTGTCTGACATTGCAGGACTTCTAAAACCTGAGATGTGACAGCCTCTAGGATCCCAGGCAGCCCCTCACCCCCTGCCCAACCCTCCAACAGAAGACTCTGGGAAAACCTTGCACTTTCTGTCTGTGAATGCTTCTGAAAAGCATTGGAGTAATCTGATCTAATCATCTGGTTTTTCTACTTATCTAATTTAATCAGACCAGATCACACTGGCTTATTATCTTGATCTGATTATCCAACTAAATTGATTGATTAATTTGGTAAATGAATTCATAATGACACATTAATGTTTGTCAATGCCTAAACAAATTGCTTCATCTAGAAAATATTTTTTCAGTTTCTTTTTTAATATATATATATATATATATATATATATATATATATATATATATACCCCTAAAACCTTTAGGATGAAGGGTCAGGCACAGGACCAGCAGGGGACTGACTGTGTGGTTGTCTGGTTCTTGTTTGCTGGGGAGGATTTGGGGAGAGTCATCCACACACCACATCAGCCTTTGCTGGAGTTGGGAGAAGGGAAGTGAAGACCAGCCCTGACTCACTCATAAGGCCACCACAGAAGAGACAGTTAGTGGGGAAAGGGGTATCAGGGCGATGAGCCCTGGGATCCTGGATTTCCTCTGCTTCAGTGAAGTTTTCAGCTTCTGTTTGGAGTCCACTCTTACACAGAGATGCTTCTGAACTCCATGCATAGGGATGTCAGGTGCTACCTCTACCCTGGCCTGCCCCAGCACAGGAGCACAAGTGTGTGTGTGTGTGTGTGTGTGTGTGTATGCATGCATGTGTGTGTGCACATACGTGTGTGCCTGTATGTGTGATGCGGGCGAGAGGAAGTGTGGCTTCAACTACCGATGGTGTCCACAGTGGTGACAGTCTGTACCTTTCAGTGCCTGGGGGGGCCTGGCAGGGACCTAAACGAGTACTGTGCTGGGAGGGGGACGACTGTGAGCTGGTCCCTGTCTGCCCAGGGAAGTTTATCCTATCCTCCGGCCACCAGTACGTAATCTCTGAGCAGGCACTTAGAGGTGACACATGCAACTCCCCGGCCGTGGTGCCTGGCACCGAGGAGACGGTCCGTAAATGCTGGCGATGAGGGCGGGGGTGAGGAGGGCGATAGTGAGGGCACTAAGGACGTGATGTGAAGTGTTCGCCCCCCGATTGTTCTGTTCTGCTCCCTCTTCTCTCACTTCACCTTCCAGATACTTGCTTGTCCCACTAGAAGCACCCCTAGAACATCCACTACCTTCAGGGGGAAAATCTAAACTGAAAAGTCTTTCAGCAAAAGCCTTTGAACCAGTCCAGAGCCTGGATGGTCTAAAGCAAAACCTTGCTGAGTCCTCTCGGTCGTCGATGTAAATGAAAATTCAGGAGAGGGTGGGCCCGTCCTCAGCACATCTGGCGTGGGAGTGGGTGGGCAGCTGGACGTGGACATATGGGGCCTGTGATCCTGGCTGCAAGGTGCGCGCCCCTCGGTCCCAGCCAACCACGTCAAATCCACTCAAGTGAGAGTGAGATTCGGTCTTGGACATCTTGTTTCCGCTTGGTTCACTTCCAATACAAGTGGCTTATCTGGAATAAACCCGAGTAGTGCCTGTGAGGGAACAAAGCAGCCACAGCTTGTGTGGTTTGAAGGCCAAGGATCAGGTTTCCACAGCCACCTGGACCCCAGAGCGCTATTTAAATCTCCCCAACGCACTCAGACACGCGCATCGGGAGAATGGGTCACACCCTGGGTTTGACTGAGACTCTGCAACAGAGCAGGGTACAGGCTGGAGGTCACCAGGAGCTCGAATCTCAGAAGAGTAACCAGCGTCCGTAACCCCTACTGGGGAAGACTACAGGCTGTTGAATTTCGTATTCCAGCTCTGCCTTTACTACCTGCGTGTGGTTGGGCAGGCCGCTTGACCTCCTGTGCCTTAATTTTCCCATCTGGAAAATGGGTCTAATAGTACCTACCTGGGAGGTTTGTTCAGTCAATACACTTTAAACATTCGATAAATATTAGCAAAAAGCGTTATCATCAACAACAGCAGACACCTGAATTTGCGGTCCACAATTTATACATGCTTGCTTAGGAATTTCTAGTTTCTGGGGGGAACAAACTTCATTAAGTCCGCAGGTTTTATCTGTCATGGATGCACATTGTAGGTGACACCAGGGGTGAGCAGGCACAGCCACTGATCTTATTTTTTAATGCCAAACCTGAAAGTGTAGAGCTGGCATCTGGGAGGGGCCTCTCGCAACTTCTGGAAACAAGCGTCCATCCTTCTCTGAACTGGCTTCACACATATACACGCGAATCCCTCCTGGGGATTACGCATTTGTCTCTCAATTTGACCCGAGGCCCAGGAGTCCAGGGGCTGCGTTTTCCACTCCCTTTTGATCTGGCACAATGCCCAGTGCCGGGCGCTGCCGTACCCACTGCATGAATTCACATTGCAAAGAAGTGTTAGCTGGGGCACCTGGGTGGCTCAGTCGGTTAAGCGTCTGCCTTCCGTTCAGGTCATGATCCCAGGGTCCTGGGATTGAGCCCCATGTCGGGCTCCCTGCTTTCCTTCTCCCTCTGCCTGCTGCTCCCCCGCTTGTGCGCTCTCTCTGTCAAATAAATAAATTAAATTAAAAAGAAAAATGCTAGCTTGGTCAGGATTTAGGCTCCTACTCTTTTTTATTCCTATCTACCCAAGACATATTTGCCTAGCCTAGTCTTTAAAATGATGGACTGTCCACAAAATCTCTACCTGATAGTTATATGTCCTTCAGGGCATATGGCTTCTGCCCTTCTGTGGACATAGGCAGAGTTCCTCGGACAGAGATCACAGAGCTACAGAGACGTGGGGTCACCACGCCTGGTTGCCACACTTAGGTTACATCTGCACATTTTCATAGAAGATCTACAGAGCTCTGACAGGGTGAGGTTTTATTACATTTCATGGGAAGTGATTACAGAAGACAAATTATAGATACAGATATAGAGGAAATTAGTTATATAGAAATGTAAGTAATTTGTATTCAGTAATTATAATAGTTTACTAAGCATTTTCTATGAGTTAAGTATGTTCTAAGCATTTACACATATTAACCCGTTTTATAGGTAAGGAAACTGAGGCCCAGAGAAACCCGGTAGCTTGCTCAAGATTGCACAGCCATAGAGATGAAGGCCAGCATCAACTATGACCGGATGGATTCTAAGAGGATGTACTTGGAACCACAATCTAAACCGTGGAAGCAAGAGAACAACAAATGGCTGTATTAGTGATTGATTGCTGTGTAACAAAATCCTCCAAAACGTAGTGGCTGGAAAGAGCAGACGTTCATCAGCCCCCAGTTTCTGTGGGGCAGGACTCCAGCTGGGGCTTAGCTGGGTCCTTGGGCTCAGGCCTCCCAGGACGTTGCAGTGAGGTTGTAGTGGGGGCTCCCCCGGGCCCAGAGTGTGTGCGCTTCCAGGCTCCTCTCTGGGCCCCGACAGGCCTCAGTCCCTTGCCCCGTGGCCTCTCCATCGGTCCCCCGTGTGTCCTCACAGTGGGGCCCTTAGTGCTCCCAGCCACAAAGAGCAGAACACGATTTTTAGTCCTCATTTCAGGACGGACATGCCACCATTTCTTTTGTATTCCAGGCTTTAGAAGCAATCCACAGGCGCAGGCCACATTGAAGGGGAAAGACAGCACAGGGGCAGGGGCACCAGGAGGCAGGGCTGACTGTTGGCCCCCACAGCCTTTGGAGACTGGACAAATCACTCTGAGCGGTACCGGCCAACTTCAGATCCAAATGGTCAGGGATAATGGATAATGCAGGGTTTTTTTTCCCTTCTTCTTTGAAAGAGGTAAAACCATCTGACATTTCTATATTTCTTAAAACCCAGAAAAGGAATTCCACATTTCTGCGCTTCCTGAAATGCGCCCACTGCATGCGAAAATTGGCCCCCGACCGTAGTGTGGGGCTTGTCCTTCTGGGACCTGAGGAAGTCACTGAGCACGAGATCACCTCCATGCCCACAACTGCCCCATCATCATCCCATCTTTTCTGGTAGCCGCTATCCCTTTCTATTGGGTAACACCTCACGTCCCTGCATGTCGTTGTGTACCATTGAAACTAGGTCAACCTGTTCTTTCATTAAGTTCTCCCCAAATATAGCACTGTCCATTCCAGAACGGTGTGCGGGGGCCTGGTCGGTCACTGAGAAAAGCCTGAGGAGCCTTAGGGGTTGCCATGGCAACCGCCAGATAAGAAGGAAGCTGAGGACGCGCAGGTTAAATTAGCTGTCTCCTGTCACCCGGGGCTGCCGGGGACGGGGACGGGGGGGGGGGGGGGGGGGACCGCTGCTGCGGGGCGGGAGCCAGACGGGGATGCTGGGTGCATACAGAGCGGCAGCCCCAGCCTGGAGACAGCTCGCTCGCAGGGCCCCGAGCCGCCCTACCCGGGGAGGGGGGAGCTTCGGTGCTGAGAGCCACCCCCACCTCGGTCTCCCGGTCCAGCATCCCCCGATCTGCACGTGCCATGAACTGAGCATCTCACATAAAGGACTTCGGACCAGGAGGAACAGACTGGGCTGCATGGGCGGCCTGGACTGCCCGGAACAGGGCTCGCGGGTGCCCGGGCAGCCCATGGCCCCGTAGGAGGGGCGCCCACTGCCCCACCGGGAAGACAGGATTCCGCAGGGGCCCCAGGATTCTGCTTCTCCACGGGGCCCGTTTTCCCTCTCCCTCTCTTTCCCTTTATTTTTAACGCAGCCTAAATAATTTTTCTTTTCTTACAAGATGCTCGTTGCCATCTGCTGACCAGACTCCGTCACTGCAAATAAAACTGCGAACCTGAGGGGGTGGGGGGCAGCGGGCTGGGGAGACCGCGGGCGAATGCTCCCGAATTAATTCAGACTAAGATAGACGGCTCTATTTCAGTGTGATTATTGCGGTATTAGGATCGGAAACCGTCAGCACGGTGTGGTTTGATAGGAGAATATAAAAATAGAAAAGGAGGACCCAGATGCTGAATCTTTGAGCTGATTACAAAAGGATGTCCATCCTTTTGCCTCCTCACGTACATAAACAAAGGGCAAATATCACAAATTCCTAATACTTATTTATTAAAAAAATTAGTTGACAATATCATCACTTAATGGTTTAAGAAGGCAATGACAAATGTAGACGTAATGATGGAAAATGAAGGGAATAAACCTGCGAGTTGTCAGGCCTGATCCGAGCAGAGTCTTGGTGTGGGGTTAGGGAGGAGAGCGGTGGGAGGGCAGACCTCCCCCAACCTGTTCAAATAGAGGTCCACACACCCTCTGTCCAGTATTTAAAATGATAAATAAAGCAGCAAGCTGTTATATAAAACATCCTATCCTCCTTCCTCAGGAAATTTAGCTTCAAGTGAAATGGCATGTCAGGTTGGATTTCAGAACTCAGAGTCCTCCACATTGAGCGGCAGAATGCCAGCCCTCCAGCAGGACCAGCCTCTATGCCCCCCGCTTTCCACCCAGCCCCTTCTTTCCTCCCACCCGGCTCCCTCCCAGGTGGGGACTTGGCTGCAATGTGCGCATATCCCAGCCTCACATCACAGTTCTATCTGAGGGCCCCCGCCTCAGGCTGTGGGGTGTGCACACTGAAGCCCACTTGGCCCTCCAGAGCATGGCCCCCAGGAGGAAGCAGGCAGGGATGCTGCAGCCTACTGGAGACTGTTGGAATAGGTCATTCCAGGGTCCCTGGTACCAGAATGTGTGGTCTAGAAGGGGGTGCCTAGGTTCCGGGAGCCATGGCCTTTTGTGTGATCACACCTCCTTGTCCAGGGGTGAGAAGCCTGGCTAAGGGGGGGGCAGAGCAGTTGTCAAGTAGGAGCTGGGGGCAAGGGTTCCTCTTACCCACATTTCCGGCACTGCCAATGTGACAGGAGGTAAAGAGGCAGGAAGGCATGGCTAGGAACCTGGGGGTGGGAATGTCCTCTGCTGTTCCCCCCACCTACTCTCTATCCCTCCTTTCCTCGACCCTGTTCAAATTGCATGCATTATTCAAAAATTATTCATGCCAAAACACCTTTACAGTCTCCCAATACCATAGCATCCAAACTCTGCTGCCTGGCACTCTAGATTGGTGTCATTTGTCCCTTGGCCACTTTCCTGAAGAGGCACCAAGGGTGGATGTCATTTAAAATCAGCACAATTAATTGGGCATTTATGCTTGCTATTTTACAGGAATTTATCACGCCAGGGTGTTGCAATTTCATTTTTCTATTTTTATTTTTTTTAGATTTGAATGTTCCTTGTTCCAGATTTTATTTTTATTGAGGGAAAATGGGTATATAACATTATATAAGTTGTAGGTATACAGCATTATAATTTGACTCTATATACTACAAGTCATCACCACCCAAAATCTAGTTAACATTTGTCCATACAATTGACCCCCTTCACCCATTTTGCCCACACCCATCTCCTTCCCTTCTGGGAACCATCGACCTGTTCTTTGTATCTATGAGCTTGTTTTGCATTGTTTTTTTGTTAGTTTGTTTTGGGTTTTGAGATTCCACATGTGAATGAAATCATATGGTATTTATCTTTTCCAGTCTGACTTGTTTCTCATGGCACAATATCCTCAAGGTCCTCCACGTCGTTGCCAATGGCAAGATTTCATTCTTCTTTATGGCTGAGTAATATTCCATTATATATATATATATATATATATATACATATACATACATACACATATATATACATATACATACATACATATATATATACATATACATACATACATATATATATACATATACATACATATATATATACATATACATACATACATATATATATATATATATATCATGAACATATCATATCCTCTTTATCCATTCATCCATCAATGGACACTTAGATTTGTTTCCATATATATCATGTAAATATTGATGCAATGAATGTAGGGGTGCATAAATATTTTTGAATTAGTGTTTTTGTATTCTTTGGATCCCAGAACTGGAATAGCCGGATCACAGGGTAACTTGAGGAACCTCCATACTGTTTTCCACAGTGGCTGCACCAGTTTGCTTTCCCACCAACAGTGCAGGAGCGTTTCTCTTTTCGCCACATGCTCATTGACGCTGTTATTTCCTGTCTTTTTGATGGCAGCCATTCTAACCTTTGTGAGGTGATAGCCCATTGTGGTTTTGATTTGCGTTTCCTAATCATTAGTGATGTGGAACATCTTTTAATGTGCCCATTGGCCATTGAAGATATTGTAATTTTAAAAAATTTTCAACAGAGACCATTTTTAAAGTGATCTACATGATCTAATTCTGCATTGTCTTTCTGACGTCATTCCCTCCTCCGCTCCCTTTGGTTTCTGAGAGGGCAATGGCGCTGCAGCCTCGTGTGCGCAAACAGACCTCCCTCTGGTGCACAGGCACACTGATCACGGACACTGCCAGGCTGCATGGCTGTTGGCAGAACTTGTACATCTTTCTTGTGTGAGTCCGCCAGGCCTGACATAACAAAATACCCCAGATCAGCTGGCTTACACAATGGAAATTTATTCTCTCACAGTTCTAGAAGCTGGAAGTCCAAGATCAAGGTGTCACTAGGTTTGGTTTCTCCTGATGCCTCCCTTCTTGGCTTGCAGATGGCCATCTTCTCCTGGTGTCCTCAGGTGGCCTTGGCTCTTCTAGGTGTCTTCTCTGCATGTCCTGATCACCTTTTCTTGTAAGGACACCAGTCAGACTGTATCAAGGCCCATGCTAATGACCTCATTTTAATATAATTACCTCTTCAAAGACCCCACGTCCAAATACAGTTATATCCTGAGGTCCTAGGAGTTAGGACTTCAACACATAGACTGGGGAGGAACAGAGCTCACCCCATAGCACCTCCCGACCCAGGGAAAAGGTTTAGAATAGCGTCAGCAGTGAAAGTCAGGAGTGCTCATGAAAAATGTCCTGAACTGAAGAAAAGAAGGACTGGACACGCACAAGGGACAGCCTCACCTCACCTCCCTCATTCTGAGCTCCTGGTCCTTACACTACTTATTTCTGTGTAGCCACACAAAGAAGGGAGTTCGGAAGCCCATGGGCGAAGATTGGCCAAAGAAAGAGATTCTGTGGCTCATCCTCTGGCACCTCCAAACGGAATGAACACATATTCCTGTTTCTTGGTGACTCTCTTCGCGGTTGAGCACCCTCTTGAAGGGGCTCACTTTCCTGGGCCTCTGGAAAACCATTCTAGCAGGTTGGGCACTCTTCCTCATCACAAACCTCACCGGCTCCTTCTTTGGCCACCTCGAGTCCATTTTTAGTGCAAGGTTCCATCCTTCGGCATCGTTCTTGTAACTCTATATACACTCCCTGGGTCTCCCCTGTCCCATGGCTTCAATGACACCTTTGATGCAAATGATTCCTGGTCTAGGTCCCTAGTCTGGACGTGTCTACTGCACAGCTTCCACGTGGATGAGACAGGCTTCACACGCAGTGTGTCCAACGCCAATTAATCAGCTTCCTCCCCAAATCTGCTCCTTGCTGTATCTCCTATCACCAGTACAGCCAGAAAGCTCTGAGCCAGATTAGATTTCTCCCCCTGAGTCCCACCGTCGAACATGCCACAGACTGTTCTCTTTCTGTTTGATGTGTATATTAATCCATTCCACTCTTCCTCTCCACGTCTATGCTCTAGCCTCTGACCTCATTGGCCAGATGACTGCACTTTCTGCTTGCTTCCTCTCTGTTCACTTGCACCCTGTTCCTTTTCATAGATTTAAAGAACATTAAAAATACAAGAATTAACCATTTTGACTAGTGGTCGCATTTGATTTAATTCTTAGTAAGTCATTAAATGAATTCAACCTAGTACCATTAAGAAATATTCCATTTTCCCAAATTATTCCATTACCTTTTGAAGCAACTACTATGTTGAATTTGATTATAACCTTCAAATTGATTCTTATTACAGTTACATGTACATAACCGTATCCAGAACAAGCAACATGTACTGTGTTGTTTTAAATTTATAGAAATGGTATTATGTATATCTTAAATGAGATTTTTAAACTTGTCATTATAATCAGAATCTACCCTGTCAATATATACCTGTGTGATGTGAGTGATGTATCTGTGTGTGTATATACAGATTTGTAAGTCTATCATCTATCTATCTAGACAACTTGTTCCCTCTTCTAACTTCAGAATCCTGATCCAATACAGAAATATATCACAATTAATCATTTATTCCTTTGTTAACTATTATTTACATTGTTTTCCAGCGAGCATTGTTTTATCTGTTTCCTTGTGCACACACCCAACATTTTTCATTGGGTGTATACTTGGAACTATATTCGTTGGGTCATTTTAAGGCTTAAGAAAGTGGATTTTTTTGTAAGAACACATGGGGTCTGAAATTGGAACAGAGTGGTGGGGTGACAATACCATGTCCCACCCCGGTCCTGTGTCCCCCGCGGGCTTGGGTCTCCCTGTGGCATCACTACACCTCTCTGCCCATCCCCTTCTCTGCCTGTGGGCTCCCTCGGTGTGTGTGCATTTCTCCTTCCTCGAACCTGTGGCTCTCCCTGAGTTATGGCTCATCACTGCCCGGCCTCCATCTCATGGCACCTTCAAAGCTTCTGACCCCTCTGCTGATTCTCTCTCTCTCTCTGTATTTATCATGCCCAACACTCTAGAACCACCATCTGGTTGGCCTTCCTGAACTAGGCTGTATGGAAGGGTGCTGACTTCCGGTGGCTGCTGGGCAAGGGGGAGGGGCTGGGGGCCTGGCTCTGGGATACCAATCTTTGCAACATCAGGGCTATGGGTGAGGAGGCCGCTTCCATCAGGGGGCGGGGTGAGTGTTGCAAACATTCTGAGGTTTCTTCCCTCAAAGCTCAGCTAAAGCATCTCTTCCTCCAGGAAGCCTTCCTGACCTCCCTGTCTGATTTAGATGAACTTCTTTTTTCTTTCATGGCCCCAATACATTCCTCTATGATAGTGCTAATGAGTTTGCTCTTATTTCGGATAGATGTTTAGTTACCTTGACCGCAAGAACCTCGTCTCCTTTTGCTCTGGCCAGTGCTCTGCACAGCACCTGTCGCGCGTCAGATAATAAATGCATGGCGCTGAGTGCCTCAAAAATGCCCTGGGGACTGGAAAAGTCAGAGAATGCTTCATACGTGAATTGGAGCGTGAGCTCAGCCCAACATTCAGCCTCATGACCTTGGACATTTTCAACATTGTAACTGATTTCTCTCCCATCATTTCATCCCGTAATTCAAGCAAACTGGTCTTAATCCCATCACAACCCAAGCACACCTTTCTCCGTCCAACGCTTTCCTCAGCTCTTGGCTTCATCGCCCCCACACCAACAAGTCCACATCTATAATTTCCAAACTTTCCCGGTTGTCCAGATCTATCCCATTTCTATCCAAGAGCGAGAGCCCTCAAGGCCAAGTGAAAAACGAAACATCAAGAAAAAAAAAAAAAGGTCAAAGAGTTCCTGAAGCCAGGCTAGTGAACGAAGTGAGTCAGAGGGAAGGAGGAGGTGGTGGGAGGGTAGAGTCTGCAGCTGAGACTGGAGGGATGGTGGCTGAGGTGACACCCTGCGGGGTGTGATGGACAGAAGCCGCTAGGTGGGCGACAGGTCACTGGGGGAGGGGAGGGATGGGGACGGAGAGGCTAGGGCATCTGGGGACACTAACTCACCAAGAATGCCAATGAGTATGGCATCGAAGAGAGGCTAGGGAAAGAGCTGCGCTCGTTAAGCAGCGAGGGGAGGGCAGCTCAGGGCTCTGTAAAGGGCTGCTCCAAAGACGGGCGGCAGCGGTGGTCTGAGGACAAGCGCATCTCAGAAGGGCAAGGGCAAAGGGGCTGGAGTTGCTTTGGGCGCCTAGAGGGTGCTTGCTTCCCCCCCACCTGCACGGCTGATGGGAGGAGCCAGCAGCTGCCCGCTGAGAGGGCTGCAGGAGGCGGTGGCCCCGAGAACCAACAGTCAAGGGAACTTTCAGAGAAGCAGCAGAGGATACAGGGATGGGGCCTCAGACTGAGCGTGATCCCAAAGCTAAAGCTGATCAAAAAGGGGATCAAAAGCTAAAGCTGATGAAACGTGACGTCAGGAGAGCAGCTTTGCAAAGGCCCGTGGTGGGGGGAGACCGACCCCACGGTCAAGAGGACCATGAGATGCCACCAAGAGTTGGGATCCTGTTGTTGGTGTAGTAAATTAAGGATATTGCAGATCATGACTTCCCGAGTGAAGACAGACAAGCCACTCACACAGAGCCCACAGGTAGCTCCGTCAGCATGCAAGCTCCGACTTTGGGGAAGTAAAAGTCCTGGGGGTCATTTGACTGAAGGCGCAGTTTCAATATACCCACACATAGGAAGTAAAGTCATAAGATTTGTTACTTGAGATCCTGGCAGGGACGGGGCCACTGAAGGGCAGTCCCCTCCATCCCAGGTGCGGAGCAGGGGACCGAGGGCGGTGTGGCTGTCACTCATGACTTAGAAGGGGCTGGGATGGAGGTCGCTGGCTTTTCAAGGGCTCGACTCTAAGTGGCTATTTTAACAGGTGGCCCTGGAGAAGCAAACTTGCGGCAGGGATCCTAAGCTCGGGACCTTCTCTAAGCGGCCAGGCTGGCTGTAGAGGGATGTCCTACTGCAAAATGCCCACCAGCAGCTCAAACCAGCTGTCTTCTCCTGCACTAGGAGGTCTGCAGACAGGCAGCGGAGGTGAAGCTCGAGGGGTGGGCCCAGGAACCGAAGTCTTCACAGGGACATGTGGAGTTCAGGGGCCTCTGCTCATGGCTGCCAGTGGCTAGGTGGGAGCAGGGGAGTCTCCATGCCCTGGGTAAGGTCACCAGGGCTGAGAGAGGTTTGCACCCGAGAACCAGGAGCTGGTGGTAGGTGCCCATTCCATGATCGTGGCCGTGGCCGGCTTTCCTTCTTTCTCTCTCCCCTCTTAACCATCTCCGTGCCTGGTGCCAGCCTTTGCTCTAGGCTGGAGGTTCCCACAAGGATCCCTGGTGTTGCTGGGCACCTGGAGATGGAGTTCCCGAGACCACAGGTCAGGTCGGCCAGAGGATTGCTCCGCTCCGCTCCAGCCAGCACCATGTTCGCTCTTCGCGAGGGCCACTAAGACCCTGGGACTCCCTCCCACCCACTCCTCTGCTCAGCTCGATTGTATTTTCACTGGTGTCTGTATAGTGTACCTGCCTTTCAAAACTGCACAAAAAATTGCCCACCACTTTTGCTCCTCTTCCCAAGAAAAAAAAAAGTCTCTTTTGGTTACCGTTAAAAAAAAAAAAAAAGCAAAAACTATAAAGGACACATTATTTTCCTATAATTATTGTACAACCTATTAACCACAATTAGAATTTAAATTTCCTCTAAGTGACTAAAATTCTACTGTAACCTAGGGAAAATTCCGCTTTAACAAGGTAGCAAACTCTAATAGAAAAATAGCCAGTGTTAGGGGGCGCCTGGGTGGCACAGTGGTTAAGCGCCTGCCTTCGGCTCAGGGCGTGATCCCGGCGTTATGGAATCGAGCCCCATATCAGGCTCTTCTGCTATGAGCCTGCTTCTTCCTCTCCCACTCCCCCTGCTTGTGTTCCCTCTCTTGCTGGCTGTCTCTCTCTCTGTCAAATAAATAAATAAAATCTTTAAAAAAAAAAAAAGAAAAAGAAAAATAGCCAGTTTTAGAACAGCCTTTGTTTTTTTACACAGGTCACAAGTCAGACATTTAGATGCATTAAGACCTGAATAGTTTTGTATATTTTCTTCCACGTGTGGCTCAGTCAGCTAATGGGCACGGCGTTGTTGGGAGGCAGGGCTGTGTCCTCCGACCAAGTCTGCTGCGCTGCTAGACCCCAGGCCCAGGGCTCTGGCCTCACTCCCTCCCCACCCCTCGCCCTAGAAAACTCTCTGGAAGCTTGCCGTGATTCAGGACAGAGCCCCGTCATCCTGGCAACATTCCAGGGATCTAGTCTAGGGTCATAGTGGAAGCAGGACACGGACTGGATGCAGAAGTTGTCCGGGGAAGTCAGGTTCCAGCGGTTGGTATCGGAGGTCACAAATCCGACAGCTCCCTTCCCTGATATACGCAGTGGGCCGCTGGGAATAGAGGCAGAACGTGGCTCTGTTTTAGGTCAATGCCAAGGGGGCTGGCGCTGTCCTCCCTGATACTCGGGCTGCAGGTGGTTCCACCAGTGAGCGCTCCTATATCCGGTCCCCTGCGTTATATGGCTCCCTGGTAAACGGCTGTGTCCAAGATTAAACTCATAAAAGAGTCAAATTTCTTAGTGAGGAGTAATCCAAAGCCTCCTCAGACACTGCCTCTAGGAGAGCTGATCTCAGGGGCTGAAAGATCACATTGTGCAGTGAGACAGGACATGCTGGGACCTCATGGGGATGAGCAGGGCTGGGCCTCTGGGGAGAGGCTCGGGGCTTGGGGGGGAGCGCCATCTGGTGGTTGATGGTTGGACCTGACCGTGCGAGGGGCTGTTACAGAAGGTTGTGGAGAACTCATGGGCCATCTGGGCATGCGGAACGGCATCCTTCTTCCCTGCCACTTTGCCATTTGTGTGATGGCCCGTTATTTCAGAGGATTCTGCGTGCTGTCCTCCCTACTTTTCCTTCTGGACAGTCTTGCCCTTGCGACAGAGGTGTTGGCTTTTCCCTCCATCATACTCTTCAGATGTGGGTCCTGTCGCCCCTGCTCATTCTCAGAAATCTTCTTTTTCTCCAAAGTGGCCATAGAAACGTGGACTTCAGACACTGTGGCTAAACCATTTTCACGAGTGAACCTGTGGATGGGACTCTTCTCCTCACTCAGGGGCATCTCCAGGCTCATCCATGGAGAAATCTAGGAAAGACCACAGGGCCACTGTGAGCTGGCCAAAATGTCACGTCCATCTGGGGTCCAGGGCATACCCATACTGGCATTGTCAAACAGCTCATGGATGACAACCGGAGGTCCCTTTACAATGTGATCCAGCAAGAGAGTGCGCTGTCCTTGCTGCCAACTGCCTTTGGCCAGAGGGGCAAAGGTGTTTTGGGGAGCCCCCATTCTGCAACTTCCTTTGAAGATTTGTGGGGTGAATTACACCCTGACACTGTTTTCTGTCCCCCACAGAGTTCACGTTGGCTTTATAGTGACCTCCCTGGATGACAGGAGCAATCACTGTGGTGTGAGCAGGTTGATTTAATTGCTGCCTGACAGACCACACCCAAACTTAGTGGCATAAATCAACAACAATATATAGCTTCTCACGATTTTTCAGGTTGACTAAGTAGCTCTTCTGTTTCACAGGACGTTGGCTGGAGCCTGGGATAACTGGAAGGTCCCAAATGTCCGACTCCCTTTCATTCCCGTCAGACCTCACGCGTGGGAACTCAAAAGCTGTAACTAGAGGAGCTTATAACGTTTTTGGGGGGTTGGTGATGAAGGGGATGGTAGGACCCAGAGATTACAGGGAATACTATTTCTTTTCAAAGATTTTATTTATTTATTTGTACAGAGAGAGAGGAAGAGAGCACAAGGAGGGGGAGCATAGGCAGAGGGAGAAGCCAGCTCCCCACTGAGCAGGGAGCCCGATGCAGGACTCGATCCCAGGACCCTGGGATTATGACGTAAACTGAAGGCAGACGCTTAACCAACTGAGCTGCTCAAGCGTCCCGGGAATACCATTTTAAAGAAATTAGTCAATATCTCAAACTAAGGAAATCTTATTCATGCTTACTTTAACACTGCAAGGACTTTGCACAATATCTTGTTTTGTTGAGGGGCAGAGTTTTGGAACTCGATGCAACTTTCCAATCTGTGTTTCTGTAATTACATCTGTCATTTTAACTTATCACGATGTGACTAGAGGGTTTTCACTAAAATAATTAATTCTGAAATCTGCTAATGCAGGTTAAACGAAACACATTTTAAAAATAACGTAGATCATATTCTTATTAAGGCATTTTGTGTATCTAGTAGGCAGAATGAAGATCTCCCCCGTCTCAAAACAAAAGTCCATGTCCTAATCCCCAGAACTTGTGAATTTGTCACCTCACATGGCAGAATGGGCTGTGCAGATGTGATTAAGGTTAAGGACCTTGTGATGGGGAGATTATTCTGGATTAACCTGGATGGGCCCAGTGTAACTTAATGAGTCCTCAGAAGAGGAGAACCTTTCCCAGCTGTGATCAGAGAAAAAGGCATGGTCACAGAAAATGGGGTCAGAGAGAGGCTACATTTCTGGCTTTCCAGGTGGAGGAAGGGGCCACAGTCCACGGAATGCAGGAAGCCTCTGGAAGCTGGAAAAGACAAGGAAACAGATTCATTCATAGAGCCTCTGACACGTTGATTTTAACCCAACGAGCCTGGTATCAGACGGCCTGCAGGACCGTTAGAGAATACATTTCTGTTCTTTAAAGCCACCAAGTTTGTGCAAACTTCTATCAGTTTATTATTGTTAATAGTGATTATTTCTGTGGGGTGGCTTTTATTTCAAACCTTTTTTTTTTGGTACTTTGAAGCACTGCGGAGAATTTTTAAGAGGAGTGTGCACAATTTTTTCAAACCATTGAGGGAGATTATGATCAGGGAGAGGAAGAAAGAAAGAAGAAAAAGGGGAGGCAAAAGAAGAGAAGAGGGAAATAGAAGATTCTGGGACATGTTTCCGTTCAGATTTCATAACCTGCTGGGCACCGAGCAGCCAAACAAATCCAGCCTCAGAGTGGCTGAACGCGGGTGGGCGGGGGGCTCTTCCACAGTCCATCCATGTGCGTGTGTTTGCAGCCGCCACACGATCCCTCAGACTCTGCCCCACTCAAGGGGAAGCTTGGCATGGGGGAGTTTCTGTGTTTTTGGCTTAAAAATGTCTGCACTGAGTTGAAAAAATTTGGTGTGATGGTATGAGGCTTCGCTCAGTAACCTCTGATGTGTGTTTTCTGGAGCTCTTCATGTCCCTTATATCACAATTTCCCTCCCTGACTTATTTCTTTTGTGCCGCCCCCCAGTTTTATTGAGAAATAATTGACATACGTCACTGCATATGTTTAAGACATAAAGCATGACGGTTTGGTTTACATATATTGTGAAATGACTACCACAATAGGTTCAGCCGGGGCGTCTGGGTGGCTCAGTTGGTGAAGTGTCTGACTCTTGATTTCAGGTCAGGTCATGATCTCAGGGTTGTGGGGTCGAGCCCCGATTTGGCTCCATGCTAGGTGTGGAGCCTGATTGGGATTCTCTCTCTCCCTCTCTTTCTGTCCCTCTCCACCCCCAACATGCTCTCTCTCTCTCTCAACAAAACAAAACAAAACAAAACAAAACAAAACAAAACAAAACTTAAAATAGGTTCAGCCAACATCCATCATTTCATATAGACAATAAAAGCAAGAAAAAAGAAAAAATATTCTCCTTGTGACGAGAACTCTTCGGATTTACCCTCCTCACAACTTCCCTGTATCTCACCAAGCAGTGTGAGCTACAGTCTTCGTGTTGCATGTTATGTATCTTATAACTGGAAGCCCGTCCCTTTTGGTTTCTGATAAGGAGGAAAATGCTTTGTGGCTTTTGCGTGACTTCTCCTAAGCAGGGGGATCTCGCCACCGGCTTTCTTGGCATTCATCTGCATTCTCTCCAGAGAAACCTCAGGGAAGCCTTTTAAACACTTCTTGTCACATCTCTCTGTGGCTCAGAGCCTCCTGTGGCTTTTCCGTTTTGCTCAGAATAAAACTCAAAGTCCGTCCTGCTGCTTACAAAGCCGGTCCTTACGAAGCTGGTCCCTACCCTCTCCTTGATTCTATGTCCATTACCCTCCTCCCTGCCTCCGCTCCTCCAACCCCCCGCCCCCCCCGCCGCGCCTCCCCCATGCCCCTCCCTCCCTTGAAGACCACGCCCACTTCAAGGCCTCCACACCTGGTTTCATCACTACGGCAATGTTCTTGCTCCTCGTGACTTCACGTGTCTCCTAAATGCCCATTTTCAGAAAGACTTCCGATTAGTCTGCATGGCCCTCCCAACTGTCACGTGCTCTCTCCTGTAACTTGACTTTTCTTTAAAGAACTTGGTTCCCACTGTAAATCTATCAGTTTATCCATGTATTTGTTTATTAATTGTCTCTATCCACTAGAACGTAAGCTCCATGAGATCACGGACTTCCGTTTCTTTTTTTTTTTTTTAACTCCTGTATCTATGAATGACAATAAAATTTAATAATAACCCAGTTAAAGAGATCAATGTATTCTTCAGTGTCTATAGAAAATAGCGTTTCTAAACACAGGGACCAGAGGATGCCTGCTTTAGAATAACTTAAGGGTCCTATTCAGAATGTGTATTTCCGGGCAGAGTCACTGAGTCTGAAAGCCCAGGGCAGGGCTGTGACATCTGCATTTATAGCAAAGTCCTCAAATGATACTCTGACCAAAGCTTGGAATCCACTGGTTTGCTCCATCCTATGAAAGAATGGATGTAACAGAGAGTGGGTACAACGCAAATGATTGAGCTCCTTTTACGAGTTGACTGCCTCTTTTTGAGGGAGAGAAAATATACAACATAACGTTAAAAAAAAATCACTAGAACCAAATAATATCATGCCAACTGAATGCATCCTTCGTTACTGATACTATGATTATGGTCAGCCCTTTAAAAATATTTCAGGAGGTTCCAAGTCCCCTGGGCTTACACAACCAGTGTTATAATTGAGGAATAAGGCCCCCGATCATTTCCCAGACTCTCAAATGTAGATGATTTAAGACGCATCCATGGCAGCAGAAACCACTCTCGTTCTGAGTCAATAGCACTAAAACTAATGGCAACTTCCTTTCCTTCGGAGAAGAATTCAGTCTCTTCAGGTCTCTCCTATTTAACTTGATGTGGGATTTTATCTTTCAGACATGGAAGCCTTTGGAAGTCATTGCACAGGCCTAACAAAACACAGCCCACACTCTCGAGTGGAGCCTGGTGGGAGGGAACTCTCCTTAGAGGGGTCTGGGATGTAGGCCTGATCAGGTTTTCAAGTCCCCCACATTTGTGGGTAATGAATAATTATTTCTTCCGTCTTCATTCAAAATATTGACTGAGACTGTATCAGGTTATGATTACAACAATAAGCATTATCATCATGACTGCTAACTTTTGTGAGCATTTACCATGTGTCTGGTTCGGTTCTAGACCCTCATCCATGTGAACTCATGGCATCAACACGGCAACCCGCCGAGGCAGGCAGAGTTATTATTATCCCCAGTTTATTTATTCTTAACAAGTTTTTAAAATTTATTTGAGAGAGAGTAGGAGCTAGAGAGAAAAAGCCCACGCAAAGGGAGAGGGAGAGAGAAAAGCAGACTCCTCACTGAGCAGAGAGCCCCACATGGGGTTCGATCCTCCAACCCTGGGATCATGACCTGAGCGGAAGGCAGACGCTTAACTGAATGAGCCACCCAGGTGCCCCTTATTGTCCCCAGTTTATAGATGAAGGAAACAAAGCACAGAGAGCTACTACATAGATGCTGAGGGAATACAATTAAAGAAGGCACTTACCTAATAGAAAAAAAACCCCATAAATTCCATAGAAGATAATTTCAGGTTACGATGGGGACGGGGGTGTAAAGGTTTGTAGCAGGGGAACTGCAACAGGGACGAGCATCTGAGGTTGACATTAAATATCTGAAAGGAATCACAGACTCCAAGACGGTGTCTGGGAAGGAATGAGCAAGGGAGATGGGAGGGCGAAGGCCTTCCTGGCGGAAAAACCCTCAACATTTTAGCCACGCGAGGAATGGCATCTGGGCCCACGTGTGGGAGGCACGTATGCTTCATCATGGCTCAGGGTTTCTAGGGTGTCCCACTTTGCTGGACTCGAGGCCTCGCCCTGAACCCTGAATTCATCTCTTCACCAGGCAGCCCCACTGGCGGCTTCTAATGCGGGGTCGCCAGGGCGCTGACCACCACGCACGGGCTTACGATCTTCGTAAAAGTTTTTTAAAGCATGCAACCAATTACGGCAACCAAGTCCCAGGATGAACCCCATCAGGACTTAAGAATCTTGATGTAGGAGCGTTTTCATCGTCTGGTCCGTGAGTGGCCCTTGCTGGTCACTGCCCTCTCCCAGAGGCACTCTGGATAACATCAGGGAAAGCTCTGACGTCTTCTCCGGGCACCTCTCTTGGGCCCAAAGCCGCAGTAATAAAGGGCACAGTAGGGACACCCACCCTCTGCTCAGCCCGGGAGCGGGGGCCGGGCATGTGCTCTGCGTGCTGGGGACGGACAGGCCTTGCTGCGTGCGGCAGGGCTGCTGTCCAAACGCCGTCCACTCTGGCACTATTTTCATCCACCTTCAAGATGAAGAACCCTTTTCTTGCTGCTGCTTTTCTCTCTTCATTTCATCTTGCATTTGAATCAAAGCAACGCCGGATCTTACGGGAACCAGCTCAAGGTGCTGTGGTGTCCTTTGTGTCCTGGATAGAAATTCACCTGGGGCTGATTTAAATAATCTTCCATGTTAGACCCTCACAGAAGAATATCAGGAATATCGAGTGTGAGGAGGAATTTTGTCCTTTTATCATAAAGAACATCTTCTTTAACTTTGTGAGGAAGACTTTTGCCCGGAACTAAAATAATAGGGTTCTACACCGGATGAAGCAAAGATGGAGTTGGGGGGTTGGGGGTGGGGCTACGGGGTGGAAAAATGTATGCATGGGGAAAGGAAAAGGGTTGAATAAAATATTATGGATAAAGTCGGGCCCCCTTCTTAAGGCTGAGGGAAGAAAGACTTTTGCAAGTCTGCGTTTACTTGAGTCGGGTGCCAAGATCTTGGACGCGCAGGAAAGGGGTCTTTGTGGGGTGTTTTCCACCTCCTTAACCCTGTTCACACATGGCCATTCTCCCGGGGATAATTTCTTCTGCAGTCTATCAAAGTCAGAGATGAACTATGTAGAGTCTGGAGAGAAAACCTGGTTACCATAACATTTCAGCTTCTTCGTTTAAATGACTTTCATCCCCTCCTCCCACAATTCCGGTCCCACAGGGCATTTGCCCAACTACACAGCGTATGGTTCCTAATCCTTCTTATCCCCCACGTAGGTTGTAGGCATGTGGATGGAAATATGGTTTTTCTTGGAGAACAAAATAAGGGTGTGTGCACATGCAAAAATCCAGTTCAACCGTGTGTAAACAAAGTCACTCCAAGTTCTCTTGATTAAAAGAGTGGCTCTCAGTTATGAAAGCCCAAGTTCAGAGACCGGGTCATAGCTAGGGAAAGGACTGCCTCTAGGAGGCGCTCAAAACCGGAGTATGGTGGAGGGTAAGCCTGGGACACAGCCCAGGACGTTCCCGGGGAGGGTGCGGTGACCTTCCAGCTGTCGATGCGGGTGCCCCAGGAACATCCACATGGATCCTTCTCCATTTTCGTGCTCTTGGTTGTCTGGTGTGTTTTTGCTTCAACAGCTGGCGCCCGCGTCTGCCTCTTTGTCTTCAGTGCTGACTTGGGGCCAGTGCGGACCTGACGTGTGGGCAGCCCTGACCTGATGACCGTGGGTGCAGGAGTGTAAGTAATAGGACAGTGTGACGTGGGGACTATACCCTCCTGTGGGACTGGACCAAACTTACCTGCCTGGGGGTTTTGCTTGATAACTCACGTTTGCCTAGCTTAATGCCACTTGCATTCTTTCTTTCTTTCTTTTTTAAGAAGATTTTATGTTTAGGTAATCTCTCCACCTAACGTGGGGCTCGAACTCACAGCCCCGGGATCACGAGTCACATGCTCTGCCAGCTGAGCCAGCCAGGCGCCCCCCACTTGCCTTCCTGTCCCACCTCTCCACTCACTTACCAGTTCTTCCTGGGAGCACATTCTAAAAACCACTTTCATATACATTTCGGTCTCAGAGTCGGCCTGGTGCCGCGGAGGCCAGCCCAAGCCGGCAGGCATCACAGAGCATTCGGCAGGCTGACCCAGGGAGGGTGGGTGAGCCCGGTTATCACAGCGCTGTGCTATTAGCCATTCAGATGGTTCCGTTTCCTCTCCTGCCCCTGTGCTTCCATCATCACCAAAACATCTTCCAACGATAACTCGCCTTCCCATGTGCCTTTTCTATAAAGACTTGTAAGAACATTTCAGGTTCATTTGACAATCTTATTTCTCACTGTATGTTTGGAGTTTGGGATTATAGATCAGTCTCCCCAGTGTCACTAATGAAAGTCTGTCCCCAAGAGTGAGACCGCTCCTGGGAAATGGACAAATGGTATTTCAATTCCTGCGAGGCTGGGACATTTGGAACCAACCGCATAAGTGTCACCTCGAGAGGCCTTGTTTTGGAAGCCACTTGGCCTATCTTGGCACCTTCTCTATCAGGCTCCCTTTTAACTTCCAGAAGCTTCAACACTTCGATCTTCTGACTGGGCAGAGTTGGGGACATAAATTTTAAATGTTTCCCTCACCTCCTGGAAAGGAACCTCTTCCCTTTATTCCTCTGAGAGGCAGACAGATTCTTTGGTTAGACTCTTTAGAGAGAGATCCAGATTTGGACTTAAGTCCCATGACTTGCACAATTCATAAACTCCCTCACTTACGTTCTGTGCGGTTTATCATGTGGACATTAAGGGGAGAAATAAAACGGTATTCTTGTCGATGCATCAAAGATACGGAGTGAAAATCTGAACACAAAATCGAGCCTTTTTTCTCTGTCTCCACCACAACAGGCAGAATCACAACCTCCTCTTTTGCTTCTGTGAGTTCAGATTTATATACAGGAGAGATTTTTGGGGGGGTGGGGTGCTGAGTGGCTCAGTCAGTTAATCTCCGACTCTTGACTTCTGCTTAGGTCATGGTCTCAGGGTTGTGAGATCGAGCCCCATGTCAGGCTCTGTGTTGAGCATAGAGCCTGCTCCCCTCCAGCCCCCACTCACACGCGCTCTCTCTCTCTCTTTCTCTCTCTCTCTCGGAAAAAAAGGAGTTTTGTTTTGTTTTGTTTTTTTCCAAAAAGAAGAAAGCTTGAATTTTGATTAATGAGCTTACTCTAAGATCTTGAGTGATTGATTACAAAGATTAAAAAGTGTTTGTATGGGGCGCCTGGGTGGCACAGCAGTTAAGCGTCTGCTTTCGGCTCAGGGCGTGATCCCGGCATCATGGGATCGAGCCCCACATCAGGCTCCTCCGCTATGAGCCTGCTTCTTCCTCTCCCACTCCCCCTGCTTGTGTTCCCTCTCTCGCTGGCTGTCTCTATCTCTGTCGAATAAATAAATAAAATCTTTATTTAAAAAAAAGCGTTTGTAGGTAGAATCGCACGCTGTGAACACAAACAACCACATGAATATGTTTTCCCAAATCGACTTCGCTTCATAAGCATCTTACTTGAGTGGAGGGTAATACAATCGTCATTTTGTTTCTCTGTTTCTGGAAAGAAGTTCCATAGTCGGGTGCAGCATTCAATTCCCTACCCCTTCCCCTATACACCTTTTACAAACTGGAGCTCGGTGTGGGCGCGGCCCCTGGATTATAAACGGTTAAATATGGGTCTAGAGAGAAGCACAGAAGGAGGGAAGGCTGAGCCTTTTTGCCACCCTTCCTGGTCGCTGAGCTGGTTCGCAGGCCGCGCGCTTCCCTGCAGTTCTGGGATGCGGCCACCGAGGGGCGCTGCTGCATTGAGTTCCGCCACGCGGGGAACCAAAACTGAAAGTTGCCAAAATCACCGACGATGAGATCACTTCCTCTGTGTGTCTTTCCATATCGCGGGATGTTTTTCAATTAAAACTCCAGACACAGACAATCATCATTCATGGCCTGCCTCCTTCAGAGCTCGGTTGGAGGCCAGGGCAGGCAGGAGCAAGGCTCTTTATTTTGAGGAGCTGCCTGTGCTGTGGAACTAGAAGCCAGGAATAGACCTGCAGAAATAAGAGAATGGGGACTTAGCAGATGCTCTTAGCCGTTTTTCTCTATAAATCTCTCTGTCCACTTCCCACTCTCTTCCATGCCACTGAAGGCCATTAGCGCTCTATTTTTGTCTGCGCGGAGGCTCTGGGCCTGGCCCACCCTGTTTCTCCCCCCGGCAGACTATCTCGTGAGGGCAGCACTCCTGGGCTCAGGGTTTGACATCATGAGTTATTTTTATCCCAGTAGATTGCAGTATCATAACAACAGAGATCTTGTGCCAAAGAATGGCCCCAAAGCTGACAAAGAGGGGAAGTTATCTCAAAGGTAAACTCCCTGATGTCAAGATGCCCCTTAAGGTTCAGTATTTAAACTCACAAAAATAGACACATCTTGAGTGTGGGCTGGAAAAACAAGGTGATGTATTCCCCAGCTTCATCACCACCGGAAGAAATCCTTATGAAAAGGCTGTCCTACATCTAGGTGAGGTCGATGGCCTCCTGGCCATGATTAGAATTGGGGTCCAAGAGAGAGGCCCCCATCACCCCAGATCTACCCAAAGGTATCTTCTTTGCTCTAATTAAAATTCTACTCTACTTAAAATTCTTTTGTTGTGAATCCCATTGGGGTAAATTCAGGGGGTGGGAGCTGTGTAATGCCCACAGCTGTAGCCACACCTAAGTGTGATCTCTGACTGCAAGACCCTGGGGTGTGATGCAGGGAAAGGAAACAGAGCTCCAGACGATGAAAAATTGAGTAGCCAGTGAGAGGCCATGCAACCCCTGGGACTGTGGAGAGGGTTGGCGGTCAGAGGGGAATTATCTGGGGTCTGAGGGGCGCCAAAGGCAAACCACAGACAGCAGAGCTTAGCCTGAAGTTGGACCATGCAAAGTGGGCATTTTTCTTGGCCAGAATTGGTCGAACATCAGCCCTAGAGCCCAGCAATCTTGAATACAATGGGAGGGGCCAGTGCTGGGGAGCAGCCCCGCTCTGTTGCCCACTGCCTGCCCTTGGCTTCTGAGCCGGTCTGTCGCCCCTCCGCAGCCTGTTCATATCACTGTCCCCCGCCCTAGACTCAGTGGGTTTGGTGTCAAATATCCTTAACTGCTCTTCTTTTTTAACATGCTCAACAGATAACATCTCCATGGAAGACACCCCATTAAGAAGTGTGGCCACAGTGCTGGTTGTGGCATATGTCCTGACCCACTCTCTCCTTGTTCCCCCTCTCATGTTCCCAATGATGAGATGACCCGTGATGTGCAGAGAGGCCATTTAAGAACTCCTGGTCTATAGGGTCAGGAATGCAAGAGAATCTACAGAAACACAATTGTATCAGGAACATTTATCAACCCCTCGACTGCAGACCAAAAACCCCCCAAAAGACAAAAATACCAAAACACCTGCCATATAAAGTATAATTGAATTAGGGTTAATTTGAGAGTATCTAAAAGAGGGAATCATGACATTTACTGTCTCGCATGGAGATTGGCTAAAATAGGTGGTTGTAGATAAGGAACACTCCAGAAAAGAGCCAACTCCTGTGTAGGACACTGTAACCCTGAGTCAAATGCTAGCTTTGCGAGAAGCATCCTTGCAAGACGCCATGACAGGTGGCGCGGTTGTTGGGAGGCTGTGAATTGTACTTTTGGCAACTCACTCAAAGTGCAGCCTTTCTGCGCGGGCTGAACTGGGTGCTGTAACTTCCTGAAGGGATAGGAAATAAAGGATCCATCTTCTGTCTCTCAACATTATCTCCTATTAGCGAGAAAGCAGGATAGAGCATGCAGTGATGCTGCCGAGTAGATCTCTGTGGAAGGAAGGGCACCTCGTGAGCACACCCCCCCCGGGGGGGGGGGGAGAAAAATGCCCGCAGGCACAGAAGCTCACATAAGACCAACCTGACAGATCCAAGATGCTTTCACTCTTCCATGTTCAAGTTTTAGGGAATTTCCATAAAATCATCTAGCAGAATTTGAGAATTTTTCAGCGAATAGTGTGGACTAGACACGAACTACCCAAATCCAATCCCATTCATATTTTTTTCATGTTTATTCCACTCTGCTTTCCATTTACTGGTGAGTATTTGCAACCATAATAGTCCTGCTAAACACATCTGTAAACACTCCTGGGATTCAGTTTCGGTTCTTCAGCTCCAGAAAGCCTTCCTTTCAACTATGACAAAGTGGTCGTACCTCTCAGTGTTTTCACCATTATTACAACATATTGAGCATGTGAAGTATACAGGTCTGGCCTCTCATTCCCCTATCTCAAGGTAAACAGATCTGTGAGGCATGAATAGAAGATAGCAAGGATGTTATTTATAAAACCTATCTCAGGGTGATGCCAACAGCGGTACCAACTATATTTTAAAATAACTTCATCTTGGGAATAAGTGTAGAGGCTCCCACAGAGACTATTTTGAAGAAAAAATACATTTGCACAGTTAAGCTGTGTGGTCTGTGCATTCCTATAAATCAATTTCATTTTTCTAAATTCACCCACTTCTGTACCGTGATAGGCATAGATCACTTCTGGAAAATGAACATCTTCCATTTGAAAGACCTTAAATTTCCCATTCAACTTCTCTTTGCAGAAGTTTCTCAAGAAAGTAGCTCAGCACATGTGATTTTTTTAGCCCAGGGTTTTAGAAATATTACATTTATGAGGGTGGTAAATGCAAGCATCACATCCAAAGAGTTTAGGAGCTGGCTTTGGATCAGGCAGCCCTGGACTGGAGTAGGGCCACTCACCAGCACTGGCAGGCCCAACCTACATTCAGGATTACGTGGCTCCAGAGCCGAATTTCGACCATTTCTGGTTTCCGGCAATTTCATAGGATTCAACTCAATTTCAAGCTCTACTGCCTTAGGATTGTGCCTGTACTTATAGCCACAAACCAATATTTAATTTTCATAGGCAGGTCACTGTAGTTGGTATAGGACCATAGAGCAGCAGCTACATAACCATTTATAAGGTCAGGAGTACAGCACATGCTTTTGCCTTCTTGGTAAATGTCAGAAAGTACAAATACCAGAGCTCAGAGCCAAAGATCTGAGATGCTCTCTAGAGGTCCGAGCATTGTGGGTCCATGATACTTTCTCTACCATAAGACCCTAAAAGAATTATTGTCTCTGACTCCTCCCCCGACACAATGTGAAAGCGAAGGCTGACGTTTATTTGACAATGAGCATCTATTAGGGATGAGGTCATTAGGGTGACTCTGATATAATTGCAGAGAGTTAGACACAGCACAGTAAATGCCTTTCAAAAGCCCTGGTCTGCAAAAATTCTATTTGGCCTGCAGTAGGCACCAATCACACCAATGTTTATCTGTTGTCTGTTTAACTCTTCTGTACCCCACATATTTTCCTTTGTTGAGTCATCTCCCAAAGCTAAGAGGAAACCAACTTCTGCCCACAGAAAATATATTCAGATCTCTCATTAAGCAGCTTAATTATAAAAGCATCTTAAGGACAAACCAAAAGGGAAAGTCGATTGCAATTGGGCCCAGGTTGAGTAACTGGTTTTCATTTTATTTTATGCTCCAAGGAAGCAACGGAATCTAAAAAATAGATCTTTTTGATTGATACTGCGCTGCCCTACTCTACTTTCAGTAAGGTGGTCATTTTCCCCCCAACTTAAAAAGATGATTGCTTACTTTCATTGTTGAGCCCTATGCATGTGCATTTAGTAGTTTGACAGAAGGACTCTCAAATCTTAAAACTTATTTGCATGGTCTCCAAACTTTTAAACTGAGCCGGCAACATCCTTTAATATATCAAGGCATAATACATACTTGGGGTGAAATAATCAGTAATGAGAGCAGAAGTAATTCATATTTCAAGTAGCTTCTGATAAGTGCACTTTTGGGGGCCTCTTTTTTGTTAGATTGTATGGAGACTGCTTTTACTGGAGATGTAGTGGGCAGAGAAATTGTATAAAAACCAAGGCAAATGGTGACTCTGCCATTTTCTCATTCTTCACTTTTGCTGAAATTGTTGGCATTATCATTGATACAGAACTACTTAGCACAAATCTTTTTATGTCAGTTGTTCATTGGATAAGGATGCATCTATTTTAAAACTAAGAAATGTAAACCACAAAATTATTTCATCCAGTGTGAAAATTAATGGCCTTGCATTCCAGTGCACGGAAAGCAAGCCATCAGAGAGGGCCCACCATCAGCTCTTACCTAGTGGACTCCCAATCCCCTTGATAAGGGATTCCTTGAGCCCCCTATGTGGCACCCAAACCATATAAGACCAATGAAGTCCTCAATATCAACTAGTATGTTATTTTTCTTTTTTCTTTTTAACAAATATTTATAATTTTTTAAAATAAAATAATAATTATTAATTTTTTTTAAAGAAACTCTTGTGTTGGGGGCTGATTTTCATTGGATCTCGGTGGGGGAGATGCTGTGCTATGCACGGAACCACCTTCAGAAGCAGGTTCTTCCAGGAATATTTTAGCACCAGGTTCCCCACACATGCTCCTTGACCTCCGTGAGGGGTGAGTGGGCGGTCCCCCTTCGGGCCAGCCCCATTTCCCAGGAGGAGCGGCTCTCTACTCTGGACCCTGGTCCTGGAGCACCAGTGGCTGGTGGGGGTGGGGATCGGCCATCCCAAGCCAACTGAAGCTCTGGATGAAATTTTCCAAGTGTTTGAAAGTAAGTCCAGCAACCTGTATTGAATAATAATACGTATTGAGTGGGTGTTGTTTGACAGACACTTTCTTAAAACTTCATATATATGTATACATATATGTATATATGTGTATATATATATACACACACACAGGCTAAATAACTTGCTAAATAACACTTTCTTAAAACTTCATATATATATATATTTATACACACACACACACACACACACACACACACACAGAGGCTAAATAACTTGCCCCAGGCTATGTGGTAATAACTGGTACAATTAGGATTCAAAACCAGAACTGGAATTCAACATGCTCCCAGACACTATGATATACTAGGTCTCTGGATGATTCTTACATAGACATTAGGGTTAGAATCATTGATTTATAGGATTTTCTGAACATCTTGAAATTGAATATATATGAAGATCATACTTGGCTTGCTATTTCTGGGTCCGATGATTTGTAAGATCAACAAGAAATTAATTTTTATTAATAATTAACATCTGAATATAGATTAATAAACTGTATGTCCCAGGAAAATAGAAAACCAAATGTGCCAAAATATACACAGTATTTGGTAATTTCCTCGATTAATTCCCATGTAATGTCAATACGTGTGGTTAAAATTGCAGTTTTGTTTTTTTCCCTCATGTGGTCTCTTAACAAAAAAGAGGCCGCATAGATTCCCATGTGTCACTTCCTAGCAAGAGTAATCGAGAACACATGTTTCTAGAGCAATGTTCCTGGATCGCAGCATCAGAGAAAAAGCAGCAGCTCCACTTGAGAGGTTCTGGGCAGGTGGGGTCTATGTCTGGTCTTCTCTGCTATACCTGTGAGGTGGGAGTCTACAGGACAATAGAACCTCCTAGCGCTGCTCAAAGACAAAGTGCCCCATCAAATCAGGGGCAGCAGTGAAGGCACAGGGCCGTTGTCCTCAGGCTCCCCATGCAGCCAGGCACTCCGGTTGGGTCTCACCTGAAGGCAACTGGAGGCGGGTGTATGAGTGTTCCATAGTCACTGATGTCGCTGCTTTGATGTAAAAAGTCCGGGTCGGTAGCCCAAAGGTGCCGCAGCATCACTAAGGGAGTGTGTTAAAAACACAAACCTTTTGGAGCCCCATTTCAGAGATTCTGGTCAATGGGGTCCAGGATTCATCATTTCATGGATTCCAGGAGATTCCAGTGCAGGTGCTCTGATCACCACCCTTTGAGAAAGAAAGTTGGAGAAAAGAGCTGTTTGTCACTAGGATGGGTGTAAGGGGAACAGAAGATAACAGCTTTAATGATGAGAAATACCAATTACAGAGAGCAGCACAGAGATGGGCCTCAAACCCTGGAGGGAGAGAGGAGCCAAGGCTGAGGAGAATGATGAGCGTGGAGGGCAGGCAGACGGATGAGGCTAATTTACAAAGATCGTTCCTCTGCTGCCTCTTTCTTCAGCTGAGAATCACCGAGGAGAATAAGGACAAAAGAGCCATTGGCTATCACCCTGGCCTGGATGACTTTGATGGCCACAGAAGGTGACCACGCTGTTTCAATATACTTGAGGCTGTAACTCTGAGGCCATGTTTTGATCACCATGCAGGGCCACTCAGAGCCTGCTCTTGGGAATTGGAATGAACAACGGGAGTGGGGTACTGGTTTGTAGCACTAAGAAGGTGGGTGCCCTCCAGTTCCTGCAGGAGGATGTGATTGGGTTGCTTGAATAATATGATGGGCTGGCGGGGACTAGCAGGGACAGTGCCTGGGCCTCTTGATAAGGAGGGTTGTCTGGCTAGTGAGCCTTAACCACAGGAGCAGAGCATGGAGGAGAACCTGCAATTAGGCCATTTGAGGCTCTTCCAGTCTGATGTCAAGGCAGTACGTAATATGTGTGATATTGTGGTTTATAATAAGAAATATATATTTGGTCTTCATCCTGTTTCTGGCATAGAGCTCTTAAAGTCCTTGGAATATGCTAAGTGTTGAGAGTGATTTAAAGGTGTCTTTTGTTATGTTGATAAGGTGACTCTTGGAAAGTCCCTAAATCACTGAAGGATGGAGACTGGTTGCCAGGGGAACCAACCAGGTAATTAGAGGGTTGGAACTTTTAGTCCCACCTCCCTGACCTCTGGGGAGGACAGTGGGGCTGAAGATTGAGTTTAATCACCAATGGTTAATGATTTAATCAATTGCGCCTATGTAATGGTGCCTCCCTTAAAATGCTAAAGTACTGGGCTCAGAGAGCTTCCAGGTTGGTGAGCACACAGAGATTTGGGGAGATCGGTGCCCTCAGAAAGACCATCTGCTTTCCCCATACCTTGCTCTATGCATTTCTTCCATCTGGCTGTCCCTGAGTTACATCCTTTTATAATAAACTGGTAATCTAGAAGTAAAATATTTCCCTAAGTTCTGTGAGCTGCTCTAGCAAATTAAGCAAACCCAATAAGGGTGGGGGTGTCGTGGGAACTTCTGATCTATTGCACCTGGGTCACAAACACCGGTGACAACCTGTGCTTTTGATTGACATCTGAAGGGGAGGGGCAGTCTTGGGGGACTGAGCCCTTAGTTTGTGGAATTTGACATTATCTCCAGGAAGATGTTGTCAGAGTTGAACTGGATTCAACAGCAGCTGGTGTTGGAGGAATTTCCTTGGTGGTGGTTGGGGGGCACACACATGGGAATTGGTGTCACAAACATAATATTAATCTTAGGCTTCACCGTAGGCTGGTTGTCTATTTGTTTACGTTCTAAGCACAAGACGTGGTGGAGAGATGGGATGGCTGCCTATCCATTCAGTTGAGAATCCTGATTAGGCGCCTTGGTTTTTTACAAAATGTCCTCTTATCAGACGGGATCACGTTTAAAGGCCATATTCTCACACACACACCTGCACTCCAGGGGAAAGTAACCTTGGCCTGTCAGCAGTTAAGCTCTTCATCAAAAGTCTCCAAAGAGGGGGGGCTCCCCGGTGGCGCAGTTGGTTAAGCATCCATCTCTTGGTTTCAGCTCAGGTCATGATCTCAGGGTCTTGAGATCAAGTCCCGAGTAGGGCTCCATGCTCAGTGGAGTCTGCTTGAGAATCTCTCTCCTTCTCCTACTGTCCTTCCCCACTGCTCTCTCTCTCTAGAATAAATACATAAATCTTAAAAAAAAAAAAATCTAGGGATCCAATATGCATTTAAAATTGAAAAATAGGATAGAACTACTGGAATTTCCCCTTAGATAAAGCTGGAATTAAGAGTACAGACTGAAACCACACTGTTTTAACATCCTGCAAACTTTATTTTGGCAATGAGCCCCCTAGTTGACTTTCAGGGATACTAGAAGCAAGAGCCCCACACACAATTCTGCAGCATTTATGGAAGGAAGTGATTAAGAATGTCATCCACTTCTTCACTCAGTGTTCTCTATTTTCAGTTTCATGCAAGAAATTTATTTCAAGCTTAAGTGTAAGGGCAAGATTTCCTTTTGCTGATAAGCTGGCATAACTTTTCCAAATGCTCTAAATATCTGGGTATCCGTTCCAATCTTTATCTGACTCTTTCTCTTTTATCCAGAGTTCCTCCAGCTCAATGGCTTATAGTTTTCTATTGACTTTAATTCTATTTCTATTTAATTTCTAGAAATATTTCTGTTCTATTTAAACTATTATTTATATTATTTTATGTTGCTTCAAATCTCTCCCTCTTTTTAAAGATTTTATTTATTCATTTGAGAGAAAGAGAGGGCAGCGGCAGAGGGAGAGGGAGAAGCAGATTCCCCGCTGAGCTGGGAGCCTGACTCAGACTCCGATGCAGGACTCGATCCCAGGACCCCGAGATCATGACCCGAGCAGAAGGCAGATGCTTAGCTGACTGAGCCACCCAGGCGCCACGTTGCTTCAAATCTGTTGTGAATTAGGTAGGTAGGTATGTAGATAGATAGGGAGATGACAGATAGATAGACAGGAATAGATAGATAACAGATCATTTTTTAAAATTAAGGAAATGGGTTTCTTTCCCTTATCATTTGGTTCATTCCTGAAACCTTCCCTGTGAAGGAAACCCCTGGCTGTGCACCTTTAGTTGCCTGTGGTGCTATCCTGTTCCTATTTGCAGTGTTTCTCTGTCTCTTGACTTTATTTACATGCATACTATTGTTACTAGCGCTCAGGGTTTGAATGACTGCTCCATTATCTTAATCTTTGGTTCAGTGCTGGCCAGGAGCAAGAGCTTCCATCCTTAGGTTATGGAAGTGAAACCATCTCATAAACAAGAAAGCACTGTGCGAATTTCTTCACCATGGACGCCTGCAGTAGTGTTCAACAGTTGTACCTAAACTCAAATGTCACAACGGAATAGCAGAGTTGCCCCCTTGTTGATGATGTCCCATGACCATGGCGTTTATCCTCCAAAGACTGCACTTTGAGTTGAAGGCTTTGAGCAGCAGCCCCTCCAAATGGCAGCTTTAATTGGTACGAACTGTGTGATAGCTCTCCCTTCTCCCTGGGGGTTAATTTATTGGTAATGTCACACATGCTGTTTGGGACGTGTGAAGGGAGATAGACATTAATTTTGAAATTTTAAAAATCTTACTGATTGACTCCTGCATGATAATTCTCAAGTAGAACATATTCACTCAGGCATTCATCCAAACACACGTTTTATCGGTCATCATGTCTCTGGGGCTGGATCAGAAATACTAACGATTAAATGAACGAGTAAATTACTTTTGAGCTAGAGCCCCATGTGAGACCTGTCTTTACTTTACTTTTTTGGATTCTGACTGAATGGACAACTCCAGTTTGTTGCGTGTTTTTATGTTGTTTTCTTTAATGCTGCTGCTATGAGGTTAAACCAAGGTGGGTTTACACCAGCTGGGTTTACAACCATTTAATGAATAAAATGTTTTACAAGCCAATTGAACACCAAATCCTCGGTAGTTCAGAAATATGTATTTAAAGATAGTAAGCAGATCCTCTAATGGAGACAAAGTCCAGATAATTAATGTCTACAGTTCTTATGAGGATTACACAGGCTAAAGGATGTAAAGCACACAAAACACTTTCTGGTACATGTGAAAATATAATAAATGATGGTGTGGCAGGCTGTCTCAGCCGAGCACAAACTGAGAGTCAGTTTGTTTTTTGGGAAACAAGTGGATTTTGAGCAAAGGTACTGCTGTTGGGTCCTACTGCAGATTTCTATGGTGGAATATTTGCTAAGTTGCATATTAAAATCAAACCAAGGGCCATACATTGGAAATCAGTGACCATGCCAAGATAGTCAGTGGACTGCAAGGATTTCAGAAGTGGACCACAGTTAAAAAAAAAAAAAAAAGCTTAAAAACACAAGCACACAAGGGAGGTGGCAACCCTGGTTTTGGAGAAAACCATAAAAAACAGAACCTTTCTCCAGGGAGAAAGCAGTTCAATAAAGGAAATAAATGATGGACAAGTAAACAACTGGCTGCACTAAAGAATTAATGTAAGAGGTTCCAGGCTGGAAAGTTGTGGAGGTCAGTAACGCATGAGTTCTGTTAAGTGAAATTCCAAATTCATGGACCCTCCGTGGAATTCTTCCTTGGCTTCAAGTGTCCTGACTTGTGAGTATAAGAAAAAGAGAACAGCTCTCTGCGTATGTTATTTTAGACCTTGTATATCTTCACATGTGCTAAACGGCACAGTCGAGGTGCAAATTCAAAGAAATGAATTTTGCCTTAGTCAAAGAAATAGCCTTCATTGCAGTGTCTTTCAGGCAACTGTCTTCTGTTTTGATCTTTCCTTGACCCAAATTCATAAATTCATTGAGTTTTAGAGTTTTATCTAACCTGAAAGATAAGCTAGTCTGATGTCCCCATTTGGTTAAGAGCAATGATTTTTGTGCAAAGCAGATTTGGATTAAAACCTCTCCTCCAGTGCTCAGAAGCTTTGGACAATTTACTTAAGTTCTTTTAGCCTTGATTGTAAAATGAAATATAAAAATGAACGCACAGTGCTTGGTGCAGGAATTTCTCACAAGTGATAGTTGTGAATGGTATTATTTTTAGGCCCAGGCAGCCTAAGTGACTAGTTAAAGGCCACACAGCTCATTGTGGAATTCAGGTTAGCAAGGAGATTCCCAGGCAGCTGTTCTTACCATTACATAATATACGTTTGTGTATCCCCCCAAACAATCTTCCATTTCTCAGAAAAAGTAATCTTTCTTCTGATTGCAATGCTGCCCGAAATGTTCTTTCAGAGTTTAGTTGATGACTGCTATTTAGGGAACACCGGACATGTACTTCAAGGAATGAGCTGCTTCTCCAGAAAGGAAACGTGTACTTCTTATTGGTTCCGTGACATAAGTAGACGACAAACACACTGGGTTGCCATGTGGGGGAACAGAATAAAATGTAGACCGGTATCTCTTAAATATACATTTGTTATTGCTGAACATTCCACAGAAAGGAGAACAGTGACAGAGGGAACAAGAGAGAACAACATGAATACACACACACACACACACACACACACACACACACACACACGTTATATCCCTAATTTACTGGGCTCCAACTATGTGCTCAGGCACTGTATTAGATGTTTATAAATGTTACCTTATTTAATCTTTATCATAAATCTGAAAGCTGGATATTGTTACACTTATTAACAAATTGAGGCTCAGAGAAGTTAAGTAACTCACCCGAAGTTACAAAGCTTGGAGATGACAAAACCGAGATTTGAACAAGTCTATCTGTCTCACAGACCTACAGGAATGATGAATGAATAACATTGCATTTCTCTATTGTCTATCTTAAAGGATCACTGCATGGAAATTAGACTGGAGAAATCTCATTAGTAGACCCAATAAACACGTGACTTCACATAAAGGAGCAATGATGAAAATCACCAAACACAAGTCCGATTTACCAACCTTTACCTGGGCAAAAAGTTTGTGAAATGGACCCTCCCATTTTGAGCACCCCTTCTTACTCATCTGATTAACAGAGCTGACTGCTATGCCAGATATGAACATGAAGTTGAGTTCTGAGAAGGGAGAATTAAATGAAGATACTACTAACTGTTCACCAAAACCCATTTTCCCCTTCTTATGTGTTGAGACAGCTATACCATGGCTATCTGGCTATGCTACATGTTCTAACCTGCCTTGTGGTTAAGTATGGCCATATGATTAAGTTCTCACCACCAAAGTGTGAGTTTTGGACTTAAGCCAAAACTTGTGCTCACCTCCATTATATTCTCTCTCCTACACCTGGCTGTTCTGGAACAGAAAGTGGGAGAAATCCAGCTCTGAAAGGATGGTGCTACAGTGACCTGAAAGATAGCCAGGAAGGAGCTGCCCTGCTCACTCTGGTCCATTTACCTTGAAACTGTCAGCGCAGAGAGAAATTTCCATCTACTCTGAGGCACTGTATGTGCTATAGTCTCTTTTCCAGGAGTTGTTTAGCTTTATCATAATTTCAACAGGGATGAAATCATTAGGTGAAATTTCCTGGGGGAATAGACTTGAGTCAGACCTCAAAATATTTATTAAAGATTAATCACATGAAAAGAAAAAAAGGCAAAAACACAGGGAAAAGACCCTTCTTTATAATTGTCTTCTAGTGATTAGACCCACCCCTGCCCATTATAAATTGGAACAATAAAATCTATCCATGGTGAGAGTGTCACTTTATAACAGAATAGAATTTATGAAAAGTAAAAAGCAGACTCTCCAAGTGTCTAGACCTGGTTTCTCTGCTCACATTTTCAGGAATTTTTCATAGAAAAGGAAGGGGGTTGCTGTGGTTCTATTTGGGATTATATAAAACTGTAGGATAAAACCAACTTTAGTTCTCTGGTACAACTGAAAAAAGTATAAGCAATTATAACTTTACTCTATCGGCTGTATCCTTATGTAACTCTTTACATTTTACCTTTTAAAAGGAATGTTTTGCACAAGCCATGATGGAGTCATGGGCACCAGACTCACTGTCCTGCCATAAACTAGAAAACTGTTTTGAGACATTAGACAAAGAGCAAAGTAGAAGTGAAATCCTTGCGAGAAAAGAAACAAAGAAAGTGACCCTTACGGTGAGCCTGGCTTTCTGCCTGGAGGCATTTTCTGAGCAGGAGAAACTTGAACAGATCATGCCTGGTTTCACTGAGGGAAGACACAGAGGAGACAGAGATCAGAGTCTACACGGGTTGAGGTGACTGAGATTTGAGTGGGACGAAGAGATCCAGATCCATGCACAGAGGTCACCTTAGTGCTATAGGATACCAAATTGCACATGCAAAGGGGAAAATTATATGAGGCCAAGAGAAAGAAGGGCATGGGATTTGTGTGCTAGCCATTTCCACAGTTCACAGGGGCTGTGGGATATTCAGCTTTCTGTCAGCCCCAGAGGAGTGAACACCTGGAGTTTCCTGAAAGGTCATAGGGTAGCAGTAGGGTGAAACTGTAAGTTTCCTAAAGTAAAGGCAACACTAGCCTTGCCCAAATATGTATTTAAAACAAGCTTTAAAAAAATTAAACCGATCCTTGAGTAGTTGTAATACATTTGAGAACAAAGTTCAATCCTCCTTAAAGACAACAAAATCTAGTACTCACTATCATGCTAAGCACAAAGCACAGCTTCCAATAAAAAAATTACTAGGCATATGAAGAAAAACAATAAAATGTCATTCGCACTTTGGAGAAAAATATATTAAAGATCGAGAAAAGACATGATCAAATTAGCAAAGACTCTTAAATATTTACTAGACACGTTCTAAAGGATTTAAGAGAAAATATAACCATGAGGCAAGATGTGGAAAATATATCTTAAAGGAACCTAATGGAACTTACAGAGTTAAAAATGCAATATTTAAATGACATTTTTGCTGAATGCAGCAAATAGTAGATATTAAGAGCTACAAAAGAAAACAGCATTGAACTTGAGTGCATGTTATCCAAATGGAGACAACGAAAAGAAAAAAAGATTAAGACTTTGAATGACCTGTGAGATGGTATCAAGCAGTCAAACATGTGCCACTTCATTCCCATAAAAATGAAGGCTAGAAAAAACATTTTTAAAAACTATAGCTCAGAGGTGCCTGCGTGGCTCAGCTGGTTAAGCAACCAGTTTGGCTCAGGTCATGATCTCAGGGTCCTGGGATGGAGCCCCTGGCGGGCTCTGCACTCTGCAGGGAGTCTGCTTGAGGATTCTCTCTCTCTCTCCCTCCCTCTCAAACAAATAAGTGAATCTTTAAAACAACAACAACAACAAAAAACTATAGCTCAAAAATATGCAAATTTGGATATTTTGGCAAAGTCATAGGGTTCAAGGTCAACATAAAAAGATCAGTTATACTTATCTACTAAAATCACAATTGGAAAATAACATATTATAAAATCACACCACTTAATGTCATCTAAAAACCTGAACTACTTAGGAATAAATTTAACAAAATATGTGCAAGAGCTGTACTCTAAAACATAAAAAATGAGAGAAATTAAAGATGATATAAATAAATACAGAGATGTAGCATGTTAAAGGACTGGAAAATCAAAATGTGAAGGTATCAATTCTTGTGCTAATTAATCAATCAATTATTATGTCTAGAGTTAACAATACTGAATTGTCCACTTAAAATTTTGTGAAGAGGGTAGATCTCATGTTAAGAACTCTTAGCACAACAAAAGAAAGTAAAGTAAAATAATAAAATAAAATAAAATAAAATAAAATAATAAAATAAAATAAAATGATGTCAACTGTATCCAAATTGTTCTATAAATGGAATGCTAAGCTAATCAAAATCTCAACAGGAT
This sequence comes from Ursus americanus, assembly GCF_024610735.1. Classification (NCBI taxonomy): domain Eukaryota; kingdom Metazoa; phylum Chordata; class Mammalia; order Carnivora; family Ursidae; genus Ursus; species Ursus americanus. Next base: position 12,914,833 of record NC_142157.1, on the reverse strand, counting down.
TTTTTGGTAGAAATTGGCAAGTTGATTCTAAAATTTATATGGAATCCAATGCTTAGGTCATAGAAGAGTCAAAATAATTTTAAGGGGGGGAGAAAGTACCAAGTTGCAGAGCTTATAACTATCTGATTTCAAGACTTTCTAGTAAGTAATCCAGAAAATGTAGTATTTTCATACAGATAGACATACAGATCAATGGACTAGAGCCCAGGTATAGACTGCACACGTATTGTCAAATGATTGTTTATAAAGATGCCAAGTTAATCCATTAGAATAGTCTTTCCAACAAATAGGCCTTGAGTATCTGAATAGACATAGATTAAATAAAAAGAACCTCAGGACTTGTTTCTCATGTCATATGCAAAAGTTTACTCAAGATGGAGGACAGATCAGAAGAGGTGAGACTGACCCCTGGACTGGCCAAAGACTGCACGCTGCATGCCCCCAACCCAGAGCCCGTGTCCCACCACCCATGCCCAAGAGAAAGGTTGAAGGGGACGCTAAAGGAGACAAAGCCAAGGCGAAGGATGAGCCACAGAGAAGATTTGCAAAGTTATCTGCTAAACCTGCTCCTCTGAAGCCAGAGCCCAAGCCTACAAAGGCCCCTGCCAAGAAGGGAGAGAAGGTACCCAAAGGGAAAAAGGGGAAAGCCGATGCTAGCAAGGATGGGAATAACCCTGCAGAAAATGGAGATGCCCAAGGAGACCAGGTGCAGAAAGCTGAAGGTGCTGGACAGGCCAAGTGAAGTGTGTGCATTTTAGGTAACTGTGTACTTCTGGTGACTGTACAGTTTGAAATCCTATTTTTTACAAGTTTTATAAAAATGCAGAATTTTGTTTTACTTTTTTTAAAGCTATGTGGTTAGCACACAGAACACTTCATCGTTGTATTGGGGGAAGGGCATGAGTCACGAACAGAAATTCTCTGAAGGTAGATTGTTACGGAGGGAAAACACCTCTCCCTGCTAGTTTTGAGTAACTCCCTTTTGGTTCCCAGGAGGCAGGATTCCTTGATGTTGACCCATATTAGCCACGTTGGCACAAACGCCTTGTGATGTGGAAAAACTAAAGTTCATTTTTTATGCTTCTTCTCCCTCTCTGCTTTCAACATAGACTTGACTCACTTAAGCCCAGAGACTTGTTGGAACCTGACCCCAAGACATGGTTCCAGTATGTCAAGCCATCTGGACTCTACAGTGTCACCATGGAGATGGCATCCCTCAAAAGAGTTCCTTTTTTAGCTTGTGGATCTTCAGATGGATATGTCTTCCATTTTAATTTCACTTCCTGGAAGTCAGGGTCAGGTTGTGAAAACCCGTTGAACAACATGCTAAGTGTGAAATGTCAGCCCTCACCCTAACCTTTCCCTGTTCAGAGCATCGCATGAAGAGTTCACTGGGTTTTATAGTGGCTTTCTGATTTTGGTAATCCATTCAAGGGACTTTGAAAGTTGTTGTCTACTGTTGACGATCGCCTGCCCATGTCCTGCCTCAAATACCATGGTTGTTTATGAAAAGTATCTTTAATAAAGCTGGATGCAGTTTGGCTTGGGAGGGGAAAAGATAGCGGATACATCTAAGTTTAAAATCTGAAACTATAAAATGTCTAGTGACAAACAGGAGAAAATCTTGGCAATTATGGAGAAAGCACAAAGCATAAACTATAAAAACTGGAGAAACTCAATTTTATCAAAATTTAAAATTCAGTTGCTTGAAAGATACCTTCAAGAAAAAAGAAAAGGTAAGTCATAGACTGAGGGACAATATTCACAATACATATATCTAACAGGAGACATGTGTTAAAAATATTTAAAGAACTCTTTTTACAAACCAATAATAATATGACAACCTTATTTTTAAAAAATGGGTGAAAGATTTTAAACACTTCAAAAAAGAACTTAATGAATAGCCAATAAATACATGAAAAAATATTCAACATTACTAGTCATCAGGAAAGTGTAATTAAAACCACACTGAGATATAACTTTACACTCATTTCATTGGCTCTGGTTTGGAGCAACTGGAAATCTCAGGCATTATGATGGAAATACGAAGTGGTACAGCTAGCTTAGAAAACAGTTGGCAGTTTCTTTTAAGTTAAAAATACACTTACTATATGAGACAGCAGCTCCATTCCTAAGTACTTACCCAAGAAAAATGAGAACATATGTCCACAAAAATTTTTGGATGCTAATATTCATGGTAGCCTTATTTATAATAGCCTAAAACAGAAAAGAATCCAAATGTCCACGGATAAACACATTCTATTATATGATTATAATAGATTATAGATTAATTATAATAGATTATAATAGAACACTAGGAAGCAATGAAAGGAATGGACTGCTGATGTCCATGTGAGGTGGACTGATTTCAAAATCATTAGCTGAGGGGCACCTGGGTGGCTCAGTTGGTTAAGCTTCCGACTCTTGGTTTCAGCTCAGGTCATGATCTCAGGGTCCTGGGATCTAGCCCCACATGGGGCTCCGTGCTCAGTGGGCAGTTTGCTTGAAGATTCTCCCCCATCTTCCTCCCCGCACTCACACTAGTGCGCACTCTAAAATAAATAAATAAATCTTAAAAAAACCCATTAAGCTGAATTTTTAAAAAGTCATGATATTACTTCATTTATATGAAATTCTAGAAAAGGCAACACTAATCCACAGTGGTAGAAGACAAGTCGGTGGTTGTCTCAGACCAGGAATTTTTGGAGTGATGTAGGTGCTCCATATCTTAATGTGGTTGTGGTTATGGGGGAATATACATTTGTCAAGTTCATGAAACTGTAAAATAGATAAAGTTGGTATTTCTTAAAAGGGGAAATGTTTCTCCTCCCCTCCAACCCTTGCTTTTCAGAACTAGATGCACCTAGCATTGTTGCCTGGTTGCTTTCAATCAGAAACTCCTTGAAAAGTCTGTTGATGCAGGGAGGATCACAATTAGGCCATTAGAACAGCTTGATTTGACATCTAAATGTAGAAATTCTTAGAGAGAGAAAAAAAATCGCATTTGCATTGTCGCCATGTAAAGAATGGCCCGAAGAGAGGATATCATGGTGGCCGCTTTGCTTACGGTAGGGCTTCCTTTTCTAGCCAAGTGAAGGGGCACAGGATTATGGGCTCGTTATCGACAAGGATTCTGAAACTTCATTTCCTTTTTATTAATGCATTGTTGTTTGTGTGGCAGACGAATTGCCATTCTGATTGGAAACTCCTTCCTGCACTGAAGAAACCGCACCAATTAACAATATTCATCTGCCAATTCAGCTCTGCATGTTCGGCCTCATTTAACTTGACAAAAATAGCTCTTTTTTTCCTGAGTAGGGAAAGTGTTCCTCTGTCTCCAGTCCCGGTGATGGGCAGAGGTGGTGGAGGAATCCTGTTCCAGCTCCGTCACCTCCTGGTCTCGTGCTCTGGCCCCGCCCACCGCATCACGTGGGGCCGGCGTTGGCGGGGACACATTGCAGGACCTTCTCTGGCTTCTTCACCACCAAAGTCACCCTACGTTGTTCGTTTGCCAAAGGCCCCACCGCAGTGTTTGCTGTTTGTCTTTTTTTCCTCTCGCTCTTAGTATCTTCTTGCTCTCCTTCCCTTCAATTCTCTTTTCCTTTTAGTGCCCTTGTTCTTTCTTTTCTTTTATGGAGGACTTCGCCCGTCCTCGGCATATTTTTACACAATATGCTCCTTTTACGGAATGGTGGTGGACTGGCCCTGCCACAGCCTATCGGATTGGGCTGTTTCTTCCTGATGCCACTTCTTCATACGAAGTGATGCCAGGCCTCCCACCCCCGTCCTCACCTCCTCTTCATTTTGGGTGTTCTATTCCTGTCCTGAGACAGTGACTGGCCAGTTCTTCCTGGTATCTCACCCTACTTAAATACCTAGAAGCTATTTCACTTCTAGAACCTAAGTTTTCTGTGTAAGAGGAAATCCTTTTCTTGATACCTATAAAAGTGACAATCATCAATTGTATTTAAAAAGAGCAAAGAATAAATATCCATTGCATCACAATGAAATGGATGCTAAGAAATAAATTCGTTGCCATATAATGGAAACAAGCAGACACAAAACAATTATAAGAAAAGAGTGAGAAAGACAGGAGCAAAACTTTCAAGGGTAATTGGCAAGTTCATTAACTTGACTGCAGTGATGGTTTCGTGGGAGTTTATTATGTCCAAACTCTTCAGATAGTACAATTTCAATATGGACAGCTTATTTACATTAATTATACCTCAGTACAGTCGTAGAGCAAGCAAACACTCAAAAAACATCTACGACTTAAAAATAACCAGCCAGGCTTTCATCACTGGCAGACAAGTGTATATGGAATTATAGCTGTGTTATTAACCAGTTGCAACCTTATTAAAGTCTCACTTTACCTTAAAAAAATATGGTGTGAAGATAAATATAATGAATGTTGAGTGCTTCTTGGGTGTTCTCATGTAGGTTTATCTCACCATGAGACCAAGAACCAGCATAAAAGCTGCATCATACCTCCTGACCAGTCACTTCTACAAACGAGATTGTTTTAACTCATTGTTCCTGTGTATTGAAGGGCACTGTGGAAATATATGAAGCAGAGATGTTATATCCACCCTGAACACAAGTAACTTCATTTCTAGTTCCACGTGGTCATACATACTACTGGAGCTAAGGTCCTGAGGTCACCAAAGGAAGGCTTATTGGTGTGTGCACATGGATCAATGCTCTTGACCACATTTATTTGCAAGGAAAAGTTTCTTTTACCCACCTTTCAACAGAAAAAGCTATGAATAATCAAATATGAACAATGGGAAAATAACCTTATTCCACAAAGTCCTTTTATTTATTTATTTCTTTTAACAATGTATTATGCTTAAAAGTAGAACATTTTGACAGAAATGAACATAGATTATGTGAGTCATCTACATTCTCTGTGTTAGACTTATTACCCTATTAACTAACAATCCATGATTATGCTTTGTTCTGATTATGGATTTCTGCTCAGCAAACCTACCGTTTGATAATAGTAGAAAAAATGATTAAGTGTGGTTATGTTTGTTTTCAGTAGCTTTATTAAGGTATAATCCATATCCAAAGAACTGCATATATCCAATATATATAGTTTAATGAGCTTGGACATATGCAAACACCCATGGTTCCTTCACCACAATCAAGAGAACAGACATAGCCAACATCTCCCAAAGTTTCCTGTGTCTCCCTCTTTTTGGTGGTAAGAATACAACCTGAGATCTACCGTCTTAAGAAATTTTGAAGTGCACAATACTGTCCTGTTAACTGTAGGTACTATGTTGACAGCAGATTTCATCATCTTGTGTAACTCATTCATCTTGTGTAACTAAACTCATTCATCTTGTGTAACTAAAACCTTATTCCCATGAAACAACTGTGTGCTCCCCCCCCCAGTCCCTGTAACCACTATTGTTCTGCTTCTGTGAATTTGACTATTTTAGAGACCTCATATAAATGGAATCATGCAGATTTTGTCCTTCTGTGACTGACTTATTTCTTCCAGATTCATCCATGTTGTTGTAAATGGCAGGATTTCCTTTTTTTTTTTTTTAAAGACTGAGTCATATTCTCTTATGTGTATATATACCTTATTTTCTTTACCTGTTCATCCATTAATGGGCACTTTTTAGAAACTTCTCCAAAGTAACTATAAAGAATACATGTTAGTGGTAAGAATTATTTCTCTATGCTTGCCATGGAGGCTCAGTCTTTTAAAGATGTTAAAAATGCATATGGGTACAATCCTTACCCTAGCAGCAGCTTATTTTTCTACCATTGTTTTCTCTTTATCTTCATTTCTTTCTTGAATCTGTCGTGTTATTCCAAGCTTCCATCGTTCGTTTTTCAAACAAGGTGGGATGTAAAAAAAGGGAATCAAAAACTTCCTTTAGATGTGAGACATATGAATCTTTTTAAGTGTTATTTTCAAGAGCCTCAAGGCAACACCAGGATAACAAGATAACATGAAAACTGTTGAGATAAATTGTGAATCCGTGGGCTCCAGGATGGCTTTTCCTTACAAATCATACTTCTCAGAGGACTGGACAGACATAAGCCAGGGATTCAGAGACAGAGTTCTGAGGCCAAAACGTCTCAACAATGGCATGTTTGCCACAGAACAAAGATTGGGGAGGACAGTGGAATGGAAGGAAGTCCGTTTCAGAGGGAGATCATTACAACATCCCTCTCACGGTACAGCAATAGGTCATTACTATTAAGTGGTGAACTTAAGAGCAAAAAATCAGTCATAAGGAATGATGTGTAATAACCACAAAGGACTGATATTTTGACATTTTCCAGCTGGATATTAATGCATTATTGACACACAATCTTAGTGGGTTTGTTGATGCTGTTGTTGTTGTTTTGTTTTTTGTTTCTACTTCCAGGAATTTTCATACAGTTATAAAGGAGAGGCATGGACCCTGTAGTAGGCGCCAGCCCTAAGAGCATATAGCCTTGGCTGTCTTCACAACGTGTCACTCCATTCAGTACAACGCCTTTTTTGGAGGACCCGCAAATTAGGTGGAGTCTGGAGGAAGATGCAGCACAGCCTTTCAGCTGGGGCCAAGTTTCCGTGCTTCTTTATAACCGGCACAGAATGCACAGAAGGGGAAGACTGGAGCGGGCATCCCTCTATTACACTGAACAAGGAGGCCGTTGGGCTGATGTGGCCCTAGTGCCATGGTGACCTTGTAAGGAAATCCAAAATCTAAGCCTGCAAATGTCTCAGGGTTACAAAATGAAGACAACCTCAGGACAACCAAGCACAACAACCAACTGGACCAAGCCACAGCCAATCAAATCGGTTCCTTTCTTGGCTTCTGCACTTTCTCCAAGTCTGGCTCCTGCAGGCAGAATGCTTCCACCCACTTCCTGTTTGGCGTTGCTGGATTCAAACTGATAAATGCTCACATCAACTCTTAAAAAAATTTTAATGTAACTCAGTTTACCTTTTAACAACTCTATTCAGCTGATTCCCAAGTAAAGTCCTACTGCAGTTTGGATAGTTGGCCTTACCAATATGCGCATTTCCTTTTTATATTACTGATGTCGAGTAATTATAAAGCTTAACTCGTTATTTACTATCAGAAGCACTATTCATCCTGTTATATAGCTTTTATAACCTATTTTTTAAGAGATTTTATTTATTTATTTGAAAGCGAGAGACAGAGATAGCAAGAGATGGTGAGAGAGAAAGCACCAGCATGAAGGAGAGGGAGAAGCAGGAGAGGTAGAAGCAGACTCCCCACTGGGCAGGGAGCCCGACACTGGGCTTGATCTTATAATCAGATCTTTGACCTGAGCCAAGACAGATGCTTAACTGACTGAGCCTCCCAGGCACCCCTAACCTTAATTTTTAAAAAGGTTTTATATTAGATTAAGTGGATGAGCTATAATTGAGTTAATCATTTCCCTGTCGTTAGATTTATGGGGTTTTTTTCCTAATTTTTTTACTATTACATAGTTTTTACCCATTTTTTTTTTTTTTTTACTATTGGTGATCTGAAACACTTCTTTGTGCATGTCTTTTTCCCCATATTTTGGATATTTTATTAGGCTACAATTTCAAAAGTTGAGGATAAACCTATGTAAAAGGTATACATCTTTTTATTGCTTTTGATTCATACTGTTTAATTACTTTCAGAAAGGAGAGCAATTCCGAGTACTGTTAGCAACTGATACTATCCTTACTAGCTTTGAATGATACCATTTAAAACAGTCTGTCTTTATTTAACAAAGAAAAAGTACCATGCAATTTCAAAAGGATTCCACGTTGCCCACTGTATACTGGTATCCTTTTTCTGCTTTGTAATACCTAGAAAAACAAATACTGGTCCCAAGGGGACTGGAAACATTTCCTAAAGATATATTCCCTAGACCACAGTTGTTAATTTCTGACTTGTGAAGGCAAGCTGCTCAAAATATTGGGATGGGACCATATACTTTCTAATTCAACTCAGATCCTTATTTGGATCATTTTGTGTTTGGAGAGGTTAAGAGAATCATCAGTGGAGACAGTGTGGAGGCAATAGAAACACTGTGCAATTAATGTTCTTATCTTTTTTATTTTAGGTAATAGCACTTCTATTTTTCAGAATAACATCTTCAGGGAAAGCATATTGAATTCAATCTGTTGTGTGAACATTTTCAGTTAGAGAAGGTACAGTATGTATGTATAAATGAATGTACAGACTGCTGATGATTTATTTTGGTTCTATAGCAGCCTTGGAAATAGAACCGGGTTTTTTAATATAGCATCTTCCAGAATCAGGGTAGCCCTAAGCTCTTTATGGAGCAGTGATTTGGGCTATGTCTAAATACGGCTCATCCTTATAGTCAAAGATAAAAAGTTCAGATAATAAACCATTTTTTATACAACATTATGTATATGGTTTTATTTGGGGCTTCCAAAATTGCATGGCTATTTTTGCCTTGGTGGGTGCATCTTTTGCAAGTCCCAATGTCCTGTGAAAGTAGTAGGCTGTCAAGGATGTCTCCATGGGTCGGGGGTGGGAAAGTCCCTCTTGGAAAACAGTCATGGAACCAGTCATGGGATCCGCATGGATCTGGTGACTTCAAGATGTTGCCCAGGACAGACCTGTCTTGAAAGGAGCAGCTCTAACTTGTCCATAGTGGGGGAATTATAGTGGGAAATACTTGGAATAGTAATTATTGTTGATAATTTTTTGCCCTGCCTGCTGAAAGGACCCATCACAGCTCTTCAGTTGCCTGGTGGGTAAATGTATGCATGCAACTCTTTCTTTCGTATGCTCAGGAATACATTTAGCAACCATGTTTACCAAGAGTAGCCTTTCATAGCCTGACCCACACATTCTGGTCTGTATCGTCATATTAATAGCAATGCTTTGCATTTGTACAGACATTCAGACTTTTAAAAGCCTATGTATACTTCATGAAATTATCCATATAATAACATCTCAGTCATCAGCTGCAAGTCTTGTCAGTTCTACCACTTAACTGTATCTCCATTTCCACTTCTCCCCTCTACATTTCTCTTTGAAACTTTCATTACTCTTGCTCACACCACTTTAGTGCCAAACTGGTGTTCCTACTTATTACACTCCTGATGCTGTTGCAATCTGTTCTCCATAGAAGAGCTTGAGTAAGCTTTAAACATCGTAACTCAAGACCTGTCTTTACCCTGCTTAAAATCCTTGATTGTTTTTCGTAGTGCTTATTAAAAAAACCTACATGCACAAAGGCCTGACATGATTGGCCCCTCCCAACACCTCCAACCCATACAGCTCCCCCACTTCACAGCCACACCAGCCCCTGTAAGTTCCTCAAGTACAACCCCAAATTGCCTCTCCTGAGGACCTTGCACCTGATGCGTCCGCCTGAAAACCTCTTCATGTGGCTGAATTCTTCTCCTCCATTGGGAGTTAGCTGGACTATCTCACCTCCAAGAATCATTCCCTCTAAAATGAGGACTTATGGAGAACGTGAGACCCAGAGGAGGGTCCATAGCTATGGAAGCATGGAGCCTGGAACGGGCCTAGTTTTTCCACTCCTTGTCCACCACCCCTGCCATAAATTCTACCAACCTGTGATTAATATACATTTCACTGTCACTAACTAGGGAGATCCTAAATTATACGGGCATTTCATCTATTTTTGTTTGTTTGCATTATTTTGACTACGATGTTTAGGAAAATGGGGAGGATGTTGCTGATGTTAAGTAATTTCCTAATGGTTGAGACTGATTCTGATAGGATGGGTTTTGACTGTTTGAGAACTGACAAAGATGCATGCTTGCCAGCCTTCACGGAACCATGCACTCTTGGGTTCCTTTTCAAAAGGGAGAGAGCTTTCTTTTATGGGTGAGAGCTCCTCTTGCTACATATTTGTCTGAAAGCACCCTGGATACTGTCATTTAAAAAAATGATCATAAAACATCTCATCATGAGTTCTTTGATTTAAAATGGAAACATATTTTAGGCCCATTTCTGCCCTTAAGTAATATTTCCCCTACACTAAGGTATGGCAGAGTAAACAGATCATTTTTCCTCTGGGATATATTTTTCATTCAAATATTGTGTTGCAAATACAATTTTTACATCCATTTGTGACTCACTCTCACTCTTTTAACCTAGAGACTCTCCATTGTCGGCTGGTCTCCTCTGAGTTATTCATCCAGGTCTTGAGCATATTGAGAACATATGGCTTGTGTCACCTTGGACAGGCAAAACCAAAAGAGGGTAATAAAAGAGAAGCAAACACTACTTTCCCTAACCATTAATATGTGGTACACATTTGCATTTCAGACATTTTCATGGACCTTTATTTTAGAATAACTGAACCACAAAATGGAAAGAATTCTTAAAGATATTTAGGCCCATAGCCTCATGGGTGTGTTACATCCCCTTGGCTGTGTTGCCACCATGCTTCATCCAGCCTCTATTTTACCACCTCAGTAGTGGGAACTTCCTCTTCCCGGGGCTGCACCATCTTTGCATGGAATTTTTGGAAAGTTAAGTTGAGCCTAAATTTTTGGCTATTAACTTGATCAACAATTAACATATGCTTTCATCCAAGACATCAATTAAACCTGGAAGAGTCAAGAATAGACAGTGGTCAACTTCTAGAGGACTCTAGAACCATCAATCAACATGTGCTGTGTCCTAAAATCTGGTTACAATGTTTGATGAGGAGACCATGGAAATCTTTGGCAACCAAGATACACTATATATCCTGTGAACATTCCTGGGTGAGTCTCCCTAGTCTAGGAGACTCTGGTCACCTCATGTTGCCCTCTGACATCCTGGTAGTGGGCAGTGTTATTAAGTAAGTTAAGCCCAAGGGAGGGATTTGATACAGATTTATATAGATTAATACCTCTTCTCTCATGGCAAATTTTTCAAAATCCCCTTAAAGTTCCTCTACTTCTTATCTCCATAATAACACCTGCCATGATGATCCGTGGGAGAGCCTGATATTTTGATTTCATCACAAACTGAGAGATGTTCATCTCTGCATGTACCTCCTAGTAATGGTATTTTCCTTCCTTCCTGGGGTTCTTGGCATTTGGGGACACATAGTACATGCCCAGTCATACTAGAAAAATCACCAGGTGAATCTAAAGCTCCCAATGTCTTCCTGCACTAAGGAGGTTATGTTTATGTGTCTTCTCCTCAATATTAACCATTCGCAAACAAACCCAGTTCTACAATTATATGAATCTTCTGTCTCCAGTTTGGAAAAAGTAACGGATCCCAGCTCTACAAAGGTTATAAAAGAAGGTGTATAGATTCTCACTGGTTGGCTCCAGTCTTAGGTGGGGAAATGGAGGATTATTGAGCCCTGAAAAAAGCCTAGGCCAGGGTAACAAGGAGAGGAAAAATATAGACCAAGGTAAGTCGGCTATAGTCTTAAGCTGGGTAAATGTAGCTCACCTCAGATCTGCTGGAGTATCCCCCACTTTAGCTTACTATAGTAATGCATACATTTGTTTGTAACTGCATCAGAAAGGAAATGAGGTTAGCCTGGCATGACTTACTTGTTCTAACTGAACCCATGCTGGCTGTTAATGACTGCTTTCTTCTTTAAACGCTCCCAAGCCATCTGTTTAATAATCAGTTCTAGAATTTTGCCTGAGAAGAATCTCAATGCTAGTGCGGTAAAAGATCCCCAGGCAAAGATCATAAGACCCAGGTTCTAGCCCAGGCTCTGTCACTAACTAGTTGAATGCTTCTAGGCCAGAACCTTATTCTGCCTTGCCCTGTTTCATCTCTAAAATGAGTGGGTCAGAAGAGACGGTTTCTGGGGTTCCTTTTGCTTCTGAATTTGTGATTCCTCCATTGCATTAGTCTGTGGTTCTTGGACCCTGCTCTTTGCCTGATTGCAAACCAGGAGTTGAACCATTTACAGTCATTGAGCATTTCTACTCCACGTGTTCTAGATCCTGCTCTTCCACTAACTTGTTGATAGCCCGGGCAAGCTGTAAAATTCTATAGGTGTCAGGTACCTCCCTTTACAAATGAAGGTGTTTAAACCAGATGACATCTAAATTTCTGAGTATGAGACCATAATGCCTAGGCAATATTGAATATCATTTCTGGGTTCACATCCTGCACATTCTTAAAGGAACCGAGTATTGTGTGTTTGACCCTGGAAAAGGGAACAGACTCCAGGTTGGGCAGCAAGCTTAAGCATTATCAATTTATTGAATAATATTGAGAGGGACCAGTTGCTTTTGTCCTTGCCTTAGATTTAAATAACCTTATATTTTTAATTAGCACACTGAAGTTTTAATTTAATTTTTTCTTTCTCATTGAACATTCAGGTCTGCTGCTTGGTCCATTTGCACTGACTGAGGGGAACATGTTTATCTCAGAGAGTGTTACAAAAGCTCTAAGGTTGCAGGGAGAGGGATCTCTAAAACTGCTTCTGTTTCTTTATTTCATAGGTAATGAACGCTTTGGGTTATAGAGCTATTTTATTCTGGCCTGATGGTGTTGCATGACTCAGTCTAGATGATTCCCACAGGAAGGTCTGATTTTTATCCTTTGACTAAAAACTAAAAATAGAGCTTTCAACCCATCCTGGACTCTCAGCTGTCATATGCTGTAGAAACCTGGACACTTGGCACTGTTGCTTTGCAGTTTTAAAAAAAATCACTGCATTCTTTAGGTTAAAAGAAAGAATAAACAAATATAAGTATGTGAATCTGGGATGTTGTTTCATTTCCTATTGTCTCTATTCTGGGTGAATTATGGAGCTGAAGGTGATTTTCCTTTCAAATTTATTTAAATGAATTTTTTTCCCCAAGGTGACTATAAGTAGGTAAGGACAAAAAAGGAGATATTCTGATTAGCCATGGTTAAGTGTCCCTTCTCAAGAATAATAAATGCTGATGGAACTTTACTGTTTACATGGTCTCATTGTGGGTGGGCAAATCATCTGTTACCATTCTCAATTCAGGAACAAGTAGATTGAGGTTTAGTGAGTACTTGGCCTCAAGTCACAGAACTAGTGAGTAGATGAGATAGAACTGGGACCCAGGATTTATATCATTAACCACTTAAATCTTCCCACAACTAGTATCCCAAGTGCCACTCCACCACAGCAAAGTGTCGGATGAAGTCTTCTTCGTGAGGTCTGCCCAGGGAATTCCTGCACACACCGGTTGTCCTGTCTCTGAGTATCTCTTGTAGTTAATGTTGGTCCCACGCAGTTGAGGTCCTTTCTTAGTTCCTTTGTCAAAAGAACGAAGGCTTCTCATAATTCTATGTTCTGACTAGACTATCTATTTCTTCTCTAGAAACCTCACTCAGCGCTGAGCATGGAGCTGAGTCCATGGTGGGTTCACTAGGTCAGTTCAGGAAAAATGAGCTTCCGGGCCAGAAAAGAAAACTAACCTAGACCTGGAGGTAACGAATGGGAACTCTCCAGTGCTTATCCTACTTCAAGGCTCGTTCTGGTCATGTGGGTGGATTGCTGTGTGGAACCTCAGTTAGTCATAGACTCGCCATATTTTAGTAGTAGAAAGAGAAAAAAGAGCAATTATACCTAAATTAAGTCCTCTAAGACCCTGGCTGATAAAATTCTATTCTTACAAGTTTCCCTGGAAAAGACTTTCCAGTGTCTCTCAATGAATCCATTACATGGTTAGAAGTTAAATTGAATTGTAGTAGCAACCAGCTTGACTCTTTTGACTGAATTAGTTGGTGAATTCATTTTATTCATAGTAATTCACAGTAACAATTAAATTTTAAGATATTCAAATTGGGTTTATATGCTTCCGTAGCAAATGTTTACTCCAAATCTCCTTTTGTTCAGTTCTAGCTTATGCTGTGAAGTTGCATGCAGCCCTAACACAGCATGCTGCAGACATCCATCTCATTAGGTCTTAGAGCAACCTGAGGACAGAAGAAGGGAATGGGCGTATTATATTTCTTTCAAGAGCCGGGTTGGGGAGGGCAGACTTGTGAATTTGTGATTCCATAGTTAGAAGCAGATTAATTGCAAGAGCCATTATGTCTACCATATTTTACTAGCTCGTCCCAATATCCTCTTGTCAGTGATCTTGAACATGACATTGAAAATCACTTCGGCGGACTGAGGACATTCTCTAAACCTGTTCTTCCATTTTGCCTACTCTGAAACTAGGCCAGTTATTAATGTTTCAGTTCCAAATCCACTCTTCTTTGCTCTCTTGGTGCTCCTGGAGATGGACCCTGGAACATTTCTCCTTTGTCAGCTGGTACAATATTTGGACTTGACATTAGAGAGCATGGGGGAGACACTGCAGGAGGAAGATTTCTTTCTCTTTCTGGTGTATTTTTCTTGTTTTAGGGCATGGCAGGGGCTCTCCTGCCAGTGGGGCATGCAAGACCCAGTGATGTACACCCTCCAGCGATTTCCATCACCACCCCAGCAGATTTCCCAGCAAATTCCACCAGCACAGTCCTCCCATGCCCCTGTGGTCAGCTTCTTCCCCCACTTGTGGCCTGTGGCATCTCAGCGAATGTCCCCATCCAGTGGGCTACACATGTACAGATACATCCTCTCCAAAGAGGTGAGTCTCAGCTAGGGAGTGGAACATTTTCTAAGTTTGTTACCTCTCTGGGCGCTTCCTCTCAGCCTTAGAGGTAGTGGCTGCACTATGTGCCTGCCATTTAGAAATTATTAATAGTTCTCTTTACCCTTCTTAGAAGTTGATCCCTTGTTACTATTTAATACTTTTTGTGTTAAATTTTCCCAGTCAAAATTGCTAGTGTGGTTTCCTCTTTTTTGACTGGACCCTGATTTATAGAACCCTTTCATGAATAGATCATCCCTGGCCTCTGATCCATTTGGCTTCAACTGTTAGTTCTCTCCTCTGTTTTGGCCCTGGTTATGGTTTGTCATTGATCTTTGCTCCCTGGTACTGACACAGAGACTTTGTTATGAAGGTAATGTAGCAGGAGTGGGGGAGCCATGGGCATTTGGGCTAGTTCCTCATGTAACTGCCTTTTGCCTTCAGGGCCTGCTTGAGACTGATGTCATATAAAGAATTCCATTTGGTGATGGAGTGCTGCTATCACACCTCACTCTAGCTTGGCAGTTCAGATAACACCCTGGTCGTGATGGGCAACTCAGGTCACATGGCCACTTGGTGGCCCATGGTTAAGCATTCAGTCTCTACGAAGACCCAACAGCAAGCCAAAACCTTTTTCTCAAAATGGAAAGTAATTATTTGCAGAGGATGGTAGGTATTTGCTCTAAAATTCTAAGGGTCTGAGCCGTGATTGGCCTATTGAGGCTGCCAGAGGCTCCAAGCAGTATCTTCATCTGCCACTGACAATTCAAGCACCACTGGATTGCTGGATCCATATTCCCAAGTGGCAGAGCAGCATACAAACAGTGTAGACTTGTTGCAGAAACTTCTCTCATTCTGGGCCCACTCAAAACTGGCAGCTTTTCTAGTTAGTCGGTAGATGGGCCCGAGTAGCACACCCAAATAAAGAATATGTCGCCTCCAAATTACAGAGACCCACGAGGCATTGTGCTTCTTTTCTGGTTATAGCAGAGATTAGATGTAATCATCTATCCTACACTTAAGAGTGATATCTGGAAATGCCCCTCATCACCAGACCCCCAGAAATTTCAGAGGTGGAAGTCCTCTGAATGTTTGTCAGATTTCTCTCTCACCCTCTGACATGCAAATGTCTTACCAATAAGTCTAGAGTTCTTGCTCACTGGTTCCAATCAGCATAATATCATCATTGTAATGGACCATTGTAATCTCTTGTGGAAAAGAGAGGCAGTCAAGGTCCTTGCAGACTAAATTATGACATATGGCTGGAGAATTGATAAACCCCCGAAGTAAGACAGTGAAGGTATATTTCCGGTTTTGCCAGCAAAAAGCAAACTGCTTCCAATGGTCTTTACTAATAGGTATGGAGAAAAAAGCTTTTTCCAGATCAATGACTACACACCAGGTACCAGGGGATGTGTTAATTTGCTCAAGCGAGGAAACCACATTTGGAAGAGCAGCTGCAGTTAGAGTCACCACCTGGTAAAGTTTATGATAATCCACTGTTATTCTCTAAGAACTATCTGTTTTCTTCACAGGCTGAATAAGTGAGTTGAATGGGGATGTGGTGGAAATCATCGTTCCTGCATTCTTCAAGTCTTTGATGATGCTGCTAATCTCTGCAATACTTCCAGAAATTCAGTATTGATTTTGGTTTACTATATTCTTATGTAGACCTGATTCTAGTGGCTTCCACTTGGCCTCTCCTACCGTGCTTTACAGGTCATAGAAACAATGTGGTGATTCAGCAAGTTGCTGAATATTTAAATCCTAATTATGCATTTTGGAACAGCAGTAATATCCAGAGGATGAGCTCAGAGACTCATCATGAGACAGACCTGGGCTAAGACTCCATTGATCACTTGACTTCCATAGGTCCCTACTCTTTTAGACCACGGTGACATTTTATATTTCTTGGAATTCACGTCATTTCAGAGCTAGTGTCCAGTCATCCCTGAAAAGTGTGATTATTTCCTTTTCCCCAATATATAGTCACCCTTGTGAAAGGCTATAGAGCTCTTTGGGGAAAGCTGGGAGAAAGACTAACAGTATACATTTTTGGCAGTAGAGTGGGGTCTCTCTTTAGGGACCTGGTTTCCTCTTCGTTCAAGGGTTTCTGGGTATGTACACTGCCTCAAGTCTGGGAACTGACTCAGAGGCTATGACTGTCTGATTTAGTGATTCATGTTAGACTTCTATCACTTGACCTAAAACTTTCCCACATATGCAAATCAAGGAAGAATTTAGTAGACCTCTTACCTCTTTCTCTCCTAGGGAAACTATGATCAGGTGGCCAATGACATAGGTCTCTGTGAGTCAGGCTGTTCTGATTGCTGCTTTGCCTCTGATGTTCACTCTGATAATCACTGCCAAGTTGTTTTGGTGATTAAGTGCCACCAGTGGCTCTTACCATTTAGGATCCAATTATCCCCATGACATTTAAGGGTCCTGGGTCAGTGGCAGCAGTGTTCACCTTAGAGTTTTGGCCTATAGAAAAGAATGACCACAGAGTTCTTCTAGAATGCTGAGTCTCCCTTCACAAATATAATTTTCATAGTTGTGGTGAAAGTTATGTTCTCTGGCCCTTTGGCCAGGGGGGGTGTGCAGATAAATCAATCTCCCTAAGACTTTGGATATAGTTTTCTCCTTTTTTAATAAAGATTTTACTTATTTATATATGAGAGAGAGAGAGAGTGTGTGAGCGTGTGCACATGAGTGGGGGTAAGGGCAGAAGGAGAGGGAGAGAGAGAATCCCAAGCAGACTCTGTACTGAGCATGGAGCTGAGGTGGGACTTGAGCCCAGGACCCCGAGATCATGACCTGAGCCACCCAGGTGCCCCTGGATCTATCTTTCTATAGTATTTCAAGAAAGTTCCAGCATTTCAACTTCATTTAGTGTAGGTCAGCTTTTGGTCCATGTTTCAGCC
The DNA here is from genome assembly GCF_024610735.1 of Ursus americanus. NCBI lineage: Eukaryota > Metazoa > Chordata > Mammalia > Carnivora > Ursidae > Ursus > Ursus americanus. The sequence continues at coordinate 12,897,361 of NC_142157.1, read as the reverse complement.
AATCAAAAAGACAGAGCCCATCTTAAGTCCTCAAGTTACAACACTGAATCCAGAATTGCTGTTTAGAGTACCCAATAAATTCAGTCCGCTCCAACTCTATGTTCCTTTCCCCATTACCTCATACTTTAATATCAATTACCGTTCATATTCCCGATTCTTGTCTATATAAATTAGAAAAATCATGTAGTCTTTTGGAATGTAATGTATCTCCTCCTGAGTCACTCTTTGTACCTCCCATTTTGGAGGCCCTGCTGCAACTTGAGTCTTCCTATGGATCTGGAAGCAAAGAGGAGTGAGTGGTACAGGCATGTTTTGAGCTGAATCACCCATGTCTTTTTCAAGGAAATTCCTGCAGAGGAGGCCCTTACAAGTTCATCAGTCAAAGCAGGATTCATCTCCTCAGATAGGGCTGTTTCTATAAGTGAGGAAGACTCAGTGTCCCCAGCTTCATCAGGACCTGCTCACATGTCCCATTTCAATTTTCAGGACTCCGTTCCTTCCTAATCAACACCCTTACTTTAGTGCCTTGTAAAAAGTCGGGAGTTCAATTTACATTGTAATTCAGCCACTCACTCATTACATCAGATTGGGTTAGGTTTCCATAAATCTCCATTCTATGGCTTCAGGGGCGAAGGATTTTTTTCAAGGCATATATAGAAGCTTTCAGATCATTATGTGGTGCTAGAGGTGGGGATTGGAATCTCCAAACTCATTTTTTTCTTTCCCCATAATGTTCAGAGAAGTTAGGAACAAATAGCTAAACTTATTATACTTGTCAGTTTGGGAAACTATTCTAACATAACAAATATATGGTCATCCTGAAACTTGTTTTTGTAAGTATTTGATTAGGAATGTCCAATGGTGAAATTATATATATATTTTATGGAAAAGTTGGAAAAGTCTTGAATGTGTCAGAAAGAAAGAATCATTCCCTCAAAAAAATAGTCCAGGGATTCTGTATCAGGGAGAGAAGAGGAAGCTAGAGTATCCAGAGAAGATGACATGGGAGGAGGCTGAAATTAGGTCTACTGGACTAATCCTCCAGACCACTTTCAAGCTCTCCTGCTCAAGAACCCTTTCCCCTCTGGTATTACCCGAACACTATCGCTAATTTCTTGCTCTGAAACTGAACTCATATTCCTATGTAGACCCGATTCTAGTGGCTTCCACTTGGACTTAAAACTTCTTTAGTTCTTTTTAACTTTCATTTCTGCAGTATACTTTCAATATTTAGGTAACTTTTCCCCCCCCAAATTCATGTATTTTCCTGTGTTATATTTCTGTGAAAATTACATCTCCCTTATAAGTCTGATAGAGATACCAGGGGATCTGGATGAGGCTTATACAGCAGGAATCTAAAAAGAAATAGCTAATATTAAACTTCTGGTATTCTAAATAGGATTTTGCAACAAAGGGAGAGGCTTGCATGCCTGGCTTGACGTAGGGAGAGAGAATTTTCTAAACTACTTTAGGCCTGGATGACTTAGATCATAGAGTTTACTCCTTAAAGGTAGAGAAGATACCTCTTCTACTCATGAGGGAGTGGGAAGAAAATAAATATGATGAAGGAAAAACTTGAAGCCTACCCCTTCTAGTCTGGTGGGACTGTGGGACAGAGAAAGGGGAGAGAGGGAGAGCAAGAAGGTCAGATACCGGGTTCTCATCCCTCCACCTAGTTCTGGGTGGAAGCATTTGGGGTGGAGGAGTGGCTTCAGGAAAGGCATGGGAGAGTCCAAGAATATCTAGGTTCACGGCATACTTCCCCTGGCGCAGGGGCCAAGGGGAAGTTGCGAAGCCTCAGAAGAAACTCTACACGCATGATTCTGACACATGGGGAGGGGGGGTCTGATGGTGGGAAGGTGGTAGCAGATGACAGGTGGTTGAGTACAGCAGCTATTCTGAGCCCCATGGCCTATACTTGGTGTGTGAGAAAGCTAGATGACTGTGTGCCCCAGTTATCAGATGTGGAAGTGCTAAGAGTCCCTACCAGTGGATTGCAGTGCCCTGGGGTAAAAAATTGCCAAAGGCTGAAGAGAGAGGGATTTCTAAACCTGGGCCAAGTCTCCAGGAGGGCAGGCTCCAGGGTGGCAGCAGTACAGATTGCAAAAGACGGGATGGAGGTGGCCCCTCCATCGCCTGCCCAGTGAACACGAACTGATCGTTCTGATCTGAACCAAGGACCATGTCTCCCTCTCACTATGAGAACCCAGCAAGACCCTTCCCACATGCAGACGCATGGGAGAGAAGAAGGGGAGGGGGCAAAATATGCCATTATTTACACAGAAGTTCATCATACCAAAGAGGGACATTGTGCTACGTGAAATAAGACAGTCACAGAAGGACAGATAGTGCACGCTTCCACTGTATGAGGCATCTAAATGGTAAAACTCACAGATGCAAAGAATACAATGGTGGGTGCCAGGGGCTGGGGGAGGGGGAAATGAGGGGTTGCTAATCAACAGTATAAAATTTCAGTCATGCAAGAGGAATAAATTTCAGAGATCTGCTGTACAACACTGTACCTACAGGTAACAATAATGTCTTATACACACTTAAAAACCTATTAAGAGGGTAGCTCTCAGGGTGCCTGTGTGGCTCAATCGGTTAAGAGCATGCCTTCAGCTGGAGTCCTGATCTCAGGGTCCTGCAATCAAGAGTCCTGCATTGGGCTCCCTGCTCAGTGGGGAGCCTGCTTCTCCCTCTCCCTCTGCCGCACCCCCCCTTGTGCTCCCCCCTCAAATTAAGAAATAAAATCTTAAAAAAAGAGGGTAGCTCTCTGTTAAGTGTTCTTACCACCACCACAACAAAAGAACAGAATGTTTACAAACAAAAAGGAAAAGTGCTTGTGTTAGAAGGAACTGAATTACTAATAATTTGCAAATCAAAGTGTCCCTGTCTCCCAGAGGGGTGAAGCTTAGAAGAAGGGTAGAGCATTGCTGGGGGGAGGGGCGGGGGGGGAGGAAACTACATTTTCTCTATGTATCTAGGTGTAGGGTAATTCTGTTTCAGTCTGTACAGTAGTTCATTCTTTTTTTTTTTTTTTAAGATTTTATTTATTTATTTGACAGAGAGAGACAGCCAGCGAGAGAGGGAACACAAGCAGGGGGAGTGGGAGAGGAAGAAGCAGGCTCCTAGCGGAGGAGCCTGATGTGGGGCTCTATCCCAGAACGCTGGGATCACGCCCTGAGCCAAAGGCAGACGCTTAACGACTGTGCCACCCAGGCGCCCCAGTACAGTAGTTCATTCTTGATAATATGGTGGTCAGAAAGCCCCTGAAGCAAGCCAAACATTCTAAATGAAAATTTAAAAATTAGGTAAATATTAGGGACAGTAACTGGACTTTTCATCTTATAAAGGTAATTTTCTAAAAAACTGCTTTAATTATTTCTTCAGAATGACTTGTCATGAATTTGAGTCACAAAAAATTAAAATATTTTTAATACAGAAATATATTTCTTTATATATATACAAACTATATATTTCTGTTAGATTCCTTTCATATTTGCTGGACTATAAACTCCTGAAGGGAAGAGAATAAATTTTCTTCCAGTGAGCATGACACATTTTACACTGGTCACAATGTGAATTGGGTGACTGGGGACCCCTTTTATTCCCTGGGGATACGAGAGGTATATGTTTTATATAAAAGTATGAGGAGAGCAAAAGCAATTGTGTTGAGTATTTGATTATATGTATAATTATTGTGCAATAGCATAGTGATTTTCAGAGTTTGTTCAAGTTTCTGTTTTGTTTGTTTGTTTTTTGTCTCTACATTTCAGGACCCCAGATGGCCCTGCTGGTTGAGGGCACTCAGGGCGACAGTCAGTCTGTCTGTGTTTTGTTGACTCCGTCACTACACATCTCTGCTATTATTCCTTGCTGCCTCCTATTTCTCCTCTTCCCCCCTTTTTCTGACAATTGTCAGTTTGACGCTCCTGGCACTAGGCTTTAACAACCTCATCTATTTACATCAGGCTCTTCTTTCCTACTGGACCTTTTGTGCTTTACCTGTTTTCTGTACTTGGAGCGTTTCTTGGCTATTTTGGCTGCCAGTCACTGTCAATCATTAGCTCACATCCAAGTTTGGGGCTGCTCCTGAACCCTGAGGCTGTTAGACTTCCCACATGTGGAAAACACAGGCATTATAATGCAAATAAAACAAAAACAGAAATAAAAAGTCAAGATGATAGAACCAAAATATCTGTCAAATGAAGCTTAAAAGGAGAATTACAAAAATCAAGAAAGTATGGCTGCTAAATGGTGAATAGATACTGAATAATTTCCTTCTATTTAATTTGAGATGCAAATGAAGTAAACAGATTACTAGAATTGTGTTATTTTATCTAATTTTTAAAAGAATTTATTTATTTATTAGAGAGAGAGAAAGCATGAGCAGGGTGAGGGGCAGAGGGAGAGGAAGAAGCAGACTCCCCACTGAGCAGGGAGCCCAACATGGGGCTCCATCCCAGGACCCCAGGATCATGACCTGAACAGAAGGCAGACGTTTAACTGACTGAGCCACCCAGATGCCCCTGGAATTGTTATTTTAAATGAAGGTGGAAAGAAGCATATAAGTACTTTCTTGATAAACTAAAAAGATGGGAATAAATATGATTGGGTCATAGAATGGAATGTGCCTTTTGGAGGACACACAGATGAATAAAACGTCTGTGGGAATTCCTAGAACAATGAGCTTCTTGAGCTGGGGAAAGAGGTTCTATGTAAATGCCAGGTTATTTTTATATCCTTGTTACTTAAGATGCCCCAAAAAGGTTGAGCATTAGCTAAAGAGAACAGAATCTTGAGAACACAATGTTTTCAGCTTTTAATGGTCTAGACCCATTCACTTGGAAGAAGCTCACCAGGGGTCTCACAGAGAAGGTAGATAAACTAGGTTAAATATTTTTTATCAAAATATTAATATCTTAACTAGGTTTTACACTTATCAATTTTCTCAAAAGGATTTGAATCCTAATCTACAATCAGCTTTCTCTTTATTTGGTAGACCTGGGGGACTGAACAGATTCAGAAAGAATATCAAGTTTCTTAGAGATAGGGACTGTGATCTTCAAATCTCAGTTCTCAATTCATATAAGGTGCTCAATAAAAACTCACTGAATTGACTTGGTTGGAAAGGAATGTTAGCCCATTGTGGAGAGCTGGACCAAATGAACAACTCAGTGAAATAGACTGTCATTTCATGATTTTCTTGCTTGAATCTAATATTGGAAAGGGTCTCTCTTAGACAGACTGGAATTGTCTAATTCAAATGTTCCATTTAAATGATCATTTCTAGAGGTGCCTGGGTGGCTCAGTTGGTTAAGCGTCTGCCTTTGGCTCAGGTCATGATCCTGGGGTCCTGGGATTGAGCCTTGAGCCTCATGTCAGGCTCCCTGCTGAGTAGGGAGCCTGCTTCTCCCTTTCCCTCTGTCCCTCCCCCTCCCCCACTTGTGCTTTCTCTCTCTCTCATGCTCTCTCAAGTAAATAAAATTGTAAAAAAAATTATCCTCCCTAGGAAAAAGTAGCATTATATCTTCATGATGGTATTATGCTCAGTTTCCTTTGGATTTTATCTTAGACTCTTGACTGCAAAACATATGAAAGGAATATTCCTGAGAAGCTTTTTGGGTTTTCACAAATTGCTCTGTTAAAACTTAGATTACCACTTAGAACCACCCACTGTGCATGCCACTGAGATAGCAGAAATAGTGCTTTATCATCTTTCTCAAGCTGTTCAGGGTCAAGTGTATATTCTGAACATCAAATAAGTAAATTATATTAATGTTATATCATAGGAAAGCCTAAAAAATGCAGTAACCGTCTCGGACCAAGGGGATAAAACATATAGAAACAGAAACCCAGGCTACAAAACGACTTACTTGCTGTTATGTCCCAGAGCATCACCTTCTGCGATGTCAATTTTAAGAAGGGTGACCACCCACGTAAATTGGTTTGAAGTAGTCAGAAGATGCAACTCTGTTCCTCAGTGTGTACTCCCCAGGTGGATAGTATAGTATCATACACTTTATCATGAGAGGAAGATTACTTCACCTTGTGATTTCTCTTCTCCTGAAGTCCCATTATACGATTAAAACTTTCTGTGCACCCAAAGCCCACCATGAAGAGGTTTACACAAAAAGAGGTTCAGACCTATAGTATTATTGACTCCATAGTACTTGATAAAGCTGGTACATTCCAAGAGTAGACTCAAAATCTGTATTTAAAATGGACCTTCCACTCATTTGTCACCTCAAGTAGTACGTAGAATGGAAATATGATATAGATCCTTCATAGAATGAATTCCTCATTAGCAGGATGGTTTCCTACTCTATCAAAGGCCATTTATCTCCTCAATAATTATTCTATTTGTGGCATTGCCTCCTCTTCACATACATACCTTCGTAGTTGACAGGTCCAAAGCAAGAACTATAATGATGGACTTTAGGCTACAGTTTGGTCAATCAATTGAACAGACTTCCAGTATCAGTCAGCTTTCACTGGGTTAAACTGTGGTAACAAACAACCCTAAGTTCTCAGTAGCTCACAAGAATAAAGTTTCATATTTTGCTCATATTATGTGTTAGCTATGGAACTACTCTGATTTTGCTGGGCTCTGTGTGGCTCTGATCCATATGCCTTTTTTATTCTGAGATCTAGGCCGGAGGAGAAGTGCCAAATTAGGACATGCTGTTCTTGAGGCAGGGAGAAAACAACTAAGCCAGAACCACATGAAAATTCTGAAAGCTCTGCTTGAATGTGTCCTAGCCCGAAGTCAGTGGGGGAAGGGAGTACCCTCCTCCCCAGGAAGGCCTCGCAAGTCATGTGCCTGTGGATAAGAATGTATATGGACTACTCTCACAGGGAAAGCAGTCCATATTCTTGTTCTCTTCCTTCATCAAGCAAATACTCACATACCTCTTTTTCCAAGGAACACACAGTAAATTTCTATTTAGCCACTATATGGAGCTCAGTGTCCACCATCTCATGACTGTCCCTCTGTCAGATAAAGTTTTCCTTAATCTAGAGTCCTGGGAACTAAAAAGACATGTTGCTGTCCCCCAATCTCCCATCTCATATACCCAAGAAACAATAGTTTCCCATTGATTTATTGAAAGAAATAGTGCAGAAATTTATGACTTTTACGTGCACTATCAAACCTAAAATGAAAAATCTCTTCAGTCATGCAGAAGGTATTGAGAGCCAACATGGCTTACATTATATTTGGTAATATTTAAGCTACTGAGATAAACTAAATACTGGCCTCCTAGACCATAGCACAGAGGGTTAAGCTGGGTCCATTCATATTTTTGTCAACATCGAAGTTTTGCCTAGTGTTAGCCCTGCCCTCCTTTTGTTCTTGCTATTAGCTATACTTCTATATGTTCTACTATCTTTAGAAATTCATCTCTCTCTCTCTCTCTCTCTTTTTTTTCTTAAAGAGTGGGAAAGAGAGGGGGGTGAGGTTGGGGCAGAGGGAAAGGGAGAGAGAGACTCTTAAGCAGACCCCACACTCAGCACAGAGCCTGACACAAGGCTCAATCTCATGACCCTGAGATTATGACCTGAGCCAAAATCAAGTTAGACACTTAACTGACAGAACCACTCAGGTACCCCATAGATATTCACCTCTTTAAAAAAAAATGGTGAACCACCTGGACATAAATCCTACCCGTTCAAACTGCGTACTGGAAAGCTTCATCAGGACCAACCTTAGATATCTCAGAATCTGTACCCTTCAGGCCAATGCTATGGCTGCTGTTCCGTGTGTTCTGGTCCCAGGCGAAATGGTCTAGAAACTTGAGTTTCATTAATTTCAGCTGGAAACTAGGAAGGGATTTCAAGAAAAAAAGAATTATTCTAAACTTAACTTTCTTATATCAGCTGCCTGCTACAAATATTTTTTTTATCCCTTATAGAGAACCAAACTCCTTGCTTACACAACACAGGCTTTCAATGGAGCTATCTTTGCTCCATTCCCAGTATTTCACCTACCCCTTGGGATCAAAGACAATAAAAATTTCTTAAGTTAAACACAGCTTTATGAAACAACATGGGATAATTACAAGAGAAATAAAATGCAAAGAGATCATGATGCATCTGTGCAATATTTGGACTTGGGAGAAGATCTGCTCTTTCAACGTATAGAGAAGTAATAGGATGTAGTGTCTGCTTGTAAAATGTGCCAGATCTCAGGAAAACTGCATCAATTTTAAATTGATGCTATCCTTTTTATGTTTAAATACAGTGAGAAAGTTGTAAACATTAATGTGGAGAAAGCAATAGTACATAATTTGTGTTACTCATTCTATTTCTTTTCTGAATAGTGGTAATTGTCTACTCTCCAAGCTGACATTCAGTTGAATATCGAGGGAGAATATGGTTTGTTGTACTCTGGGGATCATTTTGGAAGGGTAGGCATTTGTCATACAAAATTGACTCTGGATTAATCGTTCACAAATCTTACTACATAGTTGGGTTTTACACTTATGATGTTTGACCCTATTAATCTTTAGGATGATAAAGTTCATTTAAAACTTGGTCTCCCCAAAATATTTTGATGAGTCTTCTAATGCTATTGGACATTAAGAGCTACTTCTTAACGAAGCAGAGCTATTCATTCCCAACAAGGAGTAATAATGAGATATTGAGCAAGGAACAAGGTCCAGAAAGCAAACTGCTTTCCAGCTTCTGATTCAGGGCATGACTCTAGCTTCATTTTACATTTTGAAGTACATTTTCTGTGGCTTTTTTCCCCCAGAACTTGAGAACTCTATAATTTTATCTTAGTACAAAATACATCAAAAATCAAGGGGCTACGGCTTAGTCATCACACTGCTGTTCCCTTTCATTTGTGCGTCTTCTTTCCTAGATGATGTTAAATTTGCCAAATGTTTGACTAGATGTTAAGGAGTTTGCTTAGTTGTATACATTCTAGTAAAACAGTTTAATACATTCAAACCCAGAGTGTAATTTTACACACACACACACCACTTAGTCATAGAACTAGAGGGGTCCTGAGATACTATCTCCCCCAGACCTCTCATTGGCCAGGTTAAGAAATGTAAACACAGGAAGTTGAAGAGACTTTCCCAAACCAAACATACCTGTGGCAGAACCAGGTTTCCGAAACAGTCTTGAACTCCCAGTTTTTTCATTCTATTGTTACATATCAGTGATATTTACCACTATTTGTACATGTTATAAAATAACTATAAAATATCTCCCAACTTACACAAAAGTTTTTAATGGGCTTTTAAAAATGTTTGTTTTTATATGTTTTTTAAATTATGTTTTGAATATATTTTTAAATTTGAAAATATAGAAATCTAATTAAAGCAAGTAGGTCACTGAGCATGAGGGGAAGTGCGTTTTGCTTTAATTTTTTCATGGCTTCTTGATCTCTAACCGCTGAGGAGGGTACACAGCTCTGTGCGGTGACTCTGCACAGGGAGATACTGTCAGAATTGAGCAAATAGATGATTCTTCTGCATCTTTGCTGGAGGATGTAAAAAGGGACAGTGCCTATGTATATCAGGATAATGGCCTTTCCAGCTTTCCAGCAAGTGGTGCCAGGAGAGTCAATCTGCCAACTCTTTTATTCAAGTGGTTATGAAACTGGGTTTGTACCTGAATATTCTTGAACAACTCCCCTTACGGTTTTCTGGTGCACCAGAAAGTAATTTGCCTACAAGCCACCCCTGTACTGATTTCTTTCTAAAGATTTTATTTATTTACTTAACAGACAAGAGAGACAGCAAGAGAGGGAACACAAGCAGGGGGAGTGTGAGAGGGAGAAGCAGGCTTCCCGCTGAGCAGGGATTCTGATGTGTGGCTTGGTCCCAGGACTCTGGGTTCACTACCTGAGCCCAAGGCAGATGCTTAACGTCTGAGCCACCCAGGCGCCCCTGGTTCAGTACTGATTTATTTGCATGGTTCTGTCACTGAATTTGGCCTGAGAATTACAATAATAAATACAAGTTTCCCATTCACTCTGTGTATGGAATACTGTATGCAGCAGCAGGACACATTCCTAGGCTACATTAGTCACCATTTGTGTTCATAATTACTAGTCTTTAAGATGTAAAAGGAGAGGGGCGCCTGGGTGGCACAGCGGTTAAGCGCCTTCCTTGGCTCAGGGCATGATCCTGGCGTTCCGGGATCGAGCCCCACATCAGGCTCCTCCGCTATGAGCCTGCTTCTCCCTCTCCCACTCCTCCTGCTTGTGTTCCCTCTCTCGCTGGCTGTCTCTATCTCTGTCGAATAAATAAATAAAATCTTAAAAAAAAAGATGTAAAAGGAGAAATATCTTTCATGATCTTTAATATCTTCACTATTTGGCAAATTTAGATAACTTTTATAATATTCCAAGTCACCAGAAATTTGCTTACGTGTATGTACGGTATTTCGTTCACATACAGCACCTTTAGAGTTATTGCATGTGTATAGGACTACTTCTATGTAACATGAAATATATGGCTAAGAAATCCTGTAGTCAGGCAAATATCCAAATAGTTTGTTCAAACTATTTCCTTTCTCAGAAACATCTGAAAGTTACACACCAGGATCTATTTTTATGTGGATGTCCTATACAGATTCTGACACACTTTATTTTTCAGAAAGAGTTCAAATAACTAATAACAAGTTTCAACAGCCAAATATTTACTTTTTATGAAACATGGAAGTATCTTTCATAGCTCTAACAAACTGGGCCATGTCCCAAACCTTAGGTTTCTCCCTCATTATGGTAACAGAGAGATACCTACCTTATAATGCCGGAGAGTTAGAGTTAATGTTGTTCAGTCATAATCTGTGGCTTTCCCAGGAGCTGCCAGGGTGTAGATGGAAGACCAGTTAGTTTTCAACATTTGAGAAATTTTGCAGCAAGTTTTCATCCAACTCCTGAATTTTTCTTTCTGTCCAAGTGTATTTTAGACAATGATTAGTAATCAAAATTTCAATTTTGCAAATATTTACCAAACTCAGAGAAAAGCACACTGCTTGATATTGGGGATACATAAATGAATAAAAAATTCCTTGCCCTTAAGGAGCTCTTAACTTGGCAGACGATTCAGAGAAGTATGTAACTAGCTAACTTGTGAGTCAGGGCAATCACAGACTTAAGCCAATTCCTAAGGTGAGCACAGAGGAAGGAGGAATTCATTCTGATTTGGGGCATTAGGAAAGTCTCCGCATAGAGGGAGTGGGGCCTTTGTGCTGCTCCTTGAATAGGGCAAACAATGGCACACCCTGGGTTTCCTGGGTCAGTCCCAGTTTATGTTGTTATCCAGGTACAATTATAATACTGCTCTTTCACACTCAGAGGTTTTCTTTGGACAATAAATTATATGATCGCACTAGCACTGAATCATACATATGGTGTTGACAGGGAAAAGAAGGAGGGAAAAAAACTTCAGATGGATCAAACAGCAAGTCAAAAGGCATAGAGGAATAAAATCCCATGGCATGTTTGGGGAAAAACTATGCATCTTTCTCTTATGTGCTCAAAAGAGGGCATTTCCCCCCTTTTCCTATTGCTATTTGAATTGAAATGGGAGTATGTTCTAAAAGATCTGTCATGAGCTTTTCTGTTTGCATATTCATTTTTCTTTCCAGGAATATGACTATTATGCAAAGACCTTTTCCTATATCCTTCATTTCCCATTTTCATTTGATCAGTTTTATCTCTAAGTACTATTTTCACATCACAGAGGAAGAGAGGGAAGTTAAAAACCAATTCATACATTTCACCATCTGCCTTCTAACCAGTTTGTATTGAATTAGAATATGCAATGTGCTTGGACTTTGTGTACGTTCCAAGAAACAAGTATGTAAAGAGAAAGTAAGCAAAATTAGAAGGATATTATTTCTGTCTTTATAGCTTTTCAGGGGAAAAAGAATGGAATATGCTGAAGTAATAAAGAAAATCTTAACCAACTTGCATTATTTTGGAACAACAGATTTACATTATTACTTGTGCGATAAAGGCCATTTCTGATGGAAATAGTTCCCTTAGCTACTTTTTACCAGAAAGTTCTAAATTTAGAACAAAGAAACAATGCCTAACACTATGCATATGTATGAAAATAACACAGCCATCAGCTAAGGGAGTCCCACAAACACTGAGAAGACTTATCACACCAGAAAGAACAGTAGACTTGACTTTCATGACTTGTTAATCTCCAGCTACTTTTGCCTTAGCTCTTTAGGGTCAAAAAACTCAAACCGCAGATTCTATGTATAAGTACCAAGAATATGTAGAATATAGGACACACGTGGTATGAAGAGATGGGGAAGGGCATTCTCAGTGACTTGGTTACAGGAAAGTTGAATGCAGGGAGAAGGGTCATCCAGCTCCCTCTTCTGCCCCCTTGCCTCATCGACTTCTCTGTTTCAGAGAGCTGCCCACTCCCACATAGGAAATTAGGAGCATACTGCAGCAAGCCCTTTAATCCTTTCCCAGCCCGGTTTAATATCTAGGTTTCTCGTAGCATGAATTTGGTATTCTTTTCCACAGCTTTTCTCATGAGCAGGCGATATGAGGTCTATAGATTTTCAGAGGGGGCTTTTAAAATTTTTGAAACTATTCAAAATGTCAATTAACTTAGAAGAAGCATTTATATTTGATATAGTTATCTATGACTCTGATTTTCTGACCTCATATAACGTAATACCAAACCCATCTGAAGATGCTAGTTTGGTAAAACAACCAAGAATCTTTTCCTCTCCTTCTTAGGCCCTCACCTTCCCCTCCCTTGACTCCTGTGCTGGTCTTCTAACTAATCTAGCTGCTTGCAGTCTCTTCCCACTTCAGTCCATCCTGGGCTGCTCCCCAAATGATCCTTCTTCTCCATCACTTGATTATGACCCAGTTTACCTCTTTCTGATAGCTCCTGGTACTGTGGTTATGATAAGGCTGTGTTAATCTGAGGCATGGCATGCAAGGCTGGGCACAATTACCTTTCCGGTCTTACACATTTCCCATTCATAACTTATGCCTTCATAGAATTTCAGCCTTGGGAGCTTGCCCTCTCTCCTAAGCCTCCTCGACTCTGTGACTTAGTCAGGCTCTCCTCTGCATTACTACAACGGTGACTGGATTCTGGGTATTGGAGCTCTTGTTCATCTAAAGATCTTCATCATTGCTGAGCAAATTGCCTATGTGTGTTCAGTAAATTAAAAAAGATAACTGAATTACTTCCCATTTGGGCAGAACTTTCTTAAACTAAAATCACTAGCCCTGACTGGTTTTATTGGCTCCAAATGATGACCGGTATGTTTGAGGCCACATGTGGCTAATCCCATATCTCTGCAGACGGGCATAAGAGGATGTATGTGCGTTACGTGTACCAAAGCCAAAGGTACATGGGATTCCCTCTAACGTGGGCTAGGCGAAATAAACTTGATTTTTGATAAACACACACTTCACTGTAAATCACTTTCATATAAATATGTTTTATTGCAGAGAAGTTATAATTATTTACATGCTGTAACACATCACAACATAAATTTACCAAATATTTTTCATGGTGGGATGCTGTAGGTTTCAGATAATAGTTTCAGAAGAACCACAGATTAAGTGAAGAGACTTACAGCTTTATTGACTCTACAACTCTCGGTTGCTAAATGCTAGAAGTCAAAAGGCAGTGTTTCTCAGTCCTACCTGTCACCACTTGCATGCAGAAACCTAGGAAGCAAATACAAGAGAACTGTCGAGTTTCAAATCCATATTGCCACCAAAGTTTACAATGGGCTGAGTTATAATTCATGTCGTAAAGCATTTAATTCTTGCATAAAATATACAGTTCTATTAAGATTGGTATAAATCTACTTATTTATAAACCCTGGCTTAAAAACAAGGACAGGATGCAGCCTGCACATGCATTGAGAAGGACAACCTAGCAAATGTTTGTGACTTTAACAGTGTCGATTCACTTTCTTATTGTTATCGATCTAGGAAAATAACCTCAAGAATTGTAGATTTAAACTTCTCTTGGTGATAAGTAATGGCAATGAAACTCTAGGAAAGACCCGAGGCACTCTCACTGATTGATGCTGGTGGAGAAAAATCTATGGACTGTAGAATGTCACTAAGGTATTATTTGGCAAGTCTTCTTTAAGCCACATCTCTAGCAGGATCATCCTGAAGTGCAATAAAAAGTCACCGATGCTTGAACTGCTTATTTCTCAAGAAGTGAATAAAGTGCTAACAGACCTTGAACATAAATGAAACGAGTAGGTGGGCCTGGAAATTCCAAACCAAGTTCACCAATATACCTTAAAGTTGTGTTCCAAGGTTACCAAATAGAGAGGCCTTGACTGAAAAGGAAGAAAAGAAGGAAGTAAATGAAGGAAACACAGACAAATAGAATTTCTCTATCTCTTCACACCTACCCCACCAACCTGAGTAATGCACAAAGCAAGCGAATGGGTGAGGAAGATGGAGGCACAGCTTTGCAAAATGGCGATGGGCTCGCTTACTCCTGAATAAAAACCGTTGAAAAAATGTGGATGAGAAGGAGAAGTCCTAGTTTCTAGCCTCCACTGGGAATGATATTCTCTCAGAACAGCCCTGTATCTACCTTCTGATTCTCTTTTCTCATCCCTTACCCTCATAGCATGTTCTCCTTGCTGCTCATGAAATGAAAAGCCATTAGTGAGGCTGGAAATGTCCTGGCCAAAGAAGCCATTGACCCTTCGGCATCTAGCACGACAGAAAGGGAAGTCGGCGGCATTCTACTCATAAGTGATTCATCTTTAAATAAAATGAAACCGAGCTTTGGAATGGAACCTCTTTGCGTGATCACATCAGTAGGGCTAAGTCAGCAGCTTAGGATTCTCATGCCAAGTGATCAGGCTGGAAGGCAGCACATTTTACAAATTTTGCCTTGGGGGCTGTTTTGCTTTGCAAATAAACCTCGCATTTTTTATTTTGAGCTGGGTGGCTCACAATGGCAATTTGCAGGACTTGTGAGTTTTCCAGTGCTTGGGAGAAGGAAGAGCCCACACCACCTTATAGGCTTTGAATAAATCAGGTTATAAACCTCTTTGGGATTTAAGCTCAGCAAGTGTTACCCCTAGCTGAAGCAATGAATAAGAGTTTATGAGAATAAGTAGTTTAAGGTAATTTAAAATATATATTCAGTATGCATAATAAAAATATATCCATACAATGATCTCGATGCTATCATAATTTTTCTCTTTAAAAAAATACTCCCTTGAAAGTGCTATCAGTAGCTCCCTTCCTGTCTGTGTTTGAAAGGCAAATTCCCTGGCTCTCCAGTACCGTTGTAATTCTCATGTCATTCCTACAGTCTTCCCTTCTCAGTGGTAATAATAACGCGCGGTATGTTTTTCTCACTCTTAGCTTCTTCCTGGCGAAATGCTGCTAAGTATGAAATACTGAAAGAGTTAAAAGGGACAATAAATTGGAATGAAGGTGTTACCTGTCTCTGACTCTGAACAAACAATAGGTAAGTTGTCCTTTATTGAGACATATGACTAAGTAGGACCACTTGATCTGTGTCCTAACAAGAAGTGCAAAACAAGTAACTCAACTCATATAAAAAACCCTGATTAAGACAGTATAACAAACCATGATGTGAAATAATAGAGTCAAATCCAAATTCACAATGTATAAACCACAGCCAAAACTGAAAGATTTTATCATAACGGTTATGGCTTCCCAAGCCAGAGAAAGCTTACTGTACTTCAAGAATCAACTAAAGTTGATAGATAGCAGGTATTCTGTAACTTGCAATAACAACTGAGTAGCTGTGGATTGCATAAATGTGTTGTGTCACGTAATATCAAAGTTATTTGCAAAATTATACAATCTGGAATGCTTGAATATGAGACACAACAATGTACTGAAACATACATTTATAAGAAAATGAGAGCAATCATTAATATAAAAGGTATTTTTGGGATGCATTAAGTGAGCAGTGCTATCAAGGTTAAATAGGTAAAGTAAGTTCAGTTAGCTACTTAGAATTTCGGTCATATAGGGTCTATACCTTCTTCTTTGCAAAATCTCATACCTCTTCTGTGTCTTCCGGTTGGCCTTGCTTAGGATCTTCAAAGTGCCATGGGAAAATACTGATCAGGGGCAGACAGTGAGGGCTACTCCCCTTAAACATGCTGAAATGTAAGGATTCTCCTCGCGTCCCCAGGGGAAAGACTTCCCTTGGCCAGTCTAATTCTTCCATTGTGGTATTGCTCTGCCCTCCCCGTCTTCTTCCACCCGTGCCTTTCACATTTCCCTCGATTGACAGACACTCCTCGGGGATTTTTGATCCTTCTATCTTCTGTCAAATTCGGGGTTTCTTCCTTCTCCTTTTCTTTCTGGGGATGCTACACTTTAAAAGTATCCCAGACCTCTTATTTCTGGGGCCCTGCCATTTTATTTGCACTTAACGTGCAAGAGGCAGGTAAAGCTACACTTCTTTCAGCATTTGGTTGATCTGGGGTCTCAAACTCCCAAGGACACACCTCAGCTCGTGATGTTAAAGGCTGCTGAAAGTTATTACTTGAGTTATAGGAGCCGGGTGTATTTTCCTCAGGGGAAGATGTCTTTTTTCCCTGGTCTCCTGTTGGGTTGAGATTTTCATTCTCGACTTTTGATGCTACAACTTTGGGGGGCAGTTCTTCATATTGCCCAGCACACACGTTGGCTGCATAATGCTGACGGCCATTCTCATCTTTGGCTCTCCCTGGGGGAACCTGAGTCTTGGAAATCAAAGGCTTCTCATCGTCAAAACTGGGCTGACCTTGGCTCTCCCAAGGGCACACCTTGGCCTTGTCTGTGCTCTTCTGATTGGTTTGCTGACACAGTTCAGCTGCCTTGGACTTCTGATGAGATTTCTCCTTTAAGAAAAAAGTTGGGTTTTTCTCCATTTCAGAAGCTGCAATAGATACGTGTTTTTGAACTTTTGATTCTGAAGGCACGGGACCAGGGGCCAGGTTGTAAATCTCCCAAGGACACACTTCCCCTATGTCAAAGTTGTTCTTCATCTGGGTGGTGCCTGGGCTCATGTCAGAATTGGCAGTGGGCGGGTTGACCCTTTGTTGCTTCATAATCCCAGATTTCTGAGTTTTTCTTGGCTCCTCCAAATGACTGGCGTCTTGGGGGGCAGAATCTTTAGTCTCTGCATTATCTGAATTTGAGTATTTTCTGTTTGTTTCTTTATCTTTTGGCAGAGGTTTCTGGGATTTAGCACGGTCTTCCATGCCTGATGTTTGGGTTTTCCCAGCTAATCCCAGAGTCTTCTCCTTGGCACTTGCTATGACGCTGAGGGACTTTTGCAACACGGATGTTCGGGGGTGGCCCGGCTTCTTCTCTGAGCTGAGATTGTGAGCACTTGCTGACTTACACACCAAAGGCACAGACTCCGTGGACTCGGCCTCACTGTTTTCTTTCAGTTTTTGTGTTAGTTTCTTACTTGACAGAGACTCCAGCGTGGAATGTTCCGTAGCCTCCTCTTCTTGGCTCTCCACTGGTAAACTGCGGGACTCTTCCGTGTGCTCCCTCACATGGTCGTACGTGCTGTGTGACTTCTTTAGTGAGAAGACTCGGTTTTTCAGGGATTCCTCTTTGGGCTTCCCGGTGTTACCTGAAGACTCTTGTGGGTTTTTCCTGGCCAGGGCAGTGCTTTTGGCTGTGCTGTGGTCTGTGACTTCCTTGTCCTCTTTGGAACACTGCCTGCTGACCGTCTCTGGGATCTCGGTTATACGCCTCATGATTGAACGGCCTAAGCCCTTCTTGGAGCACCGCTTTTTCTGGAGGTGGGGGTTATTTGTAATCATCTTCTTCCTTTTATATATTTCCAACTGGGCATAGAGTTTCTTCAGCTCATCCTGTCAGAACAAAAGCAAAATTCACAGAGATGTGGAACTTAGTAGGTCAGCCAGATACTATTACTAAATGTAACCTGAAGTCAGTAAGCTTGGGCTCTTTAGGGAACCTGCCCTACAGCTTTTCCTACCATGTGTGCTCATCGACCTTCTCCTCATTCTTACTTTTCTGATGAAATTTGTGTTCTGTTACACCTAGAGTTTGAAGACATGCACACATGCATCTGGCCCTGCGTTCACGGGGTGAGCCCTCTGGACTGACAAGCTGTGTGTGGCAGACTCAACCGGGACCATAACAAAACACAGCATATCATCCATTGACAAACCACATCCCTAAACAATACTGGAAGCATCATGTAGCCATTGATAAAATTACCCCTAATGTTGGACTCGGTTTAGGGGACAACAGACCATCAATTACTAAAAGCAGCTTCTTACTCCAAACGCTGATATACTGTCACAGATTACTTTCAGTAACCCGGGCTCTCTGCTCACAGATCTATCCTACCTTTCCATTAGCCAAATGTCATAAGCCGTAGTAGGGAATATCACCCATTCATCATTATGACTGCTCGTAAGTCAGCTGAGACTATCAAGTTTGGCCTGTGTAATTTTTACCATGATGTATGTTTTAGAACAGGGTTAACTCTGCATTTGATGTTTTCGGTTCTTACACGCACACGTTCCCCCCTCTCTTTTTCTCTCTGGGCACGTGTGCACACAGGTGAGCATACATATACATCAGCCCACACGTGCTGGCCTGTGTGCACAGGGTAAGCCTGAAATAGCAAGGCTGAAATACTGGCATTACCCGAATGTCCTCCGGGTCTAAGCTGTGTTCACTCCACGCGGAGTTGATGCTGCTGTTCAGGTAGGACCCAGACCGGCCCAGGTCTAGCTCGTCTTCATAGGCTTCTGTAGCAATGTCATCTCGGGGGTTATTGCTTGAATGTGAAAACTGCAATAGAGATGCAATATGAGCTGCAGACATTAGATCACTGGCAGACATGGCAGAAAAATTTTCTAAAGCTTCTAATGTCCAGATCATTTCTCCAGCTTAGCTGAACTCATTCACCAAACTCTTTATAAAAGATCTGCTGCTGTATTTGTGTTTTGCTTTTCATGTTATACGCTAGAGCTCACAGGCCATATTAATACACGGTTCCTTCTCTGACTCCTATTTTCATCCTCGTCTTTTCTCCAGGCTCCCAGTGTTCATTTACATTACTCCTCATACATGATATTTGCATTCTGAAAATGAAAACAAGTAGAAAAACCCACACAAATGTTCTCCAAGAGTAGCAATTTAGACCCACTGGCAGCTGGAGGGAAATATTTTTTTTGAGCAGTAGGGTGCACCTTGTGTTTGTTGTTTCGCATCACATAGGGGAGGCTGTATGTCACCGAGGGGTACAACTGGCCCTGGTCACAGACAGTGACTTTGAGTCTACTATACATAGCTCCAAAAAAGTTGCCCCCAAGACCTGGGGGAGAGGGGATCTGAATGTTAGCATCAACTATGCTGACAGTCAGATTGGAAACAAATCACAGAAGCTCTCTGGAGCACAGTGCTCTCAGCCTAATGTGATGATACCTAAATTTAAAATTCAAAGGTTCACTGAAATTACATAATTTTTTTCTCAAACTCAGTATTCTCAAGTTCTTCTTTCATCACATTTTGAGGTATTTTTATTATTTTTCACGTGGCCTTTTGATATTTTTCAGTTTCATGGATTCTTGCTATCTCTGTTCTTCATCAAACGGAGATGTGGAGAAGAATGAATCGAGCAAATGATGGAAAGCGGGGAGAATCAAAACAATTCGGCCACTTCACACAACATATAAACCAACTGACTGTCCTATGAAAATTCAGAGAATGGTCTAGGGAATATTGCTCTCTTCGCCCAGCTTGTCATCAGGTCAAATAGTCCTTTAAAAAATTAACATATCACCCTTTCATGATACAGAATGATTTTAACGTCGATGATTGTTAAAATATTTAGGTGGGCAGGTGCACATCAATATAAGATAGCATGTGAAACAGCAATTCTCTCTGTAAGGAATCATCAGTGTTTTGTAATTGGAGCTGACTGAGGAGCCACAGAAACGGGTGAATCTTTCCTTCACTCTTCTACTTACATCTGTGGTTCTGACATGTGTCAGGAATTTAAGGCTATAAAGATGAATAAAACAGAGTCCCTCTCCTCCAAAATCTCAAATGCTACTAGGAAACCACCCAGAGGTTTTATAAGAGTGGACCTGTTCTTCTCAGAGCTTCTCAGAGATGATCATGAGTTTAAGGACCACTTATTGTCAGATATTGCCCATTTTCTGCTTTATTATTTGTCCTTAGTACTTATATCTACCCAAAATAGTATTTTAAATATTTATCTTATTTATTTCTTGTTTCCCCCTTCTCCATAATATACATACTACAAGAGCACATATTTTTATCTGTTTGTTAGTCTTATTCCAGGATATAGAACAGTGCTTAGCAAAGCCCCTCGATGATTCTGTTAAATTATCTGAAGTTGAGATATAATTCACATACCATAACGTTCTCAAATTTCAATTGTACAATTGAGTGCTTTTTGGTATATTCACAGTGCTGTGTAACCATCACCACTATCTAATTCCAGAATATTTTCATCACCCCCCAAAAGAACCTTAAGCCCACGAAAGCAGTCACTTCCATTTCCCTTCTTTCCCAGCTAGTGGCAACCACTAACCTACTTTCTGTCTCAACAGAGTTGCCTGTTATGGACATTTCATATAAATGGAATCACACAAGATGTGGCCTTTTGTGTCTAGCCTCCTTCACTTGGCATAGTGTTTTCTAGTGTTGTGGCACGTATCAGTGGTTCATTCCTTCTTTTTGTCGGATAGTGTTCCATTGTGTAGATATGTCACATTGTGTTTCTACAGCTGATGGACATTTGGGTTGCTTCCACTTTTTAGCTATTATGAATAGGGCTGCTAGGAACATTCATGTACAAATCTTTGTATGAATATGTGTTTTCAAATCTCACAACTGAATGAACAGCTGGAGTAACAGTACATCCATCTAATAAAAATGTAATCATATAATGCAACGTATGAAAATGGATAAGATTAACTGCAGTAACAGACTAATCCATGAAAACCGTGGCTATCTGGTATAATTCAAGTAAGGAAGAAAATGGGCATTTTTCTCTGTTTACATTTGTTTGCCCTTTCAATCAGGCTGAACTTCAATGTTTTGCTTGTGAGAGGTGGTAAAGCCTGGAGTGAATGACAAGCAATTACAAATTCTTGTCTCAGCTGTGCGAATATTATATTACGTGGTACTCATCCAGATATACAATGTTCTAATATTTTGTTTGTCTATGTGTAAGTGAGGAAAATAATAATAATGCTGTAAGTTGTATGTTTTTTCCCCACACTCTGATATCATATTATTTCACTGTAAGCAGCTTTATTGCTATCATGTCAAAGATGGAGAAACTGAACCTCAGAGAGATGAAAAGTTTTGGCTAATGTCATACTATATAGCTAGTGTGGGTGGAGCATATATTCAAAATCCTTGTATTCTGAGTGCTGACCCATTTTCCCCCACTTCGGTGTGTCTTTGCCAGAATCTATCATTATAAAGCAAGATTTTTCTATACACAGTATTATAATTATTTATATAAAAATTTTCTGAATGTTTACAACACAGTGCTTCCTGAATGTAAATCCAAACAGGATTCTTAAAATAGGATAATTCTCTTTAAAAATGATTTTGATGTTAGAGCCACAATAAAAGTTACCTTGAACCCATAATTAAATCATATCTGGAGAGCGAAATACTTGAGAAAGAACCAAACCAGATGATGGGTTTTGTACAAAGTGAAGCATTTAAAAATGATATGGGATGTTTAATAAATCCTAATAAATCCTAAAGGAAAAGAGACATCTCGCTCCCTGAGGAAGGGCTTTAAAAACATTTTAGAGTGTCAAGTAAACCTCCACACCTCCCTTTCCCTAGATCGCCAGATATTTTTTTTTAAAGGAGAAACAACTCCATGCTTATTTAAAATAACTGTCTTGCAAGACAAAAGTAATGCTAAAGGAATACCTTTGGAATCAAAAGCAACCCAATGGTGACTGTCACAGTCAAATGAGTATGCGCAAAATACAGCATTAGCATCCAGTCAGACTGAAGTCTTGAGGCAAGAACGAATCTGAAATGAGAATTCACCAAGTTAGTAATCCAACAAGATCTCTATTTAAGACACTAGGATACCTGAAACCTTTTTTCCTCAGTGTATTAAAAAAAAAAAAAAAGCAAGCATGAGAAAAGTTGTACTGCTGTTTCTGCGGCATACATTTCATCACAGGAGAATAAGGCCCTAAGGAACCCTGATTGGATACATAAGACATGAATGCTTTATTATTTATTATTTTAAATGATCAGTAGTAAGAAAGACAGCATATAGATATATAATGTGCTAGTCATTTCCTGGAATAATTATTTTGTGTGTAAATTGAATGTCTAAAGTAAAAACAGTGAACATACGTGAATTCAAAACAAGAACAGATTTACAAACTAGTGGCTTCAGGCCACTGGGTTATAAGACACAGACACATAAGTCTTGATTCTAATCTTTTTCCTTTGAAAACATTAATTAAGAAAAAAATTAAGAAAAACAGGAGTTGGTAATTATCTGCCTTTGTGAATGACCTCAGAGGCTTAAATGATAATGCAATGGATAAAATGCATATACTAATGGTTTGTAAAACACATCTTTTAAAATAAAAATTTTAGTTGTTGTGAAGTATCAAATTGTTTTAAAATAATTTAAAATCCTATCTTGCTGAGGAATTTATAAAACTGTGTTTTAGGACAGTACTGTAGGAAACATGTATAGGAAAAATTCAGTACCAATATCTACTCTGGTGATTTTGGAATATTTTTGTATATCAATAGGTATATGTACAAACTAAAACTCGGGTTTAAGGACTCATTCTTTTGTGGAAACCAGGTGATGATTTTATTAAAGTCATTTTGCAATCATATTCTTCTTTTAATTTTTTCTCATCCATTGTTTATACATGAAAGCTCAATATGAGACTTTATTGTGTTTGGAATTAGAGAATTAGCATTTTTTTAAAAAGATTTTATTTATTTATTTGACAGAGAGCTAGAGAGAGACAGCATAAGTAGGCAGAGCAGCAGGCAGAGGGAGAGGGAGAAGCAGACTCTCCGCTGGGCAGGGAGTCGGACGTGGGGCTCGATCCCAGGACCCTGGGATCATGACCTGAGCCAAAGTCAGAGCCACCCAGGCACCCCAGAGAATTAGCATTTTTTAAAAAAGATTTGTTTATTTGAGAGAAAGAGAGAGAGAGAGAGAGAAAGAAGGTGAGCAGTGGGAGGGGCAGAGGGAGAGGGAAAGAGGGAGAGAAGCAGACTCCCCGCTGATCACAGAGCCCCATGAGGGACTCATCTCACCACCCTGAGATCATGACCTGAGCTGGAATTGAGAGTCAGATGCTCAATCAACTGAGGCATCCAGGAGCCCCTAGAGAATCAGCATTTTGGTTCAGTGACATACATCATCATATTTGAAAAGCTAACATCTTAGGAAAATGCTTATGATATAAACATAAAACAAACACATATGAATCTAAAAATAGAAGAAACTAATTTTATACCTGCATTATACCATATCCATGACAAATTTACTAAGTAAATTAGTATTATTACTTGAAACAAAATTTCCATCAAGGGGATTTCTTCCTCATTTTCACCTCCATCCTGCCCCCCCTCTGCCCCTGTTTTCCCACCTCCCCCCCACCTCCCAAAATCAAGCTAAAATGGAAGCTCAACAGTTGTTCAAAACGGGGATACTGTCCCCTGTGTTTGGAGACACAAAATGGACTTAAAATATATACACAGAAGTACAGAAAGCTCATGGCAGTTCACCTATCACCAAATAGGATTTTATTAAGTAACACCTTCTCTAACTTCTTGGTGAGAAAAGTGGCTTTATACCCTGCCTTGAATATGACTAAATGAATATTCACTTTGCTCGGGGATGACATACTTTCTCGACAGATCCCGTGCTGGGTCAGGTGAGATTTTTTTAAGCACTGAAATAGGATCCTCCTCAGTGACAAGTAACAGTACCCGAGGCATAGTACTGAGGCCTAGAAGCAATATGAAACTGTGACCTGGAAAATTATACAGTCCAACTCTGCTGGGGTCATTGCCAGTACTGGAGCAGACAGTTATATCAAAAGAGATGGATTTACACTCCAAAAGTGTTCTTTCTCATGCACTGGGAATTTCTGTCTCAAATGCCAACACAAGTGAACTTTAAGCTAGCCTGACAATATCTGGAAGGAACAATGGTCACATATATTTTAAACTACAATGGTGAGTCTTCCAAAAACTTAATTTGAAGTGCTATATACTAACATCAATTGCCCCTAAATTAATCAGCTTTAATTTTAAATGCTAGGTATGTTAGGTTGCAGTTCTGAGTCGAAATATCTTAAGAAAAATTGGGTTTTGCAGTCGTTTTAAAGATTTTTCTTTAAAAGACTATTTCAACTTCTCAAAAATAGATCTAACAGTCAGGGACGTAGAAATAGTTAAAAATTGAGGTTAAGAATAAAAACAAACTTTTAAAAAGTCTTGCACTTTCCCAAAGCTCTGCTCTATGCTTAGTAAAGGATTATAGAATAGATTAGGCAAAATGCCTTCTGCATTATTAGACTTCTAGACTTAATCCTTTTAGCTTATTTTTGTTCAATCTGGCAATTCTCAAAATTGAGAATAAAAGTAAATCTGTATATAAATATGTAGTCATAGCTTTAAGTTTATATATTTATGTATGTATATATGTATACACAGTTATGTATATATAATTTTATATTTTAAGCAAACAAGAATGAACATGTATGCCTATTGATAGAGAATATCTTTGCTGACTTTGGAGGCCTTATTTAATATCACTTCATTCTAGTAAAAAATTACAAAGATGGTTTCAGTTGATTTATATTATTCGGTTATTGCTTCCTATTCTTGGACTTTATCAACACTGGAACCACGGCATGTATGAATTCAGTCTACATGTAAATAAAAAATTATATATACTTGATTCCTTTAATTATTACTGCCTATTACTTTCTCCCTGCTCATCTCCCTAAAATCAGTGTTCCGTAGATTTACTGTGTTAAACTATAATTCCATCCTTGATCCTTTATGGCCATACAATTTAATTTCCGAGACACAGTAGCTAATACATACTATAATTCTTTGAAGCCAACATGCCGCAATCGAATTGGGTTTGGTCTACGCAGAAAGGTAAGTTGAATTTGGAACTTAAAAGTAGGGCTTCCCATTCGGGTTTTCTTAGGCTTGCCTAAGAAAATACCAAAGCCTACCAAGGCTGGTCACCCTGCTACCACGAGAAGTCCTCCCTGTTCAAAACTCAAGGGGGACTACACAGTTGTCTCAAGGAAAATTGATCTTTTTGAGTAGAGCATGTTTACTAACACAAAGTCTACTAGGTCCAACATGAACAATTCAGGCGGAGCTTGTGTCTATGTGAACCCAGCTAGGCTGGTGGGTTGTCTGCGACTCTGTGGAAAAGACCTACGCAAAGTCAGAAAGCTATTTTTTTTTAAAAGCAAGCTCTATGCACAGTGTGGGGTTTGAACTCATGACCCTGAGATCAAGAGTGGCACGCTCCCTGACTGAGCCAGCCGGGTGCCCCCAGAAAGCTATTTTGAATGAATATTTAGAATACGTTTCCTCACCTCAGCCCAGTATTAAAACAGAATTTTCTGAAGGGTGGCTGCTATTATCAGATGGCAATTGAGGGCTGGGGGGATATCATGGTGAATGGTTTGGAAGGTGCTAGTTAAACAAAGTTAACTGGGTTTCCTTACAGCAGGACTTCTCGGTATGTCACATTGTGCTGTGACATTCCTAAAAGTGAGCTATCAAACACAATGTGTCATAAATATGCACGAGCATATAAAAACATCTAGAAGTGATATCCTAATATGTTAACAGTGCTTATCATCTTTGGGTAGTTGGATTAGGGGGTTTATTTTTTATCATTTTATGATTTATCTGCAATAACCACCTGTTGCCTTTTTAGGAATTTTTAAAAGTTCATTTAAAAAATAAATTTATCTTGCCTACGTGGGCAAGTTGAGAGTTTAAAGTCCATTGCGGGGCACCTGGGTGGCTCAGTTGGTTAAGCGTCTGCCTTCAGCTCAGGTCATGATCCCAGGGTCCTGAGATCGAGCCTTGCATCGGGCTCCTTGCTCAGCAGAGAGCCTGCTTCTCCCTCTCCATCTGCCTGCAGCTCCCTCTGCTTGTGCTCTCTCTCTATCTATGTGTTAAATAAATAAAATCTTAAAAAAAAAAATAAAGTCCATTGAAAAAACATACTTAATGATGAAAATGGAACAGATGTAAATCTTAAGACAGACAAGGATAAAGATCAATTTAGGTAAATGCTTTGAACAGATTTAATTTCTTGGGCAATTAATTTGGTTCTAAGAAATACAGCAGCTGATTGTAGGGCAAAACTAGGAAACCCTTTGCATGACAGTCACATTCCGACAACAGAAGACATTTAAACTTGCCTGTAAATTTCTTTTGGCATGCTTATAACTCTTTAATTGGTTTGTTAATACAGCATTTAACTTAAAAGTGGTTCTAGAGAAGCATGTTTGTAATATCTTGAAACATAGGTGTTTGATATTCTGGAAACAAACAACAAAAATGCAACTGTTCTTGGGAGACGGTTTGGGAGAAGTGTGAAGGCTGGGGAGCTCTGCCCGTGACAAGAGTGTTCTCTGGTGCCCACTATGCTGCAGACCCAGGGCATCCGCTCTCACATCTTTTCAGCTCTAGTTCCAGTAGAAGAGAGAGAGCCTTCTTTTCGCCTATTTATAACATCATATTTTGCTTCTCATCTTTCCTTCCTCTTCTCTTTTTCTCTTTTCTCTCTTTCTTGAGAGGGGGGAAGACAAAGCAAGAAGGCAAATTCCTTTGATTCCTGGCCCTTTGATGGAATTTCCAGGGTTGTCAAATCATAAATACTTCTTTCCTTACTTTAAAAGTTAAAACAGTGTAGGTATGCCTAAGGTTCGGCTGCTCTCTGGCATCATCTATTCCTACAAGTGCAAGATACAATTTTATAACTATTGACTAAAGTGAGAAATGATAAATATCTTCTAAAACTTCCACAGATCCACACCTTCCCACTCTGACTCCCACTATTATTAATCTCTGTTTTTCCACTGAGGGAAAAGACAGATATTCAAAATTTCTCATTAAATTCTTATGTATGTCCTAACTTTGTTGAGCAAATGAATGACATCTTTTTGTTGCTTTTCAAATTATAGGATTCCTTTTTTTGTTCTCACTGAGGTTTTCATTTCATTTCCAGATATAAATAGATGTAAATTCTCAGAAGATAAATCATAAAATTTCATTTTGTTCACTTATCATAAGCTACCTTCTTCCTCCTTTGTACTTACTGACTATAGTAATAAATGGGATATCAAAAAATGGAGGGCCAGGCCATACTCCTTCCAATAGAGAGTCACTGCTAAAATGCGATAGTGATAAAACCTCATTGCACACAGGGGCACGTGGATGGCTTAGGCAGTTAATCGTCTAGCTTCGGCTCAGGTCATGATTGCACGGTCCTGGAATCGAGCCCCATGTTGGGCTCTCTGCTTAGCCAGGAGTCTGCTTCTCCCCCTCACTCTCTCTCTCTGTGCTCTCTCTCTCAAACAAATAAATTTAAACAAACGAACAAAAAAACCTCATTGCACACAAAAATCCAGTCATTGGATTGTAATGGTTTTTCAGTTTTGAATTTGGCAGAATTGATACACATAAGCTGACTATCTGAGTATTAAGATTTTAAAAGTGTAAACCAGTGTATTAACATGAATGGAAACATAGAAAATTTATCTATATCTACATTATAATGTAAGCAGGTGTTGCTTTATATCTCCAGAACAAAAAGCACTGTATATCATAACAACAAATGACATTCCCATAAGTGATTTAATATAATACAATAATATTGAGTAAACCTTCAGATAAATAAAGGTGATAACAAAACATCAGAAGGAACTAAGAACAGCAGTTTAAAGAAAAACTGTAGGGGTGCCTGGGTGGCACACTTGGTTAGGTGTCCCACTCTTGGTTTCGGCTCAGGCCATAATCTCATGGGTCCTGAGATCGAGCCCCACGTCAGGCTCTGTGCTCAGTGCAGAGTCTACTTGGATTTCTCCCTCTCCCTCTGCCCCTCTCCACCACGTGCTCTCCTTTTCTAAATAAATACAGAAATCTTAAAAAAAAAAAAAAAGCAACGAACTATATTCATTTGCCATTTCTGTGACAAAGAAATTAGTCAACTTAAAAACACTATCCTTACTAAATTTTTCCATTACGTATGTTATCCAGTTTTGCTATTTAAATTAAACTGCAACACATCAAAGAAACAGAACAGTTATTTACTAGCTCGACAGAGCACTTGCCTAATTGTATGGAATATAGCAGAGATAATGAGCTCATTGTGAACTGCAACGGCCATATAGCGTGGCTCATGAAATGCTGATGGCACTGTCCGCACTGCATAGCAGAGATAAACACCCCACAAGAGGAATAAAAATTCAGCTGTGAGAAGAATGAAAAAAAAAAAAAAAAGAAAAACAATTTTCCATTAGTTTTATAGGTGAATAAAAATGTAAAATTTAAGTTCTTTAGCATGCATTTTGTGTCTGTTATAGAAACACAGGTTCAGTTAGAAATAGATGCATACAAAATGTCATTCACATATGAATACATACGACATATGTTTATTTTAAGATTTTATTCAGTGTAACAGAAGATTTTTCAAAGGTATAGCTTGGTTTTTGTCTCAGATTTTTCTTTTGCTAATACCTGGCTTTTTCCTAAAACAATGGTAAAATAATTTTCCACATCCCCAACCTACGTTTAAGATATTCGTAGAGCATCTGGGTCATAAGGAAGTCATCAAGGCAACAAAGGCTTATAATGTGTTTATAGGCAGCTTCTAGAAATTTAAGCTCTTACTGCATTGAATTTGGTTCCACAACATAAAGATATCCATTGCCAGAAATGTGAGAAAACAGGTTGTTAAACATTCAGTGGCATGTTTTATAAATGAACCATCATTTCTTCACACATGACAGAAATCATATCTTTTGTGGGTGGAGTGCTAAAGGCTTCATAAAATTCACAATCACCTTGTTTGCGGGCTCAAGCCAGAAGAGACGAGCGTAGGATAGCAGTTAAGGATAAGGGCTTCAGAATTACACTAGACCTGACTGGAAATTCTGGCTCTATCTCTAATTAACTTTGCATAATCTGAGGCAACTTAACCTTTCTGGCCACAGTTACCTTATCTGGAAAATGCAAATAACAAAAGTACATATTTCATGAGATTATTTGCTAATGAAATCAAATAATGAATATAAAGCACTTAACATAGTTTCTGACATAGTAGATACTAGATAAAGAAATAAATAAGTAAAAACACACGTTAAATGGTTCTTATTGTTGAACATTTCTTTTGACTTCTTTTCCCCAAACCTGAACATCGCTATTTTAACTCATTCTGACCAATAATTGTTCAACCCATTTTATCTGTCTTAGCGATATGACCTCATTGGAAGATAGCATCTAAAGAAGATAATATCTAATTAATAAGAATAAAGAAGAAAGCTTTAATTTGGAGAAAATGTTTCATCAAATGCATCACCTCAAGGTAACCTACTTACGTATCTGTTGAAACACTGACCTTCCATTCCCATATGCTAAGTTGTTTACCTGCCAACCTTTCAGCATATTTCTGGCAGTATTTAAACATTAGGTAGTGCCCTAATTATTGAAAATCCCTTAAGTAAACACATCTTTCAAGAGCTACCCTAAAACCCTGATGTGGTCAGAAGCCAAATAAAAAATAAGCCACACTCAAAGCCCTCCATGAGATTTATTCAGTATGTTGGCCACTGCCCACGTGCTACAAATGTTCTTTCTAGCAGAGTTCTATGGGATCAGGAAAAGCAATCAGGAAATGCTGAGGTCTTCATGTAGAACTTTCCTTCCTAACTCTTGTATTCCTGCCCATGCTACTACTATTGCCTCTTTACTTGGGTTTGAAATCTCAGCGCTGCCTTTCACTGGTACTTTTCTACTTTGAGCTGTTTTTTACACGTATCACTCCTCTCAATGCCCACAATGACCACCCTTTGAGCGCCTATCATGTCACTTCTTAATTGTTACAATTACTTTTCAACTGGCCCATCAAAACCTCGCTTACCCTGGGTTCACTCATTCTTCATTTACAGAAACTCCACTTTGATCACATCAGGATTTGTCCAAATCCCTGGTACTCCATTTGGGTTAGCTGATTCACATTTTCACTATAGGATTCACTCATACCCACTTAGGACCTGGGAAATAATTCTTGCCCCCAGAAGGGAGATTATCAGGGATTCATGCCTGGGCAGACATGTCCTCACTTTAAGACTTTCTGGGCCCCCAGGTTTCATGTTAGCTGCCCACTTTGCTTGGCCTTATTTTTTTGTGCTTGTATATTTTTCTTGGCCCCTGACTTATCTAGTTGCTGACCCTGAGGCCAGGCTTTTGTGAGGTACTGCACGCACCTTCACCCAGAAATCTTCAGTGGCTGACTATTATTTTACAAATGCTTGGTTCTGGCACTCCTTGCCCCCTGTGACTTCATGTTATATGTCCCCAGCATGAACTCTAAGTTGACCCAGGAAGACTCATCCTCTGAACACTTCAAAGATTCTTGCTTCTGAGCCTTTGTTCATGTTATTGCTCACACAAGATATGTCCTCTCACCCACATTTCCAAATCCTACGCAGTTTTTCAATGTTTAATTCAGGTCCCACCTCCATCACAAGGCCACCTGAATTGATTTCACCTTGCACCGAATTTTCCTTCCTCTAATCTCTTATGGTTTTTAACTATTGTTATTACACAATGCAGAGAATAATGCCACACAATATATAACTGAGAGAAAATTGTGGAGTCTTGTTAATCACTCCGTTCCTCAACTCCAACTACTTATGACCTTCATGACAAGAAGCGAGTCTTAAATTTATTTATTTATTTACTTTTTTATTCAAGTGTAATTAACATTCAGTGTTATATTAATTTCAGGTGTACCATATAATGATTCAACAAGAAATTGAGTCTTTCAGTAATTTTTTCTGCCTTTGCCTACTTAGATAGCAGCAGTACTCAGCATATGTAGATAAGAGTCAATAAATATTTGTTGAATTGAAAGAATATAAGTGATACCGGTTTCCGGTTATTAGAGATGTAGACTCTCTGTTACCTTGCTACTCCATCTAACACTGCAGGCCTATACGTGATCTAAAGGTTATACTGGCATTATTATTAATAGTGGCAACTGCTGTTTACTGATGGGCCACTAAGGGTATGGTGATGTGTTGCAAAAATATTAAGCAACACCAGCACAAATATATGCTGAAATTGAAGGATTCACATGTAACTGACACTGTCTTAAACACACTATTCCCTGCTACTTATCGTCGTGTTTTTATATAATGTTATCCTGAAGATTGAAAAAAGGGAAAATACGCAGGTTAATTAGGGTGCTACAATGTAGAATTATATTTAAAAATAAAAGATAAAATAAGATTCCTCCGAATAGCTAAGCTTAACATTAAAATCATTTCATTAGCAATATCAAACAATATGCTCTAGTTAAAAAACAATTTATTATTCAAAGTACCAATTAAACTAAATGTGATATATGAAAGTTGTGCTTGGGAAAAAAATCGGTTTCATATAATTAACTTCAAACTAACATCGCAATTAGGAAAGAAAATATGCAGATGTTACCAAATTTTGCAGTGTTATTACGTGGGAGTTGAAATATGTGTTGTGCTTCTGCTTTAGAAAATAATTTCTGCTGTTAAATGATTTTGATGGGAGGCATGAGTATAGTTAAAAAGGGAATTGCATTTATATTTAAAGATCCAAACAGGGCTTTCAGAAAACTGAGGTATTTTACTTTTAATCTATAAGGGATAGCAGTTTGAAAGTTAACTACCATAGCCTTTTAAAAATTAATAGACCAAAATGAAAGTGATTTCACGTTATCTTTCCAAAGGGCTGGGTCAAGCAAAGAAGTGAGAATTGGTATCAGCTCTTGGACACTGAAGATGCCTCAGCTCTGTGATCTTAGAACACCCACAAGGGCTGAGAGAAACGACTTCTAAGTACAAATGTCTCTCAAGCTGTGGTCCCCTGACTTGCCATGTTGCAAAGGCATTTTTTCTTAGTAACATTTTACACTTCTTAGCCCTTTAAAAATATTTTTACGTGGCACAAACAAATATACAGATGAAGCATTTACGTTTCATTTCTTTTAATGTCCAACTATTTCTTTTAATGTCCTCCTCTATCTTTCTCTAGTCCTTCAACTTCAATGTTTACTGATTTTATGCTAATAACATGGTAGGTGGCACAGAAGTGATCATGAAGTATTAAATCAAACAACTTCAATAATGCTTGAGAGTAACTCAAATTCCAGGGTCCTAGGGTTCAATTGGCATACAGGAGCCTTGATATTTTAGAGGCTTAGTTGCCTTTTCTTTGGTTAAAATTAGTATAGTCATGAGAGTTATAATGCTTAAAACCATGAGAGTGATACTTCTCGAATTTCAAAGCTAGAAGTGACTTTATTAGAGCATGTAGTCTGAGGGTACTTAATTTTGAGTGTGTATCTGGCTGTCAAGGTGGGTGGTTGGTGAATTGCTGTTATTCTGCTTGCCTGAAGTCAATTTATTAGCGTCGGGAGAGAGAGTGATGGTGAAGGTGGATGTTGCAGTGGGTTTCACAAGTAGCACAGTGGAGGCAGGAATGTCTGTGCCCTCCTCAGCTCTCTGGAAGCAGTGAGCCAACGGATGGGCAGTGTTGGGCTACAAACATGCCTGTGGAGAACCTTGTACCCCTGTTGGCCTCACAGTGTTCACAGAAGAGCGGAGCCTGGAGCTCAGAGCTCCTTAGTTCCTGACCTGTGTTCTTGAAAGTACATCCTTGACCTGAGGGTTTCTTTTGCTCTATTACTAACAGGCGTAGACAGAACCCTACTGAAGAAAACAAGTATTTTTCCAAGCAGTAATTGCTTGTATTTTAAACAATTAATATGCTAATTATAAATAGCCGATAATTCCATTTGGAATGACTTTTTGTCCCCTCAATCTGACTTTGTAGCTAACGTCTGCTGAACGTGTCAGGCACTGTGCTAAATGCATTTTGTACATTATCTACATGCATGAAGGCTTGCTTGTAGGCTGGGGCAAAATGCTGAACGCCCCAATTTCAAGCTTGTGTCAGAGATTCTGTGTAGTAATACTAAGGAATACTGTTGTTAATCACGCAAACTGTGTAGGTCATATAGTGACCTGATGATTCTATTCTCTTCCCCACTCACTGCTAGGGAGCTCTCTGAGGCAAGAACTGCTGTGAATGGTCACACATTTGCATGCTGGCTTTGCTTCCTTTCACACATTTCTAGAACTTGCATCAAGTTTTTCACAATCTCTGAGAGGGAAAGTTAGAGTAGGTATATTTTCTTCCCTCTGTCCCTGGCAAGGACACTTAAGATTTTTGAAGTGTGATATGGGGTGACAGAGATTTAGTGAAATGCAGAT
Source organism: Ursus americanus (assembly GCF_024610735.1). Lineage (NCBI taxonomy): Eukaryota > Metazoa > Chordata > Mammalia > Carnivora > Ursidae > Ursus > Ursus americanus. The sequence goes on along the minus strand of NC_142157.1, from coordinate 12,863,770 downwards.
ACCTCACAGTTTATGGACACACAATCAAGATCGTGAATGTAAGAAGAGCTCACAAAGACAGAATCAGATTGGGGACCTCTCAGGGCACAGGGTCAGTGTCAAGTTCTGTCTTCTAGTAATAGCCTTCTGTTTCCCTCTCCCGGTCATTGGCGTGTGTGTTGTCTGAGGAGGGAGCTGGAACTGGGATTATTTGTTACCATTTAAAAAATATATTTAAAATCGTCAATCTCTTTTGAAGACTGACAGGACTGACAATTATTTGCCTTTGCTTGGGCTACCTCACTGGATTTACACATACTTTTTGAAGGGCTAACTTGATTGGTTTTAGGATGATCATAGTGGGGGTTATATTTCTGTTTGTTTATATTCTTTCTTCGGGGAAAGTTATTTGAGTTAAACCTAGTTTTTTGAGTTAGAAGTTAATTATATGAAACCTACTTCTTTGAGATGTAGTTCTTTGTATGACCTTAGAGGGCAAAGCGAGAATAAAATATTTTATACCTTAATTTTATACTTATAGTGTCATTTTCTCTTTGGGAAGTTAAAAAAATTTAACTTCCCTGTTCAATTTCTAGTTTATAAAATCTTTGAGACAATTTTGCTGAGTTAGGCTTGGCTCAGGACATTGCTTGACCACTGAGAGGGGGATTCACATGGTCATTACAAATCTGCCTTTTTCTTGGCCAAGTGGTCTCTTTCTTATTTAATTTATCCCAGAATTTTGACTACTTTGGGGAATGGGTCTCAGTGAGTAGAAACGGAAAACCCACACACTTTTCCACTCCTACGTAATCTAATCTCAGAGGAAGTGGTGACATCAGGCTTCCTCTGATGACTGCAGGGATCGGGATGGGTGGAGCTGTAAGAACACACTGAAGCTTTTGGTCCATAAGGACTAACAGCTTGTTGTTTCAACGATGACAGTCCTTTTAATACACGTAAAAGATCTGCCAAAATCTTCTTGACAGCTGAGTTAATCTATGGGCTATTTCTTTTCAAGCAACAAAAAAGATGGCTTTTTTCCCCTCCTTAATGTTGCTGCTCCCATTTAAAATTCCAGGGTTCCACCGGGGAGCTGAAGCTCCTTAGAAGAAACTGTGACTGCCACAGATGTCCCAGTTACTCTTGCTCCACGTCCTTCAGGAGCTGTCCCAAGATAATCCCCAGCCCTATCATGAAATTTCTTTAACTTCCAAAAAGAAAAGTGGCACTGTAAGGATAAAATTAAGATACAAAATGATTTGTCCTTTCAGCCCTGTGGCTTCATATAAATACTTCTCAAAGATGCAAAATATTTTTCAGAAGAGGTGGTATATAAATAAGCAAGAAAATAACCCCCACTTCACTCTTTCCAAAAACATTCAAGCAAGACTTTTCATAAGTACGTGTGAGTTTCTAGCAATGTAGCCCACGTCAAGGCAAATAAACCGTCTATGTGGTCAGCCTTTCATCCTTTGATTGAAATTAAAAATACTTTTTTTAAAGTGGTAACAAGTGATGCAGTCTGGATTAAGACATATAGTACAACAGAGTAAAAGAAGATATATGTAAATGAAGCTACACCATGAACATTAATCTAAGTCAGATGAAGAGGAAGTTTAATCTATTTTCCGTCACACTCATTAAATGCTTATATCACATTTCATCTGTCATAAGATAGCCTAATCTTCTAGGGTAATTAAGTATTTAAATCCTTAGAAACAATTGCTATTTTAGAATTTTCCTATATAACTCAATAAGACAGTTACTGTAGTCTTCCTGGTTCCTTCTAAACAGTGGCATATGACTAATTAAATTACTGAACATATTGTCCTCTATGTTTAAAATACTATACCAGGAAGGAAGAGAACAAAGAAGAGCATGTCAGTGAAGAGGAAAGCAAAGATTATATTTTCTGCAGTGAACACACTCTATGTGAAATTCATGGAAGTGAATTAGAACTTCTGAATAGTGGGGGAATCAATATTGGGATTACCCTAAACAACCAAATATTTAAAAATTCCCAAATGGAATGTGAGCCCAAGCTTATCATACCTGTTTGATTATTACTAGATTTTTCTCTATGTCTTTCTTTCAAAGTTGGTGAATAAAATATATAGCAGGGAATGTCAAGCTCTAAGTTCCCCAAACCACAAGATACTTCATGCACTGGACTTTAAACAACTATGAAGACATGGACAAAGATCTTAATTTATAGAAGAGTCCTTGTCAGGGAATAGTTATTAAATCATATAAATGTGGTTGAGAAGAGTTAGGCCATAACAGTGATATAGAAAGATACAGAGAATAAGAGAAGGCAAATAGAAACCTGGGTAGAACTTTTTGTACATATTCTGCGCTCGGTTAAGGAAGGCAGCAAAATAACTTTATTCTCAATTACGTCCCTTTTAAATCACGTTAGATTATCATCACCTAACTTCTAGAAGTAACCAAGAAAACATTTCCGTGCTTGCCTAGATCTGAACTAAAGTCTGATGCACAGACTTAGCCGTGGGATGGAAGTTCCCCATGTCCTTGACATTGCCATCTGTTAGACACCCTTTTGCCGCCTTGTTGTTTCTTGCAGATAAGGTAAGAATCTGCTCACTTATTCTAACTTACCTTGGTCACTGGTACTGTTTCACTATCATCAGTCTATGTTCTGAATGTGTAATCAGAAACTGACTGCCAACCAATTAAAGAACGAGCTCCATTGCATCATACCCTCTATTAAATTTATGTATTCCAAACTTGGAAGCCCCATATTGGAGGGCTCTGCCTGCAAGCGCTAAATCCAGGTGGTCTTCTTTACGCTGGGGGTGACATTATGAAGGTAATTCAGGCCTGACAAGTTAATTCTACTCATTTGTCAGGTTTTTACCAACAAATTAGGATACTCCTAGGGTAATACTGAATTTTAATTTTTTTAGCCATGAAAAATTTTATTGCTATTGTGCAAAATCCTGAACATGCACAACTGACTACCAACTTACTAAGTAGGGTAAGTAGATTTAGAAGAAAAAAATCTGAGAATCCTGCTACCAACATTTTTAGGATACGTATTTGCTTTCTCCATTAATTTAGAAGAATGTTTCTCAGTCCCAACTCCCTTATCCTTTACATAGCTCTAAAAGGATGGTAAAACAATAGAAATTTTTATCAACAGCATATCAGTTTCATTCTACTTCCATATTTGTAAATGCATTATGTGATATATTGAAAATTTTAATTCTGATTTGCTATGCCAAATTTATACCAATCTCTCATTTTCACTGTTGGACAAGTCAGAGGTAGAATTTCATAAAGTGGCAATGGAATGCCAATTTAGTTTCTATAACTTGCTCAAAAATACCTCCCAAAATCTGAACATACACTTCACCATTAAAATGCATGTGGGGACAATTGTGTAACTCCTGGAATTTTAGCTTTAACATGTTTCCTCACACTGGGCTAATTCTGACGATAGAAAATATTACAGGATAAAGGGAACTGAGCTCATCCTTTATTCTTTCAGCAAATATTTATCGAGAGCTGACAGATACTTTGTTAGTTGTCAGGGATAGACTGAGAACAATCGAGGGAATGTTGTTGAGCTGTGTTAGAGCTACCAGGCTGGGAGAGAAAGGAAGGATGAGCAGATGTAAGAATATGAATGGAAGATCATGTACTTCAACATACTCAGAAAAATTCAAAGTGCCGAGCCACATGAGGATGAATAGTATAAGTACTACAGCATTACAGTACTATAGTATTAGAGTTATTAGAGTTATAGATGATTTTCAACGAGGTATGGCAGCTTAAGTCTTTATAGGAACTCTAGTCTAGAAATATTCTGGAACATTCACGTTTTGAAGTTCATTTTCCACCAGATTAAAAAAAATCATTAAAAAACTCCCAGACTATTGGGCCTGTAAAACACTGCCGCATGCCCACCTGCCTTTTATAGTCTCACTGTTTATGCCTTTATCTGTTTTCCATTAAAGCTGACCTTACAATTTTTTACATAGGACAAACATGAGAATTGAAAATTATAAATACATATAAATAACCATGGGATTCTGAAAGTCATCTTTCCCCCCTTTCTATGTTTTCACATATTTCCTCAAAGAAGAAACTGAGTCTCATAGGGATCTGGAGACTTATTCCAAGCAGTTTCTAAACCTGTTTCCTCTGTCTGAAACACCTGTGGCAGGCAAATCACCCGTCTGAGCAGTTCTGGAGGTGCCCTGTGCAGTAAGCAAAACAGAACAGATCCATCCTTTACATTTATGACCCATATTTCTAAATAGAGTTCCACTTCAGTGGGAAGACTAGTATTGCACTCTTTCAAATGGTTCTTTAATTTGTATTTTTAAAAAAATAGATCCTTTCTGACAGGTAAAGCTATTCCAGAATGCATGTTTATAAATATATTAAACATCACTTTCTCTTTTTTTCTAAATTGACTCCTGACACTAACCTAAGTGTACAGAGCTTCCTGACAAAGATTTTCCACAACCTCAAGGTAAAACCTCTCTATTGCTTCTCTGCAGCCTGTCCCCTATATAGAAACATTTCCATTTCAGAAATGGAATAATTTAGCTTTTGGTATAGGTTTCTTCTTGGCTGACTGAAGACACAAGAATAGATTCTTGAATAACAGTCTGAGTATAAAAAAAATCTAAGGGCAAACCTGCTACTTATAGAAATATATGAAGAGAACTGAAAAGAAGCATCTGCCACACATTAGAAAACATTAAATTAAGAGAGGTTAAATACAGAATATCTGGTGCTACATGCACTAGAAAGAAAAATGAAAGATATGTGAAAGATAAATAAATGTAATTGCTGTAGGGTAGTGCGAAAAAAAAATCACAGCAACCACATGTCTCTGAGTTTTTAAGAAAGTCCTAATTTCAAATATTTGTTCCTGTTGTTAAACCATGTGTCTCCACTTTTCTTTAGCGAAATGTGTCGTTGCAGGAAAAGGATATTTGAAATGAAGGTGTTCCAGGAGTTTATAGGATGGAAACAGTGCCTGGAGATAACAAAACCACCACCACCACCATTTAACTTCCTCTCACCTCTTGGTCTCTGCACCTTATCACTAGTCTTTTATTTTCTGAGACCCTAATGTTATCATTTAACACCTGCGGGAGTCTTAGTTTAATGCCTGCCTCTCAAGTTTTGCTACTTTCGTCTCACTCCTAAAGCCATGACCTAGATCTTCCCATCATAATAATCGATCTCTCCTCTTTTCTCTCTCTCTTCTTACATTAACTGAGACCTGCTTGTTGTCCAAGAACTGCATTCCCTGTAGCCCTCTCAAGCTATGGACCTCAAGCTATTCTCTCTTGTACTACCTACCCCAGGCTTCTCAGGAAGGGGAGGTCAGGGTCCTCCTTGCTTTCTGTGCACCCCTTTCTCTGGTATGATCCAGAATTACTTGTATTAAAAAAATGCCTACTTTTTTCATAGTTTCATCCTTGCTAGTGTTAAAATTTGCTACCTGGTAAGCTGTCTCTCTGGTGGAAGGCAGAATTTAGTGGCAGTAAAGCACAATAAAAACAGCCTATGAACCCAAAGAGCTATTGCAGACAGATTAGTTAAACAAATAACCTAAGAGAGAAAGTTGTGGTCAGAATAGAATTCTTTAATGAGAAATTTGGGAGGTAGGGGCATTTCAGATGATATGAAAGTCAGATCAAGTGAAACAGGTCTGGAGATAAGGGGTTTAATGTTGGATGAGTGTGGCACACGAGTTAGTTTGGGTCATGGGGGGGATAAGCATGGGTAGGAATATAGGAAGATTTATAGACATGTAGACAAAAATTGGAAGACAACTAATGCCTGATTGCTACCTTACCTTTTTTTTTAAAAAATTATGTTCAGTTAGCCACTGTATAGTACATCATTAGTTTTTGCTGCCTTATTTTTTTAAGAGAAAAGAGGAACATGGATTGTTTGGAGGTGTGAAGAGGGGATATGCTACAAGACTTGAAATAATCATTGTGAAGAATGTTCTAGTGAGTGATCAGGGAAACAGAGTATTATGGAGTGCCCAGAGCACAGCTGAGATAAATGATATATGTTCTAGTAAGTTCATCTGATTACTTCCTCTGCGTCAGTAGTTCTACACTTTAGAGTAGCATCAGAATTACCTAGAGGGCTTGTTAAACACAGACTGTTGGGTCCCACTCTCCGGCGTCTGACTAAGAAGTAAGTCTGTAGATGGGCCCCAAATGTGCATTTCTCACAGGTTCCCAGGGGTTGCTGCTGCCGCTGCTGGTTCTAAGACCACAGTTTTGAGAACCACTGTTCTTTCTCCATTCTAATGATTCTTCTTCCCAAACCCATGAATTTGGGGTGTGTGTGTGTATTAGATCTATCTATATCTATCTATATCTATATCTATATCTATCTATCTATCTATCTATATATATATATATACACCATATAGATATACATATACCTACATACATATATACACATACATACATATATACACATACATACATATATACACATACATACATATATACATATATACATATATGTATATATGTATATATCTAAAGGCAATCTAGATTGACCTCAATCATTCCTCACATCACATTCCTAGTTCTCCAAATTCCTGTAACATATTTTCAAGACTCAATAAACTTAATTATCCAGAATTAATCTAGGCAATCTAGATTGACCTCAATCATTCATCACATCACATTCCTAGTTCTCCAAATTCCTGTAACATATTTTTAAGACTCAATAAACTTAATTATCCAGAATTAATCACCATGTAGTCCAACATAATCTTCTTTTTTAGTTGGGCATTTCCTTCACGTTTCATATAATTTCCATCCACTTCTACCACTACTCCTATCAAAGGGAATGTTCTCTGTACCACTTTACAATAAATTAAGTGTACCCATGGCTCAAAAGATTTCTCTTGAAAGATTCCTGGGTTCTGGTCCAAACTGTTGTCTTCCTTTATTGAACTACTACTGCACTAAGAGTCTTTACCACATAATTTTGTTTTTTAATAATTTTTAACAATTCCCATTTGTTTATATAAACCAGTAGTAAGCTACTTGATGAGAGGAATAAAAATTTTATACATTTTATGTTTCCTGTGAAGAGTTTAACACAGTACTAGAGGAATGATACCCAGTGGGTCTTGTTTATTGTATGAAACTTTTACTTATATATAAAGAAAGTTTATATAAAATAAATTGAAGGTTACTGTCAGCTATATATTCCTATTTATTTCTACATAGAGATCAGAGATCATAAATGTGATTTCTTTCAGAGTGTAAAAGAAGTTTTTAAAAGGCCTTAAATACATCTCAAAACCAAGGTGTACAAAATTTAAAAAATGCTAGATAAATAGGCCATACTTTCTGCTTGTTTATTCCCTACCAAATGATGCTCCATCATATATTTTGAGTATTATAAAACAGAAAAGAAATATAGTGGGCTTTTCTTCACAGTAATATGGGAAAATGATTTTTCCTAGTTTGGTTAATTTGGACTAACAATGTAAAAAATGTTAGAGGTTTCTACTGAGTAAAAATTTTATATCTATACAATTTGTTTAATTTTCATATCTACACTGAAGTCAGAATCAGATTAGTTCTATGTTTTATCTCTTGACATTGATATCTACTGATATATATCTACTGATAATTTCTATCTTCTTTGATACTGATCAAAATAATGATGGTTGGCTTTACGTATAATCATTATAACCATTCCTTTAACATACCCACATTGCTTTATTATTACAGGTATCAGGCCAATAAAATTCCTAAAATATCTTGCCCAGAAAAATATTATTACATCTAAATTATAAACTAAATACACCTTTTATTAACTTCTGGCAAAATACTAAATGCGAATATTCAACCAAAAATTGCCAAATACGGGGGAAACAGAAAAGAGGAATTAGACTCATGTGTTTATTTTTGACATCTGCCAAATAAAAAATAAGATTTGTTCTGTGGTTTACTGAGGGGAATGACAACAAAATAATAAAAATTTGTTTTCATTATTTTTTTGTATCTTCAGAGGCCTGGCTTAAAATAGCTTAATGTTAACAACAGAAAAATTCCTATTGATTTCTCTTCCTCATTTTCCAAAAAACCAAGGTGCCAGAAAAACCTATGCTTCTGGCCTAAATGATCATGTGATTCTCCCAAGTTCTCCAGGTTCTCAGTCACAGCACTCTCTCTAACTAACCCCAAGGAGCATGGCTTCATTTTTGTGTAGTCCTGGACCTCCAGAGAATTCCTAATAAATTATCTTTAGAAGAACAATAGATTAATTAAAAAGTTTGCAGGGGAAATCTCTCCACAAAGAGTGCCCTGGATCCCAAGTCTGAAATATCACAGGACCAAAACTATATAAAAAATACCAGTATGCTTCCTTTCTTCTCCCAACTAAAGAAATAAATCAAGAGAACAGCTATTGTTACTCAAATGGGAACACATTGATAAGATGGTAAACAGAAAGTCTCTTTGTATGAAGAAGTTGCTCTTATTTGCTGCATTGCTCCTTCCTGATTTACTTGATTACATTTTCTCAACAAAGCTACAAAGCTACATACCTTTGAAAAAAGAATGGAAACTCAGAAAAAGTTTGCATTCCACATGTCATTAATGTCCTTTTCATAATATTGTTTTACCCAAACTACATTAGGTGAAATCCCTTTCAGTTTTGGGAAAGGGTGTGGTAAGGCTTCTAAAGAAGTCTATTTTTAATGCCACGGAAAAGGGACAAGACAACCGCACAAAACAAGAGACGACATACCAACTGCTGTCATGTAATCCCAGCGCTCAATGAGGCACATATTGAAGATGAGGTGATCAGATGTTTGCCCTTGGCCAATAAGGGAAATCTGCCTCTCCAAATTCTGGCAAACAGACGAAGTCCAGCCAACAAGAAACCAAAATACTACCAGGAGCATTACTGCTAGCATCCTCATGACCCTTCCGCCAGTCATATATGGAATCCGCTGGGCTGTTCGTGAAAGAAACACCTTCAAAACCCTGGAAAAGAAAAACATTAAGATGTGAAGGCAAACTTAACTCTCAGAAAAACTCCATAATATTTTATTTTTCTAGGTGAAATTTAAACCCACCAAAAACCTACTTATGCAGAATTTTAACATGAAAAAAACGCAGAAACAGTATTGCTTATATTTTCACTTAATTTCATTCTAGTTTTTATCTTCCAATAGCAAAACAAATATCCTACATTAGATGCGAGTGAGTCAATAGATTTGCATAGGATGGAATTCTTTTGAGTGTGTCTTAATATTTTAAGGAACATGCTCAAGATCTTAAAAAAAAAAGATTCATAGGCAAGCTGGCTCAAACAGGGTTTCTGAGGGATCAAAAACAGTCCTGAAAATGAGTAGTTGGATTTCACAATATTATACTAAGTCAAAAACTTTCTTGAACCAGTTATTTTTTTTACAGTAGAATGATATGAAAGGTATTTTCTGAAAATTATTCTAAATGACCTCCCTTTGTAATTAATTTATCACATTACCAAAAATAATAATGAAATAAATATGAAAACCATGAGAGGGGTATTTAAATACTAGAGTAACTGAATTAAGATCACCATATTAAGGAAGAGGACTGGGATGACCTATAAGAAATCAATTTAAAAAATTTTTTTCTGTGTATTTAATTGAAATGAATAGCCAGGGTTGAGAACTACTGGATTAAGTGATATCTAAGAACTTTTCCACCTTACTTATTGTGTGAAGACAAAATCCAACCTTACTACAGAGGTCCTTCCTTCTGCCCTTTTCTATAATTTTATCTCCAGAATATTCTTAGCTGATTTAACTACCCACTCTCATTCTGATATTTTATGTCACAAAATTGAGTGGTTTATGATACTATCCATAATCAATTTCCAAAAGGCAAAAATAAATTTATTTCCCCAACTTTTCTATTCCCTCCTCCATCTCATTCTTTCAAAATTTTTTTATGAAGTATTCCTATGAGTTCTTCATAAAAATCATTATAAATCCAGAAATGAAACATACACACTTGAAATAGCCTAGACATATTATACTATTTTTTCTCTATATACAGACCTTTGGTAGCTCTTCCTGAATCAACACAACATATCCACCAAAGAAAGTTTTTTTCTTTTTTAGCAGATTTTTATTATCTTTATTTCCCCTATACCTTTAACTCCATGTCCTTCAGCTAACACACAGGATGAAGATATTTAATTCTGAATAAAGTACTTACCCTTAACTTTTCTGTGGAACAATGTCAGAAAGATATTAGTATAAAATAAGAGTATAGTAGAAGATCTCTCTACTCTCCATTTAAGTAGTTCACCAGATTAAAGGTTATTCTCCATTCTATGAATAACAGAGTACTGCCCATGTCATGCTAAATGCTAGCAACGGCAGCTAACTTGCTACTTCTGTCTAGTATGCCTCAAACACTTGTGCTCCAACCAGCTAAATTGCTACTTGTTAAGAATCAGTTGTATTTGTCCCCAAATTGTGCCCATTGTTATCACCTTTTATAATTTAAGTAAATTATAAATAAAATAATTACACATGACTGTGAAATAAAAGGAGACTTACTTGTATAAAATCTATCTTGAATGCTTTGGAAAGACTCCATGTAGGTGAGTTATTAAATAAGCTGTTAACTTAGGGGAAAGTAAGGAAACTTTAATATACTGGGGTAGTCAATAAACATAAAAATCTAGAAAGAGTCGATACTTAGACTCTTTAGATTTGCACTGTTACTTAAAGAACCAACATTGTGAACAGTAGATAATGCATTACAGCAATTTATGTTAGAAAGAGAACAATGCACTCCAAATACCAGACCCATAGTCAAAGAAGGGGCCTTTTCTCAAAAAATATTGGTAAATGAGAGGCACCTGGGCAGCTCAGTTGGTTAAGCATTGACTCCCAATTTTGGCTCATGTCATGATCTCGGGGTCCTGGGATTGAGCCCCACACAGGGCTCCATGCTCATCGCAGAGTCTGTTGAGGATTTCTCTCCCATGCCTTCTGCCCCTCCCCCCATTCATGCTGTCTCTCTCTTCTCTCTCTAAAATAAATAAATAAACCTTTTAAATATATTGGTAAATGATTATTTGTGTGTTTTAAATTATAGCCTCTTACACACTTCTTTAATGCCTTTCTGCTTTAAACAAGTTTATCAACTTATTGACCAATGACTAATCCTATAAGAAGCCTTCTACTGTAAATACCAGATCAAAAAATTCAGAGAACCCTTAGAAATTAGAGAAATTTTAAAACAAATTAA